>NC_080106.1:49087710-49690210 GCF_950005125.1 Chionomys nivalis
GGAGGAGTGTGATTTTGTTATGATTTCACAGAGGCATGACATCATCTGAGAAGTTCTGGTGGCGTGGTTTGTGTGTGTGTGTGTGTGTGTGTGTGTATGTGTGTGGCCCATGGATTTTATCATCTGCACGGAACATGCATATTTCCAGGAGTATGTTCTATGTCTGCTCTGTGGCTAGTAGTAGTCAGAGAATATTGTGGCAGTGGTTGTCAGCAAAAACAGTTCTTACCTCACAAGGATTGAAACTGTGAAATCTTCTATGGGAGAGACGTGTGTAGATCTTGGGGTCAGATGACTGGGTGAACCCCTAAAGCTGTGTGCTTGCGGCTTCACTGCTGATATCTGATGGCAGCATGCCTGCTCTGGCAGAGGTGCCCAGGATAGAATTTGTTATGACCTGCTCCAAGGGGTTAGAGTGTTTGCAAGCAAGAAAGAAGAGACTTCTGGGAAATTCATGTCTAGAGAATTCCCATTTTTTTTTCCCGCCCATTCTTCAGTTATGTAAAGACATAGAAGGCTAATGGAAGATTTGTTACATAAGACACTGTAGTTGGGTCCCTAGATAATAAAGTATATTGATAGTCCTTTTCTGATAGTTGGAAATAAATGTAGCAGACTAAAGGAAAAGAAGATCGTGACCTGTTTGAGTCCTAGAATTGTTAGGGTGAAGTCGTAAGATTGAGGCATCAGAGCTGATGTCTTTTGATGTATCACATAATGTAACAATAAAATCACAGACCTCAGTATCCCTATTTGACTGTTGTTTGTAGATGATAGTGTGTGGCCTTTGCCTTCCTTGTTTGGCATCTTTTGCTCTTTGGTCCCAGATACCAATAGAATTCCGGTTGACTTTTGTTGCTATGTGTTGGTGCTGAAGACTGAACCAAAGACCTCAAGCATCTGAGATATGTGTTCTCTTTTCAAGCTGTACCCAACACCCGACTATTTTTCAAAGGCTGGGGTCAGCGGTATATAACTTTCAGAATGGGAATATTCTAAACAGAGCGTTTATGATTAAAGTGCTCCTTGGCCATTCCTGAGAAGGATGCCTGTGTATGACATCCAAGGAACAATGACATGAAGTAAAAGCCATCTAAATATAATTTCTTTCCCACATAGTTGTACGAGGTTCCTCGCCCCCTTAATCCAAATGAAAATGTTCACCCTAAGAGAATAGGACTTTGATTTTCCTCCTGTCATCGTTTACTGCTTTTGGTCAGTGTGGACAGTCATCATTCTGTGTGTAGATGGTCAGTGTGGAGAGGCGGTTGACATTTCGTACACAGACGTTTGTGCCTCATGACGTCATCACAAAGGTTTGGCTCATAGGTGGCTATTAAATGATGATTGTTTCTTTAACCTCTAGCTATGCAAACCACTCCCTCTTTTCACAATTTGTCAATGAATGAAAATTAAGTCTAGCTACTAGGAAGAAACTGTATGAACTCCTTTTACAGGACAAACTTGTCTTCTGGAATTTAGAAAATTGAGGTTATGGACTGGGAGAGATTGCTCAGTAGTTAAGAGTAAGTACTTGTTCTTGCAGAGAACCCAGGTTCAATTTTTAGCACCCACGTAGAAGCTCGACAAGTGTCTCATTTCAGTTCCAGGGGATCTGATTCCCTCTTCGTGGGCACCAGGCACATAGGTGGTACACAGATGTACATATGAACAAAACACTTAAAACACATAAAATAAATCCTAAAAGAAAGAAAATTGAAGTTAATTTGTCCATATTTATTGGCATGAGTTTTTCAGGGGTGAATCATTTGAGAGCTTTTGTTCTTGTTTTTCCTGTTCAAAGTAGGGCAGAGAGACACCTGGGCTGTGGACAGAGCCAGGGAGCATGCCAGCAGCTTCCTTCTACCAGATAACCGCTGTGGACTGGTGTTAGCTGGAGAAGAGGCCAGGTAGCTTCACTGATTGTTACATTTTTTCCTCTGAGTCTGGAAGCACTAGCATTCACATTACATCCGCAGCGGCCTACCCCTGAGGACTTGGGAATGGGCTGGGTCGTGGCAGTGAGGAAGGATTTCTTCTTCCTCTTTTCAGTTATTCTTTGTTCTCCGAATCAGGATACTTACTGTCCCATCTCTGGGAGCAGGAGTTTCCATGAAACAGCAGTAGGGAAAAGGTTGTAGTATTTGTGGCCGGATTTCATCACGTACTCCTGAGTCCTAGCTGCACTCTGGCCAAGGTGCAAGTATTTGAGGATTGAGTGTCAGTTTCAGCCGTGTTAGGGAGAGCTACCTTTCAAAAACAAAAACCAAGGCTGATCCTGGCGGTGCTGAGCCTGTGCCTGCACTGGAGTTGAAAGGCTGTGGTTGGATGGTCACCAGTTCAGTCAGTCTGGTGCACAAAGAGACAGTCCATGTCTGATTGTCTCCCTCTCTTTGTGGCCTCCAGATTCTGCTTTCTGCTCTCCCTACTCCCATGCTGTCCCCACTAAGGTCACACTCCTGACCTTCTTAGACTCAGTGCTGTGCACACTTGCTGCTTGGCTTGAGTTCTTGGCAGCTCTGGCTATATTGTAAGTCACCCCTTTGTTATTGAGCACTCTTTCTATGTCCAGACAGGCTTGGAGCCTTGATTCTGGTGCCCGGAAAGTTTAATGTTCTGCTCACTAGACTAACCTCTTTAACCAGTAGCCAGGAGGGGAGCAGACTAGGTTCTAACAGAGTTCTAGAGTTGAGAGAGGTGTTTGAGACCTGGTGGAGCACCTTGGGGGCCGGAGCACTACTAAAGGCTTTTTTCTTTTGCTAACGGGTTTCCTCAGAGACACTTGGAATGTTTCAGTGAGTAAAGACGGCTGTAAACAGGATTAAGAAGGAGTACTTTCAGCACTGGAAACCTCCAGAGTAAAACATCTGCAGAGGGAGGAGCCAGAGCTCCAGGAGGTAAACAGGGATCATTCTTTGGCAAGGGTGGAGCAATGGAAGTGGGTGGGACGGGAGCAGAGCCAGTGGCAGGCGGGGGTGGGGGTGGGGTGCAGTGAATACCAGCTAAGGAATTGGGGCTGTGCTCACTAAGCCATGGATGAACCCTGGCTGTTGGAACCAGAAGGCTAATCTAGCAGTAGTTTGGTGGGTGGATTTGGAATGAGGTAAATCTCATTTTGGCCTCACCTCGGTACCACCTCTAGGGCATTTTGTCTGAAGGGTTTCATGGCCAGACTTCCTCCTTGCTTCACTGGGATCAACTCTTAGGATCATTTTCTTCTTACCTCACCGGGGCCTCCTGGCCCCGTGACCAGGGACCATTAAATCTTGTCACCTTGTGTACACCTAGGGAGGCAGTGAGTGACTGCCTTAACTGCTCTGATATCAGGCGCACTGATAATAGTAGAAGGAATGACCACACTTTTTTCTGGGAAGCACAGCCTTGTCCTTGTGACCCTGTGAAGCACAGACCTCTGAGGGCACAGGAACTGTGCTTTGGGATGGGGGTGAAGAAGAGCCTGCCTTTGATAGGGTCCGAAATAAAGGGCTCAGGCAAGTTCATTTAAGTTGTTTAAGTGGGAGTAAATTTAAACCCAATAGTTGCCTTCCTTAAAACTTCATGAGGATTTATTCAGAGTTTCCTCACTGTTTAACATGCTTCTCTTGTCTTCATGAATCTGAAACACCTCTAAGATCTCAAACCAGTGCCGTCCTCTTGTTTGTTTGTTTTTTGTCTTAGATTCAGCACTTTGAAGCCTAGTACCCCAAACCATGCAAAAGCACACAGAATGCTGCCGGTACTGCTGTGTGCAAACCTCATGGAGCCACAAAGGGCAGGCCCGCCCTTCACTTTCTGTGCCTGCTCCTTCACTCTGTGTACACTCAGGAGTGTTCTGTGTGTCTAACCTGAGCCATAGCTAATAAATACAATACACTGTACCATCTCAGCGAATGTTTTGGTACAAGTGGGAAAATGCACTCTGAGGTGCTTATTGTGGGTTATAATTATCAGTACTATGATCTGTTCATACGGTATCAGGGAAGCCAGGTGATTTCACAGTCTCGGGAGACTGTTCACCGAATCTCTACGTCTGGACAGTCCCACACATGGGATGATCCGAAGTCAGGCTTACACTCTCTGTTAATACAGCGAGGGCGTAAGTCCTTAGCTGCTTTCTGTAGCTGCTGGCATTATCCTGACCCAACTGCAGGACTCCGACTGTAGGACTCCGACTGTAGGACTCCGACTGTAGGGCTCCTACGGGGGGTTAGCCCCAAGAAAAGCAGAAATTGGTAGAACTGCCATCTTAATTTAGCATGGTATAATTTTCTAAGCAGCTTTTGTGAATGTGTTTTTTACACATTTGAGTACCACCTGGCCATACTTTCTGTGTATTTTAAGTGAGATGTGTCTACTCCTGGTGACTATAGTATCTTATTCAGAAATAGGAAAAGGTCTTGGTTCCCTGGACCAGGCTCCTGTTTTCTGTTATGGTTTAGGCAGATAAACTGGCGATAATGTAGGGTCACATGTTAGGTGAGATCAGAACTCAGCCCTTTAGGTTTCTTTTCCCTTGGAGACGTTCCTAAGTACATTATAGGTCAAATTCCTGACACAGTGACACTTGCCCAGGGGACAGGTATCAAATGGTGTATTAGATGGCCAGGAAGGGCGCCCTTCCTTGTTTCTTGGGTTTACTGAGGCCGAGGCTGGTCCCTTGACTTAGTCTGCAGTGCTGGGATTAGAGGCGTGCGCTGCTGCTTATGTGAGGAGCTCAGCACTTCAGAAAGAGTGGTGTTTATCAACAGGAAGCTCTGTTCCGATCCCGTTGTCGTAGTCAGATCTGGGTTTCGCGGCCACAGACTGAGTGGGGCATGCCATAAAAACAACAGGCTGGGAAAGTTGAGATCAAGGGCCCTAATATACTGGGTTTGAGGTGGGAGCCATCCCTGTTCCCCAAAGAGGGCACCAATTCCATTACTGTGGTGCCGCTCCTCCCCTTTCATGGCGTCATTGACTCTAGCCCCTCCCACAGTCTCCACCCCCAGTACCATCCCATGGGGGCTGCCCTGTGTGTTTAGGACTTCAATTTAGGAATTTTGTGGGAACAAAGACATTTAGTCCATAACGTCTAATAGGATTTTTTTTCAAACCTGTCTAATCATGTGTGGTTACATATGCTTATACTCACAGCACTTAGCGGGCTGAGGCCAGCACGGACAGTCTGAACAACAACAGAAAGTCCAGTGCAAAGTTTATTCTCTGTTGAAGAGTCGACCTGGTGTATTATTGATAAATATATATACAGATATTTAAACCCCTGACGATACATATTTGAAACTGCATGGAGATTAATAGAATAGTGAGTGAATCTTCTCTTAACTGCTCGTCCAGTTCTCTAAGCAAATACTTGGGCATATATTGGGAGTGAGGCTGTGGAGCCCACATTTGCTAGCTAGTACTAAAGCCACACACTAACAACTTTTAATCCTCTTTTGAATAAATTTTGAGTCAAGTTGCATTAGTTTTTTTTTTAGTTTGTTTAGATGGGACATTTTACAACTTTTATAGAGATCATAGTGAATTCCCAAGTCTGCACAGATCTAAATATTTAAAGGATATGTGTGAAAATAAGCATCAGCCTGGACTGAAGACCCCTGGACATCCCTTCTCTTCCTGTCTCAGAGAAGGAGCCGTTACCCTAGATTTGGGGTATGGCATTGCCATGCATATCTTTCTACGTTTGTCACACACAAATTTGTAAGGAACATAAATGTTTTAAAACTTTATGAACATGATAGCAAACTATATTGTAAGAGAAAAAAACTGTGTTTTAGAAATTGTCTCATTTTGATTTATCACTTGGGTATTTTAAATTTATGTATTTCATTTCATTGTATGATTATTTGAGAGCGTGTTTGCCTGTGAAGACTTAGGATGTTTCCAGTTTCCACTAGGATTCATAGGATTCCTGTGGGTGTGTCCACGTAGCTGCTGAAACCCCTGTGAGCTCTCTGGAGACGTGCAGCTGCGTACTCCAAAGTCTCTCTCAGTTTTACTCCATTCCCCACAGAGCAACAGTCTGTGATGTGTGACGTCACCGATGAGCTGCTTCTTTTACTCTTAATGGCAAATGTCTGGAGTTTGGACAGTTGCTGGGAATGAGGTAATAGTAGCTTACTGTTCTAACTTGAGTGTAAAATTTGACTGGGAGCAGCAGCAATTATCTTTTCACATATACGTTGGCCTTTCAGTCGTGTGTGTGTATGTGTGTGTGTGTGTCCATGCCTGAGTGCAGATTTAATTATTTTATGTGTCTCAATGTTTGACTTGCATGCATATATACGTCACATCCATGCCTGTTGTCTTTGGAGTACAGAAAATTGCATCAGGTCCCTGGAGCTGAAATTATGGATCGGATGGTTATGAACCAGTGGTTGCTGGCTTCCAGCAACTGAAGCTTAGTCCTCTGCAAGAGCAGCATGAGCTCTTAACTGCTGTGCTCTCTCTCCAGCATCTTTCCTTCCTTCCCTGTGTGGGTCACAGATGTGCAGGCTACATCCACCCTTTCTTTGTATCACGGGGACCAGAGTTTGGACTCTCATACTAACTGACTGAGCTCTCTCCCCAGGCCCTGCCTCCCTCTGACTTGTCTGTCTGTAACGTCCACCATGGAGTGACTCAGGACAGAGAGCGGTGTCAGCAGTGATTCCTGACGGGACTCAGGACCTTGGTCCTTTCTCGTTCTTTCCTTACATTTCTAATGCATTGAACTGGAGTGAACTCAGCAAAACCTCAAACATCACTAACATACACTGCCTTGGCTTTTTATTATTCCTTGTTTGATTCTCTGTGGTTTTTGGATCTTACTTCCAAAAAAAATTTAATGTCCTAATTGTAGTTTCTTTACTCCAGTTCATTTACAAAACTATTTTATGATATATGTGACACAGAAATGACCTGCACTTCTTAAATACTAAAAAAACAAAACAAAACAAAATACCCAACAACTTACCAGCATGATTATTTCAGAGCACCAGCATAATAGATCTTTTTCCAACTCAAAGAAATTCCCCCATACGAGCTGCTTTATATTTGGGTGTTTCGGCGTGTGTGTGTGTGTGTGTGTGTGTGTGTGTGTGTGTGTGTGTGTAAATATATCCCCTCAGCTGAGCCGCTGCTTCTTGGCGAGTTGTATTTCCAGAGGCAGAGTAGCTTACATGGGAGCAAATGACCTGACTTTTTATGGAATAAACCACACAGAAGTCAATAAATGCTAAAGGTGCTAAAGTCTGATTCTGTAGTGTTTCTTTCCGATCTTTTAAAAGCAGAAATATGTCTTCTGGGTGTGTGTGCATCAAGCTACTTTTCCCTGAGGCTGCTGGAGCTAATGGATGGGTTATTGCTATTCCACAGAAGGCCTTGGGATATAAAGATCTAAGATAGACAGGTGAGTTTGCACGGAGCTGTTTACACAGCCTCACTGAAGGAGTAGACTAGGTTATCTGAGTCCTGTGACCGCACATGTGGGGTTGCTCCACCAGATGCTTCCCTTGTTTATGGCTGGTTCCTTCTTACGTTGTTTGTTCTATTATTGTAACTGGGGCACAGTGGGAGCCTCAGCAGTCTAAGCAGACTTAACTATGACTTCATAACTATCTGAACTAAAGAGCTTTACTCTTACGTCACACTCATTATTGTTATTACTGTTTTGTCACTGGAAAAGAGAAGCAGCGAGGGCCTTGGCCTACACTTTAGCTCACTGAGAGATGGAACGCCTCACTTTGTCACTCTGGCCTTGTGCTTCTTGTTGTTCACTGTTTAGTGTGATGAACCCAGTTGTCCCACTGATTTTAACATTCTCCCATGTTAGCACTGCTCTGTCAGCCAACTGTTGGGTAACTCTAGGCTGTCTAAGGAGAAGGTATTTTATGAACATTCCTTTGAAGGACTCTGAGCACGTGTCCACGTGCGTGCATGTGAGAGTAGGTGTCCACGTGCCGCATCACACCTGAAGAGATGAGAGGACAGCCTGAGGTGCCGTTCTTCACCCAGACCTCATCTGAGATGAGGTGTCTTGATGTTTAATATACCAGGCTAGCTGGCCTTTGACCTTCTGAGGCATTGTCTTGTCTCTGCCTCCCATCTTGCTGTAGGAACCCTGGAATTACAGACGTGTGCTACAGCGTTCAGCTTTACGTGGGTTCTGGGAGCCAAGCTCAGCTCCTCAGGCTTGTGTGGCGGGTGCCTTAAGCCATCGAACCATTGACCTAATCCTTGAACTTTAATATATAAATATACGTATATTTAGTGTCTCTCTCTCTCTCTCTCTCTCTCTCTCTCTCTCACACACACACACACACACACACACACACACACACACACCACACACAAATATTGCTGGCCACAAGCATTATGGCCTCTCATGTTACTTAGGCCAGGGCCTGCTCAATAAGGTATTTTGACCTGATAACTTTTCCTCGTTCCCCCTCTCTCCCCCACCACACTAATTTATAGTCCCATAAACAGTGTAAAATTTCTTACCCATGAATACTTAAGTTTAGGTGTGTGCTCGTCTTTAGTAAACATTTTGGTTTTGGTGGGTAAAGTGGTAATACCAGTCGGTGTGGCGAGGTGGCAAGGGTTGGCATGAACCTATGGTGCGTGCTGCTGGAGGCTGTCCGTGTTTATGGAAAGAGCTGGATGCTTGTTGAATGTCCAAGCGAGCTGGTCTCTGTCTACAACATCCTCTTCTAATAAATAGTTCATCAGAATACAGATGAACCCATGTATTGATCCATCGATGAATTTAGAGTGCTCATGATCTGTTAATATCCAGAGACCCCAGATCTGAACATTGCTGCCTTCGTGCCCAAGCCTTCATTACCTGAGTCTTTTTGGAGACATGAGGTTTGAGCTCTAACACCCTCGTTACATCATTTTACCATTTCAAGTTTGCACGCCTTATTGTTTCTCCCCTCATGCTGCATAGTTTGTCTCTTACAGGATTGTGCTCTGCAATGTCTTTATGGTGTCATTTGCGTTGTCTTTGCTTTTTTCTTTCATTGCCTTCTCCAGTGTGGGGAATGGACAGTGACAGACATCTTTGTGTCTTCAGCATCGAGCCTGGAGTCTGGCATACATACTGTGGGGTTCTGAGTTGCTTAACTGAAATGGACAGGATGAGCGCCTGAATTGGTAGGCCTGGCAGTAATGGCACTCTCCTTTATTCACACACTCAGTAGGCAGAGACAGGTGGATCTCTGTGAGTTGGAGGCTGGCCTGGTCTATAGATTGAGGTCCAGGATAGCCATGGCTACACAGAGAAGCCCTTCCTCTCTCTCTCTCTCTCTCTCTCTCTCTCTCTCTCTCTCTCTCTCTCTCTCACACACACACACACACACACACACACACAAAACCAAACCAAAACAAGAACCCCCACACCAAAAACCTCCATTAGACTCTGCATTCTCCAGGAGTTTCCTGTTCGTCATATATGTCCTGATTAGGGTGGTGGATTTTTTTTTGTCAACCTGACACAAGCCAGGGGGAAGAGAGAACTTCAGTTGAGAAAATACATCTATTAGATTGTCCTCTAGGAAAATCTGTAGGGCAGTTTTTTGATTGACTGCTACCCTGATCCAGTTGATCACTGGGATTGAAAAGAAGGCAGGATGGAGGAAGAAGTCAGTAAGCAGCATTCCTCCATGGTTCCTGCTTCACTTCATCTCTCAGAGTTCCTACCTCGAGTCTTTCCTGAATTCCCTTGATGATAGACTACAGCAGTCAGCTGGAATAAATCCCTTCCTCCCCAGCTTGCTTTGGTCATGGTCTTTATCATAACAGTAGAAAACAAATTAGGACCTCACACCATTAGAAGAAAAGAAAGTACAAGGTACAAGAGTTTGAACTCAACAAGATAGGGTAGATATGGAGTATTTTCTCTAAATTTGTCAAAGGCAAATGGGCTAGACATTGTTGATGTATTTATTGCCTGAATATTGTAGATAGTTATTGTATTAATTACATATAGTTTTTCTTATATTAGTATTTTAGACAAAACGGTGAAATATAGTGGTATTTTATTTTTATTTTAATGAATAAGGCTTGCCTTTTTCTTTGGAGGCACAAAGCAACTTTCATTGTTAGATTTCTGATATTTATGATTTCCCAGCAAGATTCTGCTGTATCTCCTCAGTTGTACAGTATCCGTCTTATTCTATCTTTTCCCCTCATGCTAGTGTGTGTGTGCACGCGCATACACATACACGTGCATGTATTTTTCTTTGTATTTTTCTCATGACGGACCAACCTTTCAGCAGCTCTTCTCTGTGTTGTTTATTATCAAAGCCAGTTTAAGCATTGGTATGTGTCATGTCTATTTAGTAAGAGATCATCTTTGTAGAAAATTTTATTGAAATATGAAATTCTTTTTCTAATTCTTGTAGTAGCACTTCTAGTTTTCCCTCTTCTGAAAGTGTCTGTCTGTCTGTCCAGTGCTCTTAAAGGATAGTTTGGCTGGATATAGAATTTATGTTCATTACTTCTTTCAGTTCTTGAAAACTCACGCCCCCTGCAAGATCAGTATATGTTCAGCCCCTGAGCCACCTGTAGCCCTTCTGAGTCTGTTCTACTTCTTTGCTGATAGTTTTTTCCCCCTCCTTATTGCAATAGACTCTCTGTATTTGATTGTTGAAGCCGTGTTGTTATGGCTGCTTTACAGTATTTTAGATTTTCTCCAGGACTAGTATCTGCCGATTGGCTTTCCCCTTCTGGTGCTGGCCCTCCTGGTTCTTCTGATGGTCGATTTTCAGTTGTATCCTGGTCACACTGCCTATTAAGATAACCAAGGAGCTGTGCAAATTTTGAGTTATAGCAGGCAATAGCTTAGTTTATTTTACTTCACAGATCCTGATTTGTGGGCGGTGTCTTCAGTGGTGGTTCAATTTTGCGGGAGCCTTTGCGAAAGTACTTCAGTTTGACTGATCAGCTGTCCCTGGGGTTCTGGTCTCATTGCTTCCTCCTGGACTGGGTGTGAGGACTAAGGGAATTTCCCTAGATCGGATGATGAATCTGTTTCTCAGTAGGGAAAGGTGGCGTCATGCCTGTTGGGACTCAGGGACTTCACTTGCCTGGACTAGCCTGGGGGGAGCTTGTGAGTCATTGCTGAGGTGATACGGGATCTCTGGTAGCATCTCGCACTTTTCCTCATATTTTTGAGCAAAGTAAATGCACTTCAGTTAGGCCAATGGCACCAAGGAGCTTTCCTAGGTCAACCTATGTATTGTGGCTCCACCAGATCCTTAGGTCTGCCTGGTCCATTGCAGGCACCTTGAATTTGAGTGGCTCAGGATTTGTGGGGTTCCATATCTATTCCTCTTTGGACGTTAAAGAACTTGGTTTGATGTTGCCAGGGGAGCTTGAGATTGAGATGGGCTAGAAGTAAACCTGCCTTGGATCTCCTCCTGCTGTTGGGATGGGAAATAGTAGAGCTGGGCAGGCTTGCTGTGCTGTGCTGTGTTTGCTGTGCTGTGCTGTGCTTGCTGCGCTGTACTGCACTGTGCTTGCTCTGCTGTGCTGCGCTGTGCTTTGCTGTACTGCGCTGTGCTTTGCTGTGCTGCGCTGTGCTTTGCTGTGCTGCGCTGTGCTTTGCTGTGCTGCACTGCAGCTGCCGCTCTGGACCACACCTTTGTGTTCTGATCGCAGTTCAGAACTCTCCTTTGTTGCCTCACATTTCCTACGATTTATAGGGCTTGGGGAGGGGGAGGAGGGGTTGCAGAAAAAGAAAGTCTGTGCATCTTGCCCCTCTTTATTCAGTCCTAGCTGTTGGGGAGAGAGAGAGAGAGAGAGAGAGAGAGAGAGAGAGAGAGAGAGAGAGAGAGAGAGAGACTGCCTGCCTGCCTGCTGCCTGTCTCTACGTGTGGGTCCTTATAAGGCCAGAGGAATTCAGAGTGTGCTGCTCTGTGTCACTTTCCTTCTATTCTTTCAAGGCAGGGAACTGCATGTGGCTCAGCTATACGGAAACCAGTGATCCTCCCGCTATCACTGGGGCCCTTGAATCTGGTACTACAGGCGTTTGTGGCAATACTCAGCTTGTTATGTGGGTCTGGGCTCAGTTTCCTATGATTACAGAGCAAGCATTCTTAACTGCGGAGCTTTCTCCAGACCATTAAATGCTGGA
Organism: Chionomys nivalis; assembly: GCF_950005125.1. Taxonomy (NCBI): domain Eukaryota; kingdom Metazoa; phylum Chordata; class Mammalia; order Rodentia; family Cricetidae; genus Chionomys; species Chionomys nivalis. The sequence goes on from NC_080106.1 coordinate 49,099,832, forward strand.
GCTTATAAAATTCCTCTTCCAACCCTCAACTCAATTATAATCAACACCTAAATGATGTCCCTAACTCGGGGACAAACTTTGCTGGGAGAGGGGACGTCGTCCTCTAGAATTACTTCCAGCTGTCATGGGGGTGATGTTCTTTCTAGGGGATCCTGTGAAAGTAAAATGATGGTTAAATTTCAAGATTAATGTCTGGTAAGATTGCAAATAGTCTCTGAGTATTTTGTGGAGGTCTGGCCAGAATGTTGTAAAGAGGTGCACCATTTCAGCTAATCAAGTCGGAACCGTCTTGTGCAGCTGGTACCCAAAACAGGTCTTGTAGTAGCGCTATCAGTATCATGACATCATATTAACCGGGTGAAGTTGTTATTATGGGGCCCCATCTTTTTCCTGGAAACTTCAAAGATTACTGCAGGAAAATTCATCACTCATTGTGGAAAACTTAAGCATTATTTATATAGCCATATACAGACATATATATTCAATGAAAGGTATGATAAAGACATTACTGTGATTAATTTTGCTTTTCATGGGAGCCCCCCTCCTTTCTGACAAGAAGATTCAGGAAAGCTGGTAGATTCTAAGAACTCTCTTCCTCCCTCTCGGCCCCTTCCCTCCCTTGCTTCCTCCCTCTGTCCCTTCCCCCTTCTCTCCCTCCCTGCTTCCCTCCTTCCCTACTCTTCTCTCTTCCTTTTGAGATAGGGTCTAACTGTGTAGCCCTGGCTGGCCTGGAACTTCCTGCTTAGACCAGTTTGAACGCACAGATCTCTGCCTGCCTCTGTTCCAAGTGCTGGGATTTCAGGTGTGTGTGCTACCACCCCTGGCTGGAGAAGTTTTTGAAAAATTTATTTGAATAAACTACCCAGTATAATAGTTTATCATAATTTAGAATTGTGAATTGGTAATCAAAGAAAGTCATAGGAAAGAAAAATAGTATGATTGATTTTTATTAGGTAATAAAATTGTGATGATTAAACTGGTTGAGAATGTGTTACATAAAGAAATGGTAATTCAAAAATCAGATACTTTTTAAAACCAAATTTTGGACAGAAAAATGGTTGGAATAGCTACAAGATACGGAATTTATACTGGAACGTTTTGGCACGGATGATTTGTAAGGCACTATCTATATTTGTGGGTTTGATATAAAATAAATGTTAAGTGCTTTTCCTCTAATGCTCTCTCGTTTGGGTCATAACTTTGAATTCTGTGTGTTTTTAGGTAATGAAGTTGTTTTCCTTATTGTAAAGATGACAGCTGTCTGTCATTTTCACACTTACAAACGCATCTCATTACAGTGGGGTTGGCGCTGTGCCAACAGCTGAGATAGATGGGAGCCAGCCTCACAGTGCAGGAGGTGGGAGGAATCTAAGGCTAGTTACTGATTTACCAGAGAAAGCTTTCTTACCATGCTCACATCCTAAAAATAGTGTTTTATTATTATTATTTTTATTATTTTCCTTCTTTTGATTTTTTTATTCATTTTTATTTATTTAAGGTTCCCCCTTTCTCTCCTACTCCCGCCCCCTTTCCCCCATCCCATCCCACAGCCACTCAGAAAGGCTAAGGCTTCCCATGGGGAGTCCGCAAAGCCTGGCGCAGTCAGTCGAGGAGGACCAGGCCCCTCCCCCTGCATCAAGGTTGAGCAGGGCCTCCCACCATATGGAATGGGCTCCAGAATGCCAGCGTGTGCACCAAGATAGATCCTGGTCCCACTGCTAGGGGACCCACAAATAAATCAGGCTACACAACTGTCTTCCACATGCCGAGGGCCTAGTTTGGTCCCATGCAGGTTCCGGCTTTCACTCTGGAGTCCGTGAGCTCCCGAGTTCAGGCCGGCTGTCTCTATGATTTGTCCCATTATGATCTGGATCCCCCTTACTCATATAATCCCTCCTTCCCCTGCTTGACTGGACTCCTGGAGCTCAGCCTCGTGCTTGGCTGTGGATCTCTGCATGTGCTTCCATCAGTTACTGGATGAAGTTTCTTTTGGTCCAATTGGTGTAGGCGGTGTCTGTGTCCTTGTTTGTTTTTTGAGACAGGATTTCTCTGTATAACAGCCCTGGCTGTCCTGGAACTTGCTTTGTAGACCAGGCTGGCCTCGAACTCACAGAGACCCTCCTGCCTCTGCCTCCTGAGTGCTGAGATTAAAGGCGTGTACCACCACCGCCTTTAATTATTATTATTTTTAAGGCATCATGAGCTGTTTTAAGGCAACATCTGCCCGATGGTGCTTCCCCTGTCTGCTGTCTCTGCCACTCTTTGTGTGCCCCTTTCACAGCTTACTTCTTCCTTTGTTCTCCTGTAAAATGTTGTTTGCATTTCATTCCAACTTCCTTTCTGCAGGTAATTGACAGTTAAACTCTCTGGCCATGACTTCATCTGCAGCTTCTTGCAGAATTGCTGCCATTCTGCTATTATGAAACAGCTAGCATGCAGTTCTTTTTTCTATACCTTAAATTGGTTTCCTGTCTTTACTTCCTACTTTTTTTTTTCTTTCCTTGTCATTCTCTGTTAGCTTGACAGGATAATTTAGTAATCCTTGATTTATTTTTGTTTTATTTTACTTCCCTACAAGTTGTTTTGGAAACTCCATCTTTATCCTCAAGTTGACAATGAAGAAATTAAGATTGAAAAGGACATTATGTACTAAGAACTGTATGGCTGGGTGCTGGTGATACGGGAGAGGGGCCATAGACTAACCCAGAACCTACTCTCTGTCACTGTGCTGTGTTCTAGGCCAAGTTGCTTTGTGATGTGGTCTTTCCTAAAGGTAAGTAGCCTTACTTGTATAAAAGGTACGTGAGATCCAGAGTTTAGGCTCATGCTACGAATTGTCATGCTAGCGTGTCTTCTCTGTAAACACTGTACGAGACACCTTTTTACGGACATGAAAAGCCCCTCAAGTTGCCATTCCAGCTTCCTTGAATTGACCTCTAGATCTGGACCCCTGTAAAGAAGGCACTAAAAGCTGCAGTCAGACGCCTCACCTTTGTGTTTTGTGAGCTTGTAAAGAACTGGCATGACACTTGTTCTGACTCCTGCAGATTGTGCAAGTGGCTAGGAACAGCCCCCAGTTAGAGGAGAGAGCAGCTTAGTCTGAAGCCATGTTGGGCCTGAGGTGATGGTGGCTGGTGAGTGTGCTTGTGCAAACCCAAACCCACATGCAATTATGTCATTGCTCCTAAGAGGTATCGGTAGTGTTTGCAGGCTGTGCATGACTTATCCCTGAACTTAGGCCCTGGTCTTTAAGGACTTGGCTCTTTGAGGAAGAAGCTCAGAGTTTTGGTTTTCTCTACATTAATCTCCAGCATCTTCCTGGGGCCATCTTGCGTAACAGATGCTGTCTTTTATTTCTATTTACTTATTTAAAAAAGTTTGAAAATTATTTATTTTTTTAAAAAAATATTTATTTATTTATTATGTATACAATATTCTATCTGTGTGTATGCCTGCAGGCCGGAAGAGGGCACCAGACCTCATTACAGATGGTTGTGAGCCACCATGTGGTTGCTGGGAATTGAACTCAGGACCTTTGGAAGAGCAGGCAATGCTCTTAACCTCTGATCCATCTCTCCAGCCCAAAAATTATTATCTTATGTGTATGGGTATTTTGCCTGCATATATGTATGTGCACTGTTTATGTTTCTGGAGTATTTCATGGTCAGGAGAGGGTGCTTGATAACTGTGGAATAGAGTTACAGATGGTTGTGAGCAGCCACGTGGGTGCTGGGAATTGAACCTGGGTCCTTTGGAAGAACAACAGCTCTCTTAACCTCTTAACCACTGACCCATCTCTGTAGCCCCCCTGTCACAATGACAACCAGTACCTATTCTATCTTCAGAGTCTTATTCTAGACCTGTAGACAGAAGAAGTGGCCAAATTGAATACGGTAGATTTGCAGATTTACATTAGAGGGGCAGTTGGTCTGTTCAGGGGCACCACATTCTATCACCTGCTTTTGCTTCTTGGTTTACTGTCTGCGTCTACTCTTTGATGTGGTCCTTAGTTGGCTGTGGATTCATCTTCATGACCAGTGTTCTGTAAAGTTCTATAGCTTCTTGGAGTCTGCGTTATCTTTTGTTGGTTTCAACATTTCCTAACTGTAGACCTAACGTCCTACTTTGTCCTACATTAGGTCTGGCTGAGAAGTGCTGGGCCCAGGCCTGGGGAAATCCTTCCCTCCCTCCCTTCCTCCCTCCCTTGTCAAGGTAGATTTGTGTTGGAATTACTGGCCATTCCTTCAGTAACACTATAGCAGGTATGATGTCACTGTGCAATGGAGTTCCTGCTCCCTAGAGAATTTGGTCTAAATGAGTCACATAGCAAGAAAGAAACTTGAAGTCAATCTCAGCTGCGGGGGTGGGGTGGGGGGTGGGGGTGCAGTCTTTCTGTGAGCCTGGCCACTCCATCCTTCAGCTGTGCCTCCTCCTGTTGGTCAGGTGGTAGCTGTCAGTACACACTCTCCTCCCTTCCCCCTCCCTTCCGCACCCTTGTCGTTTCTTCTGATGCTCAGTATGGAGTATCTAGAAATAAAGAATATAACGTATAAAGAGAGGATATAAAAGATCCCTGGCTAGGATTTGGGGGCTCTAGGCTCACTTTCTACAATATTTCAATGTCCATAGCCTTCTTCATGCTTGGATTGTTTTTTCCTGGCATCTTATCTATTTGATACACTCTTCCTCTCCCAACACCCTCCTTTTCAGGATTGCTGTCACCCTTTACTGGACTTCAGGTGCCACCGGCTGTGCTGGCTGCTGTCTGTGAGCTTATGCTGACCTGGCCCTGGAGGAGGCCCTCACGGACCTCACTGTCACCAGCCTTCTTCCTTCCTTCTTCCTGCTGGCTTTGGCCTCAGTGTAAGCCTTGGAAAATGCTCCCTTCTTTTTGCTGTTCTACTTACCCCTTATTTTGAATATTCACACAGACTTTATATACTGGCAATGTAATAAAAGGGTCTCGTGGCTGAATGTGGGCTGAACGGTGTTCATTTATGCTCAGGTAGATGAAAATATGGGGTTAAGAATTGTAGCTGGTCCCAGAGTCTGTCCCTGACTTTACTATTTGGCACAGTGTTCCTTGCCTGTGCCCTCCTGTTCTCCTTTGTAAAATGAAGTGGGAACTTACCTATTTGTGTATATGGTGAGCACCAGATGAACAAACCCGTGCAGCCCACTGACTTGAGTGTCTCAGAGGGAATGCAAAAGAAATATGAGGTGGTTATTATACTCCAGCCCTTTGGGAATGCTGTGTGAAATTTCTAGCTAATTGAGTTAAAATTTCTTTGTTGTGATGGTTAATCCTAATTATCAATTTGATGGGACTGAAACGTGCTTAGGAGATTTAGGAGAGTACACGGGGGATGTGCCTGGGAGATGACTGTTTTCGGAGGGACTTGAGCAAGGGAAGTAGGTGCCCTGTAGGTCAAAGGAGGACATCCACTAACCATACTTCCCCTTTGGTTGTGTTTCCTGGCCACCGGGATGTGGGGCATGAACTGATTTGTCCCTTGTGGAGCTGGAGTCATTTTCAGTTTCTAAAAGGTAAATCTGGGTTGCGCGTGGTGGCGCACACCTTTAATCCAGCACCCAAGAGACAGAGGTAGGAGGATCCCTGTGAGTTCAAGGGTCTACATAGGGTCTATATAGCGATTTCTGGGACAGCCAGGACTACATAGAGTGACCCGGTCCCAACCCCCCTACCCTCCAAAAAAGGTCTATCTGTAAATGGCGAAGCTTACGTCTTTCCCCAGATCTCCTCCCCTCTGATGCACAAGTAATGATTTGGAGTGATTGAATGCCTTTCTCCTCTTCGTAAGCCACACTGCCTCCAGTTTGCTGGCTTTGATTTCTCCCATGATGAAGTAGTTTCACTACATTTTGCTGCCTTTAAGATCAAATTCTCACCCCAAATCTTTTACATTAGGCCTGGACTTAAAAACCCGAATGCTGCCAGGTATTTGTGAGACCCTTGTATGAGAAGTATGATAGGGAACCAGATCATCTGAGAGAGTCAGGTGGAAATTTTAATGAAAGTAACAAAATACATAATTCTGTAGGACCACCAATTTTTGAACCCTGTATTTAGTTACTACCCCAGAATTGTTAAGTAAAGTTAATTTTCATAAATACTTGTGGGTCTGTCATAAACCATCCTTGTTTATGTTGTGAAATTAAACTGGAGGCTGGGGTTGAATTGGCCCCATGCATTCGCCTCCAAAGTCTGGTCATGGCTCTTTACCCTCAAACACATACTGGTTTTTCAGGCATACATGCAAACTCTTGAGTGCAAGGCCTGAGCTGCCTGTCTTTGGGGTGTGCTCTTTGTGGAGGTGCTCCTGCCGCTCTGTTCCTCCAGAGTTTATGCCAAAACCACAAACAGTTCTGACATGCCTGAGAAGAGGCAGGCCTGAATCCTGGTTAGACTTCCCCTAGAATGGGTGTGTGACATTGAGTTGGTCACCCGGTGATGCCTTTGTTCCTTGGACAGTCAAGTACAGATGTGGCAGGTGTTTTCAGATTGGGCAAACATCTGACCCCATCAGGGCCCTCTAGGAGGTGGCTCCTTGTGGAGCAAGTTTCTCAGCCCCCTCCACCTGAGCAGCCTTTCTGATCTCTGTCACTTCTCTCTGGCTGTGTGATTTTGAGCAAGTTGACGAGACTGTGTCTTCTCTCTCGGTTGTGTGTGAGTAGTCGCACATGCTGCAAGAGCTGTGTTAGTTGAGTTGATAAATGCAGGGTGCCCAGGGGAGCTCCGCCCATTGTTAGGGCCTGTGGAGAGGGTAGTGGGCTTCCCTCTGAAAACTGAAGGAAGACCTTGCAGATGTGACTTGGTTATGAACCCTGAGAAGGGGGAGATCATCCTGAATTGTTCTTGGCCTGAATATACCTCTGGTGGGTCCTAAAAAGTCACAGAACATGTGATGACAGAAACCAGGAGGCAGTCGGTGACTGTGGTCCTTGAGCTAAGGGAATGTGGGTATTCTCTAGAAGCTGGGACCCCAGACCCTTCGGAGGGAAGAAAGCTCTGTTGTGCTCTGATGATGGCCCTCTCACAGCCATTGAGATAGATAGCTCATTGCTTCTCCATTTGTCAGATCACTGATTCGTGACCTCCATGAACTGAATGATGATAGAGCCACTGCACTTGTGTGATAGCAGTGATAGGAAACACACATTACCTGCCTTCTCTTTGTGTGTGTGCATGTGTGCTTACTCTTAGTGAGATTTTATTGAACAGAAGGACCTGTGCTCTGACAGTTGCAAAGCCAGTGGGTCTAGACGTTGCCAACATGCTTTTCCCTCGCAGTAGTTGGTTGTGGTGGGGGCTCTGTACTCTGCATTCAGTGATCCTTACTTCTGTGGGATGTGTGCAGTGCATCTGAATTGCCCGTGGCTTAGGGAGGACCAAATGGTGCTGCTGAGTGTGGACTTTACAGTTGGATATCCAAAGAGTTTTTCTAGTGAGGAGATTATTTTGTAGTTGATTGCTAAGTGGTGTATTAGGTGTCAAAGCTTCAGGTATATGTATTTGTTTTGGGACTTACGTTCACTCTCAGGTTCAGCCTGATGTCCCTTTACCCTATCAGTGTGTCGTTTCTAATCATTCCAGGTATGATTTAGTCTGTGAATAAGAAATTAGTTCAGAGATCACCCACACGGCTCAGACTTGGAGAGTTAAGGCCAGAAACACTTTTAACTTGACATTACCAGATACTGTTGGCCCGTGAGCTGCTCTTAGCACAGCATTCGATGTAGCCTTCAAGCCTAGACTAGCTCAAGAATGCTTTGTGGGCTCGCGAGGGTGTTTGCACTGTTTTTTTTTTCCTTCTTAGCTTGCAGGATGAGTTACTTGCTTCTTTTTGACTTGTAGAAAGAAGCCACGGTGCTCTTTATATGTGGTGGTGGTGCTGGTGGTGTTGTCAAATGGGAGGACATGGAGAAAGTTTGAAGGCAGTTCACAGTCCTAGAGCGATTTTGTTTGACATCCAAGTTCTGTGGATTAACATCAGCATTATTTTCTTGGCAAGAATATGGCATGGAAGTACTGAGTTCTTAGACTCTTCTCCCTGTTCTTCTATAAATAAAGCTTGGGTTCTGGTTTGAAGGTGCACGATAGGCAAACTGGTGGCTTAGGTCTCTATATGCCGAGAAACGCAAGCTTCTTTGTACAGTTCCTCTGCTTAACAAAGGGTGTTGGACCCCAATATGATTTGTGATATTTATGCAGTTTTCGGAGTGACCTGGTTAGGGTTGCTGTTGCTGTGATGAACACTACAGCCAGAGCAACCCAGGGAGAAAGGGCTGATTTGGCTTACACTTCCAGACCACTGTTCATCACTGGAGAAGTCAGGGCAGGGACTCAGGCAGGTAGGAACCTGGAGGCAGGAACTGATGCAGAGATCCTGGAGGGGAGCTGCTTACTGGCTTGCTTTCCCTGGCTTGCTCAGCCCGCTTTCTTACAGAAGCCAGGACCACCAGCTCAGGGGTGGCCCCACCCACCATGGGTCCTTCTCCCACCCCACTAATTATGAAAATGCCCTACAGGCTCTCCTTCGGCATGATCTTGTGGAGACATTTCTCAATTGATGCTCCCTCCTCTCAGATGACTACCTTGTGTCAAGTTGACATCAAACTAGCCAGCACACCGAGAATGGCACGCTATACTCATTGTTCATTTTCAAGTTTAGGATGGTAGAACATGACATAGTTCTTCAAGCATCTCACTGGTACTTCAGATGTTGGGGTAGAAGCTGTGGGAGATATAGGGGTATGTGCTAGTCAGGTCTAGGTAGCTTCAGGTTGGCAAGAGAGAACCTTAGTTAAGGGATTTCCTCCATCTTGGCCTGTGGGCACGTCTGGGCTCATTTCTTGATTGTTCATTGACAAGGGGGTGTCTGTGCCACTGTGGGCAGTCCTGCCCCTGGGTAGGTAGTCCTCTGCTGTATGTAACCGCCAGACGGACAACCATGGAGAGCAAGCCAGCACAGAGCGCTCCTGCCCTGGCTTTCCTTCATGAACTGGAAAGCCTTTCTTCCCCAAGTTGTTTGTGGTCAGTGGCTTACCACAGCAGCAGAAACCCTGACTAGGTAGTCAGTTGTCTCATGACCAGTACCACGCTTGCCACGTCACTGTTGCCCGAGAGAGCCTGATCAGGGCGTCACGTCAACCCCAGCTGGCATTTGCCTTCGCTCCTCCATGGTGAACTGAGAATCACTTTTCTCATTATCAAGTACCAGGGGCACGTGGAGGCCACTGTGCGGGGCCAGGGGCTTCCCAAACCAGATTGTAAGCTGAGGCTGTGAAAGGATTCTTAGTGGTTGTTAAGAACAAATGCATGCCAACAACTGTGGTAATGGAGGAGAAGTATGGACAGTCCCGGACACATGGACCTGTCACGATGAAACCGGGAAGGAGGAACCTGAACAGACGCAGTTAGCAAACAGCTCGGACACAAGGACACTTCCTGCTGTAAGCTTCAGGAAATAGAAAACCCGTGAGGAGATCTGCGCACAGCGTAAGACTGAGTCAGAAACTAGAAGCCATCCATCAGAGTGAATACCAAGGAGTGGTGTGGCGACTCATTCCTGTAATCCCACTGTCAGGAAGTTGAGGCAGGAGGATCACTGTGAGTTTTAGGCTAACTTGGGTGGTAGCAGTGATATTTGTTTCTAAAATTAAGTGAATAAATTGTTGAGTCCTAGAACAAGGCAGTTTTACTGCTGATTTCTGTTGAATGTTATAAAAACAGTGAAGACCACTTCTTTAGTTATTCCAGGCCACAGCTGTCACTGTGCTCAGGACATGCTGACAGCTTTCTTGGTCTGCAGCAAGTCAAAGGTGTCTGCCTTCATCACTTTCATTGCTGGAAGCTTTAGAGTCATCTGACAAGCAAAAGAAGGAAGATATTCAAATCACCAAAGAGGAAATCACATTGTCATGCTTACTACAGGGCCTTCTGTAGAAAACCTTAAAAGTGCTCTTGACTTTTTAGACCAAATTCACCAATTAAGCAACATTGTAGGACAGGACAACACCTCACTGTCAGCAGTGCCTGGCGTGGCCTCAGAGGTGGAATCTGGGCAGAGGACCTGGGAGTGATGTGACATGCCTTGGGCGATAAAACGGTGTCAGGAAGGGACTTGTGGGGAGGTCTGAGATACTCCGAGCAGCCCAAAGCCTGGTCATCTGTCTGTGAATCTTAATGTACCCCCTCATATCAGTACCAACCTGCCAACTCATTATAAGAAGTAAATGAAGTAATACATAGAAGTCTGCCCTCAGCCTGTGTCTGGCCTCCCGCCTGTCCTTCCCTAGCAGAGGAATGGAGCTGGCCTTTGCATGTAGTCACCAGAAACTGGTTGAGTTTTATGTGTGACGTTGTTAGAAAGAAAAGGCTTTTGATGGGCTACATTAAATTTACTAAACTGAAACCACTTTCTATTGTTTGGAGAAGAAGCGTATATCTGAAATTAGAAACGATTTGGAAAAAATACGTTAAGTGTAACATGTCCTCAGTAGAGGTGGGTGTAGTATGTATGGATAAACCCTGGCCCTCAGTAGAGGTGGGTGCAGTATGAATGAGCCCTGCTTAAAGCAGAAGTCACAAAATAATCCCACACCAGTTCAGAATTATGAATAATAAAGGGTTATTTATTTAAGGGAAACTTACAAACCAGTGTCCTAGATAACAGTCCTGTGCGGGAACAGGAAGCAGAGTCTAGCGGCTGGAAGCGAGAGCTGGAAGCAAGACAGTGAGTGCATGCTTAACAGCTGCATTTATAATATGAGACCACGCCCAAGTGGGCTGGTATCGTAAATGCTGCTGACTGAAAGAGTGGAATGTGCTCCCACAGTTTCTACCCCTTTTGTTTAAATATGAGAGTTCCAAACCCAATACAAAAACTATGTACACTAGGAACAGATATGAAGTACAATTAGAATTACAATCAGCATAAACAATATTAAGCAAAGAACATATGCTAAATGTTTTAATAAACATCCTCTCCGAAGGAGGCTGTCTTGTATAGGAAATGTCTTTCTAGATCATGAGGACAGTAACTATGACTATCTAATCTTCAACCCTATCGAAGGCCTGAGCAGGGAGGTAATATTACTTGAACAGGCAGGAATTACAGCCAAGCAGCTTCCAAAGTGAGCAATATATGGCAGAGACAGTTAGCTACTTGAGTAATCACCTAAAGTCTCATTTTCAGTGTTGAAACAACCAACTTTGGCTAAGGCCTAGCGTAACCAACAGGCAATTTTCAGAGGCAGGAAAATTTTCAGAACTATCTTACCCTGTCTTGGCAAGATTTGACAGTCTTTTTCCTTGTGTCCTGCTTATCTATTTCTGGATACCATGTATTTTGTCAGTGGTGGAGGTATGGGCAATTCCTTGCCCAAAGGCCAATGGTGCCAAGAAGAAAACAAACTCCGAGTGGAGTGTCTTCGGTGCTCACCATTCTCTTGGGAGTAGATTGGTGCTGTTAGGAGCAATCGTGTCTCATGTCAACAGAACCCTAAGTTATTAGGGAAGGCAGCACCCTGTCTTTTTTCTTCAGCTCAAATAGAAGACAGAAAGCTAAAACGGAAAATAAGTGGATTTTGATATGGTCGTGTTTAAATGGTACAAACATGAACTCTGCACTAGAAGGAGATCAATCCAAATAGAATGTGAATATGTTAAAGGAAAGAAAAGCCTACAAGAAAAGCACAAGGAAGGCATTCTGTGTGGGAGGAGTGATGTCAGATTAGCTCTGCAGATAGCACAGGGACCTAGAGAATTAATGCTGCAAAACTATTGTTTAAAAAATATTCTAGAACATTTAATTCTGCCTACACATGCTGTCTTTAAGTGGAAGACCTTTGCTCTTTCCAGTGGTGATCTGGATATTGAGGAAACTGCTTTAAATATGCTAATATATACATGCTCAGATTCAAAGGAACATTTTTTAACAGTTTAAATGCATACGTAGAAATATGACTGGCATGTGTACGGCGCTTCTTTGTTGAGGTTGTGGGGGGTTATGAGACAGCTTCTCTGGAGTTCCAGTGTTCATGAACTCATCACAGTTCTTTTGTCCCTATCTCCCAAGCGCTGGAGTCGTAGCCATGGGCCACCACATCTGGTCACTGTGTTGTCACAGAGTTGTTAAAAGTGGGGCTGCAGTTCCCCAATATTTAAAACAAATGCATGGCGTGAAGCAGAAGAGGAATCCTCCCTCACATCTACTTTGGAGTCAGTGCTCCTTTCTCTCTAAGGTGTGAGCGTTACCTCTCTCCGTGTCTAGCTCTTCGTACTTCACATTGTACGGCTACAGGGGTTTTTGTGTTGTTTTGGTGCTGCTCGCGGATACTCCAAACTCCTTTTACAGGGATGAGTCTTGCTGAGTTTCTATTGCACATCTGCAAATATCCATGTGCAAGAGGTTTTTTTTTTTTCTTAGAAACTTACCAAAATTTCTGGGTTGTAGGATTTCATCAAATTTCCCTGAAATTGTCAAACTGCTAAAGTAATTATGCCAGTTTTGCCAGCAAGAGATTTCTTTCTTCATATACTTTTGGCAGTCTTGAGAATCAGCTGTCTTGAGGTTTTTGTTTTTAGGTTTCTGACCCTGAAGATAGAGCACCTTTTCATGTGGCTGCACTTTAATTTCTTTCACTTCCTCTTGTGGTGCTCATGTTGCCCGATTAAAAATAGAAGTTCAGTTTTTAAAGCAGTTACTTATATTTTGTGGTCATATGCTTCTTTTCCGTCCGCTTCAGAGTTGTAGCTTAATCAGCATTATTAGTCCGGTATTAGTCAAGGTCTCCTATGTGAGGAACCACGCCGAAACCTCATTCATAGGCACGTGTGCTCCACTGAGCTGCGCACTTGAGTTGGATAATCAGTCGTGGAGCTTCCTTGGCTGTATTGACCTGTAGTGAAAAAGGAGCTGACAACATCTTGTAGCTCTTTGGAGATTTATAAAGTTTTACTGTTATTATGATCATCTTTTAAATGTGACCATTTAATGTTAGTCTTTAAGTTACCTCTGTAGTACTGTTTGAAATGAACATTTTTATTTTGAATCTTCTGGTTTGCTTGGGCTGGTTTCTTCTTCCTCCTTCTTTTGGTGGTGGTGGTGGAGTAGGTGGTAGTGGTGGTGTTGTTGGTGGTTGAGGGTAGTGGTGTTGGTGATGATGGTGGTGGTGGTGGAGTAGGTGGTGGTGGTGGTGGTAGAGGGTAGTGGTGGTGGTGGCGGTGGTAGTGGTGGTGGTGTCAGTTCAGAGGATGCCGCTTGCTGTCCAGATCTTCCCACGTCCTGATGAGTGCTGTCAGATGGATGCTAATTACCTTGTGAACTTAAGACTCAGTCCTGCCCTGAGTGCTGGGCGATGTGCAGTGATCAGCTCCAGGGAAGTGGGCAGGGGCGGGAGTATGGTGGATTCTCTGCTTCCTACTAGGGAGGAGACAAACGGAAGATGACAGGCAGATTCTGCCTTTTCATACTGAGTGGAGCACAGTTCACCTGCTCTCCCAAACCTAACAGAAATGCAGTTTGTGGTAGTCCTTGGCTTTATAGCAGGAACCCTGCTCACCCTGTGCCTCTCTTTTAGGTCTTTCAGCAGCCCAGCGGAAGTTTGCTCATTCGCTCAGAGACTTCAAGTTCGAGTTCATTGGGGATGCTGAGACTGATGATGAGCGGTGCATAGGTAAGGAAGGCGGGAGGTCTGGTGCTTTCCTCCATCACGCCCAACACAAACTCATGCCTTTCTCCTTTCAGATGCTTCCTTACGGGAATTTTCCAACTTTCTGAAGAATCTGGAAGAACAGAGAGAGATCATGGTGAGTGTCAGGGATGTAAACGTATTGATTGACAGTTTTCGGGACGGGGTGGTCTGGGCTGTGAAGCTGGGCTGGACAAGAAGTTTTGATGCATTTAGTGCTTTGGAGTAGGGTTTTCTGAGCTCTAATTTCTGGGTTCCTGATGGTTTTGACAGTGATGAGTTCTGGGGCGAGGTTCTGGACCTCTTGGCTGCGTCTTTCATCTTTACCTGTGAAGTCAAAGGTTGATGCTTGTTTGCGCTTTGTTAGCAGAGCCTTTGATTTACATGGCTGTCAGGCAGAGGCAGAATATACCTTAAAGCAAAGGCAGACGTGCCTGCTTGGACATAGAAGGAGCCGAAGGATGATTTTGAGCCATAGCTCTGGATTTCTAGTGTGAGGGTGGACAGAGCTTTGGATTTCTAGTCTGAGGGTGGACAGAGCTCTGAATTTCTAGTCTGAGGGTGGACAGGGCTCTGGATTGCTAGTGTGAGGGTGGACAGACTGTGAAGTACGAGATGGAGTGCTGAGCTTCCACCCTGCCATGGAGCAGCTGCCCTCCCGCTCTCACTGCCCAGGTGGCTGCTGGGTTTCTATCAGGTGCATTCGTCCTAGGGGCAAAATCCAAACGCTGGAATTTATTTTGATTTTAAGACTAACACAGACATGTTTTCTAAAATCTTGTAAGTTGTATTATACCCTACTTTGTGAGAAATTTCCTAGATGTAAAAAATTTCATGGCAGTGGTGAGTCACGCCTTTAAACCCAGCACTTGGGAGGCAGAGGCAGGCGGATCAGCCTGGTTTACAGAGCTAATTCCAGGACAGCCAGGGCTACATAGAGAAACCCTGTCTCAACAAAATAAAACAAAACAAAACAAACAAAATCCATGGAGGAATCTGGGAAGATGTCTCATTTGGTAAAGTGCTTGCCACACAAGTAGAACGATTCAAGTTAGGATTCCCAGCACCCATGTAGGAAGGGTAGGGGTACAGCAGTGTGCTCATGTGATTTTAGTGCCAGAGAGGAGACAGGAGGATCCCTAGGCTTGCAAGTTAGTGAGTGACTGAATTGATGACCTGCAGGTTCAGTGAGACCCGCACTCAAAATGAAGGGGAGGAAGTAATTGAGAAAGATACCTGCTGTCAACGCACTTATCTATGTAAACACATGTATCTGCAAACAGATGTGCACACATATGAACATGTATATATAGCACACCTAGAATTTCCTGGTGTGCATGTGAAGGTAGTGTGCTCGATCACATGGGCTTTTCCTGACACATGCTGGTAGGTTCAATTGTATAACATTAAGACCTGTCTGCTTGGGGTTTTCTGTCCTGCCCGGTTCCCAGAGCTGTTTAGCCCCAAAGAAAATCACACAGAGGTCTCCATAAATTATAAGCTGATTGGCCTATTAGCACAGGCTTTTTATTAGCTCTTGTATCTTATATTAACCCATTGTTCTTATCTATGCTAGCCACATGGCTCAGTACCTTTCTCAGCCAGGCAGATTTCATCTTGCTTCTCGATTGTCTGGGCTGGACTGGGAGGAATCAACTTCCTCCTTTCTAGAATTCTCCTGTTTTCATTCCATCATTTCTACTTCCTGTCTGGTTTTCCTGCCTATATTTCCTGCCTGGCCAATCAGCATTTATTTAAAACATGATTGACAGAATACAGGCAATTCTCCTGCACCACAATTGGTGCTTATTTAATGTTATAGCCACTCATTTCTCAGCTATTTAGTAAAGACTAAATGTGACATTAGATCAAAATAGTGCCATGATATCACCTTTCTGTAGCAAGTGTGAAGTCGAGGCATGGGGGTGGACTGGTAATTTAATGTCTTGGTTTATATTGCATAAGAGGTGTGTGTGCGCATGTGTGTGTGTGTGTGCGTGTGCATGTGTGTGCGTGTACTTTCTTTGACATTTATGTAAAGTTTCTGCATCCTGCTAAGCCTCTCCACCAATGCAATAATCCAAATCAGATCAAATCAAACCAAATTAGAAAAAGCCCAAGTTTAATGGATACCAATGCTTCCAGATGGCTTTCCAGCCCCCCAGAGAGGAACCAGGGAAGGAAGACAGGAAAACCATGTGTTTGTTCTCTTGGGGGGGTAGTTTAAATACTCTGAGGGAGTGGTCTTGAACATCTCTGGATAGGGGTCATCATTTGGCAGGCTTTCTTAGGGGTGGAGTCTGCACTGAGGCAACTCCCAGGGGAGAGGGCTTGGGATGGAACTTCCAGGCAAACATTCCAGACTCTTTGGATATATGGATGCCAGTACCTGGGGTGAAGCCTTAACCCAAACATTTTAGTCATTCTTTTCTGGGTTCCTGATCATGTGGTCAGCATTTATTGATCATTTATGTTGTTCTTATTGGTTGGAATCTGAGGGTTCGGAGCCAGCATTGCAGCATGCCTGAATCCAGTTTTATATGCCAGCAAGGGAGGTGATGTGTAGACATACAAGGTGCTGTCAGCCGTACAGAGTGCTGCAGTTCACAGCAGAGATGGGTAAGGAGCCGTGGGTGAGCCCGGCAGAGAGAGCTGGCGTTCAAGTGCTGAGGGCCTTTTTAGTAGAGGACTGGCCTGTGCAGGAAGGGGGTTCTTGGCAGAGAAATACCATGTGACCACTTTCCGCCTTCATGGTCTTTTTCTGTCATAGGTTTCTTGGAGTGAATTGATGAGGTCAAGAAATGGGAATGTGTTCTTAGACTGGGATGCAGATAGTGCAGTTCATAGAGATGCTGTTAGCTGGGTGCTGATTTAATCTCAGCTGACTGACTGTGTCTGAGGTAAGATGAGCCTCAGACATAAGTAGCTTGGGTTCCTGGGGCAGAGCAAATATGAGAGCAGGATTGTGTCTGTGGGAGGCTTTGAACCCCTGAGAAGAGAATGGTACAGCATGTTAAAACTGACATGTGGGCCGGGTGTTGTGGTACACACCTTATTCCCAGAACTTGGGAGACAGAGGCTGGTGGATCTCTGTGATTTTGAGGCCAACCTGGTCAATGGAGCGAGTTCTAGGACAACCAGGGCTACACAGAGAAACCCTGTTTTGAAAAACCAAACCAAACCCACCAAAACCCACAAAACTGCTTTGTGGGAACAGAAATCCTTGCTGGAGAGGAAGCAGTGGGGAACAGCCGCAGGCACTCCAAAGTTGTGAACATGATACTCCAGTTTAGTTTGGGAAATTGAAAGCGTTACAAGCATACAGTGTTAAATTACGTGTTCTCAGCGCCCAGTATCACATCTGATCCTGTTTCTCCAGTATTCCTAATTCCCCTGCTGTCATTTTGACTGAAAGCTCAGCATTGAGTCATCTCATGTACAAATGCATACTGTTTCAAGTACAGCTACCTCAGGGCCTATCTGAGGAAGTGCCACTTTAATAACAATAAGAACAAAACACCTTTATTCCAGAAAACAGCTCAGTTTCAGGTTCTTCTGTGTCTCTCAGTAGCAGTTGATCTCTCTGCAGCGTCGTTCAAATGAAGGACATTGATGGTAAATGTCCATGCCATTTGTTTGTAGGGTTTTTAGCTTTGCCCTTGACCAGAATTTATAGTTTATCTATTTTTGGAAGGGTGTAGGAGGGCCTGCTTGTGTGTCCCGTCTGCTCGGCTAGTTTAGCCACGAAATAATCACACAGAAACTGTATTATTTAAAACACTGCTTGGCCCATTAACTCTAGCTTCTTATTGGCTAACTCTTACATCTTAGTTTAACCCATTTCTATTAATCTGTGTATCACCACATGGCAGTGGCTCACCAGCAAAGATTCCTCATGTCTGACTCTGGTGGCTCCCTGACTCCGCCCTTCTTTCTCCCAGTGTTTTGTCCAGTCTTCCCTGCCTACCTGAGTTCTGCCCTATCAACAGGCCAAGACAGGTTCTTTATTCATTAATGCTAATCACAGCACACAGAGGGGACTCCCACAGCAGAAGGAGAACAAGGTCTCCCGTGTAGCCTAGTTCTCAAGCTTGTAGCCACCTACTTTTGCCTCTTGAGTGCTGGGGGTAGGCATGCGCCATTGCATGAAGCCCCCTGAGTGCTGGGGGTAGGTATGCACCATCACATGCAGCTCCCGAGTGCTGGGGGTAGGCATGCACCGTTGCAGCCCCCTGAGTGCTGGAGGTAGGCATGCACTGTCACATGCAGCTCCTGAGTGCTGGGGGTAGGCATGCACCATTGCAGCCCCCTGAGTGCTGGAGGTATAGCTGGGGGTATATCACCTCTCCTGAAGCATGAAAACTGGGTGGAGTCATCATGGCTACCTTTTGAAAGCTTACGAAGAAACAGTTGTGACATTGGAGTACAGGACAGCTGTAAATTTTGAATAAGAAACTTTCAATGTGGTCCTGAAGAAGAGCTGGTAATTACAAGTTAATAAAAATAGACCAAGTATGAAGTGTGGTTGGCAGGGAGAGGGACAGGGAAGCTGTGCAGATCTGGGAGTCGTGGGCCAGGCCAAGGTACAAGGAGGTCTCTAGTGCTCTCTTTAGTTCCTTTCTTCTAAGTACAGCAGCAAGGAGGGGCTTGAGCAGTTGGACTGAATGCAGGTGCATTCTGGGAGCTCAGAACAAAATACAGTCATCAGGCCTCTTAAAATGAGTGTAAGCTGGCAGCCTGCTAAAAGCCATGGGTTAGGAAAGGAAAGCAGAATGAGACAGCTGAAATAGTTTCTGAGAAGGTTGGTGTAATTTTAGTGATTATTAAAACTTCAAAATTAATCAGTATTTTTCCATAGTCTGAAAGTAACAGTGAAGCATGATCATTGGATATTCATAGTTAAGACTTAATCAGTAGAAGGAAAAAATAAGTTAAAATTGTGGAAGACCAAGACCAATGCCAGATGTAAGATTTTATTTTATTATTATGTTTTTATTTTATTTTTTAACTGAATGTATGTTCTATAGGGTTTTGGGCTTTAAAGGTAAATTCATCTGTCCGGAAGTGCAGTAGTGGGCCTAGACTTTCCATCCGATGAAGCTTACAGCATTATGTTTATGTGCCTAGTCTATCCCTAGGTGGGGTCGTATTTAGTTCAGCAAATCCCACTGTGTGCTTACTGCTTGCCACAGTTCTTTCTCCTGAGTAGGTGGATGTCCACTGGGGGAATGGTCAAGAACATGCACAGTAACAGAGGCACAGGAATTCTGGGAGGTCTGCAGAGGTGGGGGGGATACTGGAAATACCTCAGTTACTCCGTTAAGCCGAGATGATCTGAAATGCTGGCTCCTCCGTGTTCTGTCTGGGTAAGAGGGAAGGCTGTTTGAGTCCGTGTCCTGTCCTGTCCTGTCCCGTGCCCCCCCCCCCCATTGCTACCAAATACATTACTAAGATTCTGGGTGTGGCCTAGTGGTGGAGCACTCAGTAGGAAGGTTCAGTCCCTGGTGTCCACAAAACTGTGAACTGGAATCCAGTGACTCACTGGAAAGGAAGTAGCCAGAGCACCAGTGTGAGAAGAGAAATCAATGTTTGCCTCCACACCCAAAGTCTGGTCTCTACGGGAAGATGAGCTCAGCCCTCCAGACAGTTATCGCTGTGTTTCAGGACAGGGTTCCTAACCCTGACAGTGGATGTGAAGAACCTCAGGAGCTGGGCTAGACCCAGTAAGAGGCCAGCTGGGGGCTTGTGTCTGTGCAGGCTGTCCGAGGGAGCTGCCAGCATTCTCTGATGCTCCCTGGCCTGATAGGACATGGTGTACTTATCTGAGGTGGGCGGCTGTCCAGGCGTCTAGGGACTTTGAAAACATTGCTGCAGAATTTATGAGCATCTCTAGAAGGCCCTTTATGCTGTATTTACTTCTTTGAGTAAATCCTTTGAGCAGACTGATTGTGATTTTCTTGCCAGCCCTCAAGGGCGCAGATTCTGAGGTTCTGGGAAATCAGAATAGGGGTGTAGTAGAAGGTTAGAAAAGCTGCAAGGAACAGTACCTGTGGGAAATGCAAGGCAGAGCTTTCTAGGTGTGTCCAGAGGTGCCTTAGCCATCAGTGTTCAGTACCACCTTGTCAGGCAACTTGTCTACCTCAGGGAAATCTTAAAAATATACGTATGTATAAACATATATGTACGTATACATACACACATATAATATATGTTCTGGGGCTGGAGAGATCGCTCAGCGATTAAGAACACTGGCTGCTGTTCCAGAGGTCCTGAATTCAATTCCCAGGAACCACAAAGTGGCTCACAACCATCCATAATGAGATCTGGTGCCCTCTTCTGGCCCGCAAGCAGAACACTGTATACTTAATAAAAATGTATTCTGAGCACTGCTATAGCAACTTTGTTTTTTGACACTTGAGTTTTGTTCTCAGCTATTACTGTTTTTCTATAAAGATGTATGATGTCACTGAAGTAATGCTGATTAAAGTAAATGAATGTTTTTACTCTTCGGGAGAAAACCTCTTAATGTTCCTTTTTCAGCGTGTCCCACAGCAGGTGATCTCTAAGCATGTGTATGGACCAGTATCACCTCGTGTAGTGAGGGTTAGCTTCCACGTAAACTTGATAGGTTTGAATCACCCGGGAGATCCGATGGTAGGCCTGTCTATGGAGGTGTGTGCAGAGAAGATTAACTGAGGGGGCAGTGTCTACCCTCAATGTGGGCAGCATTGTCCTGTGGGCTGGGCTCCTTGACTGAGTGGGAAGGGAGAAAGGAGAGCTAGGTGAGAGCCAGCACTCATTCTCTCTGGTCTTTGGCTGGGGTGAGCTGTGTCCACTGCTTCGTTTGCTACCCAGACTCTCTGTGTTGACGGTACACTCTTAAACCTCGAGCCACGATGAATTAAGCCACTTCTCTAAGATATTTTGTTACAGCCTCAAGGTAATTAATTTATGGGAGGATATGTTAGAAATGCCCGTTCTCAGGCTGCACCCCAGATGCCATGAGTTCTGAAATCTGGGGGGGATGTGTTAGGAATGCCCGTTCTCAGGCTGCACCCCAGATGCCATGAGTTCTGAAATCTGGGGGATTGTGTTAGAAATGCCCGTTCTCAGGCTGCACCCCAGATGCCATGAGTTCTGAAATCTGGGGGGATGTGTTAGAAATGCCTGTTCTCAGGTTGTACCCCAGATGTCATGAGTTCTGAAATCAGGGGGTATTCTAGAAATACCCATTCTCATAGAATTACTGAATTCTGATATCTGAACCACTAGCCAATGGGATCTCTTTTGCCTCAGAGTTAGGTCTCTCAGAAAGTTCAAACATGATTTTTGATGACTTTACCAACCATGAGGGTTAAAAGACTCAATGGGTGAAGTTTTTACCTGTCGTTTTTAGAGGCCTGGAAACTATGCCCATATCTAATTTGTCTTAACGAAGCAGGGTTCTACTGTTAGCAGTTTTAGTGTTGCTCAATAATGGTTAATGTTGCTTATGAATGTGAATTTATGTGACAAATGGTGTAACGTTGGGCGCTGTTGCACAGTCTGTGCTGTCCGCTTACTCTCACAAGTCATATTTATAGTAACAAATGCGCAGTCAGCTCTTTCTGAAGACAGAGTGGCACAGTTGTTGTGATTCTGTTGGCTGGAACGTTGATGACAGAAGTCCTAGCAGTCATTCATGGAGACATTTCTTGGTTTGTTTTCAAAGTTGTTCATGACAGTGGAGCGCACCTTTAATCCAGCACTCAGGAGGCAGAGGCAGCAGTGAACCTCTAAGTTTGAGGCCAGCCTGGTCTACAGAGCAAATTCCAGGATAGCCAAGTCTGCACAGAGAAAGCCTGTTTCAAAAAAAAACAAACAAAAAACAAAGCAAAGCAAAACAAAAAAACCCCAACCAACCAAACAAAACAAAACAAAAAACCAAAAATACAAAAATTAAAACAAGAACAAAACCCTAAAGTTGTCTGTGACTTAATTTTACAAAGGCTTGCTTTCTCTCTTTGGAGATAATCTTTACCATCTGATGATATATTTTATCATTTTGTCCTGAAAGCACATTACAGTTTAGTCAGATATGCACGTTGTGTTGTGAATTCTGCTGCAGGAATGCCCCAGTTGAGGCTTTATTTTTACGTGTTTAGAATACTTAAGGAATTACATCCATGATAAGCGTAGCTCAGCATTGCAGAGTGAGTGAGTGAGTGCTGCTGTGGGCCTGGGGCCCTGTTTGGGAGAAGCCTTCTTGTTCCCTGAGTCAGAATCCTCTCTGTTGGTGACTCATCATAGGCTGTGACCCTGCAGCCTGTCCTCACCAGATTCTGCTTCCCTGCTGGAGCTCATTTCCTCTCCTTCATATCCTTGGGGTCTGTTCTTCATTTCTAAGTAATACTTACTTTGTAGTCTACCTGCATACATGCACGCACGTGCACACGTGTGTGACACACCCACATACCCACATGCATATCCACACCTATCCACCCACCTCTGTATTCACCCACTCACCCAAAGAGACACCGGAATATTATCAGTTCATTCCTATAATTGCATAAACTAGGGATATTTTTATGAATCAGCCGTAGCTATTTTATGACATATGCTTTTTGATGAGCTAGGCATCTAAGAATCATGCATTAGTTATGAATATAAGGGAAAATTGGAGCCCATTGAAGTGAGTGATTTGTTCTGTATCAGTAAATTGGGAACCACCTCCATCTTTAGGAGACCAGCATACAAGAGAAACATTCTGTTTCTTGGCTTTAGCTGTTTCTAACTTTGTCATTCCCCCACCTCTTTTGTGGGGGAACATGGGCTGGAGAGTGAATCCCTGGCTTTGTGCTCACCAAGGTCAGATTTTGTCAGCGCTCTACACCTTCAGCTCTTGCCCCCAACTTTGAAGCTGAGTGAAATGTGTATAATGCATCACGTGGCTGCCGTCCGCCAGGCAGCAGCACGGCAGATGTGAGTGCAGGTGTTGCTTCTTGCCTGTGTAAGCAGCTGCAAGCTGTCGGTATTTCAGTTCAGTCGTTAGCTAAGGGGCAGGTTGCAGAGGGATGGCGAGTCTCTGTAGTTACTTGGAAACCTTGTTTAGAGAACTTGTTAAGGCGGTCCCGCAACCACTGCCTCGGAAGTGGGTGCTGCCACCTTGAGAGTAAATACTGGATTTTGAAGTGGGGCACTCTTTAAAGAAGTGATATGTCTCCAGTGTTCTTGGAGGCACAAAGGAAAAATGTTTGTGGGGAAACCAGATTTGGGTGACTAAGATGGAAAGTGAATCACAAGTGTTGGGCTCTGAAGTTTTAGAAATATCTTCACAGAAGTAGTTTACTTCCTTTTCCATGTGTATACATGATGATAACAAACCAACTCTCAAGTAGCTCTTTTAATAAACTAGAATAGAAGTGCTAAGTTCACAGATAATTAGACTTACTTCACATGAGATCCTGGAGTGTTTTCCATGTCGCGGCATGGTATAGTCAGTAGAAGTGGGTTTACATTGATGGTGGGGTTGGTTTAATGCCACAGGGATTACCAGTGGCTGTGGTAATGTAGAGGACTCTGGGAATTTTACCAGCCGCAGGTCTCGTTGCTGATGCAGGGACCGGGAGAACTGGACTGTGGACATTAGTGTAAAGGCCAGGCTTCCTCCGTCTGCCAATGACTGTGCACTGTGTAACCAGGGAAGGAGACAGTTCCTGACGGACTGCAGCCCCAAACGCATGATTCAGCCTTCCTCTCTCCCTCCCTTTCCTGGGATCAGATCTGTGTCTATAACCTGCAGCTCTTCCGCCACCTCTCTGGGCTCTCTCCTCTCTCTTTCTCAAACCCTTCCCCTAATATATTTCCTGGGTTTCTAAGGTCCTCCTCCCGCCCCCCCCCCCCACTGTCTTTGTGTCAGAGAATTCTGACTAGGAAAATGAACTTTTGAAACAGACACTTGTTTCCGGGCCCAGTTGTGTTTGTTATCAACATCAGCAGACACTTTGTGTTTGTATAAACTGTTCTTTTAATTGTCTAAGTTGCTGAAGTTTCAATCATAAAACAAATAGTTTTGAAAGCCTGCTCTGTGCCTGGTCATGTTTTAGTGTTCGAGGATGCAATGGGGAATTAGCTCCTTGTCCAGGTCAGGTGCTTAACTGGTGGCCACCCAGGAGAATGAATTACCAGGGCCATTGAGCCCAGGTGGTGGCCTCCTTCCAGTCAGGGTGACCCAAGCGTCACAGAGAGGCTGGAGATCCAGGTCCTGTTCGTCATTGACCGGATGCTCTTTTTGAAGAGCACACCTCCCTTTCCTTCTCTCTTTTTAAAAATTTAACAGTGTCTTGCCTTATTGAGTATGATATTTTACTTCTAGCTCTGTCCGTAATATCACTGATTTACGAAACTGTAATTTTCTTTTTCTGACTTAAAACTGGAAAGCCAAATTCCAGTTCTGCCTGATGATGCTTTTGTAGTGTCTACAGACTAATCCCTCACTTACTTCCATGGTTTTAACTTCCTTCTCATAGTGTTCTGCCCAAGTATTTATTTTGTAAAAAAAATAGAAGCAGGGTCCTTAATGTCCCACATGCAGAGAGGAAAGAGGGCCAAGGATAAACAAGGGTAGATGTTCCAAGTCCTTATTAGGTCAATGCCCTCCTGACGATGAACAGCAGATTTTGAGTTAAGGTTTTTATTATTTACTAAGCCTAAGTTATTTCATTGCTACCAACAAAGGGCATTAGATTTTGAAAATTATAGTCAAAGTACCATGTTTTTTTCTTCAGAGTTCATTGTTATAGAAAAGAAGGTTTTAACTTTAACATAGTAAAATTACATATAACAAAACAGGTATCAAGCAAGAATTACAGTTGAAATATCTGTATCTACTTTATCTTTTTTTTTAGTTAATTTATTTAATTATTAAAGATTTCTGCCTCTTCCCCGCCACCACCTCCCATTCCCTCCCCCTCCCCCAATCAAGTCTTCCTTCCTCCTCAGCCCAAAGAGCAAGCAGGTTTCTCTGCCCTGTGGGAGGTCCAAGGACCACCCACCTCCATCCAGGTCTATTAAGGTGAGCATCCAAACTACCTGGGCTCCCACAAAGCCATTACGTGCAATAGGATCAAGAACCCATTACCATTGTTCTTCAGTTCTCAGTAGTCCTCATTGTCCATTATGTTCAGCGAGACCGGTTTTGTCCCATGCTTTTTCAGACCCCGGCCAGCTGGCCTTGGTGAGTTCCCGATAGAACATCCCCATTGGCTCAGTGTGTGGGTGCACCCCTCGCGGTCCTGAGTTCCTTGCTCGTGCTCACTCTCCTTCTGCTCCTCCTTTGGATCGTGAGACTTCAGTCCAGTGCTCCAATGTTGGTCTCTGTCTCTGTCTTCTTTAATCGCCTAATAACTAAGGAAAACTATAATTATAATCTATTATTCAATCCAACAAAGACCCCAGAAGGATATAATGTTACCTAAGTTAACAGAAGTGCATTGTAAGCAACTTGTAAAACTCTAGAAATGACAGAGACATCTCACTGCCTGGACAGTCACCCAAAGTTCTTTTATAACATCGGGGCATCCATCTTTAGCCTATAGGTTCATAGTATCTGGCCACCTTTTCTGTGAAGCAAAAAATTGGAAGATTTTTTATGCCTTGTATTGGCAAGGTTCATCAGTTGCTTCCTTCTGTGTCCTACAGAAGGTCTGGTAGACTCTTTCAGGAAGCAGGAACCCCAAAGGACAGTCTGATCTTTAGGCAAGTTCAGCAGTCATTTTTCTGTGGTTTCTGCATGTCAAGCAGTCCAGGCAAGAGCAGTTTCTTGCCCAAATGGCTAACAAATTCCGTAAGGAGCCTTTCCATGTTCATTACCCTCTTGAAGTAATTAGTGCTGCCAGGAGCAGATGTATCTCAGTGTCATGAAAAGTCCTAAGTTCTTAAACATTTTAGATGCCATATTCTGTTAGTCTTTGAAATGTTTGAAGAATAACTATCCATCTGAAATATATCTCTGTACATCTAGAAAACCTAACTAGTTATTATAGATGACTATTTATTAAGCTGTATTTCTTAATAATACATTACATTTTTAAATGAGTTGCACAAACAGAACACCTTAATCAGGAGCAGAAATACATATACATAGTCACCTTGAGCAGCGAGAGTGCCGTGGGCCGAGCAGGGGCTGCAGGGAGTGGGAGCGCAGAGTGAGAAACGCAGACCACCAAGGCACTGCTCGTTACTCCAGTTCTGACCCGCTCCTGTGCCAGGGGTCTAATCAGGCCTGTGTCTGCCTCCCTCTTGAGTAGACCAGAGGCCCCATCTAAACAGGTTAAACAGCCTTCCTGCAGCAGCTCCCCTCTCCAGGTGGCCAGACGGGAATTCCAGACCAGTGTTGTTTCCCGGGACATTGACACAGCTGCCAAGTTTATTGGTGCTGGGGCTGCCACAGTTGGTGTGGCTGGATCCGGGACTGGCATCGGAACGGTGTTTGGTAGCTTGATTATTGGCTATGCCAGGAACCTGTCTCTCAAGCAACAGCTCTTCTCCTATGCCATTCTGGGCTTTGCCCTGTCTGAGGCCATGGGGCTCTTTTGTTTGATAGTCTCCTTCCTCATCCTTTTCTCCATGTGAGGCTCCATGACGTCACCCAGCGTTCCCTGCCCCTGCTGCTTCAACTGCACACCAGTCCTGGTGCTGGAGTGTGCTAAGCTCTACCATTAAACAACATTTCTCTCTCTAAAAAAAAAAAAAAGGAAAGAAAGAAAGAAAGAAAGACATATACATACTGTAACAAAATGGACCTTAAATTTTATCAATAGACCAAGATCCATAACAATGCAAAGTATTCATCTTTATATAGCATATCCCCTTTTAAATGTAAACAGACATTTATAAACAGTCATTTAGGGAATTTGGGCATTGTTCTCTAGACTACTTCCTGCTGATTGGGGATGCTGTTAATCAGGTCTGTTACAGGGTATCCTGTGTGGTAGGTCCATCTCAGCCAACAGTCCTGAAGCTGTCATGGATGTTTAACCATCTTGGCCATTGTTTCAGAGGTCTTGTTTGATCAAACCACATTAATCTGGAAGGAATTCATAGGTTCTCATCCTCTGTGGAAACCAAAGTAGAACAGTAGAACTTCTTTTCCAAAGCAACATATCATTAGACCCAAATTTTTAAGTCAAGACACCTTTAAAATATATATGTTGGTTTAGCTTAGCAGCCTGTACAATGAAATGTGTCTCTGTACTTAGCTCATTCACAGTGAAAAAATTCAAAGAAAACACAATAATATACACAATCCAGATTCTCTGGGTATATTCCATCTTTTTGTGGCTTATTTTTCTTACTCTATTACTTTTTCTTCAAGTTTTTTATTATCTTTCCTCCTTTAATCTATGACTGTCTTTACTCTTATATTATAACTGTTTATACTCTTTTTCCTCTCTCAAGCCTATGTACATTTATCCAACACTGTGACCCATTTAGAGGTCTTTTCCATATGGATTTCTCTTTATTGCATGCATATCTGTAATTAGTTTTTGACCAGGAGTGCTCTTTTTTTTTTTCTTTTTAATGTTAAACAGGCATGGCTAGGACCAACTTTGTGGTCCTGCCTGCTTGCTCTACCAAGTCCAATACGACCGAGGCATTTTTGCTGCCTCTGAGAGCCATTCTCCGCACCCCAGATCCAGGGCCACAGCCTGTCTGTGTTACCGTAAGCAATTTATAACAAGCTGTTCACAGATCCCATTTAAGTGCTCAGCCTCTTGAAAGAGCCAGAGCTGTTTGTGCAACTAGCACCAAACAGGAAGCCTTCTTAAGAGACACGCTACCTTTGAGTCAGGACGCCTTCTCTTGGAACAGCCATGCCTCTGCTTGCTGCCAGCAAACAGAGCCCACGGGGAAAAATGTATGGCTAACGAGAAGCTGTGCTTGGCTCCCATTTTTTATGGGTCTAGAAGCCCCTCTTTTTTTTTTCAAAGCCTTTTTTTAGGTCTTATGTGGATCTATACCCCAGACAGTGGGTACCATTTTTGTTGGTGGAGGCTGCTTGTTCATTTCCCTGCTGCCCAGACCCAAAATAATTATTCAGAAACTTTATTATTTACAATACTGTTTGGCCAGTTGCTTAAGCATATTTCTAACTAGCTCTTATATCTTAAATTAACCCATTTCTATTATTTTATATTTTACCATGAGGCTTGTGGCCTACTGGCAAGGTTCCATCTGACTTGTGTCTCTCTTTTTTGGCGGCTACATGGCTTCTCACTGACTCCGCCCACTTTCTCCCAGCATTCAGTTTAGTCCCCCCCCCAGTTCTATTCTACCCTACCATAGACCAAACAGCTTATTAACTAATAAAAGCAACTCATACACAGAAGGACTTCTGGCACCAATTTTAATATTCTCATGAAAACTTGGATGTACATTGATAGGGAGAGCTATGAGATAGGAGAGCACTGAGCTAAATGGAGAAAAGGGTCACAGCACGAGTGTGGATGGAGAATAATTGAACTGTTTAATAATGAGTTGGTTTAGCTGGGAAAATTTTTTTACAGCAATATTTCGCTATATGGCTATGCACATGACAACTCTATTTGTGGGAAGAGGGGGGCTGATATATGGGGGCAGTGGAGAAAATGGGAGGGGTGAAAACGAGCAAGTGCAATGATGCCTTGTGTATGAGAGATCATGAAACCTAGTATGCTGTACATAGCTGAGGTTAATATGTAAGAACAATGTCTACCTTAGAAATAGTTCCCACATTTGTTTAATAAAGAATTTTCTTAGTTCCGAGTGCTTAGATAGTAGGACACTATTGTGCCACAGACCACATAGTGGTTTTTTTTTTAGCACAGCTTTTGAGAGCACTGTGTGATAGCCACATCTGAGGATTTGTGTTCTTTTTGTTTTAAGGTACCCCACTTTCTAAAATCTTTCTGATGCTTTCAGAGGGAGTATCTTCTCAAGCCACAAGGGCCGATGGACAGTGTAGGTGAATAGGCTCTTAAAAACTGAGCCCCGAGATGCAGTGCCACAAGTGTCTCAGTGTATCTGCTCCCACCTCTCCAATAATGGAAAAAAATTTAATGATAAAACCCACACTCCTTGGGAAGATTTACAGAATAAAGTTTTTACACGTAGCAATCCTTTTTTGGAAAAGTATTTTTCATTTTGCGAAAGCTGCTTTGTTCAGATTGATAAATCCTTGGCTTTCTTTCTTTAGGTTCTGTTTCAAGGGAAAATAAACACTATGTCTCAGCTCAGTGGTTTCTTTGCTGCTGTCTGTGACATTCAAGTTGAAAAGTAGAGTTTTCCCTCCAGTGCAATAAAATAGAAAGTGTCTGGAAGGTCGTGGGAGACGATAGTGGCGAGTCTCTTGCTCGCAGATTGTGCATTCTTTTAGAGGTCACAAGCACTTGGAATCCAGGCTTTAAATAATGAGGGCGGTGGGGGAACGGACGTAATTCCGCCTGTTTCTTCTATGCTCAGCCTGTCTTTGCTTTTTTAGCTCCTTATTTGAAAGGCATTGTTTGACGTTTCTCCCAGCTCCTTCTCTGTTTTACCTGTGTGGTCGCTTCAGAAAGTTGTTACCAATCTTGCCATGGTATGCTACTGTTCGTGCTATAGTACAGTGTGTAGTCTTTGGCCAGAGGTCTTACCCTCTTACACTCTACAGCCCCAGAACTCAGCCTTGTAGAGCCATGCTGGGAGGAATTACCGGCTGCTACAGGGGCTATTTGGGTGCTAGAACCCCATCCTGTGGTCTGTTACTATTAGCAGGTTTCTCGGCTCATCTTGAGCTGGAAGGTTGCCTAAGGTAAGTTTCCCTTTCCTTTTCTGTTTTTGACACAGTACTGGAGAGTTAATTTTGCCTGGCAGTTGCTCGGTCATGGAGCTATGTCCACAGCCATCTACTACTGCTAACTATTACCACTAAGTACTGCCACTACTACCTCTTCCTCCTCTTCATCATCATCATCATCATCGTCATTATTATTTTTATTATTTTTGAGACAGTTTCTCTGTGTAACAGCCTTATCTGTTTTGTAACTTGCTCTATAGACCAAGCTATAGAAACTCAGAAATTTGCTTGCCTCTGCCTCCTGAGTGCTGGGATTAAAGGCATGCGCCACCACTGCCACTTCTTTGAGACTATTCAAGGTTTTTAGGGCCAGATATCTAATGAGAAGAAATAGAAGACCAGCACCACCATTGGAAACACCACTGAAATGTTTACAGTCATTTTAATTTTTATCTTGTTACCATTCATGATGCAGGTGACCTGAGGCTGGTCCCAAGAGGGGTGGCTGAGCAGGTCCCCTGGTGGGTAGGAGACACATAGATAGGCCATGCAGAGAGAGCTTGGGTATAGAGTTTATTTAGTGGGTATTGGGAATGGCATAAGAGTAAGGGATTATGGAGGAGCGGGGAGAGAAAAGGTGGGAGGACAGAAGAGAGACAGAAAGAAAAAGAGGGAGGGGAGGAGAAGGGGAAGGAGAGAGGCGGAGGCTGCCTCTCCAGAAGACGGACATACAGGAGGCAGGAGATCTGCTTGCCTTGGCAGGGGAATTGGGGGGGTTAGTGAGGGGTAGGATTGGAAATGGGGGACAGAATGCCCAGGTGACTGGACAGGTCAGCAGATTTGTTACAGCACTTGTGCTGTGAGTCCCTGAGTCTTAATCCTGAAAAATAAAGTGAAAATACAGCTTGTGTTTTGCCTTTCCCCAACTCATCTAGAATCCCAGGATTGAGGACAAATTAGGACCTCGGGTTTCATGGGCTAACTTTCTGTGGAGAAGAACCCATGACAGACACTGGACATTCAGTGCTAGCACCTCATAGTCATCTCTACCTTGGAAGGCAGCCTGGGCCACTATAGCTCTTAATAAATCCCTCACAATAGTGAAACCAAACCCTGCTGCTCTGTGGCCTACCCATATATTTTGTTTTGCACACCTTGAGCAAACAAAATCTGTTTTCTCCCTTTTCTCTTATACTATCATTTAAATATTTAAAGGCAGTCTCTGGGTCTTGCTAAATGTTCTCTTCCTCCCCGTTGCCATTAAACACTGCCTGTAGTTCTCTCACCTACATTTAAATGGGATCTGGGGTTAGGCTGTCAGGCTTGAGCAGCTGCTTTCCCCACTGAGACATCTTACAGGCTGGATCCTCGTTAGCATTCTAATTAGGAACATCTCTAGGAAATGCTTCGCTGTCCTGTTGAGATGGCTTCTTAGACATTAACCGCAGAGTTGAGCACCATGTGTGTAACTGGTTTGTTCCTTCACCATCTGATGGGTCACGTTTGGTTAAGTGCACATTTCAGCTCTCAGAGCCCATCACGGAATTCATACAAATTGTTGAGATGTCCCGTACATTTGAGCAGCTGCCTTTCAGCATCAGAGTCCAGTAGCATTCTTATCTATGAAGGCGTTGTGTTTGAATCCCTCTTTTAATGAGAGAGCTATTAAACGGTGGTGCTTCCAGCCAGCATTCTGTCTCAGCAGCAAATGTGGGAGACGTCTGAAAAGAGTACAGTACGATAAAGTGACTTTAGGCGGCTGCCAGCCTGGTCCAGAGACAGAGCCATCTTGCCTCCTGCTCTTGTCTGCGGTTGGCTGGGAACACAGGTGACTGTGCGTACCACTATGCACATGGCTTATTTTGTGCTCTCGTGCTATACTGAGGTCTCAACGACTGTAGGTTGTTGCCTGGCTTTCTACAGAAGAGATGGGCTGTCTCCTTGCTGCAGCACAAGGGCCGCTGAGTCATTGAGATGTTTTTTGTTCATGTAGTTGCATTTTGTTTCTGAGGCCATCTAAAACCCTTCCCAACACTCAGAAATGAAGGAATTTTGGGACTTCTTTCTACTAGAATGATTACATCATCCTGTATGTGCTTGTAAAATCACATGCTGTATTTGCTCGTTCGTCTTGTTTTTAACACGTGGAAGGCTTTCTCATTATCGTTAATTCAATTGGTTTTGAATATGTCTCATCATTGCACTTTGCCTTGGAAGCCTCAGGGTAAGTGGGTTGGAGATTTAGTACTCACTTGGCTGTGTGGGGGGGGTAGTATTTGGCAGTAGGAGGACCCATTTGTCTCTGGGGAGGATGGAGAGTGTTTGACATTAGGAGGACCCATTTGTCTCTGGGGAGGATGGACTATGTTTGGCAATAGGAGGATTCACTTGTCTCTGGGGAGGATGAAATAGCAACAACATTATATTTCTGTGAAATTATAAAGAGCATGCGATTCCATGGAGCGTCCAGTCTATTTTGAGAGAGAGAAGAAAACAGCCCTTGTTCTGTAACCAGAAGTACCTTGCGGAAATGGTTAGTGTCTGACCTTTCTTTGTTCTTAAGGAAAATAGTTTAGGCTCTGTTGTAGAGTTACAGACTGGACTTTCCAGGAACCGACAACAAAACAGTGGAGTTTCAGCTTGTTTACAGAACATTTTTAGTTTAAAAGCCAAAACAAAGCAAAAACCACAGAAACGTAAATTTGTGTACACTGCTATCTGTCACCATCCTCCTCTGCTTGGGGAGTTTGTTTATTGACTTCTAGCAAGAAGAGGCCCTCACACTTTTTCCAGCCTTCTCCTTTAGTCTGTATCAGATCTGTTCTCTAAATGAAGGAAAATTCCATGACCTAAAATTACTCTTGAGCTATCTTTTTGGTCTCCTCTTTTGGAGGGACTGTTCGCTGCAGTGTAAGGGATTTTAGGAGGTTGTCACATACCCATGTTATAGATGTCTTTGCCACTCTTTGTGCGCTCCCTTGGTACTATTTTGATGTTAACAGATGCATTGAATGTCTCTAGCGTCCTTGCCTTCATTTCCGCCATCGGCATTGAACTGCTGTTTTCTCTTTCCACATGGAGGACCCTCCTGAGCCTTACCTTTGCCTGGAGAGCACCTGGTATCTGTTGCTCCAGGCTTGGGTCTGTGCCACTCAGCCTCACTGAAGGATTTGCTCCTCTGTGACTTGGAGATTTCTGCAGCTCAGCTCAACAGCGTTCCAGATCCTACAGCTTGAGATGCTGTTGCATTGGTACCTCTAGAAAATGCTGCGTCTGGGGTGAACCTCAGCTTTCATCCCCTCTCTTCATCACGAGAGAGAAATCCCACAATAAGGCAGATGGAAACTCATGCTCACTTCTTCAGGGGGACTTTAGCCCTGCGCAGGGTGTTTCTGTTTCCATAGGCAGTGATCCTCATTTGAAGTCTCTTCTTCCCCTCTCCCTTCCTCCCCCTCCCTACTTCCTTTCTGCTATGTCTTTAAATTCTTCTCAGGCCTGAACTCTCTGTAAATGCTTTTCTCTTATACCTCAGAGAAAATGGCCATCAGGTTCCCTTAGCTTTATCATGACATCTACAGGCATAGCAATATTGGCTCTTGTTAGAAGGGAAGGAAAGATCTCATGTCTCAGGATAGGGCAGCTTCTATGTAGTGTCGACATTCTCTGTCTTTCTGTGTTCTATGTAGCCCTTCAGCCTCTTTTATATAGGCTCTTCACATGGACATTTGCCCATGCTCTCATCTCTTATGCACTGGTTCTGTCTTTAAAAACAAAACACCCCAGGAAAAATTGTGTACTTTTTTCTCTGTGCACATCAGTCACCTGTGCTGTTCTTCACGGTTATCCCTCTGAAGAATGACTGTCCCTAAGAAGCTCGCACCTTTCAGTTAGGATCACCTGTTGTCTGTTTTTTTCCATACATATTGCTAAGGTGACTGAGTGTGGTGGCGCAAATGAATGCAGACAGATTATATAGATATATACAGCTTTAATAAGGAAATAGACTCTCAGGACCACAGGTTCCTGCGGAGCACAGCGGAACAAAAGAAAAAGGGCTGCTGGGCTCACGCCCAGCAGATTTATCCGTAAACATTAGCCCGAGGCGAACACGCCCCCAATGGGTGGGGCTATATCCCTACATCTCCCCCTTTTGTCTAAATAAGATAGAACTAAACCAAATACAACTATATACAATAATAACAAATAATAAATATAACAAACAATATTGAGAACAAAACTTTTGCTAAACATTCTATCTCAAGGAGTCTAAATAATATAGAGAGTAACTACAATTATATAATCTTCAACTCCGTCAAAGATCTGAGAAGGGAATAAATATTACTTAACAATCGAGAGATATCCAAAATGTGCAACAATTGACAGAGACAACTGACTACCTGGGCAATCACCCAAAGTCTCGTTTGCAATGTTGAGTCAACCAACTTTGGCTAAGGCCTAACATAACTGGCATACCATTCTTAGAACTATCCTACCCTGTCTTGGCAGGATAAGACAATCCTGTTTCATCCACTTAGGGATAGTCTGTATCTTTGTCAGAAGTTGATCATATTTTCATTTGGGAATTTGATAGAAAAAATTTAGTTTGAACTGCTATTAGCAGGTGTCAGGAGCCACCTTCAAATGAATCTTCAAATTGGAAAATACTGCTTCACCACCTGTTGGGATAAGTTGCAAATGGAATAATTTAGTATGGTTTGTAGCTATTTTGATGACCACCTCGCCTGGATACTTTCCCATAACCATTCTGCTGATCACCATCTCTTTCACGAGCTCTTCCTGCAAACCCTCCTCTAGATCCCCATTGCTGCTGTTGCTGATACTGTTTCTTTGACATGGTTACTTTTATTTCACATTTACTAAGACCAACATTGTGGTATTTCTTTTCCATTATCTTCTTCACTGGTTCCTCTTTACACAGTGTCCTATAAATTAAGACGTATTTATATAATACCTGTTCCACTTCCAGCTCTTGTGTCTGGATCTATTCTATTACTGTACTTGAATGCTCCTATAGATTATATATTTTCTGCAGAGGTTGGCATCTCAGGGGAGAAGTCAGGTCTGGTTGCATGCTGGTAGAACATAGGCTGGCATCCCAGGAGAGAAGTCAGCTCCCATTGCATGCTGGTATAACATAGGCTGGCAGCTGTTCACGGTCACAGAAGATAAACGAGAAGATTCAAAGTCATAGACTTTTGAGCCCACATTTAACAGATACGTCCACTCACACATCCACGCCTCTTCCTTCATTTCTCCACCACAGCTTATTCTGGCTCGCATTTTCACAGGTTCTGGTTCGTGATTGCTCGGCTCCTTTGCTTCTGTGCTGTGGTGGAGTAGAGCTGCTCAATTTATGTCGAGCAGGAAGCCCAGAAGAGAAGGGGCTGAATTCTAGTGACCTCACAGTGACCTGCTGTCTTTCAGCTACACCTCCTCTTGCAAAGGTTCTGCTAGTGCCGAGGCTGCTGCTGGATCCTGCAGCTGTAAACCTTTGGAGGTCATAACAGTGCTCTTAGGTGGCTGTTTGTTTGCATAAAATGTGGGAGCAGTTACAGAGATTTCAGTTTTTTTCCACACTTAGTTCACTTAGCTTGCAGATGTGTCTCAGATCTGCCTGTTTCTTTGTGTCTACATTTGTGTGAACCACATCGTGTCTTGACTCCTGGGGAAACCTGGGAAGAGTTTCTCCTTCCACTTTCCCTACCTCCAAGTCCTTTGCTTGGAAGAGGCGAATCTTTAAAAGGATCTTGAGACCGTCCAGTGGCGTCCATCGCCAGGCGTCCTGACTGCAGCGTGCTCTGCCCTCTGCGGTCACTCCGCTCTTTCTCTTCCCTCCAGCCACACTTCCCCTTTGACATTTGCTGGCATAGGCAATGTTTCTTTTTGCTGTATCCCGTCCCTCTGCTGGCTCCCGTTGCTCTTCATGTTTCTGATTTCTTCTCAATCTTTAAGCACGTAGTATCACCGCTCTGAAGAAGCTCAGACTGAGCACATTCCCCCTCGTCATGAAGTCCTGCCACACTCGGCCCTCTCTTCTCCATGGGAAAACACCACTAGAATTTGCACTTGCTCCTCCCTACTAATGAACAGATTTCCTGAGGGCTGGGGGCTTCTTATTGTATACATATCACAGCCCAGGTGCTCACACGAGAAACTTTCCTGAGCTACAGGTTCTGGTAAGATGTCTTGGATGGGTCAGTGCCCATTTGGTACTTTGACTGCAGGATTCTCTGGGGTTGTTAATCCCTGTATCTCTCTGTTGTGACCATAGCTACTTGCCAGCCTCTGTTACAGTGGCATGCTTTGCCAGAATAATTCCCAAGCATGTCAGCCTCTGCAGAAGATGTGTGTATTACGTATGGTTGTATTCTGCAGCAGCAATAGGCGAGATCTGGAGAGAGGAGCTTTGAAAGTGACAAAAGTGTCATATTGTGTTGGAGGGGCACACAGAGACCACTGTGCATGTGTAGAGGTCAGAGAACAGTTTGGGGAGTGAATTCTCACCTACCATGTGCGTCTTCGGGATCAAATTGGTCTTTGCAGGCCCAAGTATCTAATTTATGGAAATTGCCAGTAAATTGGATCATCTGCTTCCTGAGATACACATGGGCACCCCAGACCTTGTTGGGTGGTCAGGATCCCTGCCCATGCCTGTTTTTGTGTCTGCTCCCTTCAGTGTGGTGCTCTCTAGCTTGTCACTGTTTCCCGCCACATGGGGCTAAATGTAGAACATTTGAAGTTAGCATTCAAAGTACTTAAACTGAGTGCCTTTGGAAGCTGAGCCCATTCTCTTCATGCGAACTGTTCTGTTCCTTTGGGTCTGTGTTACTCTAGCGCTTCTGCAACTCAGCAGCAAACTTTTCAAGTGGGCAGGTAGCTTTCAGGTGTCCTTGTGTTTGAGGAGATATTTACATGTTTTATATTTACCTTGTATTATGAGCGTTAACTTTAGAAGAATTTTAGTGAGTGAGTGCAGAGGAGCCTTTGGTGAAAGTAAGACTCCCAAGGCCAGGACGCATAGCTCCCTGGAAATGCACGTGCCTAGCACACAAAAGGAGAGGAGGGAACTGCGTTTGATGTCTGATTGTTCCCTTTAAGAATTCACCGTCTTCCTTTTTAGTTTAAGCTTGATTTTGGGTTTTTCAAGACAGGGTTTCTCTGTGGTTTTGGAGCCTGTCCTGGAACTAGCTCTGTAGACCAGGCTGGCCTCGAACTCACAGAGATCCTCCTGCCTCTGCCTCCCAAGTGCTGGGATTAAAGGCGTGCGCCACCATCGCCCGGCTTGATTCTTTTCTTTTCCTTCCTTCCTTCCTTCCTTCCTTCCTTCCTTCCTTCCTTCCTTCCTTCCTTCCTTCCTTCCTTCCTTCCCTCCCTCCCTCCCTCCCTCCCTCCCTCCCTCCCTCCCTCCCTCCCTCCCTCCCTCCTTCCTTTCTTCCTTTTTTTTTTTTTTGAGGGACTTTGTGAAGGGCAGATGACATGACGTATTCTTGTGTAGTGCTCCATCCATCTTCTGAGAAAGCCACTGATGATTAGCATGTACTGCTACCAAGTATGCTTTCCTTAGGTAAATAATCCTTTTATTTGCATTTTCAGCATTTTGTGGCCGTGAAAAAAAAGTCCAAGTGTGTAGGTGTAAGACGTGTGTGAGACGGTGGTCAGAGTGCGTGTGCCCTGTCATCTTGACCCTCTCCAAGGCCAAGCACTTGGTCTCACTTTTGCTTGAATCTCCATGATTTTGTCATGTTGCTTGAGAATGTACCTTCTGCCCCCACCAGGGTGAGGAATTGTCAGTGATGGAGCAGACTCCTTGTATTTAGAAGAATATGCACAGTTCTGTGTCCTTTCCTTAATGTGGGCTGATTAGCAGTGCAGGAATGGAATTGAATTTTAGATATCTGAGGAGAAGGTGATCTCAAACGGAAGTGTTCTGCAGTGGGGTCCCGGAGCCCTTTGTTGGCTGCTAGCCTGCAAGCATGGAGAGCTGTGGGCTGAGTTGCATTTCTCTGCCAGCTGCTTCAGCTCTCTTCCCTGAAGACAGTTCCAGACGTGTAGCTCTTTAATGTGTTACACAGCGCCTTTAGTTGTTATATGGCAGGATGAGGAAAAACAGCTAACTGTGTTGTTCATTTTACTTCTGGGTGGAGGGCACGAGGCAGATAAAATAGTATGTTTCCTTAACGCTGTGTTCTTTTGTTATTACTCTTGTTCTGTAGGCATTAAGTGTCACCGAAACCCTGATTAAACCCTTGGAAAAATTCCGAAAAGAACAACTCGGAGCGGTAAAGGTTTGTGTCTACTTTGAGCACACTTGTAAACAGAGCATGCTGGCACCTTTCCTGTTGCTGCTGTCTGTATTCACATTTGGCAGAGTGAAGGGCATGCTGGGATAGACCATCTGTTGTTTATGTTTTCAATGCTCTTTTCCCCTTCGGGGAGGTGGAATTGAAAATAAAACAAAATACCTGCATGGGTAGTAAAACACCTAGTAATCTTTGACCAAACCTTTCTTTGCAGGGGTCTTAAATCTCTCAGGTGTAAGTATTTATTGTCACAGTGACCTACAGCCTCTCATTCAAGGGTTTGGGATGTGGCCGAGACTTCCTGGAATCATACAGCAAGCCGCTTTACCACAGTGGGACCTGAATATGTTTAGCAACTTATAAAGTTTGTGATCTCAGCCTTGAAGTTAACGCAGAGAAATGATTTCCACCACTCTCTTTCTTTTTCTTTTTTAACGTGAGGGAGAAGTACCATTTGTGTGTTGTTGACCGTTCTTGTTCTAGATCAAAGAGAAGAGAGTCATACATTTTAAGTAGGGAAGAGAACTTTCTCTCTCTCTTTTTTTTGGATGTGAGCCTAGCCTTTAATGGCTGAGTCATCCCTCCAACCCGGAAGGGAACTTTCGTGTTTGTCTCTTTTCATAGAAAAAAGTCAGAATTCTTTGGTACAAATGAATTTTGTGCCCAGTAGCTGTAACTGCACAGCTGGACCTGACACGCTCCATCCAGTATTCCTCCTTTGAATCAGTTGAGGGTAGTGGTGTCTGTAAGGGTGCCCCTCCCTTCTCCTGACAGGTGAGCTGCAGCAGCAGGTGATCGGACGCCCCTTTCTGCTCAGGGACACATCCTTGCCTTATCTGTGATGCAAAGGACCTAGTGTCCTTTGTTTTTTCTCCGAGGTATCTTCTCTTGGGAAGCTTGAACATGCTTCTGTTTCACAGGCAGGCACTAAGTGAGACAGCATTAATTTTATGCTTCAGTCAGAAGGTGGGCGGCGGGGGGGGGGGGAACTATATTGCCTTAGGGTGTGAATGATTAGCTAATAAATTGCTTTATGTTTTCATTGTCCACTTAGTTCTCTAGGTTTTGAACATCTGTCTTCTGTTGACCATTAACGGAATCTTCTCTCATTACCTTTCCTGGTCCCAGATTTCCTTCATGTTTGATGTTGTTTGTTCAGAAAAGTAATTTGCAAAATAAATGGCCCCTTAAACGGGGAGATGACTGCAGTAATAAGTAGTGTGTGACTCAGGCTCGTAGTGACCAAATGCTGTCCAAAAGGCCCGTGTCTCTGCAGTTCCCCGTGTTTCCTGTATCAGGTTGTGGAGGGTTTAGCTACATTCTTGGTGTAAGTGTGTGGAGTTGCTGTCTTGTCTGTTGATGTCCCTGGAGAAACCAGGTGGGACCCTGGAGCACTTCCCCCTTTTTAACATAGTAGGTAGAAGTTGCCGCCTCTCTACCATAGTAATAGAGAGGGCTCCTCCTGCATTACCTTGTTATGTCTTTCAAAGACTGCTAACCTTCTCTGACCTCTAGAGTCCTCCACCTTGCCTTACTGTAGAAGGTGTCTAGAAAAGAGCTTATCTGGTTAATAATAATTCTGTAATTACCAAAGAAGAACTTGGCGTTTAGATACTTGCACATGTGCGCGCGTGTGTGCCAGTGCGCTCGTGTGTGTCCCCGAGTGTGTGCATGTGTGTCCCTCTGTCTGTGTGTCTGCTATTGGACACCCAGTCCTATTTTGACAAAGCACAAACTTGTGTTCCTTTGATTAGTGTGCTCACATGGGACTTTAAAAAGACTTTCGTCTCTTAGTTGGAAGCCTTTTTGACAATCACCACCAAACAGTTTTCATGTGGAGATAAAATCAGCATATTTACAAGCTGACCACTTCAGAGTTTTCAGATGCCAGCGTCAGCTTTGGACTTTCTCTCCTGGCTCTTTTTCCCATGTGTTGATTTCACCCCGTTTGCTTTTCTGTGGCGCTCTTGATTCCCTGTGTGCCTGCATCCTCTAGTTTCTAGAAGCCTAATTATATGTCTAACTGTGGTGGAAGTGTAATCTAAGTTGCTAGGTGGTTTTTGTAAATTGGGCTTTTAAAACCCTCCAAGGTACTCCTGATGATCTTGTTCTGTTTTGATGTGCCTGCCTTGAGTCATGTCTGTTGGGTTTGGGCTTGTTTCTGTTTTGAAGATTCTTCTGTGTTTCCTTGTGTGCTTGCTGGAATCAGGACCTTGTGGACTGCTGCTTTGGGCTGTGCCGCAGTACTGTTGGGAGTTTACGTCAAAGCTTGCTTCATTTCTTAGCTCGTTCTCCTCTTCTTTCCTTTTTTCTGCACGATGTTGGCACGTATTTTGCAGTGTCCCCCAGCCCCGTTAAAGCCTTGCTCATATGGGGCAAAAGCACATTGAGTAAAATGTGGAAGTGCCAGCGGGAGAATCTGAATCACTTTCTCAGGCCCCTTACCAGCCAGGTGATAGTGTGAGCCTGGGTTTAGAACATAGCAGCCATGTGAAGTGTCACATAGATGCCACTAAACTGTCGTGACAGATTTTCAGATGACCTCAGAACAGAGTTTGATTTTACCCAGTAGACCCAAACATTTGAACACAGTACTTGAAACAAATGTCTTTTTAAAATAAATTATGACTTCTCACTTCAGCCCAGGACCAAGCTTGCAGTCACATTTTAAAAACATTTCTTTCCAAGACTATGTCTAATGAGTAGACTTAATAACAGCTGACTGGTCCGGACTCTGTAAACAATGGCGGGACATGAGCAAAACCGAGCCTTCCCGAGCAGCTTACGTCAAGAAGTTTGGTCAAGCGAAGTGTTGCTTTAATTTAATCCTGGTACTTTTCCTTTAGTTATAAAGCAAATACCTGTGCCTGTCACATGTGGGACATATCACATGTCACATACCAGTCTGTGGCAGAGTAAGAAGTGGGGAGTCAGTGAGGATGAGCTGTGGAAAGTGGGCTGTGCTGAGCCGAGGTCTGGAGCCCCCCCCCCCCCCCCCCCCCGGCTTTGAACATGCTCAGCCCTGTCAGGAGGCCGCTGTGTGCCATCACTGTGTGCTGTACCTCAGTTTCCCTGTCTGTCTCAGAAGGTGGTTTAGAGAACTAGAGGATGCTGAAGTTTGGGGCCTGATGTGTGTTTGCGGTCACGTTGTCACCCTGCGTGTGCCTTGCTCCCCCTCAGCTTGCCAAAAAAGAACCGCTCAGGTTTTTATCCTCTCTTCATTCTGGATTGACTGTGATTTGTCTGCCCAGCTATGGCATGAGTTAGGTGATCTACAGCAAGTGTTTACGTGTTGTGTGTGGCTCTGGCCAGTGTTGGTGCCCTGTGATACCATTTTGTATTCACTTGTCCTCAGATGCTGCCTTGTTCATGCTGGATGAGGAGCCAAGCATTGGACTGTGTGGAA
The DNA here is from genome assembly GCF_950005125.1 of Chionomys nivalis. Lineage (NCBI taxonomy): Eukaryota > Metazoa > Chordata > Mammalia > Rodentia > Cricetidae > Chionomys > Chionomys nivalis. Next base: position 49,141,068 of record NC_080106.1, read on the forward strand.
GGAAAAGCTGACTTCTCTTTAGAAAGGCTAAAGGCAGAGGCAGTTGAAGGAGGATTGTAATTGGGCTGGAAAGCTCATTGGGATGCCATGTTGAACACAGGGCAGGAGTTAAGGGCGGTGCCCCCCTCAGTGGGGAGGGAGTACTTCCTGGAAATGGGTGTGACTGGGAAGTAGGTACACACACACACACACACACACACACACTCACTCACACCTCAGCGTGTGGAGAGGAGTGCTTCCTGGAAATGTGTCTGACGGGGCAGTAGGATCCTGGTGGAGCACAGAGCATGGGGACAGAGCCAGCAGGACTTCCTAGTGAGGGCCCTGCGAAGGGTGTTGAGAGCCTCGGTGACTGCTGCCCGTCTTCGGGGCCTTGGTTCCTGTGCATAGTGTTTGTTCACTTCCTCATTCGGATAAAAAGAGAAGAGGTGGGATCGCCAAGGAGGTGTTTAAATTCTCCAGACTACTCAGATGCTGAACATTATTTCATGCTTATGGCTGCAAAGGAAAACCGTTTTATTTTCCAAGAAAAGTTGTAAAATGAAGATAACTACACAAAGATAGTCATGGTAAAGTAAGCGTAATGATAGAAAAATCTTCCCTTTTCCAAAGCAAAACTGTGCTACGGTTTATAAATACGTTCATATTTTTGAAATTTTTTTCCTTTTTCATGGAAATGTAAAGTGATAAAATGAACTGAGAATTTTGATTTCTTTCCCACACTTGCTGCAGTTTCCCTTACTTTTGTTGTGTTGTGTACCCCTTCAGCTGGGCATTGTACAGTGTGTACCCCTTCAGCTAGAGGACTGTACAGTGTGTACCCCTTCAGCTGGGCATTGTACAGTGTATACCCCTTCAGCTAGAGGACTGTACAGTGTGTACCCCTTCAGCTAGAGGACTGTACAGTGTGTACCCCTTCAGCTGGGCATTGTACAGTGTATACCCCTTCAGCTAGAGGACTGTACAGTGTGTACCCCTTCAGCTAGAGGACTGTACAGTGTGTACCCCTTCAGCTGGGCATTGTACAGTGTATACCCCTTCAGCTAGAGGACTGTACAGTGTGTACCCCTTCATCTGGAGCATTGTACAGTGTGTACCCCTTCAGCTGAGGACTGTACAGTGTGTACCCCTTCAGCTGAAGACTGTACAGTGTATACCCCTTCAGCTGAGGACTGTACAGTGTGTACCCCTTCAGCTGGAAGACTGTACAGTGTGTACCCCTTCATCTGGAGCATTGTACAGTGTGTACCCCTTCAGCTAGAGGGCTGTACAGTGTGTACCCTTCATCTGGAGCATTGTACAGTGTGTACCCCTTCAGCTGAGGACTGTACAGTGTGTACCCCTTCAGCTGGAGGACTGTACAGTGTTTTGAAATCTAGAGGATCTCTTTGGGCTTCTGCTACTTGTTTTGCTTAGATGATCTTTGTTTTACTTTGAGATCTGATGGCAATCTCTTTATTATAGCTTCATTTGTAACTCGTGACTCTTTCAGCGCATCTGGAATCAATTTTGACATGGGTGGGGTTCTGTTTCCCAGTTAAACAGTTGCACTAATCCCTCTAAAATAGTGCATTTTACAATGGTATGCTTTCTGCAGGGCACCTTTGTACATATTTTACTTTTTTATTTTTTCTGAGACAGGGTTTCTCTGTGTAGCCCTGCCTGTCTTGCAACTCATTCTGTAGACCAGGCTGGCCTCGAACTCACAGAGATCTACCTGCCTCTGCCTCCTGAGTGCTGGGAATAAGGTGTACACCACCACTGCCTGGCTATAAATTACTTTTTAATGACATTTAAGAGTTCTGCTAATTTGAGTTGTGTGTCTTAGGTTCATGAATTTCCTCTTCTATTTCTACATTTATATTGTAGAAATATAATTTTCTTATTTTATCCCTCACTACTATTTTAAGTCATATCTTTACTTTTTTTACATGTTCAATTTTATGATAGATTATCCTGTGAGCCATATTTAATCTGTAAACTGTTTACTTGGCTTAGTGAGTTTTATAAAAACATGTTGAGGTTTTCTTTTTTCAGCTGTTTGACAGAAGAGATGACATATGTGGCTGGCTTGTGTCTCACACAGAGACAAGCTCAGGTCTGTTGCGATAGTCCTGTGGAGGGCGGTCTGGCTGGCCAGTGCCCAGCCTTGAGGACTGTCTGGCCTGCTAAAGCCCAGCCAGTCACACCTCACCGTACTACCGACTGACCCAGACTCTCCTGAGTTCAGAAGGTCTGCTTGCTAAGAAGCAGTTGCTTCTCGCAGTTAATTTGAACTGCAGGACTGTGCTGTCCATTTGCATATTTGTGTCCTATCTGCAGCTCCTGGCTGCAGTCCTTAAGGCTCAGATAATCAAGAAATGAAGTGAGCACAAAGGAACAGTGTGCTACAGCTGCATGCAGAATGAACGCAGGGAGAAGTTACTGGTTCTCTCATTGAGAGTCCTGAGCAGCGGCAGCGCCTGGGCAGGGCAGGGCAGGACAGGGCATGGCACGCTGCCAGCCCGAGTGGTTCTCTTTGCAGAGATGCGTGTGGCTGTGGTTCCCAGATAAGACAGTTAAGAAAGCTTTGTTCTGCCATATTCTTTCATCCCAGCTTTACCCTCATGTTAGCTCACATACCCACTGTTGCTGAGCGTGCGTGTTGGGGTTTTGGCTGCTGAATCCAGTTCTGTGATTTGGATGGAATCATATAAGCAAGCAAGTCTTCGTCTTCAGGCAGCTTCATTTGTTCAAACAAGATATTACCACCTTCCCCCTTTTTTGTCTAAAAATTAAAAAGGAAGGCTATAACTAACATAAAAACTATATACAGCAAGTACAATAGCTATATAGCATATATACAGTCAATGTATACATCAACAGTGTCTAGTCCATTAATAATCCATAAATTTAGAGAAAATACTCCATATCTATCCTGTTTTGGTAATTCCAAAAGTTGTACCCAATTCACTTTCTATTCTAATTTGCATATCTTTTATGTCTCTCAACCTTATACACTTTACACCTCTTAAGTGAGTTTCTTTTCTGAATCTGGTAACAAGGAAAACTAACTGTAAAGTTCTTAACTCCCTCGGAGACCCAAGATGGGAATAATATTATCCAACTAAGCAGGAAGTTCAAGCAAGTGACTTCCAAAAAAAATGTGAACTGACGAACAGATGGTTGCCTGGACAGTCACCCAGGTTTCCCCTGGACCCCATTTTTGGCCTATAGGCCTAGCATATCTGACAGACTTTTCTGTGAAACAGGATATTCTAAAGGGCTGTCCTATCTTGTCTTGACAAAGTTTGGCAGTCCTTTCTTTTGTGTCCTGCTTATCCAGTTTGTCAGCAGTTGAGGCAAGAGCATTTTCTTACCAGGGGGGCTAACCTTTGCCACAGAGAAAGTAAATTTTATGTGGAGTTTCTTTGATGCCCGTCATGGTCTCTGCAGTAGATTGGTGCTGCCAGTAGCAAACCTGTCTCACTGTCATTAAAAAGAAAAGAACCTGTGTTATTAAAACATCTTAAATACCATATTTTGTAGATCTCTTATGTGTTTAGAGATGACCTGTCTATCTAATATATCTCTGTTTGACCTTGAAAACATACCTAATACAACTTCAAGTTCAGTTGTAATAGGTGACTAATTGCTAATATGCATTTTCTTATTATCTTAATTAGTTGGTAATAATAACTCTCAGGGGCTAGAAATTTCTAGCTAAATGATTTGCACAGGTACCGTACCTTGAACAAAATTAGAAATGTACATACAGTATGTTCTAACAAAAATAGTCTCAACTTTGTATCAATATACAAAAAAGGTTACTCCTTATGATGGAGTTGTGCATGGTGGACGCGCTGTGGTAAATGCAGAGGCAGGCCTGCCCTTGCTGTCTAAGTGGAGAGATGGGTCCTGAGAGAGTGGACCTGCAGGTTCTCAACACACTCTGGACAGGACTCGTCCACGCCCTGATACACTCTCCATACTGTCAGCTTTCTCAATGGGGGATGACGAGAAGGCAGTGATGTGGCTTGTGTTTTATTTCTTGCTGTTAAAATCGTTGAGAAACATAGGAGAAACAGAAAAGATGCTAACCAGCTGTAACTGGACTCAGCACCTTGTACTTACAGAAATGCTGTACACTGAGAAAAACTACTTAGGGCATAAAGACTGTTTCTGCTTCATCAGAGGAGTGACAAGTTCAAGATGCCAAAGCCACCTGTGTCTTGCTTTGTCCCTTACAACCCATGGACCATGGGTTCTCCACAGATGAGTCACAGCAAAACATTCCCAGATCATTCTGAAGAATAGTTAGGCTCTCCTTGTCACACATTTAGGGTGGTTATTATTTTACTTTATACACATGGGTGTTCTGTGTACATGTACGTCTGTGCTCCATGTGTGTGCAGTGCTCACAGACAACAAAAGGGCACCAGATGCCCTGGGACTGGAGTTGCAGACTGCTGCGAGCCTCTGTTTGGATTCTAGGAAAGAAACCCGGGTCCTATCCTAGCCCTGAAATTATTGTTTTAAGGTTTTTCATGTTGGTAATTAGAATTGGGAAGAAACACCAATTTCTGAATCTCTTCTTCATCAGTGTGTGGATGAATCTGTGATCTTCAGTGATGACACAGAGGCTGTGCTGTCCTAGGCTTTCAGAACTTGTAGTTCCATGCAGTGGGGACATGCGTGACCGGATGCAGAAAACACCTACCTAATTCCCTTCCCTTTGCTTTCCTTCGCTTTCCTTCACTTTCCTTCGCTTCCCTTCGCTTCCCTTCGCTTCCCTTCCCTTCCCTTCGCTTCCCTTCCCTTCCCTCCCCTCCCCTCCCCTCCTCTCCCCTCTTCTCCCCTCCTCTCCCTCCCCTCCCTCCATTCTTTATTCTGAGAGAAAAGTCTAGGGTAGTTCACTATCTTTGATTTAGAAAAAAGTAGAAAATAAGGACGGAGATGTGCCTGGGGTGTGGTGGGAGATGAGGGACTCTAATGTGGATGGACAGACAGATTTTTTTCTCATCACAAAGACATTTAAAATCGGCTTAAAGTGTTTGGTAGAAGTGGATTGAGCTGAGCAGGGGCTGCTCTGCCATCTTCACACACAGAAACTTTTCCAAATGCCTGCATAGCAAAAGCAAAACAAATTCTAACTCTAGGCAGTCCCCGAGAAGTGTGTGCAGCCAAGCAGATTGCTCTGAGTGTGTCAGTATTGTGTTGGGGTCTGTTGACCACTGATGCTCTGATAAGAGGCTTGGGAAACTCAGTAGCAGTTCCGGGCTGAGCATCATTATATCCCCACTGTACTGTTGGCGACTTTCCTCCCCGAGATGTTCTAGATTATCATGAGTAAAAATGTGTATAGAAAACTTACTCCATCTCACGTGAGTTTCATCTCTGAGCAAAGTCCTGAGAAAGCTTGTTCATGCATGTTTTCCTCATTTGTGAGAGAAGAGGGAGATGACATGATTTAACTCAGGTGGGTATGCAGAGTTGTGACGGGTTGGGAAGAAATTGTGAGAAGTGTCTTTGTGGTCCCAGTGCCGACTCTGATTGACAGCAGGGGCTTGGGACAGGAGGCCTTGCCTCACGGTGTCTTCACATCTCCTTCCTTTACTTTTAGCCATTTTTCATATTTTTAGCCTCCAGTAGATTTAACTGTGCATGTGATTTATGTGGTATGTATAATCACCATTGTCTGGTTTTTATTTGTAGGAAGAGAAGAAGAAGTTTGACAAAGAGACGGAAAAGAACTACAGTCTGATTGATAAACACTTGACTCTGTCTGCCAGGAAGAAGGACTCACATTTACAAGAGGTATTCTTTTCGCGTTTCTCTTAATATGTGCATCTGAGATTGACAGACACGGGGAGTGCAGATACTGCAGTGAATTAAGAAGAGAGTTCTGTGAAATGAGGCAACAGTGAATAAACCTGATAGTATTGGTTAAGTATTGGTTCATAGTAGTAAATTTTAGACTCTGAGTTCTTCCCAGGAGCAACGTTAGTCAGGATGATAAAGAATTTATACAGCCAGGCATTGTGGTGCACGCCTTTCATCTCAGCACCCAGGAAGCAGAGGCAGGTGGATCTCTGTGAGTTTGAAGCCAGCCTTGTCTACAGAGTGAGTTCCAGGACAGTCAGGGCTACACAGAGAAACCCTGTCTCGAAAAACTAAAAAAACAAATGACCCGCAAACAAGCCCCCACATACTTCTTTGCAGGGATAGCCCTGTTCTTGGGTTTCAGTCTCCTTGATGAGTGGAACTGAATGAGCTCGTACGCAGCTTTCTGTATGCGAGAGCAGCATTAATCTAAGTGGACACTGAGAGCGTGGGAGGTTCCTGTTGGCTGAGCGGATCTGTTCTCCTTGTGTTGTTAGACACGTTGTTTTGAATGCAGTATGTAAGCAGAAAGGAATTTGTGTCTTACCTCTCATTTTCCCCATTTCTTTCTAAATTTCTCAAAATTTTTTTCCTCCCTCTCCGTAGGCTTGACTAGAAACTTCAGTTATTTACAATATGGAATATAGACTTTTACAAGATTTTCTTTAATTTTTAAAATAATACATGTATAGTATTTTATGTATGTGTGTGTGTGGGGGGGGTGATGTGTGCACATGCGTGCAGGTGTCCACAGAGGCAGAAGAGAATGACAGGTCCTCTGAGCTGGAGTGACAGGTGGTTGTGAGCTGCCTCAAGGAAGTGCTGGGAACCGAACTTACGCAGGAACAGTATGCACTTCCTTTTCAGATAAAATCGTTCTTTATCCTGGGGAACACGTGCACACTCATACACACAGACCCATCCCCACCTCACCATACACCCCTAACACCACATCACTCACACACACACACACACACACACACACACACACACAATCATCTACACTCTATCTTCACTCAGCTACCGAGGCCTTCAGTACCTTCCTGTGAACCCCCCGTGTCTCTCCAGTCCCAGATCATGGACACCACCTCTCTCTCTCTCTCTCTCTCTCTCTCTCTCTCTCTCTCTCTCTCTCTCTCTCACACACACACACACACACACAATCACCTACACTCTATCTTCACTCAGCTACCGAGGCCCTCAGTACCTTCCTGTGAACCCCCCGCGTCTCTCCAGTCCCAGATCATGGATTTTATTAGCAATGATGTGATATGCAGTTGAGGACTGTGACTTACCACAGAAGCATCAAACTGTCTTCCCTCCATTTGTTTGTGTTTGAGCTCACATGAACCTGGGCATCATGTTCTACTATGTGTATACCTGCTGACATCATCTAAATGATAATAGTGTAAAACCCAGCTTGTGTGCTTTACTTAGAGACTCTGTGTGTGTGTGCATTGTTGGTTTGACTCTACAAGTGACATTTTCTTTTATGTTTCTTATACCTTTGACATTTGGATGACTTTTAATACTTTATAAAGAGAAAATAGCTTTTATGTTACTTAATCCTCACTACAATGCTTGAGGCACAGGGCTCTGCTCTCTCCTTGTTACAGTCGACATAGAAGCCCTGCAGCGGCTCTCCCACCACCATCCCCTGAGTCTGTTCTACAAAGACAGCAGCCGCTCTTTTTCACCCCTCTTCTTCATTATCTCCACTTTCAATTATTTTAGAGACAATATATATGCCTCCAGCCAGTTTCCACTTCCACGTCACTCTGATTAGCCACCTGTTCCTAATGTCCTTGTGTACGGTGTAGGAGGGCATCCTCGGCTCCCACACCCCACCCTCGTCCGTCAGCATGCCACCCCTTCTCATGCCCCCTTTCATTTGAAAGCTCGGCTGATGGTGCCTCCAGAAGCCTGGGACCCAGGCCCCATGCGCTCTGCACTGCCCACTCAGGAAAAGCAGATTCTTGCTGGGGCTCTTTGCATTTCTTCTCCCTGCTGCTTAGAATAGTCTTTTTATTTTATTAATTTGGTGCATTGGTAATTGAAGTTAGGTCTAATACACAGCAGGCACACACTTTACTACTGAGCACACCTTAACCCCTGTCCAGTGTACTCCAACCCAGACCCACTTGTCTGCCTCCTTCAGATACTGTCCCTGAACCATTTACTCAGGCCTTGTGGTAGAAAACCTTCCTTCCGCTGGCCTACTGTTATCTTTTTACTCCTCCTATGTATTGTTGCGTGGCTTCTTTCAATGGTTGTGAGCCCTTTGAAGACTGCAATCTTGCTTAAATTCAGTCCCTGTCTGCTGAGATTAGTACCTGTCAGCCTGAGTAGTTTGACAGTGTCCCTAATCCCAAAGACCATTAAACTGCGAGTCTTGAATTTGAAGAGGCCCCAAAGATAAGGTGATTCAATTCCATTTCATTGAGCATATTCTCTCTCTTGTTCTGTGCACTCTTCATAAACAATAGGTTCCCAACCTTCTTGCAACCACATACACATCAAAAGAGGAGAAGGTTTGGTCTTGGATGCTCCTTGCTTTTCTCAGCTGCTCATGTGTGAATCTTGAGCGAATTGTCTTTAGCTCAAGAGATTAATTAAGGTTGCTAGGTATGGCCCTGAGCAGAAGGACAGAAAGATGTGGGCATCATTCTCAGTTTTGTTTAAAGAACAGAGTCTTGTAGTGTGTTCACACCATGCTGAACACTGTTGTAGTGTGTTCACACCGTGCTGACCACTGTTGTTGTAGTGTGTTCACACCGTGCTGACCACTGTTGTTGTGGTGTGTTCACACCGTGCTGACCACTGTTGTTGTAGTGTGTTCACACCGTGCTGACCACTGTTGTTGTAGTGTGTTCACACCGTGCTGACCACTGTTGTTGTAGTGTGTTCACACCGTGCTGACCACTGTTGTTGTAGTGTGTTCACACCGTGCTGACCACTGTTGTTGTAGTGTGTTCACACTGCTGACCATTATTGTTGTAGTGTGTTCACACCGTGCTGACTACTTTTGTAAAAGCGTTCATTCTATACCCCTAAGTATAACGGAAGTATTATGGTATTGTAAGCTGTGATCCAACTGTGACCTGGAGACTGTGGTGGCCCGGTAGTTTCTGCATGTCCAGCGGGCTAAAGTAGGTGGTGGAAACCAACAGCTTGAGGGGAGTAGCACAGGCAGAGCAACTGGAGGTCGAGCCGATCTGCATGTAGTAATCCCCAGTGCAGCCATCGCCCCTTTGAGCTCTGAAGTTTCTTAACTACTCAACACGCTTTCAGGGTTTCAGCTGTGGCTTACGCTGTTGGCTGTGGATAATCAGACTGATCACTGGGGACGTACAGTCAAGAGTCTTTAGGTAGAAACTCTCATTTTGGTAACTTTACATTTACACTTTATGTAAAGCATTTTAACTAACTACTAGACAAACATTAGACAGGCTTTTAGAACCTTCTGAAGTCTGTTGTAGACGGTTGTCTTCTGTTTATCTTAGCCTCTTGAGCTGTACAAGGCCATTGACTCATTGCTTCACTTGGCTGTGCAGCCATTCCCCGCCCATCTCCAGAGAAACCCTTTAGTGAAGTTGTAGGTCCCCAAGGCTGCCAGCAGCACCGCCGTTCTTTCTGTCATTCTGCCTGGCTAGTTTAGGTATTTCATGTTTGGAGTTTCTGTTTTAGTGTCCGATGCATTGCATTACGAGACCTAACAGTTCACCCATGCTGGCAATATTGCCATGATTTGCCTCTCTCCCTCCCTCCATTCCTTCCTCCCAGTGTAGAGTTACATGGAGTTTCGCAGTCTTTGGTGGCAGGCCGACCTCTTGCTCATGTGAGTGTTGGTGGGACCTTTGACCCACTTCCATGAGGAAGTGGAATCCGTAATCTTCAGTCTTTGGGGGTCATGACACTTTAGAGTCTGGGGAGGATCATTTTTTACTTCCGTGTATGCTCCTGTGGCAGGAGAGTATCCGTGAGTGAGTCGTGAGTGACCAGTCACATGTTCTAATACAAGTTTATGAACGCAGTGCCCGGGGGTTGGAGTTCATTGACCTGTGCTGTTGGGTTTGATGGCTCCCTGTCTTGACTCAGCTAACAGCGGCTGTTTTAATACAGGCAGATCTCCAAGTGGAGCAGACCCGGCAGCACTTCTACGAACTCTCCCTGGAATATGTGTGCAAGCTACAGGAGATCCAAGAAAGAAAGAAATTTGAGTTTGTGGAACCTGTGAGTAGCAGAACAAGCTTTGCTGTGGGTCCATGTGAACCGTGAGAGACAGAGCGAGGCTTGGAGGGGTGCACAGAGCTAGTCACAGTGTGTGCATGTGAACCGTGAGAGACAGAGCAAAGTTTGGAGGGGTGCACACAGCTAGTCACAGTGTGTGCATGTGAACCGTGAGAGACAGAGCGAAGTTTGGAGGGGCGCACACAGCTAGTCACAGTGTGTGCATGTGAACCGTGAGAGACAGAGCAAAGTTTGGAGGGGTGCACACAGCTAGTCACAGTGTGTGCATGTGAACCGTGAGAGACAGAGCGAAGTTTGGAGGGGCGCACACAGCTTGTCACAGTGTGTGCATGTGAACTGTGAGAGACAGAGCAAGGCTTGGAGCGGGTGCACACAGCTAGTCACAGTGTGTACATGTGAACCGTGAGAGACAGAGCGAGGCATGGAGGGGTGCACAGAGCTAGTTGCAGTCTAGGCAAGCATCTAGAGGAGGGGGAGGCCTTGTCCGCACAGCCCCTGTGAGGGGCACTTGCTATGCGTGGTCTCCCGTACTGCAGCCAGCACAGGTTCTGTCGTCCTCTGCCGCTGCAGCGAATGTGACCGACAGAGCTAATGCTCATGCGATAACAGTTTTCGGTGTCTTTAAAGTGAGCTTGCTTGTTCAAACGTGCTTTTGTTTCAAATACTTATCATGATTTCTAAGTCTTTCTGTAGCTTTTGAATCAGTTTTGTGAACGGCTAACACTAGATTTAAATCTATTTTAGCTTTATTTTTCGTATGTGTACTTGTGTGGGTTTGTACCTGTGAGGACAGGTGAGAGTGGAGAACGGAGGTTCGGTCTCCCTGGAGCTGGGCGAGTAGGTGGGCTGCCATTCAACATGGGCGCTGGGAATTTAGCTTGATTCCTCTAGAAGAGCAGAATGTATTTACAGAGCCAGGTCTCGAGCCCCTAGAAACACCGGTTTTGTTATTATATAGGTGTCTTCTAATAAGTTCAGTTACTTACATATTAATATGTATATAGAGTGTGTGGCTGTAAACCTCTTGATCAAGTATAGATATCATTCCATACAATAGGTTTTAGCAAAAGATTGTGTGATAATTTTATTATAGACTGCATTCTTCCTTACTTTATTGAACTATACTTCAAATACTATAGTGGGTCTATTATGTTCATGGTGAGAAACAAAGGCATAATCAAAAATACTTTTTAAAAAAGGCAGTGGAATGATAGAATCAACGTGAATCAGTCAGAGAAAATTAAACCTTAAAGTGGTCCTGTCATGGTGAAATGGCTGTGGCGCACATCACTGTTGGTTATGACGTCAACTCTGGGTTGACATCATTGTTCTAAGTGCTACCCTGTTCACCCTCTCTCCACACAGTGGCTCAGGCAGATGCTCATGCCACCCCAGTGTAGCAGACAGACACGGAAGGGAGAACTCAGTGATTTTTCCAGTGTCACCAGTGACTGGTGGGTGTTGATGCAGACTGACTGACTGCACCAGCTCCTTCTTAGTGTGTATATCTTTCAGCACTCTGAAAAAAATCAGTTCAGAATTTTAAAATTCTGGGGCCTTCTGAGAAGGGGTAGGTTGGGGGGCACTCCCCGAACACCTCTGCGACAGTACCTGGAAGCTGGAAGACGTTCATGCTTGAGCTGATTTGACCTTCCTGTGTGCTGGCTTTGCTACAGGGCTCAGGTTTCAGTTATCAGTGACTGTCAGGACTCTCTTGACTAAGGAGGTACAAGTGGATGACTTAGAATTGGTTGTTTTTGGAGACCATTGCATAAAGATTGTTTACCGATGCTGGTGTTTGTGAGCACCAACGTTCTGCATTTTCAGGACAGAACCATGGATAGGTAATACACACTTGTAATTATTGAAGTTCTCATGACTTATTGGAAACTACTTTATATCAGTGAAAGGACAGACAGGGATATGGTTGGGAGTTACATATGCTTCTTATTTTCTCTATTATTTTTTGTTTTGATGTGCACTAATGCTTCTTTCTCCTTTGTCTTAGATGCTGTCCTTTTTTCAGGGAATGTTCACTTTCTATCATCAGGGACATGAACTTTCCAAAGACTTCAATCACTACAAAATGGAACTACAGATCAACATTCAGAATGTAAGGAAACGAAAGCCTTTGGCATTTAAAAGATGTTCGGGTTCTGCCTCTGTCTGCCAAGCTTTAGGACCAAGCTGGTACTGAGAAAGTAGGGATTTGTTGCCACCAAGTGGTCAGATCTTGGTATAACAATCTTTTCTTTAGCTAATGGAGGCTAAAGAAATTCTCCCCTTTGGAGGCTCTTCCTGGGCTTTCTGGGGACAGGTCTCAAGGTAAACTTTGTTACGCTAACGCTGAATCATCTGTGTAAGAAACTGCTGTCCCAGCATTCCAGCTCGGCTCTGGTGTTAACTGTCAGTCATGTGTTTCCTTCCCAGACTGGCTTGTGGAATGGCGGCCCTACACGTTAGGCATGTTCACTAATGTGTTAGTGTACTCGGCTACCTTTTGCTTTCGTTGCTGTCTTTTGTGGAATGTGTGCTTTCCGTCTGATCTTGGGAAATGAGATTTAGAGATCTTAAGATTCTCTTATGCTGAGAAGATGGCTCTTTGACCCCAAGGAAGGACCTGAGTTTGGGTCCCCAGAACCCACATAAAGCCATGTTTGGTAGCCTGCGTCTGTAATACCAGTGCTCTTTCAGCAGGGGGAGGTGGAGAGAAGAGGACCTTTGGTTGTGGAATGGCTAGCCAGTGAATTCAGCACAAACAGCCAGGGATCTTGTCTCCAGTGAGTTGGGGCCAATACTAAGGTCTTTCTCCGACTATGTTCCCTACTCTGTGGTTTGCTAACCTCCACCCGCATATGAACACATCCCCCACCCCATCCTGTATGCTTCATTCATGCGTACACTCAGACCTCCACACGCATATGAACACATCCCCCACCCCATCCTGTATGCTTCATTCATGCGTACACTCAGAAAGCTAAGGGAAAAGATTTTCTTTGGGAGACAAATGCTTTTTCTGGTTAAGGCCTTTCTCATCAGTTGTGTTTTCATAGAAGAGCTACTGAGAGTCTGTGAGGCCCGGTGTGACACACAGCACACACGGAAGCACACATGTGGGTGTCTGCGTGGTGTGGTTGTGTGCTTTAGAAGTTAGCTAGTAGAACTTGAAACAGACGTGCAAGTTTGTGTGTGCACGTGTGTCCTGGTCCCCTCGGATTGCTGGTGGAGGTAGCAGAACCACTTTCTCTCTGTGTGAGGCCGACACCTGTGTCTTCCTCAGTCGCTCTCTGTCCTGGCTTCAGAGACAGGGTCTGTCATCGGCTGTGGAGCTCACTGGTGCTCTAAGGTGTCAGTCAGAGAGCTCCCAGCTCCACTTCTCCCTCCTGTCAATACCGTGATCCCTGCTGCTGCTGCTGCAGCCGCCTACAGACATGGTGTCCACCTCCATGTGGGTGTGATTAGATTCACAGCAAGCACTTCCCTGACTTAGCCATTTCTCCAGCCCACTAGAATTTATAATGAAATTATTTATTTATTTGCATTTTTTTTTAAATTTCCGCCTCCTCCCTGCCTCCTACCTCCTTCCCCCTCCCCCCACTCCTTTTCCCCTCCCTCTCCATTCCGAAGAGCAGAGCAGTCAGGGTTCCCTGCCCTGTGGGAAGTCCAAGATCCTCCCCTGTTGTGATCCAGCTGCACTCACTCCCCCTGACCGGCAAGGGAACTTCCTTGTGGCCTGTAATTGACAAGGATATTTGTGTTCTTTCTGGCTGTAATTGACAAGGATGTTTGTGTTCTTTCTGGCCGGTGAGTCTCCACAGAAGGAATAGAGGTATAAAAGGTTGCTGGGCAAAATAAAGGTTGCTGTTCTTCCACCCGAAAAGACCCCCCCCCCCCCCAAGTCTTGGCTAGGCTATCCAGGCTGTGCTGGCCGCAGCACTCCCCCCTCCATCCAGGTCCAGGAATGTGAGCATCCAAACAGGCTAGGTTCCCACAAAGCCAGTACATATAGTAGGATCAAAACCCAGTGCCAAAAAACAATGACATCTTGAATTTTGCATGCAAATGGATGGAAATAGAAAACACTATCCTGAGTGAGGTAACTCAGACCCAAAAAGATGAACATAGGATGTACTCACTCATAATTTGTTTCTAGCCATAAATAAAGGACATTGAGCCTATAATTTGTGATCCCAGAGAAGCTAAATAGGAAGGTGAACCCAAAGAAAAACATATAGTCATCCTCCTGGATATTGGAAGTAGTCAAGATTGCTGGGCAAAAATGGGGAACTTGGGGCTGGGGTGGGATGGGGATAAGGGGAAATGGGGAGAGTGAAGTGAGGGGGGAGGATGGGGGAGCTTGGGGAATGGGATGGTTGGGATAAAGGGAGGGTGGATATGGGAGCAGGGCTCCTTGGAGAAGGAGTGGCTCCTGGGCAGAGATCAGAGGATAAGGAGCTGGAGGATCGCATGTCTAGTAGCCTCCTGGACACCTGTGTGACATCTGGGGCATCAGCACAAATAGCGGGAGTTCCGCGTGTTAAGTCCCAGAGGATGCATGCATGTATGTAGACCGTTTCTGTCCTACACATGTATGAAGTGAGGGAAGGAATCTCACCGAAACGATGAGTGAAATGAACTGGCGTGAAATCAGTACAAACAGACCCAGACATAGGAAATGCTAGAGGTGCGGAGAAGAAAGGGAACATTTATTTATTTTAATTTATTAAAAAAAAAACTGTTTTCTCATTTTACATGCCAAATCCAGGTCCCACTCCCTTCTCTCCTCCTGCTCCCTCCACCTTCTTCCCCTTTTCCCCACCCCTCCCCCATCCACTCCTCAGACAGGGTAAGGCTTCCCATGGGGAGTCAACAAAGTTCAGCACATTGCTTGGAGGAAGGACCAAGACCCTCCCCCACTATATCTAGGCTGTGCAAGGTATCCCTCCAAAGAGAACGGGTTCCAAAAAGCCAGAACAAGCAGTAGGGATAAATCCTGGTCTCACTGCCAGTGACTCCACAGTCTGCCCCAGGCATATAACTGTCACCCATGTTCAGAGGGCCTAATTTGGTCCTATGATGGTCCCCGGCTGTCAGGCCAGAGTCAGTGAGCTCACACTAACTAGCTCAGGTCAGCTGTTGCAGTGGGTGTTCCCATCATGGTCTTGATCCCTTTGCTCAAATTCTCACTCCTCCTACTCCTCGACTGACTTTGGGAGCTCAGCCCAATGCTCCACTGTGGTTTTCTGCCTCTGCTTCCATTAGTTGTTGGATGTAGGTTCTATGGTGACTTTTAAGATTGTCTTCAGTCTGACAACAGGGCAGAGCCAGTTCGGGCAGTTCTATTGCTTAGGGTCTTAGCGAGGGTCATCCTTGTGGATTCCTGGGAACTTCTCTAGTGCCATATTTTGCTAGCCCCATAATAACTCCTTTAATCAAGGTATCTCTTTCCCTGCTTTTCCATTTTGACCATCCTGTTCCCTCTAGTTCTCTTCCCTGACTCCCCCCCCCACCTCCCAATTTTCTAAGGAGGTCTTGTCCATTTCACCTTCCCAGGGGATCTATGTATGTTTCTCGTAGGGTTCTCCTTGTTACTTAGCTTCCTGGGGTTGGAACATTTATTTTTGAGACAGAGTTTCTCTGCAGCCCTGGTTGTCCTAGAACTTGCTCAGATTCAGAGATCTGCTTGTCTCTGTCTCACGAGTGCTGGGACTAAGGGTGTGTACCGCCACCACTGCCCCGTCCAAGCCTGGCCTTGCTAAAGTGCAGACAAAGCTTTTTTCTTTTCATATTAGCTCATCATTTCTGGAAACGGTTTTCATTTCGCAGCCTCCCATTTCCCTAGGAGAAATGTACCATCGCACCATGTTTTCTTTCTTTTTTTTTTCCAGCCTTATGTCTTTGACAACCGTTTACATGATAGGGAGGAGAGAGGGAAATTTCAATAATAATTTTCTGTCTGGCCCTTTGCAGTTTCACACCAGCAGTTTTGGGTGTTAGCACAGATTTTGAGTCTTGCTGAAGAAGTGTCTCTAAACTGGGTTGTGGTGTTCAGAGTGTTCACTCGGCTGATCTCGGCAGCCATGTCTCCTGGGTCTCTGAAATGTGACTAGCCTCCTTAGATGCATGCGTGAACGTTATTTGCGGCTGAGATCTTCCTCCTCCTCCACTTCCTTGGGGGAAGAAATGTCATTTTCTATTGTAGTTACCACAGTCTAGAAAAATGGACACTGAGTTTTTGTTAACTTGCAAAGAATAATTATTCAGAGTTTTCGTGCTCCGATTGCTGCTGTAGTAGTAACTGCATGGACCAGGTTGCCTGTTACCAGCACCTTTTATTTTCCCAGGAAGGTAGATATTTTATGGCTTGTTTGCTCTTTAAGATGTCACAGGACCAGGGAGTTTTATGATGGAGTGACTTGCTCTGGTGTTGAGCACTGAAGTAGCTGGCTTGTTTCATTAGCTTCTCTTCTCCAAGTTCACCATTCGATTTTGTTATCTTTGAATATAAATCTTGGTAAGGAGACACACTGGAAAGAAGAGGCTTTTTTGGTTTCTGCAGATTTGATTTTGGTTACACAGAGTCATTAAAATATACACACCAAAACATTGTAGAAGGTGGAATTTATCAGTATGTTTTCTGTTTCAGACACGGAATCGATTTGAGGGAACCAGGTCAGAAGTGGAAGAACTTATGAATAAAATCAGACAAAATCCCAAGGACCACAAGCGAGCAAGCCAGTTCACAGCGGAAGGCTACCTGTATGTCCAGGAGAAAAGTAAGACATGTGCAAAACAGGCTGAGTGGCTGGTTAAAGTCCGTGGTACAGTCTGTACTCTGTGCCTTACAGGAGAGCTTCCCATGAGCGCAGTCAACACAGTGAGAAGATTTGAGCAGAATGATCAAAACCAAACCAAGGGACTGCATCTGTGGGGTACACATGCGAGCTCTCTTGACACTGAGATGTTTTACTGTGTAACTGAAGTGACCTTAAATTCCCTGTATAGTCCAGGCTGGCTTCAACCCAAAGTGCGAAAATTCTAGACTTTTCTTTTCCTCTTCTGACTAGCACATTTAGCGGTTTCTGTAGCACATGCATTGTGTTCTGTGGTAACTGGAGAAGAGTTAAGGCAGGTAGAAGGATGTGTGCAGGCCCTGTGCTGCTGTGACTAAGACTGGAGAGGCCAGAGAATCACATCCCCACTAACACCTGGGAAGTTTTTTTGAATCCTTATAGTACTGTGATAGTTGGGAAATTACCCCAGTACTCTTTTTTGCCCTCTGTGGTCTTGAAGGCATATTTAAATATAAAAACATATGTTTATTTTTTTATATGTGGATGGGTGTGCGGAGTGTGTGAACCATATGAACAGGAGACTAAAGAGGTCAGAAGAGGGTGCTGAGTCCCCTGGATCTGGAGTTTTGGGTGGTTGTGAACCAAACCCAGGTCCTCTGCAAGAGCAGCAAGTGCTCTTGCTGCGGAGCCATTTCTCCAGCTCCTTTGCACACATTTCTGCCTTGGCTTCAGCGTGGTGCTTTTGCCATGCTGCCGTGCTGTGTTCAGGGGTTTGTTTCTGAGCGAGCTAAGGCTGCAAGCACACCTCCAGGGGTGACCCTGTCACCAGCACATTTCTGCTCTTTCTTTTCAGTCCTTAGCAGTTCCAGCCAGTGCTGTGACCGCTCCTGCCGATATCTTCCTGTCTCCACATCTCTGCATCCTCTCCTACCTCCTCATGACCCTGCCACTCATATAAGGCAGTGGGGGCATCTTGTTCTTCCAGTTTATTCTGAGATAGGTTGTTTTCTAAGAAGTTCTTAGGAAAGGATTAGAGAGACTGCTCAGCGTTAAGAGCGCTTGCTCTTCCTGAGGACTACGGTGCAATGCCAGCCCCCATGCCTTGTGGCTCACAACTCTTTTTTTTTTTAACCCTAACCCTAAAACCCTAACCCTAACCCTAACCCTAAAACCCTAACCCTAAAACCCTAACCTTAAAACCCTAACCCTAAAACCCTATCCCTAAAACCCTAACCCTAACCCTAACCCTAACCCTAACCCTAACCCTAACCCTAACCCTAACCCTAACCCTAACCCTAACCCTAACCCTAACCCTAACCCTAACCCTAACCCTAACCCTAACCCTAACCCTAACCCTAACCCTAACCCTAACCCTAACCCTAACCCTAACCCTAACCCTAACCCTAACCCTAACCCTAACCCTAACCCTAACCCTAACCCTAACCCTAACCCTAACCCTAACCCTAACCCTAACCCTAACCCTAACCCTAACCCTAACCCTAACCCTAACCCTAACCCTAACCCTAACCCTAACCCTAACCCTAACCCTAACCCTAACCCTAACCCTAACCCTAACCCTAACCCTAACCCAACCCTAACCCTAACCCTAACCCTAACCCTAACCCTAACCCTAACCCTGGCTCACAACTCTTCAAGGGAAATCTGATGTCGCTGGTTCTCCACTCACATATACCAATGCACATGATTAAAAATCTTAAAAGATATTTAGAAGACTGTAGATGGATATAGAAATACTGCTACATAGCAGTATTTGACCTATAGTCATTTTATGTTGTCTGTTTTGTGTGTCCTATGACAAAGGACTTGAGGGCTGGTACTTTAGCCAAATGGTTTACTTGGCTCCTGATTTTGGTGGTTGGGAAGAATCCCGTGGCTGAACCACAATGGAGCAAAGTGGAAAAGGAAGCAGATTGCTGCACGTGTAAGGGATGCTTTGCTTTAAAATAAAGTTTCTGGAGAGATGGCTTAGTTTGTAAAGTACCTGCACTAGAAGCCCGAGGATTTGACTTAAGATCCCAGCACCCATCTAAAAAAGCTGTGTGTGGCCACGAGTGTCTAATCCTGGTACTGTACAGAGGTAGAGACGACAGAAATGGGTGGCTCCTCGGAGCTCACTGGCGGGCCAGTCCAGGCATTGGCGAGCTCTGGGTCTTCAGAAGAGACGGTGGACGTGATAGTGGAAGATACTTGACCTCATGTATCCATGGATGTGGACGTGCTCAGGCCCACACATGTGCATGCACCACACACACTATTGCCTTGAGAACTAACCTGAGAGCTCTGTGAATCCCGTGTGGGGGTGGCGCCCATCACCCGGTCAGGACTGATGGTTGAACAATCACCAGTCATTGTACAGTTGCTGTGTCAGGCTCAGTCTAGAGGAGTTTCTAGCTGGGAAATTAAAGAAACAAAATATCATCCAGTGTTGAAGTCTTCAACTGATCAGACGTATTTAATGTTTCACTTCTTACCCTTAGCTTTGCTCAGGGCGCTTCAGTTTCCTTTCATTGGTTAAGTGTGGCCGGCTTCACTGACATTCACATTGGCCGGCTGGGGAGGAGAGGATTCAGGGAGTGGTAGTGCTGCCCAAGCTCCGAGTCGAAGCTGGAGGCGCCAGGATGCTGTGTTTCCTCCATCTAACCTGGAATGCCCCGTAGCTCTTGGGTTTTCTAGCACACTGGAAGTTTATCATTTCCGAGGATGATAGTTACCGCGTGAGTGTGGATGAGGCCACGGGAGCTGGCTCTCCCTTCCCATTGGGGAATCACCCTGGTGTCATACCATGTGACCTTAGCTCACAGTTATCTACTGAAAATGTCTTAAACTCAGGTCTCACAGTGTTCTGAGGGGCTTCCTGTCTCTTGTAGTCCCCCCTTCTGTTAGCCCTGCATTTTTTGCTTGGCTGAACTGTGCAGTAATGTGCTCCCCTGGGGCATGTCTGCCTCCTGTGAGGAAAGACACAAAGATCTGTGCTTTGTTGAAGGGCCGGCTCCATTTGGGTCCAGTTGGGTCAAACACTATTGCATGTATCGGAAAACAGCCAAGAAATTCAACATGATCCCGTTTGAGCACCGATCTGGGGGGAAACTGGTAAGTACTTGATGTTAGTTTTGTATTTTTATGAGAGCTACTTGTTGGGCCTGCCATTGTAATAATTTGATATTGACTTGAGAAATTTGGTTTTAGGATTAAAATCTTTGTTTGTTTCTAAATCACAGGCCTGTACCTTTAGAGTTAGATTTTAAGACAGAGCAGCAAAGGTCTTATGTCACTGTTTCAGAAGAGAAGGGTGATTACTGCATTCAGTTTTGTGACTCAATTACGTAGGACTTATTTTTGTAGGAGATCTCGCCTGTACACACATTGTATATTCACAGTCTGCAAAAAATGGAAGGTGTAGTGATCTCAATGAATTCCTTCTTGTTGGTTAGGCACGTAAAGTTCTCATGTGGTTCTTCCCTGTTTAACTAGCTGCTCATTTCTAAGAGATGACTGACAGAGCCAAGCCTGATAGTAAGACGTTAGGATCTCGTTGTGCAAGGAAGGTGACCTTCCTGTGGCGCTCAGAGCAAGCCCTGGCTCACTAGCAGCAAGCGTGATTGGCCACACACTATTAAGAAAGCAGGTCCGTTTGCTGCTGGTGGTGGTTGTGTTGACATTTTACTTATGTGAACTCAGAATTAATCTAAGCTGACATCTGTCCACACACCTTTGCTTCTTTCAGAGACAGATAGACAGATAGGCAGACAAGCAGGCATTAAAGCAGACTGTAAGAAGGAGCCTTCTGTAATGATGGACATAGAAAAGAGCTGCCAAGAAGAGGCGGGAGCAAGGCTGTGGGTCCCTTGTAGAAGGCGGGGGTTGAAACATTAGCTTTGAGCCTGAATTTGCAGTTTCTACGGCATTTCTACCTAGCGACTGTGTTCTGCTCTAGGTTCCAAACGATAAAGTGATGTGTTATAGGATGCAGCTGTGACCTTGGGTCATTAAAAATATTTACAGATCCTCAGTTTCTGGACTTAGACTTCTTAGTGTTGCTCTCTGCTAAGCCACCATGTTTCTTCTGTCTCTATCCCCGGTCTAAGCTCTTCGGGAGGCTGTTGGCAAGAGACAAAGTGGGGAAAAAATGTCCTGCTCAGTCAGGAAGCAGGAGTACTGCTCAGACCGACTGGCTCCATGGTTAGTGGATGCACCCTTGTCTTAGCCCTGAGTGCTCTCAGGTCAGTCCTTATGCAATTGCAGTGTTTACAGGCTAATAGTGCTCATGCCAGTATTGACACAGGGTGTCATATAGTGTGATATTAAAGCAAATTTTGACTCTTTACAAAAGTGTGTGTGAACAGGTGGACCGCCCTTGAGTGCCTGGACCCTGCTGGTAATCATCCTGCAGTTAGCATTTGTGAAGTCCGCTACCAGTACTGCCGTCAGGAATAACTAGAGAACCTCAGGAAGGGACCAGAGTGGCTGCAGAGCTGAAGGGGTTAGCCTTGGCTCCTGCGGGGCCAAACAGTGCATTCTGTGCACAGAGTGAAGGGGTTAGCCTTGGCTCCTGCAGGGCTGCACCAGTGCATTCTGTGCTCAGAGTGAAGGGGTTAGCCTTGACTCCTGCAGGGCTGCACCAGTGCATTCTGTGCAGAGTGAAGGGGTTAGCCTTGGCTCCTGCGGGGCCGCACCAGTGCATTCTGTACACAGAGTGAAGTGGTTAGCCTTGGCTCCTGCGGGGCCGCACTAGTGCATTCTGTACACAGAGTGAAGGGGTTAGCCTTGACTCCTGCGGGGCCACACCAGTGCATTCTGTGCAGAGTGAAGGGGTTAGCCTTGACTCCTGCGGGGCCACACCAGTGCATTCTGTGCAGAGTGAAGGGGTTAGCCTTGGCTCCTGCGGGGCCGCACAGTGCATTCTGTGCTCAGAGTGAAGGGGTTAGCCTTGGCTCCTGCAGGGCCGCACCAGTGTACAGAGATTTGAGCATTGTGCTTATTTGCAGGGGGATGGAGAGGTGTTCTTTTTGAAAGAATGCACCAAAAGATACACCGACTCCATCGACAGAAGGTTTTGCTTCGACATTGAAGCTGCTGACAGGTAAGTTATTGGAATTAATTAGATATGATATTAAAACTCGTTTGACAGTATTTTTTTCAAAAACAAGTTGAAGGAGTGATTCCTGTGAACTAGAAAAATGTTACCTTTTTATGTTTCCAGGTCACCTTCATTGTAAACTGTTGTTGGTCACTATATAGTTGTAGCGTCACAGCTTTATTTTGGCCGAGGACTGAACTCTTCCTAACCTGTCCTGAAAGAGAAACATTGAACATTTCTTTGTTGATGCCCTTCTGATTGACAGCAGGAGAATAGTGAAAGAGGGTGTGAATGGAGTGTGACGTCAGAAGGCAGTCTTGTTGTAGCAGTACAGAAACTGGGTTTATTCGTGTGTGTGTGTGTGTGTGTGTGTGTACGCGCGCGCACAATTCCAGTGTGCGTTCTCATTGTTGAGTAGGGCATCTAGGCAAACCCCCCCTTTTTTTTGTTTTTTTTTCGAGACAGGGTTTTTCTGTGGTTTTGGAGCCTGTCCTGGAACTAGCTCTTGTAGACCAGGCTGGTCTCGAACTCACAGAGATCCGCCTGCCTCTGCCTCCCAAGTGCTGGGATTAAAGGCGGGCGCCACCGCCGCCTGGTTTAGGCAAACCCTTTTGCTGTAGTCAAAGACTTTTCTTACCAAGTCACTTCCAAGCATTCAGCTTTACCATTGTCTTTGACAGGAAGACAGAAATAATGATGCCTGGTACTAATGTTTGTGTCCTACATGCACTCAGCGCTGTGGGTGGCGAGTCCATGCCACCCTGCGTGGCTGTAGTAGTTTGTACACAAATCTGTTTGATGCCTGTGTAATACAAGTTTTCCAAAGGAGAGTAGTAAGGACAAACTCAATTGTTGCTGCTTTCGTCTTGTGATCTAGCTGAGAATGTGGAGTTTGTATAGAGGAAAAGACCCATGAGTGAATTCACTCAAGACTAGTCACATTCAGCACCTGACAAATTTGGCAGTACCGTGACAGGGACATATAAAGGAAGGTTTTGCCGAGATTATAACAGAGAGTATTGCTTGAAAATGTGCTAAAATTTAAGTCACTTACAGACTGCTTAGTAACCTGTAAGACTTCTGTGTGTTCTCAAGAAGACCATGTGTTCACAGCTGCCCTTGACCCGGTCCTTTCTGTTTCCGGGTATTTTATCTCATCAGTCCTCACCCTCTCCCAGGTGAGAATGTGAGCTCCCAGTGCTGGAGTGAGGCGAGAACTGAGGTCTGAACCTGGACTTTCCCCCAGGAAGGCCAGTCTCGTGTCTGCCATGTTACAGGCACCAGAAGACGGATGTGCAGTCAGGCTGCTCTTAGGTAATCAATACAGACGAATCGGAGTCTAGTTTGCTAGGTGGTGCTTTGGGAGCGTCTGTGCACTGAGTACGGTTTGTGTCGTACTTGCTGAAGCTCCTAGTTTTGGAGACATTGATGATGCCGAATGAAGTTTGCTGACCACAGTCTTTACGTGACTGTAAACTGTAACCTTTTTCTGCTGCTCAAAATGACAGATGAGAGATTATTACTAAGTCATTTTTATATAGAGATAAGATCTTGTGAGGTGGACAAGGCTAGCCCACAATCCCTCTTTCTCAGTCTCTCCAGTGCTGGGATAACAGACTCTTACTCCATACCTGGCTAGGTAAATAACTTGAAAATAGATGAAGAATTGAAATTTACAGGAAACCTGCCCTGGTGGTTTGTTAATTTTTATAAGACCGTCCCCTTTTGAAATACAGTTGACATTAACACATATGAAAGCAGCACGGAAGAGAGTGTTTTTACTGACGACATGTCCCGTTCCTTGAATTGCTGTTCTCTGCTGGGTTCACATCAGTACCTAGTGTATGTTAAGACCCAGAACTCCTGTTTGCCCCCTCCCCTCCCTTCCTTCCTTCTTCCCCCCTTCCTCCCTTCTTCCTTTCCTTTCTTCCCCCTTTCTTCTTCCCTTCATGTAACCCCACTGGACTTTGACCTACTATTTTCTCTTGCCTCTAATTCCTAAGTGCATGTGCGCCTGTGCCAAGTTATGACCCCGGTCTTTACCAACTCCAGCCATTGCTCCCATCCTCTCTAACTCTGGTTGCCCCTCCCTGCATTAGTCAAGGTTCTCTAGGATTTGTTGGAATGACTTTCAGGGTGCACTCCCAGCTAATTCAACAGTGGTTTCTGTGACCGGAAAGTCCTAGAATGCAGTAGCTGCTCAGCCCACAAGGCTGGGTGTCTCCACTGGCCTTCAGTGTGTGCTGGAACCCTGAAGAAGTCGACTCCAGTGCCAGTAAAGAAATGGATGTGTTAGCCAGGCTAGGACAAGCAACAAAATCTTCCTTTTTCTGTGTCCTTATATAGACTTCTAGAAGGTGTGGCCCAGTTTAAAGGTGTACCATCCCGCCTTCAGCTCTGAATTAGACGTGTGTCTTCCTGTCCCAAAGGTCTGGACTAGAAGTGAATTCATCCACTTTCAAACCAAGTAAAAAATCTGATAAGTGTGCCCTCTATTTTTGGATTGTAGTTCATTCCAGATTGTAGCATGAGTTCTAACAGGTCTTAATAATAAAAGCCTAGCATGAGATATAGGGTAAAATGCTGAGAGATCAGAGAGATGAAAGAGCCAGACCACAGCCATCTTACCTCTCAACTTTCCAGCCAAAAAGGGACTGAGTTTCTGTTTCCTCCTGCCTTATCACTTCCTTTCTCCACCCAGCCATTTCACTTCCTGTCTGTCTGGACAGACCTCCAGACCTCCATGGTTAGCTAGTGACTAGCTCCACCCTCTGGTCTTCAGACAAACTTTATTTGTACAAACAGATATTGCCACAGCATAGGTAGTCATGTTGACACCCGATAATAGTCATCACACTCCCTCAGCAGTGTCTACTGCACACTCCCCTTCCCCTTTTAATATTTATTTATTTTAAAAATGGAGGCCAGAAGAGGGCATTGAATAACCTGGAACTGGAGTTACAGATGGTTGTGAGCTGCCAGATGGGAGCTGACAAACGAACCTGGGTCTTCTACAAGAACAGCAAATGCTCTTAATTATGAGCCATCTCTACTGCCCCTGCTTGTTTTTATGTTCTGAGTGTTTGGATGTATGTATGTGCACCATGTTCATGCTGTGCCTGAAGAGGCCAGAAGAGGGCGCCAGATCCCCTGGACCTGGAGTTAAAGATGGTTGCTGCCATGTGGTTGTTGGGAACCAAATCAGGTCCTCTGCAAAAGCAGGCATTGATTTGAACTGCTGAACCCTCCCCTAGCTTCTCTTCTGCTTTTAAATTTATTATTATTATTATTAGCCATAGAGACTTTTAAAAACTGTGTATAGAAACTACGGAGAAACCCTGTCTCAAAAATTAAAAAAAAAAAAAAAAAAAAAAAAGAAACTTTATAGACTATCTATAGTCATGGGCACACTTAGCATTCCTTACCTCTACCCACTTGTATTTAAATGTCAGAACAAAAAAATTCAGTTTTGTAACTAGTCTTCATTCAGACTGATACTGCCTCCCGTCAGTCCACACCATATTAGTTTGTGCCTTTTTGTTTTGTTTTGTTTTGTTTTTGTTTTGAGACAGGGTTTCTCTGTGTAACATCCCTAGCTGTCCTGGAACTAGCTCTTGTAAACCAGGCTGGCCTTGAACTCACAGAGATCCGCCTGCCTCTGCCTCCTGAGTGCTGGGATTAAAGGCGTGCGCCACCACCGCCTGGCTAGTTCATGTCTTTAAAAAACACCAACGAACAACTTGTTCTCATTATCAGTGAGCCCTTTCCTTCCACCTGCTGCCATTTCTTTTGTTCCACAGCAACAGACCCTCTTCCATCGTGCTGGTGTCTCTCGTGTCTCTCTTCTGTTCTGTCAGGTTCCCGACAGTCTTGGTGCCTCCTCCTCTGCAGGTTCTGTCCCGGTGGCCATCCGTTCTGTGTTTTCTCTGCTCAGGGCCCACTCTCCCCCATGATGCTGACTGCTCTGCTGTTCAAGGGCACTGTGCTTCCTACTTTCTTCCTATCTTGCTGCCCTTTTTGGTTTTTTGCCTTGTTCTCCAGCTCATTTTCCAGATCCTGTGGCACTGAGTTCTTCGGAACTCTTTTCTCCCTACTGCATCCCCTAGTGACCTCTAGCTCATAATAGCGCCATAGTTATATCGGTGATGGACAGATGTGTTTCCTTCCCCAGACATCAGGGTCTTGTGTCTGGCTGGCCTTCTGCATTTCACAGTTGGAGCTCATATGTTGCTTCTTTTATAATTTTTCCAAGGATCTTTTAAATTTTCATTGTTTTGGGGCACGGTTGGTGTTTCAACCTGGTGCACTGCCTACAGTGGAAGCGCTGCTCCGCTGTGTGTTGTGTAGGTCCCTACTTTTGTTAGGAGGGGAAAGTATACCCTGTTGATGGGATCCAGCATTACACACACACACACACACACACACACACACACACACGAATTCAATCTTATGAAAACACATTCCGGCCTACATGAAATAATATTATTTTTTAAGTCTTAATTTTTTTAAACTATCTGGTTAATTTGCAAACTTACTCCTAATCATAATATATTTTCTTTATGATTTCTTTGAGTTTTCTGAATGAATTCAGTTTTTAAAAAATATTTATTTATTTGTTCATTATGTATACAGTGTTCTTCCTGCGTGTGTGCCTGCAGGCCAGAAGAGGACACAAGATCTCATTACAGATGGTTGTGAACCACCACGTGGTTGCTGGGAATTGAACTCAGGACCTCCGGACGAGCAGCCAGTGCTCTTAACCTCTGAGCCATCTCTCCAGCCCATGAATCCAATTTTTATTTTGGGATTATAGACTCCTATTGCTTTTTTTATTTCTCAGTAGAGAAACATCTATTTGTATTTGCTCTTGCCAGTATGTAGTCGTTTAGGGTGAAAAATCCTCTCATCCCAACAGTTTTACTCATCTGTGGACCAAACACTGGTGGCCGGTCGCTGGAGGCTTGGCTCAGCAGTCAAGAGCATGTCCGGGTCTTGCAGAGAACTGAGATTCCCAGCACCCAGATAAGGCAGTTTACACTGTCCGTAACTTCTGTTCCAGGGGATCTGGTTCTCTCTTCTGGGTCTACAGGCGCTGTACTTTGGTGTACATATCCCCACCCCAACATAAACACATAATTTAAAAAAATCTTAGGGAAAAACTATTGGGCTGGATAAGAAGGGTGAATGTACCTTGAAATCTCTGTAGTTCTGAAGTCCTCAAAGTATGACTTAGAATTTCAAATGTGATGGACCGTGGTTTTTTTATTCCCCTGATTTCTGGCCCAGAAGACTACTAGAAACCACAGGTAGTTCACTCCCCTTTGTTAGGCTATGCATTCCACGGGAGCGGGTCCTCTCTCACCTAGCAGAACCAGACGGAGGACAGTCCCCAGGTTTGCGCTGCAGGAACTCACATTGTGTTGCTCTTCAGAGGAGACAGAACTGGGATTAGGTTCAGTCGTGCACCCAGCAGTCAGCAGCCTCTTCTGCACTGCTGCTGCACCTCGAGCCTAGGCGTAGCCCGTTTTAGAGTGAGTGGGCATCGTGAATGGGTTTCTGCACAGTTCCTCTTGGGATCTTTTTGAATAGCAACTTCATAGCTGATTGCTTGCTTTTAATCTAAATCTTGCCTTCTTTCCAAGTATCAGTTTTGCTGTTTTGTATTTTGAATGGAAAAGGAAGTGACATTGTGGGTGAGATTTAGGCGCCTGGGCAGACATCTGCTCTGCTTGTCTAGGGGTCAAGGGCTTCCCTGTAACTTTGGTATTTAGTTCAGGTCAGGGTTGGTTAGGTTTGTTAAGTTTGGGAAGCATCGGCATGGCTCTAAGTAGTGTTGGTTTGTCTAGGCAGCCAGGTCAGAGCCGATGCTAACATTTTATGTTAGATCCTGCTTCTTTGGGCCTGTCTCAGCTTCTCAGGTAGCTCAGGCTCGCGGTACCTCCTCCCATTTTCCTGACAGTTACAAACATTGCCAGAGGTTTCTCACACTGGCCCATCAGCGTTCAGACAGTCACAGCTAGGCTTGTAGGGCACATTTGCATCTTGAGGTTGAATCATGTATTGCTGCTCAGATGCCTTGCTACTAAGAACTAAGGGGGCAGTGAGCAGTAGGGAGCTGGGTAGACATCAACAGGCCATTCTTACTGTATCTTTTCTCTAGGCAGATGTGTGTGTGTGTGTGTGTCTTTTTTTCTTTCTCAGTTCACAAAAAGGCAACTTTGAATATTTTCTTTGATAGAGAGAAACATTTAAGAGCATGTGCTAAAAGACCATTAAAAATACCAAAAAAGTAGAAAAATAGAATAGAATTCTTAGAAATCAATAATTAACAACGTAACATTTGAAAGTAGGTAAAACATGTTTTCAAGGAAAATACACATGTGCCTTGTGCATATAAGCAAAAAAAACATGATTAGTTACCAGGGAAATGCAAGTGGAAACCGCAGTGAGGTAGCACTTGATAGCCACTGGCACAGCTGTATTAACGTGGCAATAGCAAGTGCTGTCGGGGGTGAGTGATGGGAGCCTCATACTCCAAGATGGGAATTTAAATGGTGGAGCTTTGGGAACCAGCTGGGCAACTCCTCCAGAGGTAGAGCATCACGTTGCCATCTGACTCAGAAGTTTTACATTTGTATTTGTATATGTGCAGTTACAGCTGTATATACATATATCTGAATATAGTAAAACATATGTCCACACAGATCATTTGAATGATTATTCATGGAAGCATTATTAATAGGATCACCAAAGTAGGAATTGCTTGAACGTTTATATAAACATGGTGCATTCTTAACATGAACAATGGTGTCTGATTAAAAGTAAATATACATTGAGTACATGCTGGAATATTTGGAACAAACCTTGAAAGCGTTTTGAGTAAAAGAAGCCAGCCATAAAATAGCATATATCATGTAATTCCATGTGGGTACATGTCTGGAGCATGTAAGTGTGTTTGGATACAGAGCAGAGGAGGAGCTGCCTGTTTCCAGGGGTTGCACAGAAATGGGAGTGACGGGTGCTAGAGGCAGACCTTCTCCTCATGCATGATCAGCATGTCCTAACATTGACTTTGGTGATGTTTACACAAGTCTGAAGACATTCACTTATAGCAATTCAGGTTTACAGTGTGAATTATGTCACAGAAAAGCTTCAAAGCACAAACAAACAAGGAACACAGCTGCCAGTTAAAAAAGACGCCCATTGCCATAAAGGTTTTAAAATGACTCTAAACATGATCTTCCTCATGCCAGCCACATTTCAGATACCAAGGGCTGTGAAATGGTGGGGCCACTCATTTTTGGTTGTAGAAATAGACTTTAACATAGTTGTTTGGTTCAGTAAGATGTCAGGAGATGTAACTTTGTTCTGGAAGGGCACTTACCCTACCACCCTGCAGCAGCATGTTGACTCTGTATCTGCATGCTTGCCATGTGCTGTGTCGTGCTGGGCCATCCCCATCCCTCACATCAGCCTCAGCAATGATGACCCCTCTGACGGTTCCCTGGCACGTCACACCCACACATCCAGCTTCTGTTTCCAGACGATTCTTGTTTTGCTTTGGATTTGGTGTTTGGTGCGATCGGTGTGGTGTTCTCCTGAGACTCTGAAGCAGTAGGTGGCAGGGAAGGCTTGCTCGCCAGTGGCTTGAGTCTGCGTGGTGCAGCTGTGTTCTTCAGATCCAGAGTGTTGGAGCATGCTACTTCCAGAAGTCCGTGCAGTTGACTTGGGCACTAGTGAGAGTGCTCGTGTTGTATGTCCAGTAGAGTGGAAACTGTTAGCATCCTCTTTCCCAGGCTCATGGACAAGTGTTAGCTGATTCTGAGGAAGAAACAGTGGGGCAGGAGTAAAAAAATACAGTGACGGAAGCCCTGGACTTTTAGCAAATTGCAGGGTAGGAGGGAATGGAGACACTTTAATGGTTTAGGCTCGCTGGCTAGTCTTACCAGAGAAAAATGAATGCTCTGACCTTTGGTCAAGGTGGAACAAGTCCACATCTGCGGGCTCCAACATATTTCCCCTTTTAAAATTTATTTATCAAAACCTGCGCTTCTGCTGCGGGACAGATGACTGTTCCTGTCTTAGTTTGTCTTCTTCCATCTTCCAGACTTACCCGTCGTTGGTAGATACGTTCTTTCATGCATGCCCTATCTTAGGTTGCCCAGAGGGAAGAAGATCTTTTCCGTCATTGACTACCAGCCTTTGGTTACAAAGGGTTAGGGAAGAACGCATAGCTAGGTGCCATGCACCTCTGAGCCAACTTTCCATTGAGAGAGTTCACAAATACCTAGATAATCATAGGCAAGTAGAAAATGCTTTGTGATACGCGTGCCCTTACTGTCAGTGTCTTCTAACAAAGGAGTAAGGATGACCAGGATGGCATGGCCTATTTAAATTGGCCTAGGATGCCTTTAACAGTTTTTATCTGCATCATAATCTGTCTAATTTGTCTTATATTAAACATACCAAACTAAGGACTCATTGACATTATGTCAAATTTTTCTCAGATAAACTCTAACTTTTTTCTAACCAGTAACATATTTATAGTGACCAAAGCAGTCACCAACATTAACAGGCTAAAACCATGACTCTAGTATGAAAATTAACAATAAACACACAATTTGTTGAGCACAATTCTCATAACTTTGTTCTAATCAAAGAAACAAAAGAAGTTTCTATGATGATAATGTGAGCTATGAGTCTTTTTCATCTCCCATTTTCTAATTGCATTGTTGCTACCAATTTCCAAATATAATGTTTGAACTGTTCCAGCCCTTGAGTAGTGGCAAAAACTTTTATACCACTTCTCTTCATATTCCGAAGAGGGGTTTTAGTTGTATGTGGCCTCCATAATAGTGTTCTGTTGCTTTAACAAGTCTCTTTTCCCCCAGAGGAGAACTTTGAGGTCCCCATTCTCCGGTCCTCTGTTTCGACAGCAGACCGAACACCATCCTGGCAAAGTTAACTTCTGTGTCCCACGATATTGTAGATACATGGCCAGATATTCAGTCAGCATCCTTGGGCCGGCTCCAGAGTAGATAGGACTCAGGTGCAGTAGGTCTATCAGGAAGGCAGGAATCATCAACCATCACCGTAATCTTCTTCCCCTCTGAGACTTCAGCATGACGACACTAGAGGGCCAGGAACACAGGCCCAGCAGTCTCCCATCACCGTGATCTCCTTCCCTTCCTAGACTGCAGCAGAGGGTCAGGAACACAGGCTCACAGTCTCACTGCAGTTCTCCTGGGAAGGGAGCCTCAGCATCCAGGATGTCATTGGGACTGGTCCTCCTTTGTGCCACACACCAGACCATACGTTCAGGGAACAACTGAGCTTCATTCCTCTCCTGTGAAAAAACACAAACATGCCTTCAACCCCATATTAAAACATGATTGGATCCTTTCCATAATCCAGTACAAGGGTTTTTCCCTTTTGCTTTGGTGAAGGTCACTCTGGTGCCACCATGCCAAATTCTGTCAGTGGCACGTTGTTTATGGTCATCCACATTCAAGAAATTAAGAATTAAAAGGGCACGATTTAAGGTATTATGTGGAGACTGAGGGTATAACTCCCCCTTTTTATCTTTTGAAGTTGTGTTTTCAGGGAGCCATGGGCACGCTTCACAATTCCTTGTCCTTGAGGATTATAAGGAGTTCATGCTTTATGTTCAGTACTCCGCTGGGAACAAAATTGCTGAAATGTTTTACTAATATATCCAGAGCCATTATCCATCTTTATAATTTTAGGAATTCCCATATATGAGAAACACTTTAAGCAGTGAGTTATCATGTGTTTGGTGGCTTCTCCAGTTTGTGCAGTGACCATCAAAAAACCTGAATATGTATCAATTGTCACATGCACATTTCTTAATTTTCTAAATTTTGCAATCTCGTTAACATTCCTTTGCCATAAATGATTAGGAGGCAGGCCTCGAGGATTTACTCCTAGATGACAGACAGGTAAATATTGTGGGCATATGTCACATCGGTTAATAATCTGATGAGCAATTTCTCTTGTCAAAACAAACTATTTTCTTAAACTTTTACTATTTTGATGTTGTGATCGCTGTTCAAGCTCAACTTGAGATAAAGTGATTAGTTGAGTAAATTTATTAACTAAAACATTACCTTCAGCCAATGGACCAGGAAGATTTGAATGTGCTCTAATATGACCCATGAAGCTCGGCAGTTTTCTTAGATGAATGGCATCTTGAATTTGCTGGAACAATACTCTAACTTTACTATTATTGGATCCAATGCAGAGGACAGTTTCTACGACCTACAGAGCTCTAAAGGTGTAATGACTACCGGTATATAAATTAAATGCACTGTTTGCAGGAAGCCGGAGCACCACAACAATAGCTCGCTGCTTAACTGTTCTCACCATGTGTCCTTTACAATCAGCAACACGCTGCTCTTCCATTGGAAGAACCATCTAAAAATTAACAAAGCATTCTTTAAGGGATCTTGCATTACAATTTTAGGAAAAATAAAGAAATGAATGCAGTTGCACAAATTGTGGCAATCAATCAGCTGGAAGATGATTATCAATTTGGCCTAGAAATTGAGCAAATGCAATTGTCCAAGAATAATTATTATGAAATTATAATTGAAATGAGTGTACTGCTGATTCTTTATTGCATAGTCCACCTGAGCTAGTACCTGTAAGATGTCAGGGGAATTGGGATCACTATTCCCCTTAAGAATCTCACTAGGGGGCTTCACATCTCCCCTAGGGAATTTTAAATAGGGTCTCAGTCATTTAATATCTCCCAATAATTTCTGAAAATCATTCATAGTTTGTAAGCTCTCTTTGCAATCCAAACTGCAACACTCTCGTTACTTGCCATGTGATTCCTCCCCTGCCTTCCTAAGGGTCACCCAGGAGTTGCTTTGCTTTGTTCATTAAACCTGGATTTATTAATTCGATTTGATTTGGCTTATTGGCACCCGCAGCAGAGGAACCTAGCAGCCAGGGATCCAGTCCTTAACAGCCTGCGTTCTCCTTTTTTTAACCAGGGTTTTCCCGTGTAGCCCTGAAACTCGCTTTGCAGACCAGGCTGGCCTCGAACTCAGAGATTCACCTGCCTGTGCCTCCCGAGTGCTGGGATTAAAGGCGTGTGCCACCAGGCCCAGCCCTGGGAATAGTGCTCGTAGTATTTAGTTCCCAACTCAGGCCAAGAATAGTAATCCTTCACAGACATGTCCAGAGACTCTTCTCTTTGGTGTCTGTAGACCTTGTCAAATTGTCAGTCGATATCACCATCACACAGTAAGACCTAGCTTTCTTTGACTGCTTCTCACACCAGGGCCTGCAGGAGAGCCGATGCGCACTTGTGTCAAACTGTTCTTAAGGACTTGAGAAGGGCTCGGCTGCTGTGCAGGCTGCACGCTCGTACTGCTGTGGCTCCTTGTTGAGTGTGTGATGGGTATAGGTGGAGATACTTAAGTGTAGGCACGTGGTCAAATTGTGCGTGCATGTGTGTGTGTGTGTGTATGTGTGTGCATGCATGCATGTGCGTGCGCATACGTGTGTGCACATGTGTGTGTGTGCGCGCGTGTGTGTCCTCACAGTTCCAACCTTGTTTTCAGTCACAGTGACTCAAAGTAGAGAATGAATATTGTCTTGACAGCATGTTCTCTTTTAGCTGATTCATTTTCTCTTTTATGAAATTGGTTCTGTTGCCTCAGTATTTACCAAGAATCAGGTGCAGTGTGTGGTCATTGGAGAGAATTGTTCAGTAAGAGAGCAGTTGTGTCCTCAGGTCAGCCAGTAAACGAACTCTGACCCACGATTGACCTTTGCTTCAGTCCTGACCCTTGACTCAGTGCTGTCACCACAGCTTCTGCAGAGTAGGCAGTGCTGTTTCCTTGGGCAATGTCTAGGGTATGAACCTTGCTTTAATATTTTAATTTACTTAAATATCTTTATACTTGCCTTATTGTCCTATACAACCACTAAACTTCATTTTTTTTCATTATTTATGCTTTATTTCTAGAACTCACAGATTTTTGTAGTTTACAGAGTTGCTGCTGTGGGCTGAGAATTTGTTTTGTTTTGTTTGTTTTGTTTTTTGAAACAGGGATTTTCTGTAGTTTCGGAGCCTGTCCTGGAACTAGCTCATGTAGACCAGGCTGGCCTCGAACTCACAGAGATCTGCCTGCCTCTTCCTCCCAAGTGCTGGGATTAAAAGTATGCACCACCACTGCCTGGCTCTGGGCTGAGAATTTACTGTTGGCTTTTGCCAGTGACTCCTCTCTCTTTGGAAGATCCCTGGAGCAGCAGGTTTCTCACTCGTGATCCTGTTGACCCTAGTGTGCCAGAACTCTTCTGGAGTTTTCTGATGCCCGATCTTTTCCTTTGTGTGCCTCCATTCTGTACTGCCCTCTAGTGTGTCTGGTGATGATTTTAATTGCTGCTGTAGTTCAGCCTTTTCCAGGTTTGATCTTGAAACTGCAAACCACGTGATGCTCTCCTGTGGACTTCTGTCAAAAGTAATCATGAACTTGCTATACCTTTTTGTGGCTTGATCGTTTGTTTCTCTTAATACCGAGGAAGCCACCGTGTGGCTGTACCCTCAGCCACTGAAGCATGTCTTGATGACTTCCCACATGGAACAGATGTGAATAAATCTTGTGCAGGTTTCTATGGGACATAAATCTTGATAACTCTGTATAAAGAATATACTAAGAATTGTCTGGCTGGGTCCTAATGGCAAGAGATTGTTCGTATCTGTAGGAAGCCACCAAGCTGGCTTAGGTTGTTGCACCAGTTTCTGTCATTGTTAGTGCTGGGTAAGCGTTCCTTTGTCCCACATCCTCACCGCTAGGTGGTGTTCGTAGTGCTTTCGACTCTGGCCGTTCTCCTAGGTGTGTTATGATTATGTATTAATTTGTATATCCTTGATAAAAATTAGGGTTGGGAACATCATATGCAATATGTATAATAAAGTATGAACCTTAAAAAGGAAGAAGATTCGACTTACGTTCTGACTTGGATGACCCTTGTGTAAGTGAAAAAAAAAACTGGACAGAAACCATGAATAGGATGTGATTTCTTTTCCTGCAGCACTCAGATTAACCCGATTTATAGAGACAGACGTGTATGTATGCAGTGGACGTTCCCCTGGGGTGCGGAGCAGTAGGTAGGAAATCAGTGGTGGCATACAGAGACTTAGTTTTGCAAGATCAAAAGATTTTGTGCCCTGGCACAGCAGGGTTGCATCTACCTGTAATCCCAGCACTCAGGTGGCAGGGATAGCAATATATTGAATTCAAGACCGGTTTGAACTACATAGAAAGGACACCCCACCCTGTATTCTGGAGGGGAGCCATACCAGTGGTTGTACAATAATGTATTCATGTATAAAAATTGTCTACATAACAGATTTTACATTAAATGTTTTTTATTGTAGTTGAAATTAATGAAAACATTTAAACCCCGTGACAAGTGTCTGGAAACAGAAGGGGGGTTGTGTGTTGACGTCGGGTGCCCTGATGTTTTCCTGTTGTCTTCCAGGCCTGGCGTCCCCTTGACCATGCAGGCGTTTTCAGAGGAAGAAAGGAAGCAGTGGCTGGAGGCCCTGGGTGGAAAAGAAGCTGTAAGAACATCAGAGCTTTATTTCAAATCCCGGACAGCCAACTTGGCTTGTCTCTAAGCTGTTTTTGTTTTATAGCATTTGAGAACAGCTCTTTGCTGGAACTGGTGTTTAAACTCATCTGGAAACCATGCAGCTCTCTAGTAGATTATCTTGGGGCAGCTGCAGTACACCCATGGCTGGGACATTGTTCGAAATCAGTTCTGACCTTCATTAACTTTACCGTTCTGATTGACTTTGCTCTGAAGCCAGCAAAACTTTCAGTGGTTTTTTTTTCTTTGTTTTTTTTTTTGTTTTGTTTTTTGAGACAGGGTTTCTCTGTAGTTTTGATGCCTGTCCCGGAACTATCTCTTGTAGACCAGGCTGGCCTCGAACTCACAGAGATCCGCCTGCCTCTGCCTCCCGAGTGCTGGGATTAAAGGCGTGTGTCACCACCGCCCAGCTAAAACTTTCAGTTTCTATTTTACCAGTTTTACCAGATGTTTTTTGGGGCAGTGGCAAGTACATTAAATGCTTGCCGTGTATTTTAGACGGGATGGTAAGTACATGGCAGCATTAGCGACCACTGCCTACATGGGCCTGATACTTAATATAATGGTTTTGCTTTGCAGCATCGAGTAACCTTAGAGACTGGGCCTCTGTATGGCTATGGTTTCAAGGAATAGACTAAAGGTTGCGACATGGGTCCCAAGGAACCTGACCTCTATTGGCACTTGGTTCCATCACTGCTTTATTTTCTGTGTGCTGCTGGCATTTGGGGCTCAGAATCGACAGGTCATGTGTTGGGGCTTTAGCGGAGACAACGTTAGGAAAAAAACACAGATTGACATTTGACACACCATGTAAAATGTTAGGATTCAAAGTAAGCAGGAAGCATCAGACAATTTTGAAGATTAGGGTAGGGGGTGATTTGAAGGTGGAAGAGGCTTCAGAACAGAGCCTCCTTAGGGACTAACGCGGTGCTGCTTAGGCTACCTGTGAGCCCAGCTGCAAACGTGCCGTCGGAAGTACAGGAAATGAGAGGCCGCTTGGTAGTGTGTCTGAGAGTGACAGCCTAGCTGCTGTGTTCTAAAGAGCCTGTATCACCCTGTCAGAATTACCCAGAGTTAACATATCTCAGCCCGAATCAGGCTCCATCTTTTTGTTTCTGACTTTTTTATTTTTGTACCAAGTCTGGAATTCAGTGTCTCACCGTGCTGAGCAAGTGTTCTTTCGTTGGACTGTCCACACCTCTCATTCTGTTCATACTTAATTTTTTCTTAGAGTTTTAGCTGGAGTTTTGATGGAGGCCCAGGGAGGTGGGTCAGGGGTTGAGAGTGCTCACTGCTCTGCAGCAGAGGACCAGCAGAGGTCCCAGCACTCAGGCTGAGCTGCTAGTAACCACTGCAACTCCAGCTGCAGAGGGTCAAATGCGTCTGGCTTCCACAGACACCGAGACTCTCACACATGCACATACCTACACACAGATACATAATTAATATTTTCTTTATAAAAAAGAGTTTTGAAGCTAGGCATGGTGTTACATTCCTTTAATCCCAAAACTTGGGAGGCAGAGACAGGCAGATCTCTGAGTTACAGCCAGACTGACTTATATAAAGAGTTTTGGGACAGCTGGGGCTACAGAGAAAGATCGTCTTTCCAAAATTAAAAGAGTTTTGGTAGTATTGGGATGTAGTTATGTCCTTCCTTTATTCTTTGTGGTAAAGACACTTCGGTAGCTATGATGATCTTCCCAGAAGTACTTTAGACATTGAGCTTCCGTAGCACAAATATCCATGGTTGAGTCTTTGAGAAAAGTGGGCTTCCAGTTTGGTTTAGTCGGGAGCCCATGATCAGGTTGGTTTCCCCTACCAGACCACAGCAGGACTGTGGGAAGACTGTTCGGTGATACATTGTATGGGGGCTGTAACGTGTAGCATACATTTATGGATGTTGTATGCCTTGCAAGTAGTTAGTGCTAGGACTCTGAGAAGCCGGATGACTGCCACGCTAGCGCAGATTTATTTGCTTAAACATGGGCATGGATTATCTCCTACCTTTGTGAAATTCAGGAGCAGTCAGGAAACAGTGAGTTAGATATCATTGGTTGGAATGCATCAGTGGTCAGCCTGTCTGTAAGGTGGAGAGTTTCCCGCTTACACAGACTTGTAACAAGTTCCTTAAGGACTACAGACTCTGTAATCTTTTTTGCCAGTATGGCATCCTTCTTTAGAGAGAAGCAAACTGAGAAAAGTCCTGCATGCACTACTTCTGCATACGAGTGCACATAGTACATCATTAGCCACGGACAGCACAGCGCCCCTGCAGTCTCGTGCAGACTCCACACAGGGCTTCCCCACCCTGACTAGTTCTGACTTAAGCTGGATGTCCTAACTTACTTCAACTCTGGCACTGCTGTCTGGAGTGTTGGTGGTAGATCTTACAAGTTGGGCATTTGCATCTAGGTCACGTCTGTTTCAGTTCTGCCAGTGACAAGTCCTGGTCTTTGCAGCACAGTGTGGTATAACATGGGTGTGGCAATTGGTGAACACAACCCCAGACCGGGCATGCTGAAGCTGTGCGTAGGGCTGGGTGCGCAGTGAGGGTGGGTGGTGAAGAATGCCATGCCCCTGCAGGAGGGTCACCACCCCAGCGTGGGATGTACTCTCAGCGGGGGTGGGGCATCAAAGCTTGTTGCTCTACAGAGTCAGGGGATGAGGCCCAATGTGAAGTTTTTTCTCCCGAGGAATGTCTAGTTCATCCTTATGCTACACAGGTTTCGTTTCCCAAGCTGCTTATTTAGCACAAATTTAGAGCTGTCCCAAAGGGCTCCTGAATAGCAAAACATTTCTATCAGGAAGTTCCAGGCATGTGGGAACTCTGTTCTGTAAAGCAGGAGTCGAGACCAAATGTGTATTTCATGTGCTATATTATCTAATATTAAGTTGGTAAAATTGAAAATTTGCATGTTCTTCCTTGACTTGATTTGCTGAAAGTGTTCTCCCTTTCTTTCCTTTACTAGCTCATCCATACTTGTAATAAAGCCATCATTCCAAGACCAGAAGGAGGTAAGTGTTCATTTCTCCTGATGTCACCAACCCCAAGCTGTTACTGGGGCTCAGTCTGCACCTTTTTAAAGCTCACGGGCAGCCCTCATCGCCCACCCGAGCTTTACTGTGAGCTCCCCTCCCGTCTTCTTGTAGTTTAGACCTACAGTTGTGAATGGCGCTGAGAAAGCTTCTGGTGGAAGCTTCAGGAGCCTGTGGAAAAGGCTGCTCCTTGGCCCTCTGCTTCCAGGCCTCCTCATCCTGCCGCTTGTCACTTTCGGTAGAAATGATGGAGTCCCGGAACATGGTGATGTTTGGTTGAGAGGCGCTGGGTCCTGCAAAGGTCCTAATGCTGTAGCACACGGCAGCCATGTTCAGTGAGCAAGAGAAAGGGAGAAAAATGTTAAGGTGAATGTAAGAATTACTTCAGATATTTGAAACAGTAATCCTTGGCCACAGTGAGTAATACATAATAAGAGTGGCCCCATGTGGATGGTGAACCCCTAGTTACTGGGCAGATTTCCTTGTGTGAGCACTTATTATATACAGCAGTGTTTCTGTGCAGGCTGTGGTTCTGTGCAGCCCGTGGTTCTGTGCAGCCCGTGGTTCTGTGCAGCCTGTGGTTCTGTGGAGCCCGTGGTTCTGTGCAGACAGTGGTTCTGTGCAGCCTGTGGTTCTGTGGAGCCCGTGGTTCTGTTGAGCCCCTGGTTCTGTGGAGGCCGTGGTTCTGTGCAGCCCGTGGTTCTGTGGAGCCCATGGTACTGTGGACTGTGGTTCTGTGGAGCCCGTAGTTCTGTGGAGGCTGTGGTTCTGTGGAGGCCGTGGTTCTGTGGAGCCCGTGGTTCTGTGCAGCCCATGGTTCTGTACAGCCCGTGGTACTGTGGACTGTGGTTCTTTGTAGCCCGTAGTTCTGTGTAGCCCGTAGTTCTGTGGAGGCTATGGTTCTGTGGCCTGTGGTTCTGTGCTGGATGGTGTTTCTGGCAGTCTTGTGATTCTGGCAGGCAGTCAGGACTGAGAACTCTTCTTTCATAAACCCATGGCTTTAATTTTCTTACTTTGGTTTATTTTGACAACCCAGGTGTTCCTGTCAGCCCTTGAAAGCTTCTAGTCTTGCAGCCTCTGAGTGTTTGCTATATACGGCATATACTCTTAAACTGTGGAAAATAGCAGTGGCAAGGACGTGCTGAGCTGTTCATGTACTGCATAGCAATGATCCACGCCAGGGAAAACAAAGTGTTCCCCACCTCTGTACTCAGGGAATACTGATAGGAGACAAAACCGGCACAGTTTGGCACACTCGCCTTGTACTTACTTTTGGTAGATTTGGTGTAATTAAGGCTGCACTTAGCAAAGCCATAGGCTGTGTAATAGAAGCAGTTGTGATCACTTCTGCTGATTCTCGATTCGAAGACTAGAGATCTATAGCCTGGTACTGGATGTTGGCAGGTGCCCCTGCAGGGAGTGTGTTCTTCCTCTTTCCTGTACTGATGTCTCCAGCTCTTCTTTGCTGTGTCCCTCCGTCTGGCCTTTCCCCTTTGTCTCTGTCCTTTCTTGTTTACCCTAAAGAACTGTAAATAAACCTCCTGGATATGGTTTGCAAAGCAGGAAGAGAGAACTTGTGTTTTATAAAGTGTTCAGTAGTGGATTCTTGACACAACTGTTGAATTTTAACCATTAAAATTCACTCGAAAGCTGGGCGGTGGTGCCTCATACCTTTAATTCCAGCACCCAGGAGGCAGAGGCAGGTGGATCTCTGAGTCTGAGACAACCTGGTCTCCAGAGAGAGTTCCAGAACAACCAGGGCTACAGAGAAAGTCTGTCTCGAAAAACAAAAACAAACAAATAAAAAATTTCACTTTAAGCATAGTGTTACAGATTATAAATCCCCAGGAAGCTGTGTTAACGCCACGGTCCCTCAGGCCTGGCCGCAGGGGCTGGAGTGCTGCTATTTTTCATTGATGTTTCGAAGCAAAAGCAAAATCTATAAATATATGCCAGCTTGGTCATAAGCAAACATTTATACTAGAAAAAGAATAAAATTGCGTTTTCAAACTGGCCTGTTGAATCACATGAATCATCTATTTTAAATTCAAATTATGAAAATAATAAAATCATTAAAAAAGCTTTTTTGATGTCCAGTGAAAATTATCAGAACGCTCATTGCCCAGGAAGCATCTAACAAAAACTTTCCCTTGTTAATCAGAAGCTCAGACTCACATTGAAAAGCCTTCGTTCGTTTTTTGAGTTTTCTCAAACTCCTAGGAGTTTGGCAAAATGTGGAGATTATTTCTGTGTAGCTTCCCTTAAAGATTGGTATTATTTTCTTTTACTCTTTAAAATATTCTATATTTATTAACTTAAAATATTTTATATTGCAAGTTGAATTCTTGATTTTTCAGCATGGAGGCTCTCCTACAAACAAATACATTTTCCAGTGATGCCATTTCCATGGGCAGTGCACAGCCTTCAGCAGTTTCCAGACAATGAAGCAAAAGTGCCATTACCTTAAATTTGTTTTCTTTATTTTAAAAGGGAAAGAAACAGTAACTACTTGTCCTGTAACATTTTATGCCGGTTCTTTTTAGGTGCACAGCTGGATAAGATGGGATTCACGATTCTCAGAAAGTGCATCAGTGCTGTTGAGACACGAGGTAACAGTCATGCTCACCTGTAGCTTTAGTCCTGGAAACTGTAGGTATGTAACACCGCAGACCACTGCAGCACTCAGCACATGCTTACATGCTGCAGCATAAACAGTCGTCTTTCTAGATAGCAGGGTCAGTTATTCCTTTGTTATGGCAGTGTGGGTTCCTTCATTTTCCTCCCATGCAAATATGGGAGAATGTCACATATTTCTTCTTTATGTTTAAAGCAAGGCCGTGGTTAAAATGGAGTCACGTTTGCTTGTTAGATCCGCTATCACACAGAATACCACAGGGTAGATGACTGAGGTGGGAATGCACCCTCACAGTGTGGAGGATGGAAGGCCAAGCGCAGGGGGAGACAGGACTAGGTTTGCTGAGGCCTGTGCCCTTGGCTTCCAGATGGCATCTTCCCACCATGACTTTTCTCTGAGTATACATGTCCCCATTGTCTGTGTATTTAGGTTTGCTCTTTTAAAAAAAAATTATTATTATATATAAGGATTTAAGTCATG
Source organism: Chionomys nivalis (assembly GCF_950005125.1). Taxonomy (NCBI): domain Eukaryota; kingdom Metazoa; phylum Chordata; class Mammalia; order Rodentia; family Cricetidae; genus Chionomys; species Chionomys nivalis. Next base: position 49,182,853 of record NC_080106.1, read on the forward strand.
GTCACAACAGTGTGTGCAGTGTGTGTGTGTGTGTGTGTGTGTCTGTCTGTCTGTCTGTCTGTCTGTGCACATGCCCAAGCCCAGTTTTAATAACCTCACCATCTCCTTCAAGACCTTTCATTTCTTTAAGCGTCACATCCCATGGTTCTGGGTGTTTCTGGGTGTTAGAGCTTTTCAGGGAACACAGTTCATTTCAGCTCATGCAGACCTTTGGAAGAATCAGCAGTTGGAAAGCTAATTCTTACCACATTGGTTCAAGCACCTTAAAGATGGTTTTCCTTCCTCTTGTGGTATCTTATTACATGATCTTTGGGGCTGGGATTAGCTCAGTGGTAAAGGCTGGGGCTCACAAGGCTCTGGGTTGATCTTTAGCTCACATGCAGATACACATATATCTTTATTGAAGTAAAATCTGAAATCTCTTAAAGTGTATTTTTATTCTGTGAGACTTTTATACATGCACACCATATTGATCATGTTCACCCCACAGCCCTGAACTCTCTAGAACCATGCCTCCTCCTTCCAGCTTTATCTCCTCACGTCTTTCAAGTAATCCACCGAGTTCAGTTTTGCTAACCCTATCTTCATGTTGTGGGACTGTGCTGGATAGTTTTATGTCAACTTGACACAAAGTGAAGTCAACTGAGGGGGGGAGCCTCAATCAAGAAAATGCCTCCATGAGTTAGGGCTGTAGCCAAACCTGGTGGGGGAGAGCCCAGCCTATGGCGGGTGGGGCCATCCCTGGACTGCTGGTCCTGGGTTCTGTAAGAACGCAGGCTGAGCAAGCCAAGGGGAATAAGCCAGTAAGCAGCTCCCCTCCATGGCCTCTGCAGCCTTCCTTCAGTGGTTAACCCTGATTTTGAAGCTTCCTCCTCCGCTGGCTTGGGCCAGGGTGCACCATCACAGCCACAGTCACCCTGACTAGGACAGAGGTTACCCACTGAGGTGTGCTGCACCCAACAAGGAACACACTTGAAAGCACTCCAGAAGCCACCTGCTCATAGCTACCCAGTTAGTGGTGGGGTTCGGAAATGAAGTTTTGAATTTCATACAGCCTGTGTAGTTGTGGTACTGCTGTTGCCGTGGCCACAGACTTTGGATTGCCTCCATGATTCTTTCTGCCCTTTTGCAGTCACTTGCCATTCCCACCTTGATCTTTGGTTTCCACGGACCTGATTCTTGTCCCTCTGGTTGTTGTAGGGAAATGCTAAATGCTTGCTGATGGAATCATACATGCAGTTTCTAGTCTTTTCCAGTCTAGCTCTATTTAACATGTGGCTTTGAGGTTCCTTATGCTCTCTAGATCGTGAACTTCTTTTTTTAAATTCAAATCTTGCTTGGAACAAGATCAGACAAATGCCAAATTTATTTGTAGTCATCAGGACACCAAGAAGAGGTAACTTTTTTTTTGAGTGACATTATTTTGAATTGAAAAAAAAAGTCATGTGTCCGAAAGTAAATAATGTAGATAACTAGCATATCCTATCTTGGGCTGCGTGGGGGCTGTTTAGCAGGTTTGCTACCATCTCAGAATTAGTCAAACCACAGTTTGCTCATAAAATTACACTGTGCATGGGAGTCAGATCCATTTATCTACCCAATACCATCATGAGAAATTTATGGCTCATGTCTACCAAGTTGAAGAATTTCATCAAACACTTGTTGCTAAATCTTGCTGCATGGTTACCACATTGAACTTGACTTCATTGCTGAAGGCGTGAGCTGGAAAGTGGCTGTTTTAAGCTCCCCACATGATTATAATGTCTAGTAACAAAGTCTGGGTAGCATTGTCCTAGTGAGAACTGCTTGTTTGGAAAAACAGAGTTCAGTTGTTACCTTCAGTGTTGCTAGTGTCTGCTGCGTGGGGATCTTTTTCTTAACTACTTTTCTTAGTAAAAAAAAATTCATCTAAATCCCAGAAACAACAGAAAAGTTCTGAAGAAACAGCACAGTGTTCTCAGTAACGGATAACCCATCACAGGTCAGCTCTCATGCCAGTCAGAAGCCAGGTGTTACCCAGTGTTTATTGCGCAATCTCAAGGTGTACAGAGCCTTGTCACAGGCCTTTGGATGAGATAGTGAAGGTTGATTCCATGTAACCCTTAATCCAGTAATAGTAGACAGAGCAGAAAGATTTGTAAGCCGTTGAATTATTCTGGGTGATAACATAAAAATGTGGCAGGTTTGCACATTCAGAGAATCTTATGATGATGGGCTAGAAAAGACTGAAGGTTAAATGAAGATTGATTTAGGAATAGGCTTTTAAGATTTAAAGGATGAGTGTTATAGCTTGGCATTCAGAGAACTGTCATCTAAGATGCAGAGACAGGATTCAAAGTTGATTGGAAACACAAGGGAACAGTAAGAAGTTGTACTTAAGGAATTTGCACTTAATGATGGAGGTGCAGGCTCAGTACTAGAGGGTGCTAAGAGCAAGTGTGCCTAAAAAGGGTAGTAGAAAGGAAGTGGCCATATGTGGGGTGTGCAGACCATGCAGAGGGTGCAGTGCTCCCTAAGTAAGCTGACTGCATTGGGACAGTAAATTTGGCAGTGGTGCAGATAGTACAGAGTCACATGAGTGACATCACTGGAGTCCTGTTGGTCACTTGGTGTTTGGCTATTCTCCAAGATTTCTGCAAGGAATTTGTTTGGGAAGTAAAGATAGTCAAAGCCACATAGACATATGTGATAGGTCTGATGATGTATTCTGGGATCCCTGGTGCTTTTTGTGACCATAGATCCCTGGGTTCCACCCAAATCTGTGAAAAACCATTGTTGGTCCTCTAGATAGTGAAGTTGGACATAAGTAGAGAGAGCAGCTGTGTGATTAGAGGGGTTCCTTTCTGTAGCCCCGTGTGGTAGCTTGTCCTTTATCTTTACCTTGCAGCTGTGATGTGGATGGAGTGCTGTTCTGCCCACACTTCTGGATGTGTGTTTTGCATTGTATTTTGCTCCTCTGAAGCATCCTGATTCATGGCTGTCTGGAAATAAATAAAGTAAAACAAATGTATTTTAGCTCTCAGTTTTGGAAGGTTCCAGTCCATGATCGGTTGCTCTGGTTGCTTTGGACCTGTGGTGAGGCGGCACAGTGTGCCAGACCGTGTAGTGAAGTAAAACCACTCAGCATATGACCAGAGAGGAAAGAAAACAAAGGGGGACTAGAGTTCCATAGTCCTCCTGTAGGCCTCACTGGAAACGACCTAAGGATCTTCTGCCAAGCCTTGCTTCCTAGACTCCTTGCTTCAGTATATGGGCCCTTGGAAGTCGTTTAATCCAAACTGTAGTGCTCTGCTCCTGGCCTCCCAACTGCTTATTTCATGATGTGAGACACACGCAGTACCTTCGCTGCGAGTCCCAAGCTCTTAATTCTCAGTGTTACTCAGAGTCAGACTCCAGGGCTTCTTCTGCCAAGAAAGACAGAGATGTCTTCTGTGGGGCCCCATGGCCAGGAGGCAGAAGAGTGGCTACATGGTTGATCTCAATCTACAAGGAAAGGGAGTTGTCCAGGATCCATCCCACTGACAGGGCTCTCAGAAGGAAGGGATTTGGGACAGGAGTGAGAGTCAGTGTTTGATGTGTAAATGAAGGTGAAGCTTCTGGAGTCTGAGTTCTCAGGAGAGCCAGGAAAGGCAGGAGCCCAGTGTGGTGGAGCAGGCACTCAGGTCCCTTTGGAAGGATTTACCTTGACTCCTAGTGACAGGAAGTCATGAGGTCTAAGCTGCTGTGAGGTACAGAGCAATACTTTGGAAGGCCTTTTAGCTTCTGCAAAGACTTTGTAGGATCTCACACACCTGGCGTGTGGAGAAGGAAGGAGCTAGCTTTATGAGCTGTGCTGGCCTCTATCTTCTCCGTCTTTCTCTGGGTTGTGTTTATCCTGGGACACTGGTGTTCCTTCTCCGTTTCACACCCTGGCTTTGTTAATTATGTTTCCTGTGTTTGTTTTGTTTCTGAGAATCTACTATTTATTTGGAATTGAGAAAACGTCTTTCTTATTCTTTGTGTGCTTCTTATTTCTGTCAGCAACCAGCGCCTTGTGTGTGTAGCCAGCATTTGAGAAGCAATAGCTTGGGCTTGGGCATTTAAGAGGTAGGGCCAACATGCCATATTGACGAATTGACAGATTGCAGGTTATACAATTTTTGGAAGGGTTCGTCTATCTATATGTAGTTAGAATTAATAATTTAATGTAACATATACAGGATCTTTCCATTTGTTAGGAGTTTTTGTAGGCATCTTTCTGTACTCTGGTAATATAGAAGACAGAGAGATGAGTCCCATTGCATATGGGGGAAAGTAATGCTTTCAGAGCGTGAAGTGTGATTAGTTTCCTCAAGTAAATAACTCCCCTTTCTTGAAAGGAAACATGTCCAGTTAGTTGTTAATTTTTTTTTGTTCTTTTTTCCTTGATGGGCCTGCAGAACACTCAATTTTGAGTATACGTACAATATTGTAAGCAAAAACAGTAATTCCTTTGCTTAAAAACATCTTAGTTACTGTTTTTAAAATAGTCATTATGTTAAAACTAAACTTGTATGTCACTTTTGTTTATGAAGTTTCTCTTAAAAGTCTTCCATATGTTCATAATTTGAATATTCATTTTAATTTTCTAGAGCACGGCATTAAAATGTTGATCGAGGCAAGCTGTGAGTTATCAAATCCAGTAACGTAACAAGCTGTGAGTTCATGGGTGGATAAGTCATGACAGACCTTGATTTGTCACATGTCAGATCGTTTGTTTCCCTTTGAACAGCACAGGAAGGCTTAGAGTTTTGGAGAATTTTCCTGACACTGGCTGAGGATTATGCTGTTCCCGTATAGAGCTTCAGCTGGTGGAGCCGATGAGGAGCTCTGGCCCTGGCCGAAGACAATGGCCAGTTTTATCTTTGGGGATGACTTTGGGTGGGAAGGTGCCCAAGGGAAGTGGCAGGATAGTTTACCATGATTGCACAATAGTCCTTAGTCACCAAGGGAAAATTCCAGGCAAAATGAAGAAAATAAAGAGCAGCTGTCCTAAGAAAACTCACCCGAGTAAACTGCTTCACTTACTGGCTGTTAGGGCAGTCTCCTGTGGGAGGGAGCTGAAGAGCCCATGGTCTGCAGAAATGCAAATGCACAATTGAAATAGTGCAACCAGGTGAGTTGGCTGCACATTCTTTCCCTCAGTTAGCCGACATTCATTTTAAGAAAATTCACTCCAAAAAGCCAGCAACTTTAGATGAATGATTGAGTTAAACTAGTGAGGGCAAATATTTGCAAAAGGATGGATGGATGACCCGTGTTCCTGCTCACCACATGTCCATGTAGTTCACGGTTGATGCTTGAGTTAATTCTTCTAGTGCAGTGGCTTCTCTTCTCAGCCAAGAATTCTCCAGCTCTCCCATCTTTTGTTTATCTCTGGCTTTGTTCACTTCCTCCTCGTTAGCCCCCAAACCCACGCAACAGGAGCGAACTCTGTCTAGTGATTATGTGCGTGATCTAGCTTCTGGGTCTCTTTGGGCTTCGGCATTGCACAGGGTCCAAAAAACAACAGTGGTGCATTTACAAGTCATGGTGGATGTGTAGGCTCAGCTTGTGGGCTATCAGCATCTCCACATCACAGTCCCTTTATCATCTGCGAAGGAGGCTGTGGCCTGCATCTCCTTCCTGTGTTGTTATGGTGATGGTACCTGTGAGTGCTCCTGACTACCATAGAGGTAAATTTAGCAACTGGTGCTACTGGTAATTAACAAGTGCCATTAGTGTGTGGCTTAGGAACACGGATGAACTTTGAAGGCATCTGCTTTCCCATCATGGCAGAATATATATATGGGAACATCTCCCCTGTCTGCATTCACGTGATCCACTCATTTTGTGTGGCTTCTGGAACGAGCAGCAGAATTAGTTGATTTCGCTTGTACCTTTTCTGTTCCTCATTCTGCTGTGTCACTTGAGAAGTAGACCGTCTTGAGCGCTAAGAGGGATAGGTGATAAAGAAAGGAAGGTGCTCAAAAGAACACCGTGCCTAGAACATCCTCTCGGCGTTTCTGGAAAATTCACAGAAGGGGAAATGAGTGTGAGGTTGATCCCGGTTGCCCGGTTTGAGCTGTATATATGGATGATGAGTTTGGAAGTACTTTTATTTGGCTGCCCCACCCACCTCAGCTGACTTTAGTACTTCTCCTTTCCTGGCCACACATGGGTCAGTGGATGTCAGTCAGTAGTTCTTGGGTTGTTTCCTGTGGGGAGGACACCGGAGGACACGGTGTCAGGGGGATGGTGCCGTAGATGAACTCCAGCCCAATTCTAAGATAGTTGATAGTTGCTTAAAGAAGGGAGGCTGAATTTGGCTCACAGTTTAGCACGCAGTATAGCATGGTGAGGAAGTCAGGGCAGCCAGAGCTTGAAACAATTGCTCATGTGTCCTCCACAGTCAGGAAACAGAAAGAAGGATGAATGCTTGTGCTCTCTACTTTCTCCTGTTCATACACTTGGGAACCCAAACCCAGGCAAGGATGCCACCCACAGTGGGTCTGTCTTTCTATTTCAGTTAACCTAGTCAAGAATATCCTGCCCAGGCCTGCCCAGCGTCTAAGCCAACCCAGTGATTCCGTCACAGATGTGAGCAGAGGCATGCTCCGTGAGTTATTCTAGGTCTTGTCCAGTTGACAGTCAGTGTTAACTGTCATAGACATAACTGAGTTTATGCCATGTTCCTGTTAGGAGTGGTCCTCTGCAGTTTCTTGGAGACTGGTAGAAGGAAAAGGTTCTTGAAGTAGAGACAATGGCCCATGTGTGAGTCTTGGGAGCTAGAGCCATGTACTGTGTTTGCTTCTTTGACCCTCAGTTACCAAGAACACCACATAGGTGACCGACATCCACCTGCCCACACCCCATACATAGGTGACTGATATGCACCTGCCCACAATGCATAGGTGACTGACATCCACCTTCTTGTTCCACATAGGTGACCATCATCCACCTGCCCACACCCGATACATAGGTGACTGATAGGCACCTGCCCACAATGCATAGGTGACTGACATCCACCTGCCTGTTCCACATAGGTGACTGACATCCACCTGCCTGTTCCACATAGGTGACCATCATCTACGTGCCCACACCCCATACATAGGTGACTGATAGGCACCTGCCCACAATGCATAGGTGACTGACATCCACCTGCCCATTCCACATAGGTAACTGTCATCCACCTGCCCGCTCCACATAGGTGACCGTCATACACCTGCCTACTCCATATAGGTGACCAACATCCACGTGCCCGCACCATATAGATAACCGACATCCACCTGCCTACTCCACATAGGTGACCGACATCCACTTGCCTGTACCACATACATAGGTGACCGACAGATACCCGCCTTGTGATCCAAATATAGTGTATATATTCTATTCATGTATATAATTCTCTGAGGACAAATATATTTTAAAAGTGAGAATGTGAAAGCACACAATGCAAGTGACAGCAAGACTCCAAGGCAGAGAGAGCCAAGAAGTGACTGGTGAGTGTTGGCTGTTGTCGTGCTCCTGGGGAATCAACTCGGGTCCTCTGCTTACACCATGAGTATTCATGCTTACAACCATTGTAATGTTTTTCCTCTTTCGACCAGATAGTTAGCATATAAGGGAAGAAGTTGTAAATGTTATTGGTGAACAGCAAACATGTACTTTCTTTTTTATATTTATTCATTTAATTTTGTGCCTGCACACATATGTCTTGTGTGTGTGTGTGTGTGTGTGTGTGTGTGTGCGCGCGCGCGCAGGTCACAGGACAACTTGTGAGATATGTCATAGCACCATGTGGCATCTGGCTGCTGAACTCAGGTTGTCAGGCTTAGTGACAAAGTGCCTTTAACCACTGAAATCCTGACTGGGCATACTGTCTGCCTGTACTACGTGTACTACATGTACTACATGTACTACATGTACTACGTGTACTATGCCTGTAGTGGGCACCTGTGCTATGAGATGGTTCACATGCCCAAACCAGGCCCAGATTTAAACACATAAAGACACACAGACACAGATAGAGACCCGGGTCATCCTTGAAACAAGAATGCTCTCTTTATTGTACTCCAGGTATATAGGGATCCTTAACTGATAGCCACTCCCTAGCTCCTGGGATTTTCAGCTGTAAAACCCACCAGAAACCACTCCCCTGCCATCAGGAACACCTGAGGGTGTCATGCTCAGAGCAGCTGCAGGCTGCTCAGAGCAGAGGAAAACAAGTTGCTTACTGGAAATTCAGGGTCTGGTGGTCTGCAGTCCCCAACAACTGGGAGTCATTCCTAAAAAGTAAATGTTGACTCTCTTCCTGGCCTGTGCTCTATGTTATAAATATGGGCTGTGAGCAACATGTCTTTCATGTGTATTATACCTAGCTATTTTGAAATTGAGTTTAAATTTTATAGCCCAGTTAAAAGCTTTTAATGAGTGCCTAGCTCTTCTCTCATTGTTAGCGTCTGTTATTTAGACAATGTAAAGGATCTCTGCAATCTGGACCACCAGCCCCACATCATAACACAGAAACTTAGTGTTGGTTGTGAATGCTCGGCATTAGCTTAGACTTGTCGCACTAGCTCTTTTTACTTAATGTAACCTGTTTCTATTCATCTATGTTTTGCCTCGGGGCTTTTTACCTTTCTTTCAATCTGTATGCCCCAGATTGCTTTCTCCTGTGTGTCTGTCTAGCCCCTGGTGTCTCCCTCCTTTTCGCCCTTGTTCTCTCTTCTCCTCCAGCCTAGATTTCTCCTTCTACTTATTCTCTCTGCCCCTCAGCTCCGCCTGTCCCTCATTTGCCTAGCTGTTGGTCATTCAGCTTTTTATTAAATCTATCAGGTGCCTTAGGCAGACAAGGTGAAACAAATGTCACACATCCTTACATTGTTAAGCAAATACATCATAATCAAATGTATCACACCCTTACATAATTAAAGTAGTATTCCATAACAGATTTTACCCTTCTTTTGCCTTGTATCTTAACCTTACCCGTCATTTCTCTTTAGTAGCACCCCCTTAGTTTTGAAGTCTTTTTTTTTTTTTTTTGTAGGTGGAAGTTTCTGTCTAGCCAACCAATTCCCAAATAACTGGTGCAGAAACTCAATATTAATTTCAAAAGCTTGGCCAATAGCTCAGGGTTTTTACTAACTAGCTTTTACAACTTAAATTAACCAGTTCCTGCTAATCTATGTCCTCCAGCATGTCTTGTTCCTTTGTGTCTCCTGGCAGCTTCACTGATTCCACCTTTCTCTCTCCTATACTTCCTGCCTGGCTATCAGCTGGTCAGTTCTCTATTAACCGATGAGAGTAATGCATATTCACAGTATAAAAAAAGGATTATTCCACAGCATTTCCCCCTTTTTGTCTAATTTAAAAAAAGGTTCTAATCGTAGCATAGCAAAGCTATATATATATAACAAAGCAGTTATTAAATAAGAATTATAGTTACAATATCCAGTTCATTTGTATTTGGCAAATCTATAGAAAATACTCCATTATTTATCTTATCGTTATGACTCTGAAGTTCTATCCCTAGTTTACCTTTTATGATAACTAAGGAGAAAACTCCCATGACTATCTAGTTTTAAATTCCATCAAAGACCCCGGAAAAGTGAATGTTACCTAAAGACAGGGACATCTGGCTGTCTGGACATCTCCCTAGGTTTTCCTGTGATATTGTGGTGCCCATCTTTTGCCCATAGACCTAGTATATCTCACAGACATTTCTGAGAACCAGGGAAGCTTGAAGGACTGTTCTACCTTGTCTTGACAAAGTTTGGCAGTCCTTTTTTTTTTTTGTCCTGCTGGTTCAGTTTGTACATATACTGTCAGCAGTTGAAGCAAGGGCAATTTTTTGCCCAAATGGCTAGCTTTGGTATAAAGAAATAAACTCTATATGGAATTTCTTTGTTGCCCATCATTTTCTTTGAAGTAGATTGGTGCTGTTAGGAGCAGAGATGTCATACTGTCAGGACAAGCCTTAGGTTATTAAATATATTAAATGACATCCATATTCTGTAGGTCTTTGAAGTGTTTGAAGACTAACTTTTTAAATATATCTGTGTATTACCTTGAAAACATACCTAACATCACTACAAATTTGACTATTATAGATGACTAATTATTAATGTGTATTTCTTAATTATACATTACATTTTAAATGAACTGCATAAGCACAATATCCCAAACTAGTAGAAATATACAGACAGCGTAATAGAAATAACTCTAAATTTGTATCAATAAACTAAAATCTGTACCAATGTAAAATATTTTGAGATTAATGGTTGTCTTTTGGATTGAAGTAGATTCAATAATCTATCCTTTTCCCCATCATTTTTACATCATACCCCTTTCTTCTTTTAGAAAGAGGTCTCTGAATTTAACTTTTTTGTTAGCGCTTTATTTTTACAATGGCCCATAACAATTTGTAACTCACCCTACTAAACAATGGCCAACATTTATTATCCATTGGATAGTCAGTAACCAGCCCTCATATCCCATCTCTTGAGAATGCGGGCATCTTCTCTAGACTACTTCCTGTTGTCCATGGGCACTGGTATCTTTGGGGGAATATTGAGAAAATTAGGATAATTGTTAAGTCTTGACTGGAGTATTCTGTGAGGCTCCATCATCTCAATCAACAGCCTTGAAACTGTTCTGGTTGCTGGATCACCTGGACCATCCATTTTTATTGGTGTTTGGTCCCCTTGTTCTGAAAATACATAAACTTTTAAAGGTAATATACATATTCATTAAGTATAGACTTTCCATTGTACACAAGTCAATGATTTCTTGTTTTGTGTTTGAGGAGCTAATATATACATCATGTGTCTTGTAGTCCAAATAGGTTTATTTCTTTTATGTCTGTTGTCATGATTTTAGGAAGTCATTCTTGATAAAATTGGATTTTCCTTAATCCAGAATATTGAATCCACAGCTTCTCATTTCCCATGGAAATAAAAGCATAACCTCTCCCTCAAAGTAAAACCTCTTTTGACCAAAGTTTGAAGTCAAGATATTTTTACACTATATAGGTTGGTTGAATCTAGCAGTTTTTATAATCCAGTGTCTTTTAGCAGCCAAAAAATTCAAAGACAACATAATAACATACAGAGTCTAGACTTTCTGTGTATTTTCCATCTTATCTGACTTATTTCTTTAATATTACTTTACTCCCTTTTAAGAACTTTATTTTAAAGCTATATATATATATATTGAGTGTTTATACCTTTTTACTCCTGAGCCTATTAATGTTTTTAAACACACTCTAACCCGTTGAGAGGTTTTTCCATCTTAATCTGTCTTAACTTCACTATCTGTGGTCTTCTCTGTCTGCATGAAGGAAACCCCAAACCCACCGTGCAGTGTGTTGGAGGGACTTGCGCTGGGAGACGCACGAGGGGAATCCACCATGCATCTTAGCTCATGGCGTGGTGGCAGCTGCCAGGAGACACGTCTCTGTCATGTGACCTGCATGAGAGACATGAAACTAGGCGCTGAGTGTGGCTCCTTTTGTGTGTGTCTAGAACTTTTTTTAAACTTTCTCAGGTTTTATGTGGATCTTCCATTCCCAATGGTGGATACCACTCTTTGTTTCCCACTTTTCCCAGTTTGACATCAGAGAAAAAGAGATCCTTGTCTTCCTGAGTCAGGCTCTTTCAGTGTGATGATCTCTGGCTCCATCCATCTACTTAAAGAAAGCCGATTTCATTCTTTATTTCTGAGTAGAACTCCATATGTGAGGTTTGTTCCCGTGTTTTGCCAAGTGTTAAGTCATTCAGTTTCCACAACAACCCATTCCTCCAGTATCCCTGGTTTTTAGGTGAACAACTTGCCAGGGTCACAGCAAGGAAGTGGCAGAACGTCAAGTTTCCAGGGTACTGGAGGCTACCTTAGCTTGTAAGGATTTGTACCTACTCACGTTAACAAGTTTATAGTACCAGGATTTTGGTTTGTTTTAATGAGGCTACCAAGGTCTTCCATGCTGTGTTGAGCTTCGCAGCTGCATCAGTGCTGAGAAGCGGCTACATTGTTCTCTGCACGGTCTAACATGCAAACATGTTTAGCACTGGCTAGCTCCCCTCCAGAGGTTTAGAGTTAAGTAGATATTAACTCCTGAAATTTACAGAGGTGAATCTGTGCCCAAGGAAAACACGGCAGCTCATGCGTGGTTCTGTCCGTTCATATTTAAGATGAGATGGAACGTGAGAGTGCCATGTATTGCTGGGTTTCATATATCAGCCTGTTTAGTTTTCTGTAACCCAATGAAGTAGGTAGGTTGGAAGTGTGTACTGTATGCAGGCCCTTGGATGTGCACTTATTGAGGATAAATATGATATATATGGAACATAACTTTACATTTTTTTGTTCCATGACATGAAATAATGTTTGTAAGCTTCTAACTTTTTAAAAGCTATCTGCATAGCGTGCCATTTTTGGCCAAGCTGTGAGGATTTTCTCACAGTAGTTCTTACTGATTTTATGTATACTCCCTTTTTCCTTTTGTTTTCAAGTCTTACCTTAGCATTTTGATTACATATAAATATGTGAATATGTAATTTGAATATGATAAACATAATAGTTATTATTTATATGTGCATTTAATTTTATGCTTTTTTTTTTCCACCCTAGGACTTTTTCAGTGCTGGTATGATCTATAGATTGCCTTTGTGTTTGTGTATGCACAGGTGTATGTGTGTATATGCATACATGTATGAGCATATGTGTTCTAAAAATGAGACATTGCAGACTTCTGATGTTAGAGCCTGCTGCAACAGAAATCAGCGGGGGGGGGGGTACCTGGGAGGAGGCACTTAGGCTAAAGAAACATTAGACTGAGAGAAATTGAGGCAGAAAACACAGGATAGATTTGAGGGACTACCAGCCCACTCTGGCCAGTCTTGATTTTATTTCAGAGCTTGCTTATGTACAAAAGCAGAAAGAAGCACAGCCAGTCAGTCAGTTAGTGTCTAACCACAGGCCCATTCCTGGCCTGAGTGAACAGCCTCCTAACTTCTCTCTTGATGTTCCTGAGGTTTGCCATCAGCAGTATTCTTTCTATTAGATAGAGTCTTCTTTTCTCATGGGCACAGTGCTCTTTCCCGTGGGCTAATCAGAAGTCTCTCATAGCCCTCAAGGTTATTGGAAAAAGTAGAGTAGGCAACTTTGAACACAAATGCCTTATAAGTCAGAATGGATTTCAGAGGGAAACCGAGTCACATATGGATGTAAATTCTGTGAAAGTGAACGTTAATGACCTCTCCCCTGCTGTCATCACACACAAATGCAAATGCATTGTTCAGTCATTCCACTTTATACACTTTATATACCAGGTGCTCCGCAGGTTGCTAGACGAGAGCCGAGTGAACATTGGTTTGTAGGCCAATGGAGTTTGAGCGTTTATTTTTGTAGACTCATACACCAGTAAAATACTTCAAAAATTGTTCTGTGTCTGTTGGCACCTGAGTGCTTAGGCTCCCCTCGGACTTGATACTGATACCGTTTTACATACACACATGTGAAAATGAGAATTTTCCTGCTTCTTGCCATATTCCTTTCACTATCCACCAGATTCTTAGTCCATTGCCCATCTCATTCATTGACTTACTGGATTTATTTGTTACAGGATAGCACATGACATGTGCAGATGGAGTTACTAAGTGGAGGGCCTCCTCCTGGAACCAAGGGGAAGATGACGTCATGGCTCAGTAGTCTCTGCTTGCTGGCCTTTAGCTTCCTAGCTGTCACACTGTAGCTGTGCTGCTTTACCTGAGAATCAGTCCTCAGTCCTTGGAGATTGGGTGTTACATAGCCTGCTGGCTTGTCTGTCTAGTTTCTGTTCACTTTCCTCTTATTTGGTCATCGGCCTCTTCCAGAAGCCGTCTCTGTTTTGGGTGTCTCCCCACCCCTTGCTGTTTTGTCTGACTCTCTCTACTTGTCGCTCACAGCTTGCAGTGGTTTGAGTCTGACTCCTCAAGTCCACGGCTGGGAAACTTTGAGTTGGTCAAGAGGACTCTGTTCACTGAGGGGCCTGTAGCCGTGGAGTGCACCTTAGTTCATCCACCTCTTCCCTCACACTCTCTTCTTCGCTCCCCGTTCTCCCACTTTCCTATGCTCTTGCCCTCCTACTAAAGGATGATCACAAGGAGACCTCACCAGACATAACTCCTTGATCTTGCTCGTTGATTTGAGAATCCTGTGCATTCCTGTCCATCATCGGGGTTTAGTGCACAGTCACTGCAGTATTTGCTCTGATCTCTTCTTGCATCTGATTCCTTTTTGGTCCCAGGTGACCTTCCTTTTCTTCCTCTTCTTCATCTGCTGAACCACTGGGTGTGACCGGTGCTAGCAGCTTCAGAATGTCCCCTGGAGCAGAGTGCACCCTGGCTGAGCAGCTTCTTCTAGGTTATGAGAAAAAACTGGCTGTGGATAGGTGAGGCAGGGAGCCTTGTCCCTACTCTTGGGCTCTCCGCCTGTGGAAGGTGTGATGGGACCATGGTAGATCAGGAGAGACAGGCATACCTGCAAGGAAACCTTTGCCTCTGAACACTGAGGAGAGTAAAGTTTTTGTTGAAACTAGAATTATCACTGTGCACTAGTGAGCATTCGTGTCCTGGAAAATGTACAATAATTTGTGGATTTTAGCTTGTTCAGTTCAGAATTCTATCTTGCCCTACTCTTTATAGCTTTAAATTAATTTCAGGACATACATAGCTTGTCCCCACTAGTCATATATTAGGCACCATCAGAACAGAGCATGGTGAAATGAGTATTTCCCTGGTGATTTCTGTGTTGGAATGAGCTGTTGGGTAAAATACTGGCACACACACATTTGTTTAAAAGCTCTTAAGACTGTGTGTTTTGGGATTTAGAATCTTTTAAGTTAAAAGGTAACAAGGAATACATGTTGTGTAGTATGTATGTTAGGTTGGAAGGTGTGAGCACGGTGAAAATGAACCTTCTCACTGAGTGAGAAAATAAGGAAGTGACCTGGGATTAGGCTAGGCACTCAGACTTGGTTTCAGGAATTGTTAGTAGCAGGGCATGGCTTATCTTAAAATGTGTGAAACGTCAAAGTTAGGACGGAATTGTGATTGTGGTAAAAAGTAAACAAAAGAGGCAGATTTCTGTGGGATGATTTGAGGAAACTTGGCTTTTTCCCTGGGTCTGACTCGGAGGAGCTCAACTCCTGATTAACACCTATTTGGTGACTAAATCATGGCAGGTGAGTACGTTTGTGAGGATGAGGGGGCATTGTTGTTGTCAGCTGAGGGGCCAGCCTGAATGGAGCCAGGAGGGACGGTCTGAGCATCCTTCTGTGTATGTGCCGGCTCGTAGTCTTGTCTGATTAGAACTGTGGGAGGTACAGGTAGGTGGATGAGGTCGGTAGACACGGCAAGGACCCGAGGAGTTGCAGCACCAGTCAAAGGGGTGATACCACTGGTGTTGGAGTGGATTCTGGCTGTGTTTCTTTAGAGGGTCTCTTAGTAATTGGCATGTACACAGTTTGCACACATGTACACACCTGTACATGTACAGTAAGGAAGAAGTCAGGGCTCTGGGGTATTGGCATAATGGTTCTCGTTAAAAAGGGCCTCTTGGAGAAGCCGCTGGTGGAGCTGTGCTGGTCGTTTGGCATGTTGGTTACATCTTCCGCTGTCTGATTGCTGTTCTGCTGTGAACATGTATGTGTTCCTGGATGGAAGGCGTGCTCTGTCTCTTGTTTAGTTAGTCTGCAGCCTTTAAGAACAGCCTGAGAAGCAGAAAATGCCCTAAGACCTGCCATTTCCAACCTGCCTTTGTACAGGACTTATTTAAGTTTTATTAAAAAGAGGAAAAACTGTGTTAAGGAGCTGTAATTCTTCTTTGCACCTTTTATTATGCATTAGCAATTAACTCTAGTTCTCACGAGGTTGATGAATTTGAACTTGATCAATTATCTGATAGTAATTACAAGCATAGAGTGATTATCTTTGCTGAAGTGACATCCTTATTTCATCTCTGTATTTCTGACACTTTTCATAAATGCTTGCATTTGTTTGACTTCAGAATATGACTTGCTCTCTTGACTCTGTCATTGAGGTCAAACTACTTAAACTGAGTGGTGCTGAGCAAATCCTGGGGTGTGAAAACCCTCCGGGCGTGCCTGCTGGGAGTAGGAAGGGAGCAGGCTCAGTCTTCCCGCTGTAGACGTGAATGTTCTAATTCTTGCTTCTTGGCAGATTCCTTTGTTTTTTCTCTAGTTCTTGGCACGGCTATGCTATCCCCCCCCCCCCCGCCCTTAAGTTTCTCTATTCCTTCTTAGGGAGGGGTTCTCTGCTGCTGGGATCGGTATTGTCTTGATAAATGTGTCTAGACTTGGGCTAGTTCTGCCCTCCTGGCTCCAATGGGACATTGAGAGAGAAGGAGCATCAGTCCTTGTGCTAAGGTTGTCGTACTATAGGACCATACGGTGCAGGATTTATACACAGAAGCGATCTCCCCTACATCCCTGGGAGCTAGAACTCCAGTATAAAGTCACTGACACGGCTTATGTCTTCTGTGGGTTTTTCCTTGACTGTAGCTGACTTTCTCCTACTTATATCTTGGTGTGGTCTGCTCCCCACAACTGTCTGTTTCCAGATACGTTTCTTCTAATGATGTAAGCCATGTTACATCAGGGTCACCTGATAGACTGTTTCAAATTAATACACCTTTTAATGGCCTTCTGTCTTAACATGGGTGCTAGAGAAATGACCTAGTGGTTAAGAGTGCTGACTGCTTACCCAGAGGACCTGGGTTTGATTCCTAGAACGCACATGGTGACTCAACGGTAACTCCAGTTCCAGGGAACCAGGTGTTCTTTTCTGGCCTCTTCGGCTACTCCATGCATATTGTATACACGTATATGTATAGGCAAAACAGCCATAAAAAATAAAAATAGCGGTAAAAAAATTAAACACAGTTAGGAATGAAAACTTTAACATGTAAATGCTTGTTTTTCACATTTGATTTTCTTACCAGTGTGCCCCCCCCACCTTGTGCACAAAATTTGAGAACCTAAGAAAATGAGTAAGGGTTGGGCAGTGCACACTTTAATCCCACACTAGGGAGGCACAGGCAGGTGGATCTCTGTAAGTTTGAGGCCAGACTGGTCTACAGAGTGAGTTCCAGAAAAGCTAGGGCTGTTACACAGAGAAACCCTGTGTGGAAAAAAAAATAAAAAGAAAAAAGAAAATCAGTTAGGAAGGGCTGGTGATATAGTTTGATGGTATAGCCCTTGCCTAGCGTGCTTGTAGGCTTACATTCAATTCTCAGTATTGCCGGGAAGAAAAAGAAGAATAAAAACGGAAACCATTGGTGTGGTGGTGAGGGCTTAGTGATTAAAGTGCTTACTGTGTAGGCCTGGGGCCCGAGTTCAGATCCTCTACACCCATACCCGCATAGAAGCAGAGTATGGTGCCATATGCCTGTGATCACAGTGCTATGGGATGCCGACAGTCTATGTAACTGGAGGTTTCTCTCCTGCCACCCAGTTCCTGAATTATAAACTATTTGACCTGTTAGTTCAGGCTTATTGTTAACTAGCTCTTACAACTTAAGTTAACCTATTTCTGTTATTCTATATTTTTCCACAAGACTCATGACTTGTTACCTCATATCTTGCCTGGTTCTGTTCTGCCCAGCTATTGGCCAAATCAACTTCTTCCTTTTTTAAAAATTTGCTAATAGTAATAAAATATATTCACAACATACATAAAGGCATCCCACATCATCTCCCCTTTGCTGTGTAATTAAAAAGGAAGGTTTTAACTTTAACATTGTAAAATTACATATAGCAAAACAGGTATCAAGCATGAACTACAATTATAATATTTAGTCTGTTTGTATTTGGCAAAAAATCTGTTCATAATGGTGAGATGTAGGTTCAGAGAGAAAACACTGGGATAGAGAAGCAGTTGAGACTGAGACATCTTCCTGTCAGCCTTTGGCCTCCATACATGCTCACATGCATCTAAACCGAGAAAGAATAAATGGCAAAGGAAAAAATACTGATTTTGACTATGAGTGTGAAAGTTTGTGTGTAGAGTCTGCTGAGATTTATAGGATGTGTTCACATCATCTCCTTCCCATCCTAGCAGAACACAGGAATACTGCCCGTGTTCCCAGATAGACCACCCAGAAGCCAGAGTTTCCTGACTCGCTTGTGTCTAGGTAGCTCTGCACCCAAACCTTTAGACTCTGCACTGGCCGCCACATGCAGTGAGGTTACAAGAGTAGTCCTTGTGGGCAGATCCCATGACCTTTGGTGATTGGATTTTTGTGTTCTGAAAGTTGGAGGCACTTCTTTGGCAGTTAGTGTGTTCTTGTTAGCACCAGCATTTGTAGTGCAGAAAGCAAATACACAGTCAGAAAGCTGTGACTCTGTAAGTAAGGAGACACAGCCCCGTTCTTGTGGAGTGTTATTTGGTAGGAGGCTTTTCAAGCATAGATGTAGTTAAGTTTGCTGTAGTGAGCTCCATGCTCCAACGGTTACTTGAGTTTTGCATGGCTTCATCTGTTATCCCTTTCTTCCTCTTAAAACAACTTGCACACAAGGTACTCACAACTTTTAAAGTGTGCAGCTTTGAGATGGATATCTTAACCATCTTGATTGCCCATCGGAGTTTTCTGATCACTTCCAAGTGTTACTTAGCAATTGGTTTGTGCATGTGCAAATCCACACGAAGGACTTGACCAACACATGCTCAACACATGGAGTTATGCTTGGGTAACTTTTGCCGTTGTCTCTTGTACTCAAGGACGCATGGTTTTCTGGTTTCAGTGGAGAGTGCATGCATCAAGTTTAGTTATTTATTCATTTGGATGGAGTATATGGCAACTCTGTTGTTTAAAAACGGAGTCAGGGTCATCTAAATACTTTCTTCATATGTACTAATCTCTGTATTAGTAAAAGGTCTGAAACATCCCAGGAAAAAGCATAGGCAAGTAAATAAAGGAAAGCACGGAAGTGCATCTACAGAGACTTCACGGGGCTTCACTTCAGGGCTCTCTTAGTACTTGTGCTTGACACTGACTTTGGGCATTTGTATGCACGTGGAATTCTGCTTTATGAGCTGTTTTCCAGTCATAACTTACATATATAAAGCTGATATACCACTCCGATGAACATTTGATTTTGTCAGATATTTTTACAGTCTACATGACTATAAAAGGAATGCTGCAATTGCGAGTTATCAGAGATTTTTGATTTGCAGATGTTTGACAACTTTTAAAATCCCATGGTCTTATAACTTGCTAACATTTTGTCTCTCTCTCAATAGGTATAAATGACCAAGGATTGTACAGAGTTGTGGGGGTGAGTTCAAAGGTCCAGAGACTTCTGAGTATGTTGATGGGTATGCCTCTTTAATCATTTTTCCATGCATTAATTGTTTATGCTCACTCACTTTGCAATTTAATATTTCAGAGTTGTCTCTTCTTGTGTACTTATGAATACATTCCTCTCCTGTACCACTTAATTGGATGCATTGTGTCCTCGGCCAAGGCCGAGTGTTTGCATCAGCTGAGGTCATCCATATCCCTGTTACTTATTAATCAATGAAGGAAGAAGAGTGTAGCCTCTCACCATTGTCTTTCACAGTAGAGTAGCCGTCAGGCATCTGCGATCTGCATGGCTTCCACACTGCCGGTCTGTGATCTTGACAGACAGTAAGTTTGGTTAAGCAAGACCACAGGGACTCACATTGGCCAGGGAGGCCCGTGTCTCGGGATTCCTTGTTTGCAGTCCCCAGCAGGCTCTTCTCAATCTGTGCTGATGACACAGTGTTCTTGGCATCACAGGCTGGAGGAAGCCAGAGTGAATTCATTTTGTTAGCCCAGACAGTCTGTGACTGATAAAGCTCTTTTGCATTATATGTGGCTGTCAGTTCAGTGCAACCTATAAGATGCTTCCTGACTCCCCTACCCCAGAGCAGGCTGCCCTTGAGGGTGATCATAGCTCATCAGTTTGGAGGGCCTGGCTACCAAACCAATCTGCCATCTTGGCCTTGCTATATAAGCATTTATTTGATATTTTATTCTGTTTAGTCAACACTAACAATGCCCTCAGTTGTGCTCAGGAATTCATTTAAATCTGTCTGTATTGAAAGCTCAGTTTTGAAGGTATAATATAAACTAAGGTGAACAGAGCCAGGCGGCACATTACGGAGAGCGCAGCTTGCCGGGCTTTCTGTGAAGCAAGGGTTTCATGAGCAAGCACTTTTTCAAGCTATGAACCACAGGGAAAATTGCCCACCATCACTTGGAGAGCTTTGTTAGAATATATTCGCTTTCACGGGCTGTTTCCATCTTTTGCCTCTCTGGTTAAACTTGGGTGTGCAGTTCTGGCAGAGACAGTTTCCTTTCTGCTGTTAGTGGGCTCCAGATTAAACAGCCAGGTTGCCAGTGGTGCAGTAGCAGCTGGAAGAATTTACTGGGCGCACAGCATCTGCTTTTACTTAATTTTAAAATTAGAAACACCAGCTTGGTGTTCCAGTGCTTAGGACTGGCCGATGATGCTGTTATCAGAATGCATTTAGGCCAGAGGGCACATTTTGGTGGTGAATTGGCCAGAAGGATGCTGGCGTAATTTTGATGACTTCTTTGTTCGTGCTCAAGGAAACATTGAACGAGTCTGTTTCTGTGTCACCCCAAGTTAAGTTGTCTTGAAGTTTGCTCTTAGTCTCACAAGCCCTATACTTACAGTATTGTAACTCTAACGTTAGTTTCTCTGCTCTTGGAAAAATCCCAAGACAGCCTTTATCACAGGTTATTTTATAATTTTAAAGCCCTCAAAAATTCATGACCCGAGAGGTCTGTGAGATGGTCAAGAGGGTTAAGTGTGTGCTGCCTCAGCAAGAAGACCTGAGTTTAGTTCCAAATGCCGACATAGACGTTCTGCCGGCTGCAGACACTTGGAACTCCAGTGCTGCCTTGCGGGAGAGACGGGAAGGTCCCAGGGGCTTGCTGGCCAGTCTAGCCAAACAGTGAGCTTGAGCTTCCATGAGGAGACACTCAGTGTCAGCCTCTGATCCCCGAGTGTGAGTACATGTCCATCTCCATGCACGTGTCTAAGCATACTGATCAGTTTACCATTTTCTTGAGGTATTCTTTTCATTTTGATTAAATATTCACAATTCAGTTATTTAATACCATTTAAAAAAGCATTTCAACAACCGTGTGTACATATCCCGCAGATGTTGTCGCTTCATTTTTTGCTTTACATTGTGTTAAGTTTATATCCTAAAGGGAGAAGGACGTGAGCCTGCCAAATGCTTAATTTCTTCTAAAAGCCAATCAATCTTAAAATTAATATGTTCATTTCAATTTTTTTGTTTTTTTTGGTTTTTCGAGACAGGGTTTCTCTGTAGCTTTGGTTTCTGTCCTGGAACTCCCTTTGTAGACCAGGCTGGCCTTGAACTCACAGAGATCTACCTGCCTCTGCCTCCGGAGTGCTGGGATTAAAGGTGTGCGCCACCACTGCCCGGCTCATTTCAAATTTGAAAAATTTTCAGAGCACATTTTATTGGCAGTGAAATTTTCTTCATGAAAACTGAGAACTAATTGAATTTTTAAGCTTCCTGGAAGAAGTTCCAACCCATTTTATGTTTTTAGAAGAGGCCTGTGTTTACTTGTCTAGTTCTTGAAACCTGTTTATATTTTTTTAAATAAAAATGATTGCCAGTTTTACATGAAATTTTATCATTTCACTTTCAAATGTTTTAAGTATTCTTCAAATACTGAGATACAAACGTTTGTGGTTCTCAAGGCTTGAATATGTTTTGTCTCTTGTATGTTGTTCTCACTTGTTCCTTCCTCTGGTGTTCTTCCCTTTCCTGTTTCAGATTAATAGATAAAACTGTTTCTCCCCCCACTCCCTCACTCTCCTTCCCCTCTCCCTACTACCTCCTCAACTTCTCCTCCTACCCATCCTTTCCTCATGCTCTTCCCCTCCTCTTCTGCCACCAGGAGATGTCAGCTGACGGAAACTTCTCAGGACATTTCCTCCTTGTCTAGGCCAGGTTCAGGAAGAGGCCGCTCTTCCTTTCTGGGAATTGGTTTTTTCCTAGTCCCCCTTCCCTAGGGATCAGCAGGTGGTGTCTGCTGACTTTCCAGCTCTCCCCAGCCTTCCGTGGAGCCTGCTCAGTGACTTTTCTCCAGTGTGCAAGCCACTTCCTACCCTGTCCCTTTGCTGCTTGTAGGTCAGGGCACATAGCGATCTGGGAGACACTGTTTCTGCTTTTCTTTCTGTTTTTTAGTATTAGAAACTTGTAGCTGCTGAGGAAGGCAAGGAAAAAATGACAGATGCATCTTGGAGAATCAGTGGTGGTCGTGTAAAGATGAATCACAGTGGTCAGAGCAGAGTAGAACTGGGCCATGCTCATAATCTTCCTTCTTCCCCGTTAGAATGACGCAAGAACAAAGCCAGGGGGATTCTGGGAAATATGTGCTTATGCATATGTGATCTGGTGGACTTTGGTATTTGTCACCCCAGTGTACAAAAGTTTGGGTGGTTTTATTTCTTTTTAGACACAGAACCATAGCAAACAAACATAACAGAATATATAGTTTAAAATATTTTGTTTACTTTGTTGGGCAATTTTCTTACATAGATTGTGCAAAATGAGCAATGCCGCTGGAAACATGATTTTTGGTGATAAAGCATATTTATAAAAACGGTACTTTTTGCTTCTTCAAGTATTCAAAAAAAAAAAGGGAATTGGCCCACGTCCATGTTGGTCTGTATAAGGGATGCTTTGCGGCGAGCATGGGGTGCATCCTTCCAGCTGCACAGGAATGGCTAGTGCTTATACGATAAGGAAACATTCATATAGTATCAGAGATGCCAGCTCTTCAAGTCTGTGCTTGTTAGTTTAGGCTTTTAACTAATGAGTTAGGTTGTACTTTGGTGAGGAAGGAAACACAAGTCCCCTTCACTTACGTTAGAACACACATTCTAAATGAAAACTCTAGACATATTTTAGGTGTGAATCCTAAGTAAATTAACAAATTCCACATAGCTCGCCGATTGCAAAGGACTGCCAGGTATGATTGAGTTATTTGAAAACAGTGAACATTTAATAGATGATTAATTATATAGACATACAGTCATTAACTTCTGTTTTGACAGTTGTTTTTGTTCTGTGAATTTATAAGGATGGCTCAGTTTTCCATGGAAAGAATATGAATCTCAAAATACAGGCTGATAATTTGGTAGAAAGTAGAAATAAAAGAGTTCCTTTAGAAGCCCCTTGGATCTTAAAATGGTGATTTGCTTGTAGCAACTTTATTAAAAATGTTATCTGATTTGTATGTTAAAATGAGATTTAAATAATTGATTTAATGAGAAACAGAATATTCAGTTACAGAAGTAATTGGTTGGCAAAGCTGTTAGGACAGAATTATTTGGTCCTAGTTATAAAGGATTGCATCTTTAATCAGGGTGCTTAATTTGATTTCTCGAACATGTCTGTGGCTTGTCTGACAGGCTCAGTAACAAATGGGTCCTGGATCGTAGGGACTGATCAGAATGTAATCCGTGTCAGTTGTCATTGCTGTAGTTTATTGCATATTGCTGGCAGTTGCTGTAATCAAGACATGCTGGAGTGCCTAAAAAGTCTCCAGACCTTTGAGTAATTGGCTTCATATGTGCGAAGTTGTGGCTGTAAAGTAGCCATCACTTCCTGTTTTACTTTCTGAAAGTTTGAGTCCAACATGAACAGTCATCCTTCTGTTGCATCCTGCCCATGCCTGCAGCTTTTTCAGGCAGCATGCTCAGCTAGTGTGGTGGTCCCACTTTGACAGCCTTCCCTTTAGTGCTTTTAAAAAGGAACGACCAGCAAGGTACTTTTTCCTGCAGAGGCAAATGTGGTGTAAGGCAGGAGGAAATCTGGAGATGACCAGTTCTTTGTTTTAGTTGACACCTTATTCTGGAATGCGGGAGACAGAGCCTTCCAGAAGTTGCTGTCTTCTGACTTTAGGAGTTTGGGAAACCAGGTAGATTTCTAGTGGTGGTTTCACACCCTTCCTAGATCCTGCTTTCTGCCTCCTTCCTTTTGGGAGAGTATCACCATGGGATGCCCTTGCTTTCAATGACTTGGCGGTGGCAGTGATCTGCTGATTTTAATAATTCATGTAGCTCTGCCCATGTCTTTGATTTGTTAACATGCTCACCCTAGTTTATTGGAAGGTTTACTGTGCTTAGATCTCCTTGGTGAAGATGAGGATCTGAAATTCAGTTAGATTTGGAACTCATTGCTTGAGATGGCTCAATGTTTCCAACTGGTGCCACATTAAAGCTCAGCTGTGGAAGACCCAGGCTGCCTGCTGGGCTGGGAATGCTGGCCTAGGCGGGCAAGAGTGGCACCATCCTCAGAATGTTTGCCTTTCCTGCTGTCCTGTCATTGTATTTTAACCTGGATTAAATATGGCAAACTTCTCCTACCTTTACTCCCTCCCTCCCTCCCTCCCTCCCTCCCTCCCTCCCTCCCTCCCTCCTTCTTCCCTCCTTCTTCCTTCCTGTACTTGCACACTTTTTCTTTAGAACACTAGTTTTTTCTAAAACAGAGCATTTAGAAATAAAATATCAGCATCACACTTTTAGGACAAAGAAAGCTATTTAATTGATAGCGAATGCTGAGTGCTACCAGAGGCAGCTAGTGTTCCGGATAGGTAAAAGGATTGCAGTGCTGGAATGAGGGGTTACTGACAGACATCCTTTTGCCTAAGGGTTTAAGTGAAATCTTAAGTGATTTTGTTTTTACTTTATATCCTCATTGCAAATATTTTTTTTAACTAATACAAAGAAATAAAAATCATATGTTAATGTACTAACGTGGAATATTGACACATTTACATTTGAGCTTCTGTTGTGCTTCCATTTGGGTTGATCATATGTTGGAGGAATACAAATATTGGAGTGTGAGACCAGACCTCTGCCTCGCTCACTGACATTCTGCCATTTTAATCATCATTTACCTTCATGGTGACAGTGTTTCTTATGTGAGAGCACAGGGAATAGTGTCAGTGCCATCAGAGACAAACCTTATCCCTTCTGCTCATGGCACCACGTGCTCTAGGCTCTCACCATCCACATCCCCTGAGCTGGCTTGTTGGACTGCCGTACCTTGTTGCATTCATCTGCACCTGTGGTCTATATTTTAGATCCTTTTGCTTTGATCTAGAAGTCCTGTAGACTTCTAAAGTTCTAGAAATGTCTGGTAATATGAGGTAGCTTATGCTATTATTGCATAGTATACTTTCCCTGAGAAACTCTAGGATTGATTATCTGTGGTTTTAGCCACTTAAAGTAGGAAGACTTGTGAACTAGTCAGTACTTTGGATGGCCAGATTTTTTAACTAATTTTTTGTTTTTGTTCACCAGATGAAAAAACATGCAACGAGCTGGACCTGGAGAGTTCCGTAGATTGGGAAGTGAAGACGGTAACCAGTGCCTTGAAACAGTATCTGAGGTGAGGCCCTGTCCCTTGTCCCCAGGAGCAGCCGTGACTCTTGTCACCCACTGACAAGGAGAAAGTCTGTGAGATACACGATGACATCCCAGGAGATGAAGCCACCAGTAGTGATGAGCATTCTCTGTTGCTGTGCAGAGACACCATGGCCATGGAGGGCTTGCTTACAGTTTCAGACACACACACAGGGAGGGAGAGGGTAGGAACTGGGCCTGACATGATTTTTGACTCCTCACGGCCAAGCCCAATGACATACTTTCTCCAGCAAGGCCACGCCTCCTAATCCTTCCCAAACAGTTCCATTCACTGGGGACCAAGCGTTCAAATAGATGAGCCTGTGGGATCATTCTCATTCAAACCACTGCAAACATCATTACCAAATAAACTTCAGCAGAAGAGCTTGGATCCTGAAATTCTTGGAGAACAGTTCTATTATATACATGTAGCAACGGGGAATCTTTTATTTATGTTTTAAGTTAAAGTGAAGACTTTGCTTTAATTTAGCTATCTTGAATAGAACAGTATGTGATCGGACATAAAAGTATTTAAAAGTCTACTTGAGGTTTTTAAGAAAATTTAAGATCTTTTATTATAGAGAATAAAGTAGGGCTGGAATCAGAGAAGCATCCGTGTTTTGGCTGTTGTTTTGTTGTGAATAAAGGAGCTCAGTGATTGCAAAACTGGGGTTCACTGACAGCAACAACAGGGAGCTACAGTTCTGGCGGGAAGTCTGTGCCCTGGCTCTTTGAGGTTTGGTGTTTCTGCAGCAGAAAGGGTGAGAGGTGTCTGTGCTTGCCCAGTGCCAGGCAGATGTAGGATGCTGATACAGCTGTGGCCTGGTGTTCATGTAGCATTACATCGGCTTCCATGAGCACGTAAGGATCTAATTTGTAAGTTTTATAATGGGATATTTCAGATTAGGAGATCCAGAGAGGGTGTCCAATGAATCCCCATGACTTGCAGTGCTGCTTTCTTCCTGCTCTCTCAGTCAGCTTCTTGCCACTGCCTGTTTGTCCTCCTTCTCAAGTCTTACTAAAATTTGGCATAGGGTTCAGAGATTCATTAAGCTTTTGAGTATTTCATATAAAGAAAGTTTTACTTTTTAAATTTATTGTGTGCATTATTGTTACTCTTAGTTGTTACAAGGAGCAAACACTAAAGTTGAATATCCATCCTTAGTATCCGATTGCATTGACCGTGACTGTGGTTTAGATGTGGATCATATTGAGTGAGCCCTTCTGTGCGGGTGGCTGTATGTTTCCTGGAGAGATGATATTTCATGTGGTGCCCCATCATGTCACTGAGGCATTCGAGCTGTGTTCTCACCCAGGGCTGGTCGGCCGTCTAGAGGATTTTTGATGATCTATGCATACTTTTTTGTGGTTTATTTATTTTTATTTTATGCGTATGGATGTTTTACCTGCACGTATGCCTATGTACCATGCATGTGCAGTGTCCACGGAGGCCAGATGAGGGCATCAGATCCCTTTGGAACTGGAGTTACAAAGGATTCTTAGCTGTCATGTGGGCTCTGGAAACTGAACCTGGGTCTTCTGGAAAAGCAGTCAGTAAGCTTAACTGCCAAGCTGTTTCTGGAGCCCTGGCATACATCCCCCCCCCCCATTGTCACAGTTACTGGAAGGGAGTATTACTGAGATCTGATAAATGGAAGTTGGAAATGAGCTGCAATCATAGAACACCCTTCCCCCTCCTTCCCTAGAGAATTGTTTGATTCTGAATGGCAGTAGTGCTGAAGTTGAGAAAACCCATGTTAGAGGGGCTAAGGAAAGAGTGGATGGGATAAAATCAGGGTGAATTGTGCATGCTCCATTCTGGTAGCCTTGGATCCATTTACTGTTTGGTATATTATGCCTAGTGCAGAAGAAGAAATTGACCAAAATGACAGTTATCAATGGAAAGCTTGAGAAAAAACATTGAACTCTTGGTAGTAAATTATACTTTCTGCTTCTTGTTCCATGGGGCCCCTTTCTTTTCCCTTGTAAGGGAGTTAACTTGGTAACCAAGAGACTTCTTATGCACACTTAACTTTTGGATCTTGATCCTCTCTGGAGCTAGTTCCTTCTGACTGCTGATCTTGTGTTGCATTATTTGCCGTTTTCTCCGAACATTGCTGTATTCCATTGAATTCCACTTTAAATTAGGCGTTGCATACAGAAAATATTCTGAGACGCTGTTATTATACGACTTAGTCCTAAATCTACTGAATCTAGGCATTCTGCCTGTGTTAATGATTATCCCAGGACAGCAGAAGCTTTGGGAGATGCACAAGGTAGGCTGTCATCTTTGCTCCTGTGCTGTGCTCAGCCACCGCAGGTGCGTTAATTGGAATTAGGTGACTGGTTTTTCCTTATGGTTCTTGTTTTAAGTGGGAGAAAACTTTATTTATTTATTTTTTTACCTCCATATTCCTTCAGAGTTGTGGGCAGAACAATTATATTTCTTTTGACCGTTGCTCTTTGGATGGGGTAGAGGTCTGGCGTTGAAATCCCAGCTCTGCCATTTACAGCACCAGGACATAGTGCGGAACTTTAGAGTTGTTCTTCTTAACCATTTGCCTTTGAATACTCGCTGCGAATTGCGTGCCACAATATCGATGCTAAGCTGGAGACAGAGGAAGGGTCCCGTCAAAGCACCAGGTAGACTTGGAAAGCAGGAGGAGCGGCCTGGCTGTGTCTTGGAAAAAGAAAACAGTCATAGTGAACCTATACATGGTACCTCTTTTGTCTTCTGCTGACCTGGGGCAGTGTTGTACTTCTCTGTGTGAGAGGCCCGAATCCTAGCCCCGCCCCCCACCAGTGATGTCCTATCCAGGCAGGCTGTGGTTTTGATGTGTTCATTTGCCACAGTTTCCCATTGTTAGGCAAAAAGTGAGCTGTTTATGGTATTTCTAGTCAAAGGAACCTTACCTGGAGGAAACCTCTTTTAAGTGTGGAAATTGGAATGGGTTTTTAAGGAAGGAAACATCAGCTTGAGTAAATATTATGATTTATATCCTCCAACAGATCCCAGTGGGTGGTGGAGAGGGGTGGCTGGAATACATGTCTGGTGGGAGGCTGAGCCATGCAGTGAGTCAGGCTAAAAGAATCTGGATGAGAACTTGTCATTTCTGTTACTGCTTCCCTAACATTAATGATATTTATTTTTTTATGTCGTATTGCCAGCTAGACATATGGCAGTGATATAAGTAGCTGGCAGGAGATACTTAGACACAAATTTAGTCTTCCTGGAGGGGAAATGCTCTCCATGGTGTTGCTAAGTATGCTTCTTTCCTTTTGACCCAGCACCCGAACTTTCCTTCTGTGCAAATGGGTAGCCTTTCGTTTCCCTCAGGACTTTCTGCTTGTCTGTACTTGGAAATGAAACCCCGAGAACTGACCTCTCAATGCCCATCTTCCTCCTGGTTGAGGCTGCGAAGTCACAGGGAATGCTTCTCTTTAATCAGTGAAGGAAGGAGGGAGAGAGAGCGCCAAGGCAATTAGTTCTCTCAGTCTTCGGTTGCCCTTGTTGGCAAGCGCCACTTTGTGTGTCTGGGTACACTGAAAAATATGTCCTCAAACAGTTTTTATGTAGCTTTGATTTTTGAATAGCTTCTTTTGGCGAATCTCATGGGTATTTTTATTCTAAGTAGAAACACTCAGGTGTATGTACCTTTTCCGGCTTTTTTTTTTTTTGAGGAATAACTATTTGGAGTGAGCTGCACATATTTATAGTATCATAAACTTGGTGTCTCTATACACCTGTGAGCCAACACCACAAGCAGGGAGCTGAGCCTGTCCATCACCCATCTGAGCTTTTCTTCTGTTCTCCTTTGCCTTCCTCCCTCATGATGGCCTCACTAGCAGGAGCATTTACCTGCCTTCTGCCTTTGTGTGTTAATTTACATGATTATGATCTTTATAAGTGCAGGTTTTCAGTATTTACTTACTAGAATCATTGTTGTGGCATGCTGAAATCCATTGATTTATCGCTGTGCATTTGGGCGGTCTGTAGTTCTTCACTGTTATGTGCGAAGATGCTTAAATGTCTGTCGAAATCTTTGTAGAGACAAAGACTTTCATATCTTTCTGATGAATCCTAGTGGGCAAACACCTGGACCATGTGGAGATATGTGCTTAGCTTTCCTGAAAACTGCGTGGCTTCTCCAGATGTGATGCATTGCCTGCCGATAGCACGCAGGTCCTGCTCCCTCTGTGTCTGCTGAACACGGTTTTCTTTTCTTACTTCAGTCGTTCTAAGTGTGAACTTCCTCAGTGTCCGGTTTTTCTTGCTGTGTGAACTTATTCACCATCTGTGAATATCCTTAGTTGAAGTGTGGCCTTCAACTTGGCTGTCCCTGCCTTCGTTTTTGAGATAGGGTATTCATTCCATTGGACTTGGAGCTTACTGATTGGTCGGTCAGTAAGCCCTAGGCAGGTCCTTATGCCTCTGCCTCCTCAGAACTGGCTGATACATTGTAACACTACACTCTGCTTTTGATGTGGCTGCTGGGATCCATGATTGTGTCACAGGTACTTTCCATACCATCTCCTCAGCTCCTCTGTTTTTATTGAAGCCAACGAATGAGCTGCCTATGACTTAAACTTTTAATAATTCATAAAGATTTGTTTCATAGCCAAGAATATAGTTTCTCTTACAAAGCAAATTGCCCATGTGTTCTGATCTTTGTATACTGCTTTTAGGTAGACAGTCATTTCATTAAAGGATTTGACTTAGGTGAAGGGGTGGGTAGTTTTACTCAGGCTTTCTGTGTCCTAACTAATTTTCTTTCTCCTGCTTCTGATTCACATCTCTGTCCGCAGCTGTGGGTTTGCCTTCTCCATGTAGTCTTGTCAGATTTTGCTCATGTGTTTGAAGCGCTGTTGCTTCATCTGTGAGCGAAAGCTTGTTCCGTTCCCAATGAAGTCCACCCCTTTGTCTACATGGAACCGCCTCCCTTGTCTCTGCACTGTTTGTAGCTTTTACATAAATTAAGTGTGTTAGTGTACACGTGCATGTGCATGCTTAAGTGCGTGTGTGTCTTTGATTGTGTTTTTAAACAATCAGGGCAGTTCTGAGCCCCAGGTTTATGGCCCCATGGCCTTCAGAGTAGAGTTCTGCTGCCTGACATTTGTTCTCTGGGCTGGTGTAATTAACAGCCTGGCCTGGCACAGTTTCAGGTATTAGCAGGATTGACAGAAGGTCGGCATTGTGTTACTCACAGGATAAAATCCGCTACTATTCGCATAATGCAGTTTGCAAAAAAACTAAGTGCTGCATATATTTTTACATTGTTACCAATTTGATTTTATCTCACTGTTTCATAGCCATAGATTACAAAGCCATCAATTTTCTTTTTAGATGTTTCTTCTGTATCAGTGGTTCTCAGCCTTCCTAACGCTGTGACCTTTTCATACAGTTCTTCATGTTGTGGTGACTCCCAACCTTAAACTTTTTTGCTGTACTTCATAGCTCTAACTTTGCTACTGTAATGAATCATAATGTATATGTCTGATATGCAGGATGTCTGCTGTGTGACCCCAAAAGGGTCATGACCCACGGTTGAGAACAAGTGCTCTATATGTATTTAAGCATAAAAATGAAAACCAGTTATTTTAACAGAAATATCAGAGGAGAGGATTTGTTTTAAAAGCTTTAACATTTTCTGTGTATTATTTTGATATTAATGTTTTAAAGATGCTTTCAAAACTGCTTATATTTGGTTATATAAAATAGTTACATTAAACTATTAGTATATGAAACTTTTATTGGCAGATAGATGTTCAGACACTTTCCAAGATTAGATATGAAGCGTTGACCTGATAAGAACTTGTTATCACCAGTTTGTGTTGTGGTTTCCTTATCTTTTGGTATTTAAAGGTTAACTCAGACACGTACAAGCAGTTTAATGTAATGTTATAAGTAACTCAGAGATGCCTGTTTGGATCATTTGGTAATTGAACTGTTTCCTCCCCCACCCCAGGAGTCTTCCAGAACCTCTTATGACCTATGAGTTACACAGAGACTTCATTGTTCCAGCCAGTAAGTATTATGTGGATATACAAAGACTCAGATTTGTGGTTGATGGTGTGCACACATTAACAACTTCCACATGAAAATTTAACTTAATAGTGTTACCATCTGTGTTAAAAGGAGAGATTAGTTTAGGGGATGGTTGTTTTTCCTTCTATTAGGAAGTGAGCAAGGACTGGGGAGATGACTCAGCGGTTAAGGGCACTGACTGCTCTTACAAGGACTTAGGTTCAATCCCCAGTACTCACATGATAGCTCACAACTTTCAGTAATTACAGTTCCGGGGGACCTGACACTTATGGCAAATACCAATGCACATAAAATAAAAATAAATAAATTTTAAAAAAGCAAGCAAGCAAAAAGATTTGGTAACGGATCATGCATGGACATTAACAGTTACCCATTCCTTTTTTGCCTTTGGCAGAAGCTAAATGTGTAAGGCCACAGCAGATTCTTGACTCCAGGGCCACTTCTGTCTTCATTACACTATGGATACCTGGTGTTGGCATGAACAGAATACTATAGAACAGGCTGATCAATATTCAGCTTTTAGGGGGTTGAATAGATAATGGATTTGGAGATGTTATAATCTGGAGATAGTTTCACTTATAAAGACATTTATATAGACAACACAGACAGAAGGATTATTATGAGACAATGCCAGAAGCACAAACTCCTTGATAATGAATCATATAGGCTACATGTTGAGTGAAAAAGGCCAAGAGCTGGTGAATTTTAATGTGAGGTTAGGTAGTTTTTGACTCCTATAACCCATGAGTGTTTGTTCGTGCCCATTCTGTGTATCTGCAGTATGATGAGAATGTGTGCTTGGTGCAGACAGAACTGGGTATGTTTTTGTCGTACAACTCTGTTTCTATCCTCAGTATTTGTTGCTTGATCATTCTTCTGAAGGGTACTGCTGTTAGCTGATTCAGAGTTATGGACATTGAGATTAAGGCTTACATATAAAGTAACTTGATAGATTGTAGAGGCCATTACTTAAAATTAAAACTTAACCTCCACTGCCTGGACTCTGCAGTATTGGTTTTCATAGGCTCATTGACAGTAGCTAAAATTGTACACACACACACACACACACACTCCCCGGGACTTTAATCTGTTAGAAAACTTACAGCAATCCCCTTAGGTCCTATGCCACTGCTGCCTGAACATGGCCTTTAATGTTACCTTCTTGTGAGGTCACAGCTCCAGACTGTGAAGATTCCTAATTTGTTGCGGAAAGAGTCACTGTGTTGGCCGTATTAAACTGCACACATAGAGAAAGCTTTTGAGAAAGGGCAGAATACAGTTGTGTTGAGAATTATTTCAAAAAAGAGGATTTGTCTGATCAAGGAAGTGGGGGAAGGTTTTCTTGGCAAAAGCACAAGCAGATGCTTAGTTGTTTTGATTTCTTCCCTGTGGCATTTTTGGCAAACAAGAAAGAAATTAAATTTAGCTAGAGGAAAGTTTCAGGTTGTTCATCATATATCCTGGAAAAGCTGAGGAGTGTCAGCCTGCATCTCTGAGTTTTTGCATTCTGGAGAAAGAGTGATTATGGAATGAGGTTTTACATTACACGAGTTAGTGTCATGAGAATTATTACCATGTGTGACTAACAGTGGAGCGTTCAGAATCCTAATGCCAAATGTCTTTATCAGGTGAGGAAGTTCCTACCCATTAGGAGGTAGCGAGGCCCCAGATGGTGGGGTTTTCTGGTCTATTAAACTGTGTGTTGCAAAGAGTCAAGTAGACGCCATAGGTTCTGTCACCGGTTGGGTCCGTACCCAGTGTTTAGTTTCCTGCCCGTGTGGTCTTGCTATCAGAGTTCTCATGCTGATTTGTATAACAGGGCTGTTATAAAGGAATACTGCAGCTTCTGTAGTTGGCATGGATTCGTACAGTTGCAATTGAAAGGGACCTACACTAATCTGGTTTAATGAGGAAAGCTACATATGCTAGATGGGTTTACTCCGAATCCAGTGTGTTTAGGGCAGAGTTTGACTTCTCCTTTCCCCCTTGTGAGTACCTTCCCTCTAGTACTCAGTGCCTCCTGGGAAGGGGCGTGGGAGTAGATCTTCTTGCATTTTGCATATGTGCTTATAAGAACTGAGTGCAGTTACAGAAATCAGATGGTCCAAGTTACTCTCCTCCTTTTGAATACTGGTGAATTGGGATTGTGGTTAAACTCATTTTCCATTGAAAGCAGTGCAGCTTACCTTGTTTTGCTACAAGTCTACCAGCTCAACTGGCGATTAAAATGACCCCACACAGCCAGCCTTTGTGGTTGCCCGTCATGCCAGAATGGGAACTAACTTCGATTCTTTCCCACTGTGTGGCGGTTTCTGTGTTTTCTGGATGCTGAGAGCATGTTCTTGCCTTCACTGAAGGGGCGTCAGGCTTCGCTGACTCCTTTTCCTCTTGTGGTTTTATTTCCTATCATTTTCTGTTGAGAATGTGAGCTTCTCAAGTTGATGACACAAAGATAAGAATTTTATATGTATTCTCGCTACAAAGTGTGTATCTTTTTGTTTCTTATTGTAAAAGAAAAGCTTAACTGTTCTGTACTGAATGTATTGGAAACATTTTTCAAATTTAGAAATTCGAAAGCCTTAACTGTTAACTGCACTTGTTGGGCTTTACTAAAAGAACCAGAAGCACCTATCTACGAGATACTGTGTTCTGCTTTGGGGGCTAGAAATCCATAAGCTACAAGTGCCTTGAATTGAAAAGATTGTGTCTACTGTGCAAAGCTGGTAGCATCTACATGAAAGCCTTCCCCTGTGAAGCCTATTGCTCTTGAGAACGATGTAGTCTGTGTTCTGTAGTCAGTGGTGAGCATGGACCATCCTGCTGGGTTGGACTCACACTGGACTTAACATGAGGTAGATAGCTTAATCCTGGGTACCAGTCTGGTGTTGTGTCTTTAAAACCAGCTTCCAACTGTTGCCTTCCAACTGTTGCTCAAACTAGAATACTTGTATTTCTGTGTTGTGTGTTTGCTTTTTATAGCTAGGCTACTTGTGCAGCACACTGAATAACTAAAGCCATTTTTAATGAGAGACAGTGTAGGATCCAGTGCATGGTATTTGCTTAACCAGAGCATTCCATTCGATTCTTGCTGGGAAGCACACACGAGGAAGAATGCCGACATGTGGGCATTACAGGGACTGAGTTTGTAATGTCTCCTGCTTCGCTTAGCTGGATGTGTTCACTTCACAGTAGGTGACGACCACAGGAGGACTGGCTGAAGCTGGTGTGTCTCATAGGAGCTACTTGGAAGGTTACTGCTTGTAACTTCCTTACATTATGATATTATTGGCACATGTCATTTACATATTAAAAGAATTTAATGGTCCACCTATGTGTTTTGTTGAGCTCTCATAAGCTTGCTCATATCTGTGGCCTCATCTGCAGCCGTAGTTGTTATGACATCATAAGCAAATAGACATTGAAGTGTGATGGATGTGATGGATGCTGATGTGCGGTTTCCCAGTTCTGTTTTTTTTTTTTTTTCTGTTACAGCAAACTCTTAATTCTTGGCACATTATAGGAATTTAGTATACAATTAATTAAGTACCGTAAATAAAAACGATATGCTTTTCATTCTTTGTCAGCTAATGTCAATGAAAATATGGCAAAATGCAGATAGCATAAGTAATAGAAAATAATGTATTTTAGCAAGATTTTGGGGTGGGTAGGACTATATTAGGACTATATTACCTTGTGGAAATGCCTATTAGAAAGATTTAATGTCAAAACAAAACAGTGTCAATTGAAGAGCTCAAAATGCAGGTACAGGAGACTTGTGTGTGTGTGTGTGTGTGTGTGTGAGAGAGAGAGAGAGAGAGAGAGAGAGATCCGGTGGATTATAGTAGCTCCTGGAAGAGGGACTTGAGACATGAAGTGGAAGGTTCTACTCTTTTCTCAGACAATTCTCAAATGCTGTTCATTGTTAGAAAGGAGGAACACATCAGTAGAGGGGGAATCATCTCCTTAGCTCACATTTCCAAGTGGTGATTCCTGAAGTATCACACTAGGTTTTCATTGTGGAGTCGGCGAGGCTCCTGAGCTAGCCGTCTTTCATTACAGCGCCTTTAAGGTTCTAACGTCCTGATGACTGATGACAAAATTGCTATCCTTGATAGTGGTTCTTATTCCTGTGCACATATGACTGCTTCTTCACTTTCTGCTTTTATTGTTATTTAAAAATCAAAGCAATGATTTGAAATTATGTTCTTATTAATAACTTCAACATTAGACAGTCATCTTAATTAACATCTACGGACTTTTATATACATCCTCTTATTAAACATTTCTTTTGCTTCTGATATTTTGGCCGATAAATGTGCTTTTGCTTCTGATATATTTAGTGCTGCTGTTGGACTTAGGTCGCGTGAACAGAGCTGACTAGAAGGGATGCTGGCAAGGGAGAGACTGCTGGGGCAGCGTGTGCCATTAGCACCAACCTGGGAAAGGCATGCATTAGGAAAGGCCAAGAATGCTTAAGTGCCTTCTCTTTTCAGATCCTGAACAGACAAACGGTTATGATTTCTAGTTAGGGGTAATATTTTTGATTGTAAGTACTCTATTAACTCTTTTTCCTTTCCTTTTTATAAAAAGAAAGTGGCAGCCCGGAGGCCCGTGTTAATGCCATCCATTTCTTGGTGCACAAACTGCCAGAGAAAAACAAGGAGATGTTGGATATCTTGGTGAAACACCTAACCAAGTGAGTGTTCTTTCCTCTGCCTGCTGAGGCTTGGTAATGATTGACACCGCTGCCAACAGCTAGTGAAAGGAGAGGGTGTTATCTATTGCCCCATCCCAGATTATGGAAGTCTGATTATAAATCTGTTAGCAGATTGAGGTTGGTTCTACACACACCCAGTGCTGTGGTTGAGCATGTCCTTTAAAAACACCAGTCTAGTCATGGGTCTGGTCCATTCATGTTTCCTATCTAAAAAGCAGAATGTATTAACTCAGTAGAGAAATTAACCTTTTCAAGTAAAAACAAACCCCAGATCCCTCTGCCTATAAAATTTGAGTGAGGAGTAGTATTTGGAACTGTGGTTTCAGTGGCCACAGTAGGACACAATAAATGATGGCCCTGCTCTGTGATGTATGGAGTAGAGAGAATGCTGAAATGGTTTCAGCTCAGTGCAAAAGAGCAAGGTGTGCAAGACTGCGGAGAATGTGCAGCAAACTGTGAGCCGTCATGCCGAACGGTCTTTGGTGGGACGGCGTCCTGAGTTACCTATGCAGGGTGCTCCCAGAGCTGCAGGACTGGGAGGAGTGGGTGACGCTGCTGTGATGGAGCACACTGATCGTCAGGAAGCGGGGCAAGGACCTAGACATCTGTGGAAGCAGGAGAATGATGGTCTGGGGAAAGGGGGAATGTCCAAGTCGCTGTTTTTCTATGTGCAGCTAATACATGATAAATGTGGATTTTGTGGAGGAAGACATGCTTGTTGAAATGACTAGCAATATGACTTATTCTTGTGAAACAAAATACAATTAATTTAGGAAATTCTATTTTTATTTTCAATCAGTGGCTCAAGACAACTGCACAATTCTTTATATCTGCATAAACCCACTTACCTGTTTAATATTGAGCATACACATATAAGCAATGATAATGGACCTGTTGAGAGAATGGCTGCCTAGAAATGAGCTCGCTATCATGAAGACTGCCAGTGGGAACAGCTTCATAAAACTCCTTCACCTGGGCAAGGTCCCAGCTGTGTTAGCCGTCTTTCCATGCCCGAGACACAACCCGAGAGAGCACTGACAGGAGAAAAGCCTGTCCTGCCTCACTCACTATCTGAGCAGCTGCTGCCCTAGGTCAGCTGACTCTGTTGCTTTGGACAGGAAATGAATCAGAATAACATGATGGAAGGAGCCTGGAGCTGAGGAGACTGGTTATTATGGGGTGGGGGTGGGGGAAAGGTGGGTTGATGGGGGGAGAACGGAGAGCCTGTGTGCCGCCGTTGCTCTTGGTCCAGCTGTCACAGGCGGACACCAAGGGCAACTTGAGTTAAGGAAATGCTGAGTTACAGAATATTGAATGCTCTCTCTAGATCACTACCAAACAACGATTCTTTTCCTTCTTCTTCAATATTAGTGTGTCAAATCACTCAAAGCAGAACCTAATGACCGTGGCAAATTTAGGAGTGGTGTTTGGACCAACCCTGATGAGACCGCAGGAAGAAACTGTTGCCGCCATCATGGACCTGAAGTTTCAGAATATCGTTGTCGAAATCTTAATTGAAAACCATGAGAAGGTACCTTTCTTTTCTTCTTTACTAGTATTTATGAGTTTGGTTTGTTAGCGTGTGCATGGCCTTGTTATTAGTCTGTTTCTATTTCATCACGGATGTGAATTTATTCCCAAGAAGTTAACATCCACCTCTGTCTTCTGGTGGAGTTCCGTGAACTTGATCCTCCTACCTCACTGTTTTATTGAAGAAACATTGCAGCCAGATGCAGATGAATAGGCAGTGCCAATGTGATTGTGGATACTTAGGCTTTAAAGAAAAATTACATTCCTGTCCTTGGATTGCCCCAATTTTATGTGTTAGTCACACTCTATGCTTTTGGTCAAGTGAAGAATTTTTAACTTAGAAAAAAAGCAGATGGAAGTGAGATGGAGCTGGAGATGATTTGAGGTGGATCCTTTCTGCCGCTGTGACAGAGTACTGCAGTCAGCTCACAGGAAGAGGGCCTTATCTTGGCTCACGGTTTCAGAGGTTCCTGGGAAGCATGGTCATGTGGCCTTGCTGTTTGGGCCTGTGGAAGCATGGTAAATCCTGCAATACTGTGTGGAAGAACAGGCTGGTTTCCTTTTGGAACCATGGACAGAGAGAGACAGGAAGGGAAAAAGAGTGAGGGGGGAGAGAGGAAAGCGAACTTTTCTCTCATGAGAATTTTCCTCTCATGAGCCAGCATTGCTCACCAAGAAGGATGTGTTGCTTTTGCCTCTGGTTAGAGCTTCAGAGCTTCAGTCTGGAGCATGGGGAAGATTCCCTTCAGGTTCTGGAGGATTTGGTTCAGTCCTGAGTGTGATTGTGGTTGGTGTGTAGTCTGCCCCATGACAGTTAGGATGCAGCTGACTTCTTTTGGAGGCCATTCAATGCAGGTGTGTGTATGTGTGTGCATGCACCCTGCACTTTGTGTGAGAGTGGCTTTGGATGCTCAGTTGTGTGTGAGCATGTGCACACGCACCCCGAACTGTGTGAGATAGTGGCTTTATGCTCAGGTGTGTGTGTGTGTGCGCCCATGCTCACGCACGCACACCCGCACTGTGTGAGAAAGTGGCTTTGGATGCTCAGTGACACTTTCTTCTTCATCTCCACCCTCAAAACTAAGTTCCTTCCTGTTCAGAAAAACAAAGATTGGCGCTCAGGGCTGAACAAGGCGCACTTTTATCCTTAACAAAACATACACAGTTTAACAGAAAAGCACTTTTTTTTCGGTGGTGGCCTAGCAAAGCTCTTAGCCTTTTTGGACCTCTCCTAATTTGAAGTATATAGTTCTGCCCCTCTTCTTGTCCTAAAACTTTCAGCTTGTTACCCGCACTGCCAAATCTGTGGGTGCACTGGGTGAAGAATTTCTGGTTTAAAGTCAACTCTTAGATGGCTGTCATCTTGTTCAATACTCTGTGACCCAGGCAAGACATGACCTTAGAGTCTTTCAAGAACTCGTAGAGGGTCTCCCACTCTGCCAACTGTAGCTCATAACTCTAGCTAATAACTCTCCTGTGACTGCCTCTGAGATAGGGGATGTGAAGGCCGTAGCAACACTAAGACTCACATTTGTGTGCTAAAAAGAGGGTTTTTCACTTTTTAAAATTAAGATCATATCGTGTGCCAAGCCTGTATCAGGTACTGCAGTGTAGAGATGAAACCGGAAGGCCTGGTTGGAGAGTCAGCGAGAACCATATTAGGTACTTAATCCTGTAACTTGTGTCTCAGTCTAGTGTGCT
This sequence comes from Chionomys nivalis, assembly GCF_950005125.1. NCBI lineage: Eukaryota > Metazoa > Chordata > Mammalia > Rodentia > Cricetidae > Chionomys > Chionomys nivalis. The sequence goes on from NC_080106.1 coordinate 49,222,348, forward strand.
TTGAAGCTTTTTTTCTTCGGTAGCGTCTGTTCTTTCTGCTGGACTGCTGAGGACAATGGTACTTGTATATACTTATCTGCCGCCCATTAGAGACACAGGGAATGGTTACTGAATGAAGTAATGCATCCCGTACACCCTGAGGGAACGAGACAGCAGGCGGAGACAGAGCCGCTTTGGATCAACTGTGAGGACGGCTCTTCTTGGGTCCCTGAGTTCCTGTTTGTTGGAGTAGTTTTGGTGTGTGCAAGCGTAGATTTGCTCTGACAGGATAAACTCGGTACCTGATCTGTCACTTCTGTGGTAAGGGCAGGTTGTTTGGGTGGAAGAGTCCTCTTGTTCTGGTAGCTGCTGGTGGTGAATTTATGCCATCGTTTCTGATCCGGTCACACTGTTGTTAAGCCTCCTTGGCGTGCACTGAGTCACTTGGGAAGGTGGCTACTGTTCGTTTTTAGAAGAACGTATCATGAGACTACCATCTTCGGAAAGTCACGGTAGGTAGCTCAGCTGTCAGTCTAGTAAATCTTTATTAGAGGCCGCTGGTGCAGAAGTTCATCTCTGAGACTGGGTAAGGTGGACTGCCAGCCCCCTGCCGGGAAATGTGCACGCGATGTTTCTGCAGGGACGTCGGGACGGCCTTCCATGTTGTTAGATCTTGTGGTAATTTCTGAGTACCCTGGTGAGCCAGTCCTTGTGTCCAGGCAGAAGAGGGCAGCCGTGCGCTCATCTCTCAGCCAAGCATAGGTTTGTGGTTCTTCTCTGACCTCTCCATAAATGAAACTGCTGAGATTTCCTCTTTTTTAAAAAATATGTTTTTAATTGAAACAGAATTACATCACTTCCCTCCATCCTTTCCCCCTTCCAGCCTCTCCCAGTTACCCTCTCTCCAACCCTCCATGTCCTTCTTCCACAATGTTCTCTGAGCCGTAGATTCAGGGGCTGTGATGGAGGTATACGCACTGGAGCTGGGTTTCCCACAGTCCACTGGTCTCTCAGTGTGTTCAGTTGTGGTCTTCTGTGAGTGTTTCCATTTGCTGGAAAGACAGGCTTCTTTGATGAAAGGTGACGGGGGCACCCCAAGATTTCCTCTTGTGGAAAGGCAGGTAGGTACTTGGAAGGAAGGCTGAGACTGGACATAAAGAAGGATATGGCTGAGGGGGTGGCCCTTGCTTTCATTCACACTCCCTCACTTCCTGGCTTCCTTCCCTTTCCAGCTTTCCTTGTGTATTTCAGAGTTCTTTGTTTCTGAACCATTAATGGGGCTGCATGTTTGAGACAGGCCCTGCTGTATGGAAGAGTAATCCTGTTGTCAAGGGTGGGTGTGAAAACTCCATGTGAGCCGCCCCCTCCCCGCCCCCCAGTGGACTGGACTGGAGGGAGGGAGGAGTAATTCCCCTGGTAGATGTTTGGGAACTAGAAGCAAAGGAGAGTGAGGGCAGGAGGGCTTAGAAAGGCTGCCTACTGCAGTGAGTGGAGGGGAGGCCAGCCCAGCCTGAGGGAGTGTGCAGAGGAGGGACGGGTGCCCAGGCAGAGAGGCAAGGCACACAAGGACTTGACGGAGGTGCTTTTTTTTTCTTTTTTTCTCATTGCTTATTTTCCTTCCTGGGATTGGGAAAAGTGTTGAACGTTGGAAAGTCACCAAAGCAAAGAGGAAACGCCGTGTTATTGAGGCAGAAGAGCTCCAGCTGGGTTTGGATTGAGGAAAAGACCAAGTTCTCTGCTTTGGAGGGCCTGGTTTCTCAGCCCCTTTGCTGTTTCTTATAAAATCCATATGTACTTGCTAGGAAACTCACTCCATATGTCTTGGTTTCTTTTGCACACTAAACATTAAGATGTTGTTTTAAAAGAAATGGTCCTGGGCCAAAACCATTATCAGGGTGGTGTGTGTGTTTTCTTTTCTTTGCAAGACTGAAAATTGTGTTTTCATTGTAAAATGGGCACTTTGAATTCCCACAGATTTTCTGACCGTGGTTATACCTATGGCTTTGCTGCTTTTATGTACTTGTAATACTTTAATTCAGAACACTGTTTCCTGAGTGCCTGTTGTGAGTTAGGTGTGTGAGATTTGGGGAGAATAAATACGTGAATCCTGTTATGGGGAGGAGAAGTGTTTAGAAGTAGCCGTAAGATACCCTGTGGGAAACTGGGAGAATTCTGAGGACTTCAGGGGAGAGACTATGTCATCTTTGGGGTATGTGTATGTGTTGAGAAGTATTCCTGAGAAGCTAGTGAGACTGGGCTGTAGAGTGGGGGTGTAGGGTAGGAGATGGCTGACGAGAGAAGCAAAAGCGGAAGTATGAGAGGGGGTTAGAAAGGGAATTGGAGGGCTGAGAGCGCCCTGCACGTACCTGGATAGCTCAGGGTTTTATGTAAACTTGCCTCAGGCCACTTAATTGACTGAGGTTATAACAGCCAGTAGAGGCACACAGAATGAGGAGGGAGGGTTTAGAAAGATTAAGGGTTGGTCAAGAAGTCAGGGCTTTCCAGGGTGAAGAATATCACTCAGCAGGATCCAGTGTCTCATTTGTGTGGGTCTCAGAGGAAAAAGGAGCAGTTCAATCCTGGGAGAACTCGCAGGAAATGCAAATAGAAAGTATAATAGCTCAGGACATGAGATTGGCTTTTGGTTTATTTAAATATTGCATTTGCATCTTAGGATGCTAATTTGGTTGGAGGTTTTTTGTGTTTACAAACATTTAAAATACTTGCTGAAAACATAAAGTTGAGCATTGTTGTGCATGCCTATAGTTCAAAAGACTGAGGCAGATGGACACCGAGTTCCAGGATGGCCTAGCCAGGGAGTTGACAAGACTGGTTCAGTGATAGCACTTATTTCTAGCACAGATGGGGCACGCGCTTCAGGCTTCTGTAGTGCGTCCTGTCTAGAAAACAACACCAACAAACACCCAAACTGTGTGCTCATTCGGGAACACATGGTGACCTGCCCGATCTCATCAATACATGCGATCATATCTACACAAGCACGAAATTTCTGTATATAATACCCTGTGAGAAATGAGCTTGTTCATGGTGACACAGCCAGATGAGGGTGCTTGAGCTTACACTGGGAGTGTTTGATGTCACTTGCTTTGATATTGCTAGAATCAAATCCTTGAGAAAATGTCAAGATTTTAGTATTGGTAATAAAGGAGGAGTCATAAGAGATCGTGTTTATGTCAGGGTTGCTGAGGAGTGTGGCTAAGCATGCTAGTGGTTGCCTAGGAAATGAGACACTATAAGGCATGCCATCTGGGCAGTGTAGTTTCCCAACTGACTGCCTGGCTCCTTCTGTGTGTCATGGTCTCTTTCTCTCTTTTTACTTAATTGTTTACTGGGTTGGATTACCCTAAGTTGATCTTAAACAACAGATCTGAAATAGTTGTGGATCATGCTAACTGTGATCTCACTACATGATGTCCTGAAATAGCTTTAGAAATTTGAAGTTTCACTAAGCATCCTAACTAGACCAAGATGAATATGAAATACCACAACAGTAGAATGTAATGGAATGAGTTTTTAATTTTTTTGAGCTATGAGCAAGTCTTGAAAATAAGTCCCACACTTTTCATAGAGATGTTGGGATAGTAAAGGGTGCATCAGTGCACAGAATAAACAGCTCTTACCGGAGTACTTAGAGTGAGGATATGTCCAGTGTCAGGGTTTAATTTTGTGGATAATGAAGTCCTTACTTCACCAGTTCTAATCTGAAATTTAATCTGATTGAATCTGAAAGTACAAATTCAGAAATGCTTCAAAATTGGGAATGTTACATTGATGTGTCGCACTCATCGGTTCAAGTTTTCCATCTGAGGATGCTCACAGGCATGTACACTGTGGCAATCTAGAGACAGAACCTTTACCAGACTAGCATACCTGCAGAGGAAAAGGATTCCTTGCTACCTGTGCATATGCAAAGCTTAGAGAAAACGTTTGAACTCATAGTTATTTCATCCATCTATCTATCATCTATCTATCCATCCATCCATCCATCATCCATCCATCCACTTATTCATTCATTCATTTACTTGTTTGCATATTTGTTTATTCATTCATTTGTTTATTTATTTATTTTTACCTCTGAGTCCTCCTGCCTCTCCGTGCCTTACTGGTGTGGGAGGTCCTTCTGTATATGTGTTGCTTTTAGTGGCTAATGAATAGAGAATCTGTCTTGGGCCTGGCAGGGCAAAATAGAGGTAGGCCAGGAAAACTAAACTAAATGCTGTGAGGAAGAAGGCGGAGTCAAGGAGAAGCCACGTAGCCACCAGAGGGCAAAGACATGAGTTGTTAGCTGGAACCTTGCCACTAGGCCACAAGCCTCGTGGTAAAATATAAAATAATAGAAATGGGTTAATTTAATATGTAAGAGTTTGCTAGGAATATGCTATAGTGATTGACCAAGAAGTGATTTAATTAATACAGTTTCTGTGTTGTTATTTTGAGTCTGGGCAGCCGGGAACAAACAAGCGGGCTCCTACAACACCTTATAATAGTTTGGTACTTAGATTTCACTGCCCAGCCCCTCTGAGGTCTACTCACTGTGAGCATGAGCTTCTCTGTCACTGTTTGAAAGTTTTGGTTCCCTCTTTTCTAAGTCTGCTAGTCACTACTGGGCTAAACATAGTACTGATCAATCAATGGAATCTGGGCTGAAAAGAACGACCGTTTCACCAGGGTCACACATCAGCTATGCTGCATATCAGATATTTCCATTACAGTTCATAACAGTAGAAAACTTATGAAGAAGCCACGAAAATAATATCATGGTTGGGGTCACCACACATGAGGAGCTGTATTAAAGGGTCACAGCATTAGGAAGGTTGAGAACCACTGATCTAGAACCTTGGGATCAGGCTTTAGAGAAACTGGGCTTGTTAGTATGGGGTTGTTCTTGGAGCTCAGCCTGAAGGATGCTCCAGAGTGGATCTCAGATGGAGGCAGAATCAAGGAGCCCCAGCTGGCAGTCCTCTGGATAGGGACGCAGAGGCTGTAAGTGGAAACCTGGGTCGGGGTGGGGGGACCTGGACGGGGGATGGGGAATGACACCTACAGTCTCGTTCATTCTCATAAACAGGTCCTTGCTGGTTTCGGTTCGGCTTGGCTGCATTCACATATTGCTGTAACTTTGGGTATCTCCTGCACTGCATCAAGTGTTGGCCACGTGGCTGTAGGTGGAAACTGGTGCTTTGAAGCTTTCCAAACCCGAACCTTTTTCAAACCTGGCCCTGAGCCCCATAATTTTATGCCTAGAACATATGGGTACTCACTTTCAGGTCTTGTCTTTTCGGGTGCTAGCCCCGAGTCTTTAACAGCTGAACCCTCTCCAGCCCTTCCCTTTACTTCTTCTCAGTTGAAGATTTAAAGTCAAATTACAACCATTTCCAGCATCTCTGCCTACCTTCCCACCAGCCCTCTCCCCCTCCCCTTCCCTTCCACCACCTCTGTGCTACTTCACCGGCTCATGCGGAAGTTCTTTTACTGGGTGATGGTTTTCTAGGCTCTTCGTCTCTGTTCTGAGGTCCTGTGCCTCCCCCACATGTTACTCTGTACCTGGTTGGCCCTCTGATCTGCCATGCGTGGCTCATCTGACTGGTGAGCATTGAAATTCATTTCTCCACCCAACAGCCCCCCCCCCACCCCCGTCTCCTGCAGCTTTGTTATATCAGTAGTGACTCTGGAAATATAATGAAAATTTTGGCTCCTATTTCAGGAAGTTCTCTTTATGTTCAAGGATTGTATATGTTATTTCAGCAATCTGTAGGACTCTTAGGATAGCAGCCTAGGCCTGTGAAGAAACTGGGTACCTAATATCCAGGAATGGTTGAATTCATGGAACTTTCTCTAAACTCAGCTTTTTTTTTTTTTTTTGTCTTTTGCCCGCATTTATCATGGTTCCTCCAGAGCCTGGCAGGAAGGCATAGGAATCAGGCATCTGATTCCTGTCTTCCCAATTGGGAACAGCAGCCATGGGAATTTCTCAACTGTGGTAATCCTCCGTTTACCTAGGGAAAGTAGAAACACACAAATAGACAACTCAGAAGTCATTTTAGATTTTACCTTAATGGGTAGAATAATGAGAGAAAACCTTTCTGTTCTGGGATATGGGGGAGGAGGAGACAATGGGCTTGGCCGGGAGGACTCAATAGATGGCTCAGTGGCTAAGAGCACTGACTACTTTTCCAGAGGACCTGGGTTTGATTCTCAGGACTGATACAGTGGCTCACAAACATCTGCAATTGCCTTTTGGGGCATCCAGAGCCCTTTTCTGGCCTCCATGAGCAGTAGGCATGCATATGGTACACAGGCATACATACAGACAAACACATAAAAATAAATAAATTTTAAAAGAAAAAGTCACTCTGGTCCCTATTAGGTTTTTTTGTTTGTTTTTCAAGACAGGGTTTCTTAGTAGCTATGGTGCCAATCCTGGAACTCACTCTGTAGACCAGGCTGGCCTCCAACTCACAGAGATCTGCCTGCCTCTGCCTCTCAGTGCTGGGATTAAAGGCGTGCACCACCAGTGCCAGCGTTGTCAGTGTAATTTCATTATCTCATTTGAAGCCTTCTGGATTTTCCTTTCCATTCAGTGTTGCATTTGTTTAGGAAGAACTCCTCGCTCAGCATATGTTATTATCTTAGCATTATAACGTCCATTTCCTTAAACAATTTAAGTGTTGGGGATTGACTCCTGGGCCCCACTAAGTACATAGTGTTAAGAAAAAATCATAAGAAGGGGAGCTCCGCCAGCGCAAGAAAATTCAATTAAGTCAAATCGAACTGAATCAAAATGCCCATCATTTTATTAAGTAAGATGCTCTCAGGTGGCCAAGCTCATGGCGGGGACACAGGAAGGCAGGGAGCCCATGCAAACCCGGAACCTTGTGTTTCTCCTCTGGGAGCCCACTTAAATACCCTGTGAGAGTATACCCTGAAGAGGGGTCAGGACCTGGCATGCTGTGATTTGGAGTCCAGACCAATACAGCTTCCAGTCCAGGGGGGCTGGGATGGATGCCAGGGGCTGGGGCTGTGCTCCCAACTTAACACACAGTGTCACAGAACCACATCCCAATAGTGACTATAGTGGCAGACACTACTACTGTCCTTGGTCAAATCTAAATGTTTTGACTAGTAAATGCTTGAAAGACAGTGGCTAACCTAAAGGTTGACAGTCTTTGCTCATGCATTCTGGTTTGGAAACATGCCAGTCTGGTTTTCCAGACTTCTGTTAATCTTCAAGAATCTGTTTTACTAAAGGTCAGAGTGAGCAGAATTCCTTTGTGAAGGAGGTTCCTACATAGGCCTGTCCTTCAATTAGATACCTTCCCAGGAAAGCCTGGTGGCCTGCTTTCTCTTTGTCAGTCTTGGAGTCCTTGCTGGGGGGACTGACAGGGACAGCAGGCAGTTGTCCTCACAGCTGAGTTTATTGGTACACACAGGTCACAGGGGTAGGCGACACAGCTCAGGGTGGGAGCTCTTTGCAGGCTTCCTGTGCTGTCTTTCACCCACAGGGATCACAGGGAACTGTGGTGAAAAATACAGCAGCGGGTGCCATGTTTCTAAAACTCTAGACCCAGGGCTGCGTTACAGGTTGTTAGTGGGCACCTTTGCCTAGCATGTACCAAACCCCAGAGTACTAGACAGCAGAAAGATCTTAAAGTAATATCTGGATATTTCTGTCCAGTCTGCACAGAGTGGGCCATCCTGGCCACTTAGGGGATGTCTTACATCAGTTTAAAAATGGTTTACCTGCTAGCAGTCAGGCCTACCCTGATTGTGCTTTCCCACTTACTGGATGCCAGCTGACTGCTGCAGAGAGGAACTTTGGGGCGGGGCTGAGGATAAGGTTCTGTGTCTTCTTCAAGGATGCTCTCAATTCCTTTCCTCTTTGATAGGTGATGCATATGTCAGTTCCCAGCACAGAGATGAGAAACCTGGAGGTAGAAATGCTGATCACCCTGATTTAATTACTGCACATTGTATGAGCACACTGATTAGACACAGCATGTAAATGTGTGCAGTTATATCAGTAAATGTAATCTGCTTCTAAAAGTCTGGGATGGGCTTCACAGAGAAGCGTGGGAGTCTGCAAGAGTGCTGAGAAGGAAGGGCTGAGTCAGTCACATGCCACATGGTCTTATGTCATTGAGTGGACTTGGCCCTGGATGAAAAGTCCCTCAAAAGCACTCCTTGTTTTCACTTTCCAGTTGGCTGGCTTCCCCTGAGAGTGACTGGAGGTCAGAGATCAGTGTGGTTAGCCTGGTTTCTGCTTTCACCCCTAGTCCACTTCGTCTGACATTGGGCTCCATGCTCTCTGGAGAAGGTGCTGTCTTATGTGCCCTGCCCCTGCTGTGTCTGTGTTCCCCTCCATCCCTCAGCCTGGGCTTGGGGGTGTCTGCATCACAGTGACCCATTTAGATTTTTCCATCCTCTGTTTGTCTTCTGGATTACTTTAAAAAAAAATTCTTTGTAGGAAGATATAAAGCACACGCTAGCTTGCAGCAAGTGAGCTTGCTATGCAGTGTTCACACCTGCTTTCTAGATTTTTGTGGACGTAGTGGTGCTCTTTTTAAAATACCATAGCTAGTCCTACTGAAGACAAATTCAAATTCATAGTGATTCAGGTAAGGACTTAGTTTCATATCATGGCACCGCTCCTCACTGTGCCCGCACAAGTTCCCTGTTAGACAGCAGCAGGTAGTTTTCATCATCACCCACTGAACACCTTGCTGAGGACAGCTGATCACAAGTAGTTCTTGCTACTACTGTATAGATACAGCCAGCCTACAGTACTCCTACAGTAGAGTCACGTCTAGTAACTTGATGATTCCAAATATTTTGCTTTAGGTGGGAATTTGCTACAAGGGTTAGTCTTGGGGTTGTAATGTAGAGCCAGGATTGGTCATGAGTTAGTAATTGATGTAACTAGGTGATGTGTTTAAGTGCATGATGAATTGATCATGTAACTTTTTATTCTTGCTAATAGTTAAATGATCTAATAGTTGTAGTTGACATTTTTTCTTTTAAGCTGTCCTTAATTCATTCAGTGAACACTGAGAAAACTGTATATTTCTTCTGTATTGATAGCCACATTTAATATATATACACATATTTACATGTATATACATATATTTACTATACATACATACACACACATATCAGCTTTTAGACTTGTAGTATTTTTGAGAAAGGTAACATTATAAGTAAGTATGAGGTCTAACCAACACTGGAGACATGGCTTGAAGGTTGTGTATTGGATCTGTGACGGACCTGCTTTTTCATTGTCCTAAATCAGGGTCACACTCTTGGTATCTCAGAAGTCTCATTCTACTGGGCAGTCTTTCTAAATGATTTGGTTGTTTTCTTGGAAAATGTATTTGTACTCACAGCAGTGTGATCTAGACTGGGAAGGAAGGGGAAAGATGCTTTTCCCTATGTTTCAAGTCTGCACAGAGAAGTTAGGTGTCAGTGGCTGTTGACAGAGATTTCTGTCTTGCCTGGTTCCACAGTCGTTCAGTCCCAAAGAAACACACAGAAGTCTACACTAATTTTAAACTGGTTGGCCTATTGGCTCAGGCTTTTTATTAACTCTTACATCAAATTAGCCATAATTCTTCTCTGTGTCAGCCACGTGGCTTTGTATTTTTTATCAGTGAGTCATTCTCATCTTGCTTCCTCTGTGACAACTACAGATTGAGCCTTTCCTCTTCCCAGAATTCTCCTGTTCTGGTCGCCCCACCTATACTTCCTGCCCGGCTACTGGCCAGTCAGCATTTTATTAAACCAGAACAACTGACAAATCTTTACAGGGTACAAGACCATTGTCCCACAGCACTTACCTCCTCCCCACCTTTTTTTCTTTTTTCAAAACAAGAACTCTGAATCGAATCTCCTTTGGTTAGCTTTTTTCCTGACCGTTATCCATAACAACTTGTAACCAACATTCTAACAAAGAAAAATATCCATAATCCATTTTTTGGGAATGTGAATGTAGCTTTCCAGGCTGCTTCCTGCTGATTGGGGGTGCTGAGAATCTTATGGGTACCTAAAATTAATTTAGAATTATAGTCAAGTCCTGACTGAAGTATTCTGTGAGGCCTGATCATCTCAGCCAGCAGTCTTGAAACTGTTCTTGATGTAGAACTTAGAGGAAACTTCAACAGAGGTCCTCTGAGACACTGGATCATCTGGGCCATCCGCTCCTATTGGAGATTTCTCAAGGGGGGGGGTTTACTTGATAAAACCTGATTTTTCTTAGCCCTGAATGAATCCATAGCCTCTCATTTCCTGTGGAAACAAAAGCAAAACCTCTTCTCCAAAGTAACATATCTTTTGACTTAAATTTTGAAGTCAAGGCATTTTCAAAATACATATGTTGCATTAATCCAGCAGCATTTATTGTCAAATGTTTGTTAGCAGCTGTTGCTCCTTCTTCAGCAGTCATACAATTCAAAGGTAACACAACAATATACAGTATCCGGACTCTCTGTGTATTTTCCATATTTTTGTGGCTTTATTTTAAATTATGTTTCCTTTATTTTTATTTATTTATTTTTTGAGAACAGGGTTTTTCTGTGTATCTTTGGCTGTCCATAACTCACTCTGTAGATCAGGCTGTCCTTGAACTCACAGAGGTCTGCCTGCCTCTGCCTCCCAAGTGCTGGGATTAAAGGCGTGTGCCATCACACCCAACTATTCTCTTTTTCTTTTCTTTTCTTTTCTTTTCTTTTCTTTTCTTTTCTTATCCTTTTTTTTCTTTCTTTGTTCCCTCCCTCCCTCCTTTCTTTTAAAGGATGTTATCCTTTTACTTTTCTTTCCCAAGCCAATATATATTTTCAACAATTTTTTTAAAAAAAATATTTATTTATTTATTATGTATACAATATTCTGTCTGTGTGTATGCCTGCAGGCCAGAAGAGGGCACCAGACCCCATTACAGATGAGCCACCATGTGGTTGCTGGGAATTGAACTCAGACCTTTGCAAACTACTCTAGTTTCTACAGAGAGTGAATCAACCAATTAACTCCAGAAGGATTTTGTGCAATTAGTAGGTAAATTCAAGATGCTAAAGCTTGGAGTGCGGAAATGAACTTACCCAAGGTACACAGCTTTCTCTATTCCTTTAGTCTGCTTTGTTCCAGAAGGTCTTAGGCAGTTAAGCAACAAGTTATTGTGATCTTTTTTCTTTCCTAAGAAAAATAAGTGTACAGGATTTTTTTTTTGTAAGTTTAAATATTGGTCAATATTACAATATGGAGGGCTCCTAGTTTAAATTACACAAAAGTGCATATTTCAGCCTCTTTGGTAATGTGTTGGCATCAGAAAGGAAATCCCTGTATTTTGTTTCATAATGTCATGAGCTTTATGTAACTGTTGGAGCCAGACATGCCAGTGCCTGGTGGTGCCCCCAAGAACATTCACATTAATCTCTACACAGCTGTGTGATTTTTGTCATCGTTATTACTTATTCTTAATTAACAAAAACACACATGGGCTTCAGATTGTAGATGGTGCCAAACCAAATCTCCAAAATGGTTGCATTAATACATTATGAGGAAGATTTATAATCCTTTGTAAATGAGAGCGGTTCTGTATATGTTCACATAAAGAAACAGTATACACTAGAAACACACAGAATCTGGGCCACACTCTCCTCTCTGTTATCCTTGGTATCTCCCTCCTGCTGTTCTTTGTTTTGTAGTCAACTCAGCTTCCTCACAGACTGAAAATGGAATTCATTTACCTGCCCCTTCTCCTTTGTGGTAGCCCCCTTTCCTGAGCCCAGCAGGAACTGAGGACCGCTCTAGCCACTTGGTCTCTTTGGGATGGCAGCTCTATTTAGGAGGAGGTGTGGGGAAAGGGGAGATGACGACTGAGAGGATTAGACATCCTTTGAAAGTTTAATGACGGAATCAGGTCATATGTGCTTAATGTGCTAATATGCACAAGTAAACGGCCCGCTTTGATGGATGGATGTGGCAGGGTCCTTCGCTGGGGGCTGGTTCTTGGATGTAGTCATTTTATTTCATGGTTTCTGCTGGGTTGTGTTTCCAGGGCTGCACAGTCTGACTTTTTGCAAGGCTATCCTGCTTTTATCTCACTTTCACATTCCTTAAGGAAAATGTTTTTACATTATGCTCACCCATCCCTGACTGCCTTCCCTTTTGCTGCTCTTAGCTGCTGTTTCTCAAGCCATACTTCCTAGGAAGCTTCCGCTCTCCTTTGTGCTGCACTCGTGTGCCTCCTAAGGCATGGCTGGAACTCCGAAGTCCAGGCATGGACCTTGCCCAGCAACTCTTGCTAGCAGTGAAATGGACACAGGTGATAGTGAAATAGCGAACAAAAGCATGTGTGGTGTGTGGGGGTGGTATGTGTTAAGTTGGAGTTGTAACCCAGAAGCCAGTTTAAGCATGGCATGGAGAACTCAGATTGTAGACCAGAGGGCTTTCAACACACGGCCTGCCACGTAGAAAGGGCCTGCCCTATCTCCGTGGGACCTCCAAGATGTTAGGAATATTTCCTAACGGAAGCTCTCTGCCTACGCAAAATCCCAATTTAGCCAAATCAAAACAAGCCAAAGTGAGTTCTACGCTCTCAGGTGGCCCCAAGGGATCCCTGGCCTGCTGGGATTTGGAGTCCAGACCAATACAAACTCTCAGGCCTGGAGGCTGGGATAGATGCAACTTAATACTCCCAACTTAACAGTATGGTGTGGGGGTGGGAGTGTGTGTGTAATATGTTTGTGTGGTGTGTGTTGTGTGGGTGTGAGAGTGTGTGTGTATGTGGTGTGTGTGTGTAGTATGTTTGGTGTGGTGTGCAGGTGGGAGTGTGTGTGGTGTGTGTGTGTGTGCGTGCATGTGCGCACGCGCCAGTGAAGCCTTTTCAGATTCCCACATGTCACGGGATCTTTATACTTAGGTATTTATGTGTACTGCTGTCCACTTACCAAAGACATAATTCAAGCATGTTTTAAAACACTGCATTATTTTATTTGATATGTATGGGTGTTTTGCCAGCATGTATGTCTATGTACCACATCTGTGCTCGGGGGCCATGTAGGCCAGAACAGGGCATCGGACCCTCAGGGACCGGAGTTACAGACAGTTGTGAGCTGCTATGTGGGTGCTGAAACCAAACCAGGGTCCTCTGGAAGAACAACAAGTGCTCTTAATTGCTAAGTCATCTTTTTAGTCCCCTCCCTCTCCAGCCCAAAGCATAGCGTAAGGGAAAAACAGATTTCAAAATCTAATAAAAGAAAAATAGGTTAAGAGAGAAATGTCAAAACAAAATTTAAAAAAAACACTGGTAGCAAATGGAGGACAAGGCATAGAGACAGGTAAGTGAAATTCCCAACCCACGTGATTGCCCTTACGGACGTGTGGGACATTCCCAACACACGTGATTGCCCTTACGGACGTGTGGGACACAGGCAGAGAGGTGGAGGGTTCAGAGTCAGCCTGGATTGCCCCTCTCCTCAGTCTCCCATGTTACCTCATCCGCTTTGATTTTCTCCTCACTTAACCCTGTGTAGAGAATAGGGTGCAGAGCCTTCAGCATTTCATGAGGACCACTGGGGAAAAGGAGCCCCCAGAGGAGGGAGCTTTGGGTCCCACCCCGATAAACTCCAAGGGCAATACAAATTGGTTGATAAATTGGTTTTCTGTGCCTGGGGAGTCCCTGGGGTGAGGACTGAGTCTGCTAGGGTCATGCACAGCCTAGCCAGAGGACGGGAACATGGTTGCATTCTGTAACGGACTTGCACAGGGGCCTGGCTGTGTTCTTGTCTGGTCCATACTAGATATGAACTGGATTGCTTCCCTCTAGTTCTTATGTTGAAGCCCTAATTGCAAAGTATATTGAGGATAGGGTTTTACAGAGATAATTAAGGATAATTAAGGCCCTAATAGGGAAAAGAAGATGCCAGGATTGTTACAAGTGTGGAAAAGAGTTGGTGAGTTAGAAGGTCGTTTTCTGTAAGCCACAGAGGAGGCCTCTGGGGAATCTAACACACACTGGTTTTGAACTTGTAGCTTCTTGGATAGTGAGGCAAACAGAAGTTCCTTTGTTGAAGCCTTCGTCTGTGTTGGTATGCCACAGCAGCCAGAGCCAAAACCACTTTTCTTTGAGATGACGGAACAAACTAGTGTAGAAAATAAAACGGGCACCATACGAGGGAAAATATTGAAGGAGTTGCCAACCTGTGGGGTGATACATTTAGCGACTGTTGGTCAAGCTGTCCATTTATGAAGTTAACGGGACTGAAGCCAACCAAGCAGAGATGGGGCATGGAGGGTTTGTATGTGCTGTAGCTGGAGGGCAGGTGGAAGCTGTAGGCCAGGGTCTGCTCTGAGAACAAGGAGGGCGGCATGCTAACGCACAGATGAGCACCATGTGGTGAGATGGGGATTAAACATACAGGGACTAGAGGAAAAGGAAAGAGATAGATGCCACATCTCAGAGCCCGTGAACAATTAAAAATAGAAGTGAACAGAATCAAAGTTAAAAAGAAATTACCGACATTGATGAAATAGTCACACGCAGTGAAGGAGACAAACAGTAGCTGTGTGATGGCCGGGACAGAAACAAGGAGAGAGAATCAAAGCAGTTTTAGTTGGAGTCCAGTGGCTACGAGAAATGTAACTTTTATATCCTAAGCCTGTCAGACTTTCCGCAGCACAGACTGTGCAAACTTTAGCGACTTCCTTTGTAGAGTAAGAACAGTTCACTGAGGGCTTGTATCTGGTTGCCTCATAGTTTTCTTCCATGATGGTGATACATCTTGAGGACCTGATTTTGGCTTTATTAAACAAACAAAACCAAACATCAAAATGCAAAAATAATACTGCTTCTTCTGACCACAGTACTTTGACTTTAGAATATTAAAAGCATTAATGCTAATAGAAGAAAAACAAGTATTTCTCACCATATTGAAATTTAAAAGCTTATGGTACATGAACTCTAAGTAGAAATTTAAAAAAGGACCTGAAACATACCTGAAAAAAAAAAAAAGCACGATACAACTTAGAGAAGGCCAAAATGAGTCTTACAGAAATTCATAGCCAGAAGTGCCCACGTGTGTTATCCAGACAGAGTGACGTAAGCACCGGAAGTGCCCATGTGTGTTATCCAGAGTGACATAAGCACCGGAAGTGCCTGTGTGTGTTACCCAGAGTGACATAAGCACCGGAAGTGCCTGTGTATATTACCCAGAGTGACGTAAGCACCGGAAGTGCCTGTGTGTGTTACCCAGACAGAATGATGTAAGCACCGGAAAGTGCTCGTATGTGTTATCCAGAGTGCTGTAAGCACCGGAAGTGTCCATGTGTTATCCAGACAGAGTGATGTAAGTACCGGAAGTGCCTGTGTGTGTTACCCACAGTGACGTAAGCGCCGGAAGTGCCCTGTGTTATCCAGACAGAGTGATATGAGCGCCACCACCTCCCCCAGCACCAGAGTAGGAAGTAGTGGTTTTTCCAAGGGAGACAAAATGCATGTTCAAATGTGATTAACCATAGAGTAAACCCAAGCAGGGAAACCATGGGCTGTGCTTGCAGAGAAGCAGAGGGGTGGGTGTGCACACAGATTGCAGAGAGAGCCCTTGACTGAAGCTAGTGAAGAGATCTGAGGGAAACTGAGGGATTCCCAAGAGCAGCAGCCTATTTCCCAAACACTGGGCGTTGACACATCTTACAGCTGGATCTGTTCTTATTCTTGTTTCCTCTTGAAGCGGGGCTTCCTGTGGTCCAGGCTGGCCTGCAGCTCACTATCCAGTTAGGGCTGATTTTGAACTCCTGATTCTCTTGCCTCAACCTCTTGGGTCCTGGGACTCTGGGGATGATCTACCATGGTCAGCTCTGGAAAAAGCAGTTGTATCTGTTAGTGTTCCTCTGAAGGGAAGTTTCGTGTCGGCAGGCACTAGCTCTGATGCTTAGAACAGAAGGGTGCAGATCCATCTTACTTATGAACATTATGGAATAATACTAAGCAACACAT
The DNA here is from genome assembly GCF_950005125.1 of Chionomys nivalis. Taxonomy (NCBI): domain Eukaryota; kingdom Metazoa; phylum Chordata; class Mammalia; order Rodentia; family Cricetidae; genus Chionomys; species Chionomys nivalis. Next base: position 49,238,333 of record NC_080106.1, read on the forward strand.
GTGCAGATAGCAGCAGTACAGTAAGCTCTGCAGTATTTCAGTTTATTTCATCTGGAGAAAAACTACAATCTTGGCTCTGTTCTTGGGAATATATTGATGCGTATTGCATTATTAAATCATATATGTACACACACACACACATGTTTTCACTAGATTCCCAAAAGCATTAGATAAAATTTGTAGATTTCCAACAATACTTTGAAGTAAACTGTTACTGACTACTTAGTAAAACATTAATATGTATTTGACCAACATGATATCATTTTTTAAAATTGTTAAAATGCTGAAAATATAACTGTTAATTATTGTTCTAGAAGAACGAGAAACTGGGAAGGTGATATGTCAAACCTGGAGTGGGACCAGGTTCTATTCAGATAGCACTAGCAGATGGGGTGAAGAACATTACATGTGCACGGGTTCTGTTCAGATAGCACTAGAAGATGGGGTGAAGAACATTACATGTGCACGGATTCTATTCAGATAGATAGCACTAGAAGACGGGGTGAAGAACATTACATGTGCACGGGTTCTATTCAGATAGCACTAGAAGATGGGGTGAAGAACATTACATGTGCACGGATTCTATTCAGATAGATAGCACTAGAAGATTGGGTGAAGAACATTACATGTGCATGGGTTCTATTCGTACAGCACTAGAAGACGGGGTGAAGAACATTACATGTGCACAGGTTCTATTCATACAGCACTAGAAGACGGGGTGAAGAACATTATATGTGCACAGGTTCTATTCAGATAGCACTAGAAGATGGGGTGAAGAACATTACATGTGCACGGGTTCTATTCAGATAGCACTAGAAGATGGGGTGAAGAACATTACATGTGCACAGGTTCTATTCAGATAGCACTAGAAGACGGGGTGAAGAACATTACATGTGCACAGGTTCTATTCATACAGTACTAGAAGATGGGGTGAAGAACATTACATGTGCACAGTTGTGGGATTGGTAAGGGTGAGAGACTGCAACTGAGGACTACCTGCTGCATGGAAATTAGAAAATACAGTGGGATGATGGATCCTCCACAAAGACGGGTCTTGTGACTGGGAACCTACACCAGCAGATGAGGAGCAGCCTTGTGAGGACTCCACCAACTGAGCAGACAGGTTGGAAGGGGAGGAGATGGCTGTGTGTGGTTCTGGCAAGAATGCATTTCCATGATGGGTTGGCCTTGTCTTACATCATTTATAGTGTGCACGAGCTTTGATGACACATGCCCTTACTTTCTTTTAGAATCTAAAACTCTAACCTTATGGAAATATGAAAGAATGATAACCACGGGCTGGAAAGGACAGAGCGGTTGGTGATAGGCAGAACTTGGTAGAGCTACACAAAATTTTAGTTTCATCACATAGGAATAGGTTTTGCACAGCATAGTGCTATATTAGTAACACGAATCTCATATAGGGATGTGTTGAGGGAGCTGCGGGCTGCGTTCCTGCCACGCAGCTCCCGGCCGCCTGGCCAGCTTATGCCCCGAAATAACAACACACAAACTGTATTCTTTTAAACACTGCTTGGCCCATTAGCTCTAGCCCTTACTGGCTAATTCTCATATCCCGATCAACCCATCTCTAATAATCTGTGTAGTACCAGTCTTACCGGGAAAGATTCAGCATGTCTGACCTGGCAGCTTGCTTCATCGCGTCTGCCCCAGAGAGGAGAGGAAATGGCATCTGAGCTCACTTCCTCTTCCTCCCCGCATTCTGTTCTGTTTACTCCACCCACCTATGTTCTAACCTATGAGGGCCAAGCAGTTTCTTTATTAATTAACCAATGACCTTCCTCCATCAGGGATGATTCTCAATGTCCTCAAACCAGAGAATTGCACAGCTGAAAGTGATGGATATTCTGACTTAATATGTAGCAACTTATATATTATATTTTGTACAGTAATGCCAACATATGTAGACATATGTAGGCATATATATGGTAAAAATAGATGCTTTTTCCTTAAACTTAAATTATTCACAGTAGTTATCGTGTGAGAAAAAGAGATAGTATTAGGTAGAAGAGAGGTTTAAGTAAAGAAATTGCCTAATAATCTTGAGCGTGTCAAAATTAGTACTGTTGTTGGGATGGGGAAATGGTGGTCCATTTGTAAGTTTTTAATACCTTTGTAACCACTAGATATTTAAATTTATGCCAGAGAATTAACAAATATTTTTATATTGGGTTATATATCTGTCTATGTCTGTTTAATCTCTTGAGTAGAAATAGAAACCATGAGGGACCAGGTCTCAGGTAAATAAAAACTTAAGAATTAGTTCTTCTCTCTTATGTGTCCTTCTGTTCTTCTCTGATGAGTAACTGCTGGCAAGGGTGTCTTGCCCTTCGGTGTCAAACCTTGAAGTGACAGAGAATGTTCTTGTATGTGATCTCTTTAGCATGTTAGGTGTGAGGTTTTACATCTTGAGGCTGATGTGGGCTTGGCCATTTTGTTCATCGCTCTTGTCTGGTTGTGCGTGGCGTTGGATGGATGAGTGAAACACATGTGTCCTATTGTGGGAAAGATGAACACAAGTGCTTTCACATTTCCCCTTTAGACTTGAGGGTTCTACATCTTCTGCTGTTGACTGTGGCCTAAGCATCTTTTAGCTCTAACCAGAATAGATTTGCAGCTTCTGTTTCTTTCTTTTTTGGACACTTTTTGTGTCAAAAGTTAGCTGTTGTGTAAGAAATACAGCTAGGCTGTGAGGTAGTTCTTGGGTGGAAGAGGGAGAGAGGAGAAGGGGGAGGGGAGGGGGATGGAAGAGAAGAGTGGAGGGATGGAGGAGGAGAGTGGAGGGATGGAGGAGGAGAGTGGAGGGATGGAGGAGGAGAGTGGAGGGATGGAGGAGGAGAGTGGAGGGATGGAGGAGGAGAGTGGAGGGATGGAGGAGAGGAGTGGAGGGATGGAGGAGAAGAGTGGAGGGATGGAGGAGAGGAGTGGAGGGATGGAGGAGAGGAGTGGAGGGATGGAGGAGAAGAGTGGAGGGATGGAGGAGAAGAGTGGAGGGATGGAGGAGAAGAGAGGAGGGATGGAGGAGAAGAGAGGAGGGATGGAGGAGAGGAGTGGAGGGATGGAGGAGAAGAGTGGAGGGATGGAGGAGAGGAGTGGAGGGATGGAGGAGAGGAGTGGAGGGATGGAGGAGAAGAGAGGAGGGATGGAGGAGAAGAGAGGAGGGATGGAGGAGAAGAGGGATGGAGGAGAAGAGAGGAGGGATGGAGGAGAAGAGAGGAGGGATGGAGGAGAAGAGAGGAGGGATGGAGGAGAAGAGGGATGGAGGAGAAGAGAGGAGGGATGGAGGAGAAGAGAGGAGGGATGGAGGAGAAGAGTGGAGGGATGGAGGAGAAGAGAGGAGGGATGGAGGAGAAGAGAGGAGGGATGGAGGAGAAGAGAGGAGGGATGGAGGAGAAGAGTGGAGGGATGGAGGAGAAGAGAGGAGGGATGGAGGAGAAGAGAGGAGGGATGGAGGAGAAGAGTGGAGGGATGGAGGAGAAGAGTGGAGGGATGGAAGAGTGGAGGGATGGAGGAGAAGAGTGGAGGGATGGAGGAGAAGAGAGGAGGGATGGAGGAGAAAAGAGGAGGGATGGAGGAGAGGAGGGATGGAGGAGAAGAGGGATGGAGGAGAGGAGGGATGGAGGAGAAGAGAGGAGGGATGGAGGAGAAGAGTGGAGGGATGGAGGAGAAGAGAGGAGGGATGGAGGAGAAGAGAGGAGGGATGGAGGAGAGGAGTGGAGGGATGGAGGAGAAGAGTGGAGGGATGGAGGAGAGGAGTGGAGGGATGGAGGAGAGGAGTGGAGGGATGGAGGAGAGGAGTGGAGGGATGGAGGAGAGGAGTGGAGGGATGGAGGAGAAGAGAGGAGGGATGGAGGAGAAGAGGGATGGAGGAGAAGAGAGGAGGGATGGAGGAGAAGAGAGGAGGGATGGAGGAGAAGAGAGGAGGGATGGAGGAGAAGAGGGATGGAGGAGAAGAGAGGAGGGATGGAGGAGAAGAGAGGAGGGATGGAGGAGAAGAGTGGAGGGATGGAGGAGAAGAGAGGAGGGATGGAGGAGAAGAGAGGAGGGATGGAGGAGAAGAGAGGAGGGATGGAGGAGAAGAGTGGAGGGATGGAGGAGAAGAGAGGAGGGATGGAGGAGAAGAGAGGAGGGATGGAGGAGAAGAGTGGAGGGATGGAGGAGAAGAGTGGAGGGATGGAAGAGTGGAGGGATGGAGGAGAAGAGTGGAGGGATGGAGGAGAAGAGAGGAGGGATGGAGGAGAAAAGAGGAGGGATGGAGGAGAGGAGGGATGGAGGAGAAGAGGGATGGAGGAGAGGAGGGATGGAGGAGAAGAGAGGAGGGATGGAGGAGAAGAGTGGAGGGATGGAGGAGAAGAGAGGAGGGATGGAGGAGAAGAGAGGAGGGATGGAGGAGAGGAGGGATGGAGGAGAAGAAGGATTCTGTTTCCCTGCTCTCAGCAGACACCATCTCACTATTTCAGGGAAATTGCGTTAGGGCTTCCTGATTGACTTCCCAGGAAGTAGTCTCTTAAGGCAGAAAACAAACAAACAAACAAAAAACCAAAAAAATTCTTTAATACCAGCCGTTTTTTTTTACAATAAAACATTGGGAAGTGGAAATACAGAATTGGATCTCAAGCCATTAATCATCCCCATGTGACTCTCAGCTTGGTAGCAGCAGTTAGAATGTTGGCCACTGGGCAGCCATTTCCTGGTGCTATGCTCTTCTCTCTCGGCTTCCTGGGCTTGTGTACTTCTCTGTCCATTGAAGTTTCTGGCCATTTCTAGACCCACTTAAGTAGTGCTGTATAGTACCTGATGGACTTTCTTGGTTTACGTGTTTTGTCATCAGCAGGTGTCGTGAAGTAAGATTTATGTCTATAGGAGTGCTGTGGGATTTGGTAAAACTTCAAGAACTTCAAGAAGTTTAATCCTTAGGGTTTTGGTAAAAGACCTTTCTGTGCCCATAGGAAATGTAGAAGCTGAGTGTGAAGGAGGCAAGTGAGGCTAGTCGGGGTGTGTGTGTGTGTGTGTGTGTGTGTGTGTGTGTGTGTATGTGTGTGAACTGGGAGGAGATGGATAGTGCTTTCCTTTGCTTCCCTGTGGTATGTGAGCACGTTTAGCTGTGACAGGTGAGGGAGTCCTGAATGAGAGCTGGGGTGGCTGGTGCCACTGGCTGTTTGCCAGAGGTGAGGGGAAGGTCATCCTTAGTGCTGAAAAGAGACCTGTCACCTTTGTAGGATTGCAAGGCTGCAAGAAGAATGACATGATTCACTGGGCGCAGATAGCTTGGGGAGGAAATCTTTCTGGGACAGTTACATATTATCTTGCTCATAGATTCATTAGTTAACTGTCTAAGCCATTTTAGAACATCAACCACATGCTGAAGACACAGAGCCTGAGCTTCTGAGTTAACCTTGCCCAAGAGTTGTGAAACTTGGACAGTTCAGCTTCTTCTCTCATGCAGCGGACTGTGTCTTCTTAAATCCCAGCCCTTTAACCCTGCCTTTGCTCTTTGGTGCTTAATACAGCATGCTACCCCCTCTCCCCGAATAGCAGCTTAGAAACTGAAATCTGAGAATTGATTGTGGAGGCCTGCTTGCCAGATTGCTTTTCAGGTCCTTTAGTTGTGCTATTTCCTGGTTACAGTCTTTGGAGGCTGTTGTTCCTGGTTGTCTTCTTGCAGAACTGAATGGAATGTCATCAATTCCTGGCATAGGTCTAGCTTCATTAAAATCAGCATCTTTCTCGTCGGCCACCTGTGAGGTCATTGGCCACCTGTGAGGTCATCACCTACAAGTATGACATGTACAGCAAGCTCATTCCTGGCATCCTTGTCCACATTGACTCCTCTGCTTCCTCCACGCTGTTCTTAGGAGGCTGATTTTGAAGACATCTTTCATTTATATAGGGATTTAGATTGGTGGCTGCTTGTTTCCAACACATTGAAAATATTTTGGACACACTTCTCACTTTGTACTTTCTTTTGTCGTCTGCTCTTTATTCTTTTTCACTCTTACCGTCATAGGCATAGAGTGCGCTTTTCTAGAGGTGATGTGGCAGGTTGAGTGTAGAGGCAGAGGGAGCCTATGAAGTCAAACTCGAGAGATTGCGAAGCAGAAGGTGGCAGTGTTTTCACTACATTGTTGTTGTTTGGAAAGGAGCTGTTTTCCATAAAAACATGTTAATGTTTTATTTCTAGTCAACTAAAAGGCTTTAGAATTTAATGTTTAGTTTGGAATATTGTCAATCAGGAGATGTTATCCATACAACTCTTTATGACCTTCCCTAACTTTTGGGCATATTATGAAAAGGTCATGGGATGGAAAAAGTCATATCACCTGATGCTACGGTTTCCATCACCTGTGTAGGGTTTCTCACAACCACCTGTGATCCAAGGGGAGTGGACACCTCCTTAGGCAACTACACACTTGGAATAAGAAAGTAGAACTAAATAAAAGTAAAAACAAGGATAAATTCAGGAACTTTGTTAACACTGTTGCCAGGACATCATGAGTCTGTGTGACTAGTATCATGCAGGAGTATAAATTACCTGGATATTTTCTGGAAATGAAGACGCATTAGACCTCGCTCTGTCTGCTGAACAAGAATCCATGTTTTAGCAATCCTTCTGGGTAGTTGGTATGCACATACATGCTCAAGAGGGTCTGCTTTAGTAAGTAATATGTGCTCATGATAAATTCATGAAAATTCCTTTTGGTCCAAGAGTCAGCCTGTGCCTACTTGTCATATCTCTTTAATATCTACAGTTTCAATTTTCTAGTGTTTACCATTTTTGATATGGAGAAATTGTTTCATTGAACATTATCTTTCATTTTGACTGTATTTTATGATGTTCCTCTTCTAAGTACATCATATCACAAGGCATTGGATGCTGGTTCAGTTGTCAGTGAAACTACATTGATCGCTTGGCTAAGATGTTGTCTTAGCTACTTTCTTATACCTAACAAAGGCAACCAAAAGAAGGGTGGGTTCATTTCAGCTCACAGTTTGAGAGCACAGTCCAGGATGATGGGGCGTGCAAGGCTGCAGGAGCAAGAAACAACTGGTTTTGCAGTACAGTGACCACAGCCAGGAAGCACAGAGAAATAAATGCTGGTTGTTAGTTCAGGTCCTCTTCTCTTCATTTCAAAACCTCATGATTAGTATTTTCCCACTTCAGTTAACCCAATCTAGAAATCCCCTCATAGACACACTCAGGTTTGTCTCTCAGGTGATGATAGAGCGTACCAAGCTGACCGTCTGGACTGACGTCACAGTGGTGATTTGGAAGAGCAAAGTGTTGCTGAGCTTCTCAGTGACTTCTGTCATGTTTCAGGTGGGCTATAGGGTGCAGGCGTCACAGTCACATAAAACCTCCACTGAATCAGTGGCTTCCAGGTTCTTGTTAATCTAAAGAAAGTTATTTATGGCGGGGAGAGGCGGGGTTTAGGAAGGAGTTTATTACAGGTCCATAGGTAGGAACTTGAGAGAAAGAAGGCAGAGCTCCTGTTCAGCAGGGAGTGGCACAGCTTTGAACCGTTAGGCAGTGGCTTTTCTAGGAGGCTAGACAGAGGTCAGGATATGGGGCATGGAGGTGAGCTGCTCTGTCCAGTGGGCCCAGCCCCCGTCTGTCCTCTTGCTTCCTGTCAGCTTTGGCATATCCCTAAGGACAGACTCCAGGCAGATCTGCTTGTGTGGGGGAAGAGAGAGAATGAGAAACCAGACTTCCCTTCTGGCATTCCAGGTCAGAACCAAAGACATTTTGGTTTACATACGTTTGGTATCTCTGGCCGTTGGTTCTGCTTTCAGACAGCCCTCCACTTTAACACTGCTCGGCCATTTTGACCTCATCTATGCTATCCAGTCACTTAGCCTAGGAAGCCACCCATCCCAGATGTAGTTCTGAAATAAACAGTCTTGTTTTTTTCATTAAACAGACAAGGGAAAGCAATACCTGGGCCTGAGCTAGGATGTTTTCAGCCTCTTGAAGGGCTGCTAGGGACAGCCATCTGGAGGCTGCATGCTCACATCTGGTGCCTGGGTTGGGTTGACTGGGTTCCTACCTACACATGGCTTCTGTACAAATTTGGCTACCTCAGAACTGAAAGGAAATGTCTTACCAATAAGGCAGAAAAGAGAGTGTAGGACCTTTGAGGATCTAGCATCAGATAGTCCTTAGCTCATCCTAACGTATGCTGCTGATTGAAGCTGTTCTGGGCCTGCAAAGATGTGGGGAGAAGAACATTACTGTCCTCTCCTAATGAAGAGAATCAAAGAAATTACCATTTTGAAATTGCACAGATGAGGACCCACTGGGATTATTTGTTGTAAATGTGTCTCCTTTCTCTTTGCAACTAACAGTAATCTATCAGGAAATACCATAAGAATATTCAAGAATCTGATTTCTTAGCAATCACTCTGGCTTCAGGATTAGTTGTTCTAAATATGTTAGATGGGATTTAACTATAAGAAAATCTTAATGTGCTGATCGCTCTGGAAATAAATTCAAAGTGATGGCAGGCTGTGTTGGATTTTGGACCTCTTTCTTGTGACAAAGTGAGTTTACATGAGTAGGTTTGATAGGTTCTTAACCTTTCGTACCAGCGCAAATGCCAAACTGTTTATTAAGAGAGTGCCAGCAGTAATTGGACGAAGTACTTTTGCTGTACTCTACATGTGGTTCTATGGTTGTTTAACTCAATTGAGTTTTCTCTTTCCAATTAAGGGAATGTGTCCAGTAGTGCATGAACACACCGCTCCAGTGTGTGTGGGAACATGTGTGTCAAAGCCAGTCCTAGGTCTGGCCAGAGGAAGCTCCCTTGAGCAAAAGCTTCCCCTTTGCTCTTGAAGCATACGGATATGATTGTGGGATGGACAGAGTTCTGAACTGATGAGGAATCCAGATGAAGATCTTCTTCCTTTTAAGGCACAGGAAGTGGGGAAGGATGGAGACTCTGTTACTGTTACCTTTTAAGATGCATTGACATAAATGGTGCAGCTCACACTGAAGGAGAGGCTGGTGTTTGGCTATGGGATGTGTGACTTTCCCCACAAACTCAGTTTAGTAGGAGGAAGAGTTGGAAAGTAGGCTGTTTAGATTGTTTTAAATATTCGTTTATGAATGTTCTTAACTTTCAATGGTAAGGTATGGCCTATCTATTTCCTAATGTGTTGACCCAAAGTTTAGTTTTGACAGATGCACGAAGCAGAGGCTGATGTGTGTAACTGGGGACAGGACATCGGTAACCCCAGAAGCCAAGTTCCATGTCTCCACACAGAATGTGTTAGTTGCTTTCCTCTTTAAAACCAGACAGAACTGCAAGACTATAACCCCACAGACTAGTCCTCAGAGCTTCAGCAGAGCTGTCTGTCTCTGTGGGGCTGTGGATGTTCCATTGTTTCTGCTGTTGCTGTGATAATTTACCCTGACAACGCTGAGATGAGGGAGAAAGGGCTCAGGGTTGTGCTCACAGGCTAACCTCATGTAGATAATCTTCACAGTTGTACCCACAGGCTAACCTCATGTAGATAATCTTCATAGTTGTACCCACAGGCTAACCTCATGTAATCTTCATAGTTGTACCCACAGGCTAACCTCATGTAGATAATCTTCACAGTTGTACCCACAGGCTAACCTCATGTAGATAATCTTCATAGTTGTGGGCTAACCTCATGTAGATAATCTTCATAGTTGTGCTCACGAGATAACCTATTGTAGATAATCTTCATAGTTGTGCCCATGGGATAACCTCATGTAGATAATCTTCATAGTTGTGCCCACGGGCTAACCTCATGTAGATAATCTTCATAGTTGTGGGCTAACCTCATGTAGTTAATCTTCATAGTTGTGCCCACGGGCTAACCTCATGTAGATAATCTTCATAGTTGTGGGCTAACCTCATGTAGATAATCTTCATAGTTGTGCTCACGAGATAACCTATTGTAGATAATCTTCATAGTTGTGCCCATGGGATAACCTCATGTAGATAATCTTCATAGTTGTGCCCACGGGCTAACCTCATGTAGATAATCTTCATAGTTGTGGGCTAACCTCATGTAGTTAATCTTCATAGTTGTGCCCACGGGCTAACCTCATGTAGATAATCTTCATAGTTGTGCCCATGGGATAACCTCATGTAGATAATCTTCATGGTTGTGCCCACAGGATGACCTCATGTAGATAATCTACATAGTTGTGGGCTAACCTCATGTAGATAATCTTCATAGTTGTGCCCACGGGCTAACCTCATGTAGATAATCTTCATAGTTGTGCCCACAGGATGACCTCATACATATTGTGCCCAGAAGCTTTTATCCCTTGATGATTCTAGATCTTGTTAAGTTGACAGCTCAGTGGTCAGTTTTTTTTAATCTAGAGATTATTTTAAATATTGCAAACATTGCCACCTTTGTACGGTGTATGAATTATAATTTGAAAAGTTTTTTTTAGTAAAGAAAGAAAAACTATTGGCATAAATTTTAGGAACAGTGGTTCCTAAAACAGGGATACCCACCGCCATGCCCAGTATAGCCCCTCAAAGTGCCATTGCTGAGGACTGGTGGCTCTCGTGTGGGGTTCTACTCTAAGGAGTTGTGGCAGTGCTAATATGGACAAACGGGTGATCCGTGAGCTCTTAAAGAGGCAGGCTGCTGTGACAGGGTGTGTACTTGGAGAAGGTTTCAGATGATTGTGATTTTTTTTTCTTTGTGATTAAAATCCACATACTGAGATTTGGAGACTTAAATAAATCCGTGCCTTATTCTCTCCCACTAGAAAACTAGTTACTCAACCTACCTGTTCCCAAAGAGGAACTGGAAAATCTATGAGGTGATGCCAGCTACTTCCAGATTTGTTTTCTGGGATTTAAAGTTTCTAAGTGGCCTGTGAGATAGGACTTTTTTAAATTTTTTTATTTTAAAAACAAAACAAACTACCTTTTTTCATTATTCATACCAATCTAAGTTTCCACTCCTTCCACTTACCTCCACCTCAGCTTCCATCCATTCTTCAGAGAGGGTAAGGCACATTGCTTTGGGGAAGGTCCAAGGCCCTCCCTACTATATCTAGGCTGTGCAAGGTATTCATCCAAAGAGAATAGGTTCCCAAAGAGCCAGTACAAGCAGTAGCAGGTAAATCCTGGTGCCACTGCCAGTGGCCCCTCAGTCTGCCCCAGCCATGCAACTGTCAAACCACTTTCAGAGGGACTAGTTTGGACCTATGCTTGTTCCTTTCCTGTACAGCTAGAGTTGGCGAGCTCCTATTAGCTCAGGTAAGCCATTTTAGTGGTTATCCCTGTCATGGTCTTGAACTCTTTGTTCAAATTCTCACTCCTCCCACTCTTTGACTGGACTTTGGGAGCTCAGTCTAATGCTCCACTGTGGTTCTCTTCCTCTGCTTCCATCAGTTGCTGGATGAAGGTTCTATAGTGGCATTTAAGATATTCATCAATCTAACTACGGGGCAAGGTCAGTTCAGGCACCCTCTCCTCTATTCCTTAGGGTCTTAGCTGGGGTCATCCTTGTGGATTCCTGGGAATTTCTCTTGAGCCAGGTCTCTTGCTAGCCCAATAATGGCTCCCTCAATCAAGATATCTCTTTCCTTGCTGTCATCTTTGTCCTTCCTCCATCTTGACTGTCCCATTCTCAAGTTCTCACGCCCCTCTCCTTTTTCCCTGCTCTTCCCCTTACACCCTCTCTTCTCCTTCCACCCCTATGCTCCCAATTTTGTCCAGTGATCTTGTATATTTCCACTTTCTAGGTGGATCTGTATATGTTTTTCTTAGGGTTCACCTTGTTGTTTAGCTTCTCTGGGATCATGAACTATAGGCTCAATATCTTTTGTTTATATCTGGTATCCACTTATGAGTGAGTACATACCATATTCAGGATGGTGTTTTCTAGTTCCATCCATTTGCATGCAAATTTCAAGATATCATTGGTTTTTAATGCTGAGTAGTACTCAAATGTGTAAATATGCCACATTTTTTAAAAATATCCATTCTTCCTTTGAGGGGCATCTAGGTTGTTTCCAGGTTCTGGCTACTACAAATAATGCTGTTATGAACATAGTTGAACAAATATCTTTATAGTGTGATTGAGCATCTTTTGGGTACATGCCCAAGAGTAGTATTGCTTGATCTTAAGTTAGATTCCCAATTTTCTGAAAAACTGCCATTCTGATTTTCCAAAGTGGTTGTACAAATTTGCATTCCCACCAGCAGTGGATGAGTATTCTCCTTACTCCACATCCTCTCCAGCATAAGCTATCATTGTTGTTTTTGATCTTAGCCATTCTGACAGGTACAAAATGGTATCTCAGAGTTGTTTTGATTTGAAATTCCCTGATGGCTAAGGATGTTGAACATATCCTTAAGTGTCTTTAAGCAATTTGAAATTCTTCTGTTGAGAATTCTCTGTTTAGTTCTTCTGTACCCCATTTTGTAATTGGGTTATTTGGAATTTTGATGTCTAATTTCTAGAGTTCTTTATATATTTTAGAGATAAGACCTTTGTCTGGTGTGGAGTTGGTGAAGATATTTCCCCATTCTGTAGGCTGTTCTTTTGTCTTATTGACAATGTCCTTTGCTTTACAGAAGCTTCTCAGTTTCAGGAGGTTCTATATTTATTGTTGCTCTTAGTGTGTGTGCTACTGGTGTTATATTTAAGAAGTGGTCTCCTTTGCCCATGCATTGAAGGCTACTTCCCACCTTCTCTTCTCTCAGGTTCAATGTGGTCAGATTTATATTGAGGTCTTTGATTCATTTGGACTTGAGTTCTGTGCATGGGGATAGATAGGGATCTATTTTCTTCTACATATTGACATCCAGTTATGCCAACACCATTTGTTGAAAATGCTTTCTGTTTTCCATTGTATGATTTTAGCTTCTTTGTCAAGATCAGGTGTTCGTAGGTGTGTGGATTAATATCCGGGTCTTCAATTCAATTCCATTAGTCAACCTCTCTGTTTTTATGCCACCATGACCAAGTAGGCTTCATTCCAGAGATGCAGGGATGGTTCAACATACGAATATCTATCAGTGTAATTCATCATATAAATAAAATGAAAAAAAAAACATATGATCATCTCATTAGATGCTGAAAAAACATTCAACAAAATCCAAAACCCCTTTGCGATAAAGGTCTTGGAAAGATCAGGGATACAAGGAACATATCTAAACATAATAAAAGCAATATACAGCAGTCCAACAGCCAGCAGCAAATTAAATGGAGAGAAACTCAAAGCGATTCCACTGAAATCGGGACCAAGATAGGACTGTCCACTCTCTCCATATCTCTTCAGCATAGTTCATTAAGTTCTGGCTAGAGCAAAAGGAGATCAAGGGGATTCAAATTAGAAAAGACGTCAAACTTTGATTATTTGCAAATGATATGATAGTATATATAGGTGACCCCAAAAACTCTACCGAGCAACTCCTACAGCTGATCAATACCTTCAGCAATGTGGCAGGATATAAGATCAACTCAAAAAACAAATCAGTAGCCCTCCTATATACAAATTATAAAGAAGCTGAGAAAGAAATCAGAGAAACATCACCCTTCACAATAGCCACAAATAACATAAAATATCTTGGAGTAACATAACCAAAGAAGTGAAAGACCTATTCAACACAAACTTTTAAGTCTCTGAAGAAAGAAACTGTAGAAGATACCAGAGAATGGAAAGATCCCCCATGTTCTTTGAAAGGTAGGATCAAAATAATAAAAAAGGCAATCCTGCCAAAAGCAATCTATAGATTGCAATACAGACCTTTACTGTGAAGTTTGCTATGCATGCTAGCAAAGGACACGTTGAAGAAAAGTTCTGTCGGGTGGTGGGTTTTCCCAGTGGAGAAAGAATATGTGTAGCTGTTTGGGTTATGGAAGCCAGAGGTGCAGCTGTGTTTGGGAAAGTGCTTTCGTCTGACTGTGGAAAGTCAGTTCTGGGTTTTCCAAATGTGTACAGGTGCAGGTGGGTAGCATTGCACCTGGAGAGATTTTCTAAACTTTTGCAAACCGTAGAGAAGCATTTTCAACTGGAAATGTATGTCGCACCATGGTGTAGGGGTGTGCACTTTTGCCTTGGGCCTGAGAGGCTTCCTCTGTATAGAGAGGACTCAGTGATCTGGAAGCGTGTGGTGGCTTCCAGCTGCCTTTTGGTTCTGTAATGATATCAGAGTTTTAGTGCGCGTGGTCCCATTGTCACTGGCAGGGCACTGCTGTTCTAGCCACTGTTAATTCCATGGAGCCTGCCTATGATTTGGAGTGTGTGGCTGGGATGCGTTCCTTTCTGTGAAGGCTGATTGGAGAAGGTTCAACACCGAGACGCTAAAGCAGAGACTGCAGCCAGCTAGGCGGTGCATTCTAGTCTATGATAGCTACAGAGATAGTGTCTGTTAGGTCTGGGGATGTGTGTGCACATGTCTCCCCAAACTTCAAATGTAGGACGAAAACAAGAATCCTATTAACTTCATATATCTGCCAAACAAAATTTGTTTTTTTGGGATTTTTTAACTTTTATTTTTTTAGTTTTTTTTAAATTGTAAATCAAAATTGAAGGCTTTTTTTCGGAGAGGACATGTAAAGTCAGGGCCACCATCAGAGCCTGAGCCTATGGGAAGAATACACAGAAATAACAATGACCTCTGCTCCTGTCTTCCTTTGAGTTAAGTCCCTTTCCAGTCTCTCACAATAGCAGGCAGGGTCTCATGCTGACAGGCAGCAGCCAGACCCATAACATGCTCCTGTTGTCCAACCTCCGGGGCTGCATGAGGCATCTGAGAGCTTTGAGGAACTGCAGCAGTAAACAAAATCCACCCAGAAAAGGAGGTGTGCTGTCCCTTGGCTCTAGGATACCATCTACTGCCCTCTGCTGCCACACAGCAGGGTGCCCAAGTCCCTTCTATAAACATATATTTCCATATAACTTTCACATGGTCTACTGTATTCTTCAATCATCTCCCTATTATTTAACAATACCTAATAATACAATGCCATAGGACTAGTGATTGCATTGCATTTTTAGAGAATAACAAACTACGACAAGATAAAGTCTCTGTATATTCACTACAGGATGGTTTTGTCAGAATCTGTTGTCTCTTTTGACTGCACTCTGGGATATGGGGCTCAGGTTGGAAGGACACTAGTACGTGTGCAAATCATACCTTGTTGGGGACAAAGGGTTGGGGCCAGTAGGATGCTAAGTAGCAGTTGACTCTGAGACCTTGTCTCTGTGCCGTTGGGTTATCTGTAGTGCACAGGGAGGGTAAACCAAGGGACGTCACTGTGGGCCTTCAGGTCCCCTCAGAGCAGCTTAGTTGCACACTGTAGACTCTGAAGCTGAAAGGGACTTTATTTGCCCTTTCTCCCCACTCTCCATGTTGGAAGTTTACTTGGGAAAGAATGCATTGACTTGCCGCTGTCTTCTGGAAGTCTCTGTCTGCTTATGAGAGACAACATTTGTAGGCTGCACATCACGGTGGAGGACATCAGGTGATGGGACTTAATAGGACACAGTGGAGTTCAGTGGCTGAGACTTGCATTCTGACATCAGGAAATCTGGTCCAAATCTTTGTATATAAAGCACTTGGTATAATATCAGGCATAATCACATGCTAAATAATTGTACCTACTGCTGGAGCCACCTGAAGTACACAGATGGAATGGACAGTCTTCCTTCCATGATGACAACCACTGAACTCCTGCAGAAGCATCTTTGTGAAGACAAATGGCTACCCTCCTTCAGATGCTGCCTGTTCAAGTTGGGCACTGATGTGTAAATTTCAGAGGCGCTCCTTGTCTTCTGGCAGAGGTGACTCATACCCACACATGGCCCCTGCTGGCAGGAAGAATTTACCAAGTCCCATGCTGGCGCATCTACTGCATTGCACCTGAGGATCCTGTGATTATGAACAACAGTGACAGACTTACGTGTGTGCTGGCACTGTGGGGTGACCTGAAGTTGCAAATGCTTCCTTACCCGATAAGCTTTGTTTTGTTAGGATTATCTGATCTGAATTTTTCTTGTGTTGTAAATATGGAGGTGTACGAAAAGGTTTTCAACACTAAAAATGAAATTTTGAGTAAATACGATCTATCCTCAAACAAAGGCAGCAGGAGGTAGAATGCTAAACTAGGGGATTGAAAGCGATGGGAGGCAAGTTACTGTGGTGAAGTCCCAGAAAGAGACCTGGGATGTGTATAGTGGTTCAAGAAGGATGTTTTGGTATTGTAGAGAAAAACAAGACGAAGTGGAACATTCTAAAGTCTGATCACCAGAAAACAGCTCAACATTCAATGTGAAGAGTTTTGCTTATTTCCTCTTGTAGACTTGGAAAGAATATAATACCATTCCTGCACATTGCAGAAAATCATAACAGGTAGCTTTGCAGCCTTCTGAGAGGAGAAAAGACCTTGGAATTGATGCTAATACATTGGGAAGCAGGGTGGATGTATCTGAGGGGCAGAGTCACTGGTGGGCTTATGTCCGTGGGCCCAGTACTGCCTTGTCTAAACAGCAGGAAGTGATTTAAGTGTAAAATTTTAGTGCTAAAGTAGAGAAATGAAGATGTTAAAAGCAGACGTTTGGTTCTAAGTTTCTCGAGAGTCCATTTGTAGCTTTCCTTTTAGCTCCTTGTTTGATGTCTTTCTCTGAAAGACTGGAAGAGCTGCTCAGAGTACCAGCTATGGTGATATTGAAGGTGGTGGAAAATGAACGCTGTCTTGTGAAAGTGGCTGAGCAGTCTAATAAGGCCTGGATTCATTTGCGTTGTTTATGTCTCGTGTCACAAATGCAGATTGGACCCATCTATTCTGAGTCCCGCGTGCCTGATGCTGCACTGCATGATGCACTGTGTTAAGAGGTCTCCCAATGCATGAGCATCAGTTCCCAGCATCGACCTCAGCTCTCAGAGCTAGTGAGGTCCCAAAGCCCAGACAGTGCCGTCTCTAGGGAATAGCTAGGTTTGCTAACAGCAGTAATATGGAGGGTGATTCAGCTGTCCGGATGCCAGTCCCCCAAAGAATTTATTAAGACAGTGGTCAATAACTGGAATCTTTGAACCTTCATATGTATAAGTGGGATGTGACGTGGTCTAAAAAATTCATGTACATCTCTAGTGCCTTTATTTTTCTGAAATATTCTTTTGGTGTTGTGATTTTTGCCTTCAGTCCTTCCACAGTGAAGGCACAGTTGTCCTAACTGTGGGATGATTTCCAAGTTGCTATTTCTTTGCTTTGACTACACAAAAGAATGACCTGGGAGCTTTAAAATATAAACCAAAAAAACCAAAACCATTTGAAAGCACAAACCCAATGGCGCCTGAAGTCTTCTGGAGACCAGCTAATGTCTGGCCCCAGCTCTTGGTTGAGAACTGAAGTTCGGGGTGTGGTAGAGCCACAGCGTGCTGACTGCGGATTGGCAAGCTCCCACACCTCCTGCTAGGTGGCCTTCTCCAGTCATCTGACCCTTCAGTGGAGAGGGAGGTGCCTGAGCTGTCAGCACGTGTGCATGCTGTCTGTGCAGCATGCATGGAAAACCACCACCCACGCAGTGCCAGTCCCGGGTTGGGGGTTGCAGGGGGCGGGGGGAGGCTAACTTTCCAGTGCTTGGTGTGCTTTGGACATCCTGGTCTGATAACATCCCAGAGACATCCGCCATGTTTGTGAAAGTCAAGCATAGATAAGTTTGGGACTTTATAAAGTGTGGTCATGGTGCTGCTCCCTTTGACTAGGATTATGCTTCCCACTGTCCCTCCATCGCTGTCCTCGTGTTGGTTTCCACCTCACTGCTCCTGTCCCCTACGGACACAACCTTTTTAACTTGAACAGTGACGATGGCGGTACAGCAGCTGGGCCAGCAGATTCTCAAGACACACCTGTACAGTCTCCTCTTTGCCAGTGCCACGTGGACCCCAGATCCTGTAGAAAGACACTGTTAGTAGGTTGCCAGGTACAATAGCAGATGAGATTGTCACTGGCAAATACTTGGCCACAGCAACTTAAATAAGTTCTTATTCTGTTTATACATGAGGGGGCAGTATGACACTATAAAGCAAATACAGTGTGAAATAAGCTTATTTTTATTGGTATATAATAATTTTTAGGTGAGAATCTCTAGGGTTTTTAATTAAAACCCTTTCACTGTCAGTCAGTTTTTCTGACTGACACACACGCGCGCGCGCACACGCGCACACACACACACACACACACGTGCGTGCGCATCATGTGCTTGATTCTGTTCAAATGAGTAAGTAATTAATTGCAATACCTTTTCTTGTGAGTTTACGTTTGTGTTCTTTTTTTCTCTTGTTTTTTGAGACAAGGTTTCTCTGTGTAGCTTGGAGCCTATCCTGAAACTCACTCTGTAGACCAGGCTGGCCTCGAACTCACAGAGATCCACCTGCCTCTGCCTCCCCAGTCTGGGATTAAAGGCGTGCACCACCACCACCTAGCTACGTTTGTGGTTTCTTAATGCTAGGTGCTTGTTTCTTATCTCCACTGGAGGAATCTGTCAGTCCTCTGCGGGTACAGTGTCTGTCAGGCTGATGCCTCTAATTTTTTATTTCATGGCTTCATTGAAGGCCAGAGTCACTTAAGCTGAGGGGAGCCTTTCACCTCAGATCTTGGTGGCCAGGGGACATCTGTGATGAATCACTGCAGTGTGATATGCTTCTCTGTGCGGCACACATATTGCTTTTTTCCAAATTGCTAAGCAAAGAAGCAGCGCATTTTAATTAATGTTATCATTCCTGATATGTGAATGGCACTGCAGATAAATCATGGTGGCGATGTTCTGGGCCAGAAATAGGAGAGAAAATTTTTAAGAGGGTTGGAACATATTAAATGAATTGATGAAATCTATAAAACATTAAATAAGAAAATTATGAAGACTGTAAATCAGAATCCAGACAGGTGATTTCATAGACACAGGCTATTTTTTAAACCTGTAAAAAAATGTCTGTAAATGGATGTTTTTGTTTATGTTGTTGGGAAAAAAATTAGTCTGACAGTTTGGCATAAGAATAACCGTCTTTGAAACCTAAGGGGTTCTTGATGCCTTTATACTGATCCCGGCTCCTTTCCTTGTGCATGAAGAGCCATGATTGTCTGCCCCATGGTGGAAACCATTGTATTTGTTTACTTTAAGAAAAAGTTATTTGAAATATAATGATCTAGTGCTGTTTTAATTTTAGTGAGATGCTTTATTTTGAAATCTTGTGTTAAAAACTTTTTTTTTTTTATGTTAAATTCAGAGGACTGGATTTTGGCTCTGGTCTGTCATGAATGAACCCCAAATCTAGTGTGAGCGGGTTCTGGTTTGCTGTAACAATACACGTTCCACTCATGGACACCCACTGTGCTTATCCCCAATGGCAGATATTTCGGACCTCGCCTGATGCTGCCCTCCCTGAGCCCACCTGCCTGTCAGCATCACCTCCAAATGCTCCACCGCGACAGTCAAAGAGACAGGGGCAGAGGACCAAGAGGCCGGTGGCTGTGTATAATCTTTGTCTTGAGCTGGAAGACGGTAAGATGCAGATTGTTCTGCTGGTGGCGTGCTGACGGCGCAGCCTGTCACCCACCCTCGGCGCAGGCCCCAATGTTTCAGTCTCTTGTGCTCTTATTTCTGTCTCCCCTAAATTGTAATGTTTTAGATTAGCAAGGAGGTTGACGTTTTCTGGTCAGAGAGGAAAATGCAAGTTTCTGTTTTGTGTTTGTTTCTGTTATGCACAGTTCTTTTTTTGTTTTAAGGCAGCTTAAGTTTCTTTTTTGGGAGACTTGTGTGACCTCCTGTGAGGTTACATAACCCCGAGACACATGGAACTAAAATTAAAGCAGATCTTTGATGCAAGTGAGGAGCTGGTGGAGCCAATCCCCTGCTAATGCGTCTGGATTAAAGGCACAGGTTACTGTTGTGGGCTTGGCCTTCTGCGTCTTGGTGAACCCGGTGGACCAAAGCCCTCAAAGAGCAGAGTCCTCAGTCACCGCCACAGCCGGGGCGGCCACTTGGCCTGACTTTGAAGTAAGGCTGCACAAACTGGGGCCAGTGGTTGGGGCAGATGGTGATTCTCATGCCCCGTCCAAACACTGTCCTTGCCAACCAGCTCTCACCTCATAGCCTTGTGTGAACTTTTAGGTCAGAGCCAAGACTACCAGCTCCACAAGGGCTGATTGGTGATTTGTAGTCACATGGTTCTCGTGAGGAAAACATGATGCTGTGGTGTCCAAGCTCCACAAGGGC
Source organism: Chionomys nivalis (assembly GCF_950005125.1). Taxonomy (NCBI): domain Eukaryota; kingdom Metazoa; phylum Chordata; class Mammalia; order Rodentia; family Cricetidae; genus Chionomys; species Chionomys nivalis. The sequence continues at coordinate 49,258,575 of NC_080106.1, forward strand.
TGGTTGGTGATTTGTAGTCACGTGGTTCTTGTGAGGAAAACAAGGTGATGTGATGTCCAGGCTGCATTTTTGCCTGCGCATTTCCTCCTGTTGAGTCAGTTTTCCAAATTTAAGGTTATTCTTGACTTCTTTTGCCGCGAACCCTTAAGTCTTTGTTGTGGTTATGTTGATAGGGACCAAATTATAATACCTTCATCATAAATACACATTCAAGACAAAAGTGTCTGTCGGTTCATGCAGGGAAGAGGCAACTGTCCTCAACTGACTGGAGGTACATGCAGAAAGACCCACAATACTCCTGTAACAAAATTAGGTGTGCTGTTCTTCCTTTCTTTCTGAATTGTTTGCTATGTGCACACATTTCAGAAATAAGGTCAGATATTATTTTCCTGTTTCCCAGAGAAAAGCACGAGTCACGAATATCAGTTTCTGATTGGAGTGTGTGTGAGTGTGTGTGTGTGTGTTTAGGTCAGAGATCTCTACAGCCTATCTTTTGGGGAGGCTCTTGTTGAACTCGGGACTCACTGATTGGTTCTGCCCCGTGCTAGGGTTACAGGCCTATGTGAGCACGCTCAGCTTGGTGATGTGGAAGGCACACTCCAGGCTCCCCCCCTGGCTTGCTCAGCAGGTATTTTACTGATGGGGCCATGATGGAAGATGGGTCTTGTATTAATCTGTTGCTTTCATTGGTTAATTAATAAAGAAACTGCCTATGCCCATTTGATAGGCCAGCCCTTAGGTGGGTGGAGTAAACAGAACAGAATGCTGGGAGAAAGAAGCCGAGTCAGGAGTCGCCATGATTCTCCCACTCCAGACAGACGCAGGTTAAGATCTTTCCTGGTAAGCCAGCTCGTTGTGCTACACAGAATATTAGAAATGGGTTAGATCAATATGTAAGAGCTAGCCAATAAGAGGCTGGAACTAATGGGTCAGGCAGTGTTCAAAAGAATACAGTTTCCATGTAATTATTTCATGGCATAAGCTAGCCATGTGGGCGGCTGGGTGCCGGGGACGCAGCCCTGCCGCTCATATTACAACAGGGCCATCTCTCCAGCTCCCAGAACTTCTCTTCAGACTTCTTTCCACTTGTGATCCCAGCTAACTTTTCTCTCTTCTCACTTTCTTTGTCAACGGAGCTGCTAATAAGGAGTAAAACTGCCTGGTTTGAGTCTCACCTTCTCCCCCAGCTCACCTGTCCTCTGCTAGAAGTGTTAATAAACAGTGAAACAAGCAAATGCCAGAAAGTAGGAGGGGAGAAAGAAATACACACAAGACGACTAGATGTCTGAAGGCCTGCAAGGGAACCAGAGCTAACTGTTTGACGGTGGAGGTGATCAGTCTGGAAATCGCAGCTACATTCTGTTAGTCTTAGGAATAAAATTGTACCTTAACAAATCTGTGGAGGTGCTACCTTTCTGTGCAAAGTTTCCGAATGATTACTAATGGCGGAGAAGCGTCTCGTAGCAGAATTCTCATTTTTGATGGAGAAGTCAAGATGGCGTATGGAGGATACTGCTCCTAAGCTTTAGGAAGTATGTTTGTCCTCAGTGTCTGACAAATGCTCTGCCTTCGAACTGTGATCACTCCTGCTGTTATACTTCTTAAATGTTACTTAATTTTAAGGGGAAATATCAATTATGCATTTCCTTTATATGTTTGTTGCTTCATGTTTAATTGCATGTTATTTTACTGCTCTTTAATTTATAACTCTGTTCTTTCTTTTTGGTGACAACCTTGACTTTCTTTTTTAAACCAACCAACCTTTCTTCCTTCCTTCATTTATTGAAAATAGATTTTTTTTTAATGTAATATATTCTCATTTCAGGTTCCTTTTCTCTAAACACCTCCCAGATCCTCCCCACTTCACATCCACCCAAATCCACACCCTTTCTTTCTTGCTCTCATTAAAATACACAAAGGACTCAAAAAAAAATAATACTAAAATAAAATAAGATGGAATAAAACCACACAAACCAGAATAGGACAAAATGTGGGAAGAAAGAGCTAAAGAAATAGTACAAGAAATACACAGAAAAACAATAAAAACAAAGTTGTAAACCATAACATATAAGCCCAAGCTGTGAGGTTAAAAACAAAAAAAGCCCAGACAGCACTGTGAGACAAAACAGCATTGTGTTGGCCATCTCCTGCTGGGCTTGGGCCGCTGTGGAGGAAGCTTCTGGGAGGGGGAGAGGGTGATGTATGGTGATAGCGGGATGCAGTCAGGACTCATCTTAGTGCTCTGCTCCTTTAGCAGAACAATATTTGGGTTTTCCTAGGTCCATGGTCCGTCTAGTCTCAGGCCAACCTTGATTTTTTTATTCTTTTGTTTTAAATTAAGCATTATCAGTGTTTTGAGTGCGCATCCATGCCCCACATGTGTACAGCACCCGTGGAGGCTAGAAGAGGGCATCGGGTCCCCTGGCCCTGGGGTTACAGATACTGTGAGCTGCCATGTGTGTCCTGGGCACTGAACCTCTGTCCTCTGAAAGCCACTGAGCCACATTTTCTTTACCTATGCTTTGGTTGAGGGGCATCTGGGTTGTCTCCAGGTTCTGGCTATTATGAATAATGCTGCTATGAATATAGTTGAGCAAATGTCCTTGTGGTGTGAGTGCGTATCCTTTTGGTATATACTTAAAAGTGATATTGTTGGGTCTTGAGGTACATTGATTGCCAATTTTCTGAGAATCCACCGTCCTGATTTCCAGAGCAGCTGTATGAGATTGCAGTATTATATCTTCTGAAATGCTTGCCTTACAGAATGCTCACTTTCCCATGGCCGTTAGTCATCTCTTGAACTTCTAACTGCATCTGTTAATGAAGTAGCGGATCTGAAGCAGGCTGCCCTGCGCTTTGCCCCACGCTTCTCTCTGTGTTTGCTCTGTGTTTGCTTCGATTTCATTCTCGTTATCCCATATTTTTATTTCCTTAGAACTAGTAGTAAAGTAACTAAGGCCCCATGGGGCATGGTTCACATTCTCCAGCTCCCCTGGGTTCGTGTCCATGCTCCCTCTTTCTGAAGAGGGCTGCTGGGTTTTCTGTAATTTCCTCTAACATGGAGGGAAGTTTGTGGGCCTGGTAGAGATAACAGTGACTTCTCATATTTTCCTCTTAAGGCAGGAAGAAACCAGAAGTAGTGATTTGAAGAATGAGGAGAGGCTCACTGTCTGAGTCCTGACTGAACTCTTCCTCCCTTCATGCAGCTTTAATTTTAAACAGAACTAGACGCTTATAAGACTAGCTGTTATGTGCATCTTCCTGAATATAATTAGATATTCTGTGCCTGTCTTCTGTGCATGATATAGCAGTTTACTTCTTTAGGCACGTTAAAAATATGATTTAATGCGGGTTGAAGATAGTATCATCTGGCAAGCCAATTGGCAGGATATAATATTCTCTATTGTTGGTCTTCCTTGGGTACCATTGGCTTGGCACTTGTGACATTTGGATGAGATGCGTGTTAGCTGTGGCACATGTTGTTGAACATGTGTTATTGTGGTCCTGCAGCAGGGTGGAAGGAAGCAAAGGGGAAGAGTGTATACTGTTGAGGGAGAGGCAGATAGAAGGGGAGGCCATGTCGAGGTCCCTTCAGCCTCCACTCAGTGTCACATGTCAGCAGTGGACACTTAAAGTGATGATGGGTATTAATTTATCCACCTTCAGTAGATTACGAGAATTTATTTTGATTTGGAGGTATAAGCAAGAAAAGCAAAGATGTGAGAGGTCTCTGTGTGGTCTTCTAAGTGTAGATTTTGCAGGGTGAACTCAGCCTTAAACATGGTTGGCAGATATTCTGTAATATCCTAGCATGTGTAGAGTTTTTTTAAATCTTAAAGTAGTGAACCTTAATAACTGTTGAGTTTTCTGTCATTGCCCTTCAATGGGGGTTAATGGCAATGAATGCTAGAATTGGAATTATGCCACACTGCTGACAAAGAACTTCTGTAGAGTCTTTGTCATGCTAACTTCCTACACGCCAGGCTGATTTCTCAGTTTGCACAGCTAAGGTACTGGTTTATCTACCGCTGAGTATGACGGGCATGGTTGCTGGCTTACGTTACATGGTAGCGACTACTCAGAGCGGCCTCACTGTTCCTCCTAGGTAGTGATCTTCGAGCCAGGGCTCTTGCAGCAGTTGTCAGCAGAGAGAGGGGTGTGCCCCTGGAAGGCCGTGGAGGGAGAAGTGTCAAGTACCAAAGTGCTGCGTGTTCGTAGAGAAGCAGTAGTCTTCGTACTCACAAAGAAGACAAAACTCTTTTTTTTTCTGAGTGCATTTTAAAGTTTTAATTAAAATATAATTATCTTACCCCTTGTATATATTCCCCTCCTCCCAAGTTCTTGGGACCCTCTACCCTTTAAGCATATTGTTCTGTATACATACGAGTGAATAAACATGAAAGCGTGACCTAGTAAGGCCATTCAGAGTTGCCTGCATGTGTGTTTCTGAGGCCAGCCCCTTGGCACTGGATCACAGTCGGGGGGCTTGTCACTAGAGAAGAGTAATCCTCCCTTTCTCAGCAGTAGTGCATGTCGGGGTGAGGCCCCCTGGGATTTCCTCCACCTGTATTGTCTTGTCAGCTGGGACTGAACAGAACTCATTTTACTCTGCCTTTTACATGTTCACTTTGATCCATAGGTTCACCCCAGAGCAGGGAGGCCACCACCACACAAACAGGCCAGGGATACCTGGTTGATACTTGTGCTGGCTGTGTGCTCCCAAAACAATATGCTTAAAAAGCCTCTTTTTCTGTCCCTCTCCTCTCATTCCCCTACACCTCCTCTCTGCCCCCTCATGAATCCTGCCCTCTTTCACCTCTGTTTAGGAAAGAGCAGGCCTCCCATAGGTGCCAACAAAGCATGTCGTACCAAGTTGGGGTAGGACCAAGCTCCTATCCTTGTATTAAGGCTGGGCAAGACAATCCAGCATTAGAAACAGGTTTCCAGAAGCCAGACAAAGTGTTGGGGACAGACTGCACTCCCATGGCCAGGAGTCCCACAAATAGACCAAGCCACACAACTGCCACACATATGCAGAGGGCCTAGACCTCTCCTATGCAAGCTTCCTAGCCATCAGTCCATGGTCTGTGAGCTCCCATGAGCAGGCCAGTTGCTTCTGTGGGTTTCCTTGTAATGATCCTGACCCCCCTGGCTTGTATGATCCTTCTTCTCCTCAGCAGGACTCTGTGCTCCAGCCCAGCACTTGGTAAAGTCTCCTAAGATGTGCTTTTGGGGAAGGCCTGTGACTACCCTAATTGTCATCATAGAACCTACATTCAGTAACTGATGGAAGCAGATGCGGTGACCCACTGCTGAGCACTGGGCTGAGCTCCTGGAGTACAGTTGAAGAGAGGGAGGAGGGACCATATGAACAAGGGAGGTCAAGATCATGATGGGGAAAACCACAGAGACGATTAACCGAAGCTAGTGGGAGCTCTGGACTCTACACTGACAGCTGGGGACCTGCATGGGACAGAACTAGAACCTGAATGTTGGTGACAGATATGTGGCTTGATCTGTTGGGGGGCCCTGACAGTGGAGCAGGACTTTTCCCAGTTGCATGAGCTGGCCTTTTGGAGCCCATTCCCTATGGTGGGACACCTTGCTCAACCTTGATACAGGGGGGAGGGGCTTGGTCCTGCCTCAGCTTGGTATGGTAGACTTTGTTGGCTCCCCCTCTGAGGAGTGGGTGGGGGAGGTGGGGGTGGGAGAAAGGGAGGGATGAGGAACTGGGGTTGGTATGTAAAATGAAAAAAAATTTTCAATAAATAAAAAGATGTGCTTTTGTTAGGGAGCTGTGGCCACGTTCCCACAGGTGTTAGCAGAGCACTTTCAACAGGGTGGGAAATGGAAGGGTCGCCATAAAACCACAGCTGCCACGCATCATCGTCCGGGTCCTGCAGCTGCTGGCTTTCATTGTGGACAAACCTGCCCATCTTTACTTAAGAAGTACCAGCCCAGCTAACTAGGTGGAAGCAGTTCTCCATCGTGGGGTTGGAAATGGTTCTTCTCATTTTTGTAATTGTTCAACCTGATATTTCATCAGTGGATTCTGGGTAAAAACTCGCTGAGCATGGGTGCCTCTTCAGCACCCTTTCAGAGCTTACGGTGATTCCTTGATGTAGAATCCCTGTGCTGTGATGCTGAGGCTGGGACTAGGCCCACAATGTCACTGTCCGGGTAGACCGATTATTTCTTAACTCAGTTTTACAGTGATAAGATCAGTAGGTTAGAAAAGACAGCTAGAAGCTTCAAGCTGTAATTGAGTTGTGGCGTGCCAATAAATCATGTGTGCTGCGGCCTCGGCATAGGCCTCTCCGCCCCCCAAAGCTAGCGAGAAAGTGAAAGGCAGTGTCTCCAACTTCCTGTGTAGCCTCCTCCGTGCTTCTGTGTGGGACGAACATTGTCCCCTTTCTCGGGAGAAGGAGAAAGGTTTATTTAACGTCTTTAAAGAACACTGGCTGCTGCTGTGGTGAAAATGAGTTCATGGCAGGTAACTAGACTCTGTAGAAGAGAAAATTCCTTTAACGCTTGTCTCCCTGTGGAGTGTGTTCTTTCTTCACTTCTAATAGCTTTTATTTTAATTTCTAGTTCTGAATTCAAGCAGCTGTCAGTCTCTTTTTAGTCCTCCTTGAGAGTCTTGCAGCGTAGGAGGTAGCTGGGCTGTCTAAGAAACATCTTTTCAAACCAGCCACAGTATTGTTTATCCTGAATGAAGTGGAATTTTTAAGACTGTCAGGAGTGAGTGATTTGAAGTGTTTTCTTTGGTAACCAGGACGATGAGCCGATATAGCAAAGTGGGGAGGGTATTATGCCAATGTGGCCAGTTCTGAATTGCTTATGTTACTCAGGGAACTCATGAAGACCCTGAAGAAACCTAACAGAGGAAAAAAGGTGCCCCTGCAACTAAGGCATGAGCAACTCACGGCCACTTCCTCAGTTCCTACCCACTTCTTGCTACTACAGAGGAAAAAGAGGATCAAGTCAGCAGAGAAAATGTCCTCACGTATTGTCTGTTTGGCCTTTTGGTGGCACTTTTGGGGCTTGACTTGCTATGTGTTCGTGTTTGTGGAGGAGTATAGTGTCACCTTTAGTGTTTTTTTAAAAAAAAAATCTTGTGCCTGTTCAAATTAAGTTTTGATTTGCAAAAAAAAAATAAAAATAAAAAAAAAAGTTTTGATTTGCATATTGGAACTAGGGATATTTTCTACGTTGCACGGCCTTTTCAGGTGTTAAGTGTGACTGCAGTCATGAGTTTCTGTTTCTCTTCGGGTCTTAAAGAACAGTAGTTATTTAATTCTGTTTATTATTTTGGTTCTTTTATAGAATCAATATTTATATACTTTTCGTAAGCATGTTAATGATATGTGGAGGAATAGGCCACAAAGTTGAGGAATACCCATCACTAATTATCATATACACGACAGATACTGCTCTCTCCAGTGTTTACTGCGAATATTTAGGTATTCCTCGGTACATACTACAGGTGCTGTTCATAGACCGCACAGCTGGGCGGTGACAAGGTCTGGACTACTAGGCAGTAGCTCTAGGACTTTGGGTGTTTCATCCCTGTGCTGAAGCACTGAACAGAAGCACAGGCATAGCCTGCAATAATGATAAAAATCTTCACACTCCTCCATCCCCAACAGTATGATTATGAATGAAAAGAAAAGGAAGAGCCTCTTCTTTAAAGGAAACACTGTTTGGATGTAGAATAAGCCTAGAAATCTAGGAAGGCGGTCTGCTCCGACAATGGCTATCTAAGGGCTTGAGGATTCTGTCGTTGTGTTTATCTCTTTTCTATAGTGATCACTTGTCATATACACACGGCATTTACATGTGAATACAAACAACGTGCAGACATTCATGTAAATAGATGTATGCATCGTTCCTCCACCAGGGCAGATATAACCGTGTGTAGGCTACCTCTACATTTGCTGCTCAACATGGCATTTTTATTTATGATATGAAGTAGAGTAGCATTTTGAGCTGGGGAACAGGAAATGTACAATTTGGCATGTTATAGTTTATGCTAGTCCATGAAGCATTCATTAGGTACTAGTTTCAGTAAAATCTACCAACCCAGATGTTATTTTAACAAACTAGAAATTATGTCAAAACATAAGAAATGAGTTCCTGATGTGAGATCCCATAGCTCTTTCCAGTGTCCTCGTGTGTCATGGTGATAGAAGAGGGAAGGCCACCACAGTGCAGTGTGGTAGCTCTTGTGAGTGAGCCTCTGAACCGTGGGAAGTACAGGCTGCTGACATTATGGCAGGAGGTTGGTTCTACCAACCACTGCTGGGGAAGTCCATCTCATTTGTACTGAAGCCACTTTCAGAAATAAAGTAGTTGATATTGAGATTCGAATCTGTGTCTGTATGTGTAGAGGAAGTTGCTGGATGCCAGACCACCTGCAGACTATTTGTCCCAGCAAGCTTTATATACTAATGAACAGTGAAAGTGATATTTAAGGATTTTAGCTTCCTACTTATGTAGAAGCTTGGGTTTATTTCTACAGTATGTGAACAGGCTATGATGTTTATTTCTACAGTATGTGAATTCTATGATGACTCTCCTTTGTCTATCAATATTTGGGAAGATTATCTGTTGGCATAAAATGCTTTTTTTCTAATATTTTAAAGGTATACTGTCTTTTTGGTATTTTTTAAACTTTGCCTTAAAAATTTTAGTATGCACCTGGAGCACACCTTTAATCCCAGCACTAGGGAGGCAGAGGCAGGCAGATCTCTGTGGATTTGAGACTAGCCTGGTCTACAAGAGCTTGTTCCAGACAGGCAGTGCTGTTGACAGAACCCTGAATCGAAAAACCAAAGAGAAAAAAGTTTTAGTATGAAATATATTTTATTGTCATTGAGTTCTAAGTATTTTCTGATAGCTTTTTAGTGACTATATTTAGTTTGCTGACATGGGAACTGTAAAGACCTGCATTTTGTTACAGTGTAGATGGTCTTGCAGATCTCCTTTGGTACTTGTGATTAGAATGAGGACAGACTCTCTAGGCTTATATGTTTGAATGTTGGTCCCTAGTTGGTAGAACTGTTTTTTAAGTATTAGAGGTGTGGCCTTGTTGGATGTATGTCACTGGGCATGTACTTTGAGGTTTCAAAAGCCCATGCCATTCTCAGGGTCCTTCCTCCCCCCGCTTCTTTCCCTGTCTCCCACTTATCCCTTCCTCTTCCCCCCTCCCTCCCTTTCTCTCAGCATGTGAGCTCTCAGCTATTGCTCCAGTGCCCTGCTTGCTGCCTTGCTCTGCCCCCCGAAACTAAGCAAGCCCTGATGGAATGCTTTCTTTTCTAAGTTGCTTTGGTCATAGTGTCTCTTCACGGAATAGAAAAATAACTAAGTATTTAAGATTTTAGGGCCTTCCTTCAAAAATATTTTATGTGATGCTGAGAATATTACCTTCTATTTGCTGCAAGTTGTGTGTGTGTGTGTGTGTCTGTGACAAGGTGGTGGGGCTATAAGAAGTCTCCTTGTACATTGATTCTAGGGCTTTTCTTTTTCTTGATACATGTTGGGGTCTGGGTGGAGCATGTAAAACCTGTCACTACAGTGTTGAGTTTTCTGTTTCTTCTGTAGCCTATGGTTGGTTGCTTGAGGTTGTGGTTTTATTTCCTTATTTGATCACCATCTTGGTCTTCATTAAGTGACCTTTATATACCTCCTGTCGTACCTTTCTTTTGGGTCTTAATTACCTAGTATCTCCATCCTTTTTTCTTGTATTTTCAACTTGTCCTTTTTTCCCCAACCTTTTCTTCTTTAAATCAACATTTTGTATGATTTTTAAAAAGTAATTGGAGAACCATTATCTTTTAATTGGCAAGTTTAATCCATTTTTATATAATTATCATGTTACAGTTTTGTCATTATGTATTTGTCATTTAATGCATTTGATACATTTTTCCTTTTCTTTAAGAAAGCAAATGGACTTCTGCTGTTCCTAATGGTAGTCTTCCATGTTTCTGATGGTAGTCTTCCTTGTCCCTGATGGTAGTCTTCCTTGTCCCTGATGGTAGTCTTCTTGTTCCTGATGGTAGTCTTCTTGTTCCTGATGGTAGTCTTCCGTGTTCCTGATGGTAGTCTTCCGTGTTCCTGATGGTAGTCTTCCGTGTTCCTGATGGTAGTCTTCCGTGTTCCTGATGGTAGTCTTCCGTGTTCCTGATGGTAGTCTTCCGTGTTCCTGATGGTAGTCTTCCGTGTTCCTGATGGTAGTCTTCCTTGTCCCTGATGGTAGTCTTCCTTGTCCCTGATGGTAGTCTTCTTGTCCCTGATGGTAGTCTTCCTTGTCCCTGATGGTAGTCTTCCTTGTCCCTGATGGTAGTCTTCCGTGTTCCTGATGGTAGTCTTCCGTGTTCCTGATGGTAGTCTTCCGTGTTCCTGATGGTAGTCTTCCGTGTCCCTGATGGTAGTCTTCCGTGTTCCTGATGGTAGTCTTCCGTGTTCCTGATGGTAGTCTTCCGTGTTCCTGATGGTAGTCTTCCTTGTCCCTGATGGTAGTCTTCCTTGTCCCTGATGGTAGTCTTCTTGTCCCTGATGGTAGTCTTCCTTGTCCCTGATGGTAGTCTTCTTGTTCCTGATGGTAGTCTTCCGTGTTCCTGATGGTAGTCTTCCGTGTTCCTGATGGTAGTCTTCTTGTCCCTGATGGTAGTCTTCCGTGTCCCTGATGGTAGTCTTCTTGTCCCTGATGGTAGTCTTCCGTGTTCCTGATGGTAGTCTTCCGTGTTCCTGATGGTAGTCTTCCGTGTTCCTGATGGTAGTCTTCCGTGTTCCTGATGGTAGTCTTCCGTGTTCCTGATGGTAGTCTTCCGTGTTCCTGATGGTAGTCTTCCGTGTTCCTGATGGTAGTCTTCCGTGTTCCTGATGGTAGTCTTCCTTGTCCCTGATGGTAGTCTTCCGTGTCCCTGATGGTAGTCTTCTTGTCCCTGATGGTAGTCTTCCGTGTCCCTGATGGTAGTCTTCCGTGTCCCTGATGGTAGTCTTCCGTGTCCCTGATGGTAGTCTTCCGTGTCCCTGATGGTAGTCTTCCGTGTCCCTGATGGTAGTCTTCTTCCCTTTTGTTTCTAGAGTGATCCTTCTTTGAGTCGTATACTCTTATATCTCTGTTGAGTTCTTAAACTACCTACACTTTGCATCCACCACCAGCACAACAGTCTCGGTTTCCTCTCATTTCCCTACGTTTGTTGGTATTTTCTGGAATCTTCTTCCCCCCTTTGGTTATTCTGTTGCCGTTGCCTTTATTAATGGTAACAATATAGACATTACCAAGTTAGTTGGACATCCCTCTGTTGCATTCTTGATAAAAATCTTGAAGACTTTCTCTATGAGAATAGCCAGTATAGTTTTTTGAGTGTCGGGCCTTTAGGGATTTGTACTGTCTGATGATAATTTTATGATGTCCTGACATGTTGAAATGCAGTTAGAATTCTTTTGCCCTGATTCTTTGAAGGCTTGGTGGATTCTGTTCTGATTCTGTTCTGTACTGGAGTGCTGTTGAGAAGTCTGCGGTAGACTGACTTTTATATGCTGTGTTCCTTGTATTTGCATAGGTTTTGGTTTATTTCTTGTATCTGGTGTTCTTGAATTATGCAGTAGTGTTTTTACATCCACGGTTTTCTTTATTCTCCAGTTTACTGTTCTTGAGTCCGTTGACTTGGGGTCTTCTGCAGTTTCTTTAATTTTTAGGAGTGTGTCCTTACTTCTTTAAGCATCTTTTCCTCTCAGTTTGTTTCTTCTCCCAGAACTTAGATGTTGGTGGTTCTCTTTCCACTCCTTGTATTATGTTTCTCAAAATCACTGGCTTTTCATATTTTCTGAGCCTGCTGACTGCAGTTACTCTTGCTCAGCTGTGTCTCAGTACCTGACAGGAGCAAGGGAGGGAGTACTTAGTTGGGCTCATAATTTCGGAGGGTTGATTGACCCTGTCCACCTTCCTGTTTCCTTCCTCGCTCAGCTGTTGTTTCCAACAGTTTATCTAGGTGCTTCACTTACAGCCAAGTTTTGTTGTTAGCCCACAGCTAACAGAAGGAAAGGCGGACATTCAGGGAACTGAGTTTGCCCAGTTCCTTGGGGCAATGAACACTTAATTTGCATTTACTTTGGAGAGCCTCATACTGTCCAAGGCCTGGTAGATCACAGGTTCTGAGAAACTACAAGATCTGAGTATTGTTGCGTCTTCTGTGCCCGATGGGTACTGGTACCATTGACCTTTGACTTATCCTTCCATCAACCTCTGAGTATTTCCCCTTCTGTCTCTATTGATGGAGACAATGGACAGGTGTTTGAGGATACGCATGTCTTCTTTATTTTTTTAAATGTTATTTTATCTTTCTGTTGTTTTTAGGCATATGTGGGAAGAGAGGAAGATTTTCATTTAAAAGTTTTTGAATAGAAAAGTCCCTGATTGGGCTTTATCAGACAAGTGCAACTGTGTCCTTGTGGGTACAGTTCCTAAGTTCTCAGCTAGTCTGTCTGCGCCTAGAAATTAGCCATTTGATAAGTAGAAGTCTTTGAGGTTATGGACCCTGAAGTGGCAGCCTACATTTGTCTTTGAACTAACCAAATATGTGATTGTGAGGTCTGTGTAAATTAAATCTAAATAATAAGTCAACATCCTCATTTCTTTCTTCTTCTTCTGTCCTCTCCCTTTTGCTCTTTGTTAATGTACCATCCAGGTATTTAAGAGCGAGGGACTGTCCATCTTCTGTGGCCAGGCAAGACTTCCAGTGGAGGGACTGGGACATGCCTACGGAATGTTCTCGGGTAAAGGGGGCACAGAGATTGTGGAAGTGGCTGACCGATGGCTGGTCCAGCCTGAGCCCCATGCCAGGGGAGTGAGCCCACCCATGACACTGCTAGAGCGCCAGGACCCTGATGCTGGATGGCTGAGAGACCTAGAACAGAACTAGATATGACTTCAGAGGGAAAAAAAGTCAATGCAATGATGCCTACCAATATTCTGCTATATACCCATGGCTTAACTAGCCCCGTCAATAGTCATCAAGGAGGTTTCCTCCAGCCTCTGGTGGAAACAGATGGTGTGGAAACAGCCAAACATTAGGCCAGCCTCAGGGAATCCTGGTCAAAAGAGGGAGGAAGGATTGTAGGAGTCAGAGAGGTCAAGAACGTCACAAGAAAACACCAGATCAACTAATCTGAGCTCATTGGAACTCACAGACTGAACCGACAACCAGGGAGCCTGCACGGGACTGGCCTGTCTGCTTGTATGACAGTGGGTTTTCTTGTGGGACTCCTAATAGTGGGAGCAGGGGCTGTCTCTGACTCTGGCTAACTTTGGGGGCCTCATTCCTTATACTGTGTCACCTTACCCAGCCTAGTCCAACTGCAACTTGATACGCCATGTTTTAGTTGGTGTCATGGGAGGCCCGCCTTTTTCTGAATAGAAAGGGAGGAGGGGTGGATGGAAGGTAGGGTGGGGGGGGCACTAGAAGGGGAGGAGGAGGAGGAACTACAGCTGGGGTATAAAATAAATAGATAAAATCGGAGGAAAAAATGAGTGCGGGACATGGAAGCGCTTGCTCCTGCAGAGAGCCCATCCCCAGCACTCGTAGGACTGGGCAGGCTTTGTGAGAAAGAGCTAAGAAGGGACTCAGAAAGTGGTCTGATTTTTCTACTGCCAGGAAATACTTTGAGAGGAAGACAGTGAGAATAGAGGCCAGTGATAGGCAGTGGTGTGGAGAGGAACCGACCAGATGAGGAAAGGCCATCACTGGGACAGGAGAGTCTGCAGGAAGAAGAGCTGACAGAGGGTAAAGTTAACTCATGCCAGCAGTGGCTGTGGTAGAGCTGTGGTCCTCAAGAGTTTTCTTTTCTTTATCTAATCTTCTGCCAGTCTCCATGTTTCGTTGATTCGGAAAGTAAAGTACTGATCGTATTCTTAGCTCATTATCAAACCCACTCGGGGCTGCCACTTGGTGTGCTGGCTAGTTTAATGTGAGCTTGACACACACAGGCTGAAGTCACCTTAGTGGAGAAAATGCCTCCATAAGATCTGGCTATTGGCAAATTTCATAATTAATGATTGATAGGGAGAACCCAGTCATTGTGGGTGATGGTGGTCCTGGGTTCTATAAGAAAGCAGACTGAGCAAGCCTTGAGAAAGCCAGTAAACAGCACCCCTCCATGGCCTCTGCGTCAGCTCCTGCCTCCGGGTCCCTGCCCTGACATCCACCAATGATGAACGATGGCATTTAAATGTAAGCTGAATAACCCCTTTTCTCTCCAGCTTGAGTTTGGTCATAGCATTTCATTGCAGAAATAGAAACCCTAAGACACTTGGTGCTTGAGCACTTACCCAGCATGTAAGACCTCATTCCTCAGCCCTGCAAGAAAAGGAAATCAGGCTAAAGAGCGCAACGCATGTTTCTCTGGCATGTCTTTCTAGTTTTTAGGGGAATGTATGAGTCACCTTCTTTTTATCCTCGCTGTCTTTGCTGAGTTTTGCTGACTGCAGTGTCTGGATGTCTCCTGGATCCATTCTCTGCATCATGTCTCTCGCTGTGATTTCTGCAGGAACATCTCTCCAGCTGCAGGTGAATTCAGATGCCCTAGTATTGCACGCAGAGTCCTGTTTTCTGCCTCTGCCCCCAGACTCCAGCCAAATCCAACTACTTAACAGTTCTGAAAAGCTGCCATGCTCTCACCTGTCTTTCCACCTTATGTCTCTCTCAGAGCCTCTATTCTGTGAGAGTCTGGCAGTAATTTCTCCTTACTTCTGCTGCAGTCTCCCACATGTCTTCCAGCCCTCCCACTCGCAGGTTTTGAAACTTGTTATTCCTAAGTCTTAAGGCCCTTTAGAAAGTCTCTTTATGCAAATGCCGCCTTGGCTGTTTGTCTCCTGTCTTTAGCTTCAGCCTGTGAGCACCATTGGGCTGGGGGCTGATGCTGGAACTGTACAGCCTCATCCCTGCTGCGCCTGGTAAGGAGTCAGAAGGGCAGGTACTGGAGATGCTTGTGGTTTAGAAGCGAGGAGCTGAGAAGTGGAAACCACTAGCCAGTTTTGTTAGAATACACTGAAGAATTTAGTTCCTCTCTTCTCTGTTCTGTCCTTGAGGCAGTGGCTTTCATATCCATGATATTTCTTGTAGCAGAACATCCATTGCGTTTCCTCAAATTTTGCCTGGCAACACAGAGTGCCTATAAAGGATTACCAAGCCTGAGACACGGTTTCCACCCTCAAGACATACATGATGAAAGTTGGGTGGCAGACTAGATTACGTCTTGAAGTCATATTCAGCAGCAAAATGCCAAATTGATGCTGCTTTAGTTGAGAGAGGAGCGTTCAGGCAGGTGTGTGGTAGAGGTCGGGCTTAAGCTGGATGTTGCCTGTTTGATTATATGTTGGTGATTGTTCAAAACAAAAATCTTTTTATTCACAGGACTGCTTGTAGATGTCCATTAAAGGGTGACTCACTACGGGATTCCCCTCTGTATACTATGAATATGTTTTATTACCATTGGTTATTAAAGAAGCTGTTTCTGCCAATGACTTAGTAGAGTAAAGCCGGGTGGGAATTCCGAACAGAGATACAGAGAGAAAATTGGCGGAGTCAGAGAGACTGCCATGTAGCTGCTGAAGGAGAAAGACACCAGTTGTCAGCCAGAACCTTACCGGTAGGCCATAGCCTCGTGGTGATACAAAGAATAATAAAAATGGGTTAATTTAAGATATAAGCATTAGCTAGAAATGTGCCTAAGCTATTGGCCAAACAATATTAATATAATTATTATATTATTAATATAGTTTCTGTAACATGAACAGGGGCCTTTGTTGGGGTTTCTTTCCCACCTGGTACCCCACAACTGTTTAGTCCCAAAGAAAATCACCCATAGGTCTCCATAAATTATAAGCTGATTGGCCCATTAGCTCTAGCCTCTCACTGGCTAACTCTCACATCTCGATTAACCCATTTTTCTGATCTATGTTAGCCATGTGGCTCAGTACCTTTTTTCAGTGGGGCAGATCACATCCTGCGGCTTCGGTGGTCTGGGCAGGAGTGGGAGGAATCAACTTCCTCCTTCCCAGAATTCTCCTGGTCTTCTTGTATCATTTCTACTTCCTGTCTGGTTTTTCCGCCTATATCCCTTCCTGGCCAATCAGCATTTATTTAAAACATGATTGACAGATTACAGACAATTCTCCCACATCAATAATCTGTGTTATTATTCGGGCCCGGGTGTCTCTGCCTATAGTGACTCACACCTGAGGGTAGAAGTTGCTAAAAGAAGTGAGAGATGAAAACGACCTCAGTGGGGCTGTGGCTGTGGCCCTTTGGTAGAGTGTGTGGCTCTAGGTTCTGTTCATAGTCCTGCAAAATGACCAAAAAAAGCATCTTATCCTAATTCTTAATTGTAGATTAATCTCAAGATTTCAGACACTTGTTCTAGAGAGCATTGAGTACAGAGGTTTAGAAGATAACTAAACTACTTGCAAGCTTGATGATCTTACTTTCATCCGAGAATACACATTGCAAACAAATCTGGGCATGGTGGCATAGGCTTGTGATTCCAGAGCAGGGAGGTGGAGACAGGGGCATTCCTGTAGCTTGCTAACCAGCCAGCATAGACTACTTGTTGTATTTCAGGCCAATGAGAGACCCCATATCAAAGGGAAAAAAGGTATCTGAGCCTAACACCCGGAATTGACCTCTGTCTTCCACATGCAAATATATTGATGGCCACATATTAGGAGAAGTTTGGGAAAATGTTACAAGCCTGACTATTGATGCACATAATGGATGTGATTTTTGGTCTTTCTTGTAACAGTGATTTTTGTCCAGCAGACAGACTCATTCCCGAATAGAGATAGGGAATAGTAATTTTGTTTGTTGAGAAAGTAGCCTGCGGTGCCTCCCTTTGATCAGTCTGTGGGCATAGTCCTTCCTACCATGCCACCCTCACCGGAGGGCTCAGACCGCCACCGCTAGTGGACTGCCCATAGGGCTGTTAGTCCAGTATTGTGTCAGTCTGTCTGGGGAAAGGATTAGAGGCACTGTAAATGCCCTGCTGTATCTGGTAGTGTTTTTAAAGTAACATTAGACCCTGGCTCCCAGGCTCCCCAAACTTGCCTCTTATCTACAGCCCTTCCTGGTAGGCATGTGTCGGGAGGCAAGCTGGTCCCAGCCGCTCCACAGTTGCCTTTGCTATGTTAGGCTCTGCCCCGAGTCAGTTGGTGAGCCTAGAAGAATGCCAGTCTAGAATTCAGTCTCAGGGAGCCAGGAAACAACTGTATATGTATGTCCCTCTCACAAGGAGCTGCCAAAGTGGGCTCGTATTGGAGCTTGAATTGCTTACCTGACAGTGTTTATACAGTTGCTGCAGCCACATCCCTGGCGAGAAGCCACCTAAGGGGTGAGATGAGTTCTTTGGACTTACAGTTGAAGGGATACATAGTCCATCTAGGTGATATGAAGCGCCAGGTGGTGGGAGCACCTGGTTAGGTTCTTGGCACCCCTGCTTCCACTCAGGAAGCATCAGGGGCAGGAAGTAGGACTAGACCATACAACTCAAAAGAGTGGTCACTAGTGGACCATTTTCTCCGGCAAGACGCTCTCTTTTAAAAGCTCCATAACCTTTCATGACAGCTTCATACACTCAAACCTATCTGTGGAGGAGGAGGAAGAAGTAATTTCACATTGAAGCCATAGAAATGATCTTTGAGCCCCTCTTTCTGGTCTTGTATGTGGTCTAGGCTTAAACTAACTACGTAGCCCAGGTTGGATATCTCCGTGAAACTCTGCAGCCTTCAGGCTCCCAGAGTTCCGAGCTCACAGGTGTGTGTACCACACCCAACTGAGCCGCTCTCAGTCTTGTGGGGTGGTAGCTCACAGTGACTGAGGGACACAGTTTACCTGTGTGGAAAAGAACTGGAGTTGAGCTTTCCAAGCAAAGGAAGAGACGGTTGTGCTTTCAAAGGGAACTCCATTCTAAAAGGAATCGAAGCAGTGTTTTAACAGTGGATTTGGTTCACTTGCCTCTAAAGTTGGCGCTGCTGTTAGGGCTGAATTTCTCCAATTGCAAACATGTTTGTGCTGAAGGGCTCTCAACAAAGTGACTTAGCTGAAAGACAAGTGAAGCAATATTTCTAGAATGTGGCTGAGATGGGGACAGGACGAGACTTTACAGGGAGGCACGGTCCAGAGAACATCTACTCTAAGCTGGTCACTCAGCCCAGGCTTGCTTCACTTTCTATGCAGGGCGCTTCTCCATCCCTGTGTCTCCCCAGGCATTGCTCCACCTTCCACCATTTCCAGTGCCCACTGCCCCAATGAAGCTTTTCTGGACCTCATTTCTAAGACACTTAGCCTTAGTTCTGAGTTGGGTCAGGGGTCAGAAAGATTTATTTTCTACACTCAATTTTCAAGACTAGCATGCCTAGGATGCTAGACTAGCCTAGGGTCCAGTCAAGTCAGGGCCTAGCATTAGTCTTCCGCTTCATTCTGGGAGGATCGGCAAGTTTTCTGAAGCAGCTTTCTCAGAGTGAGCTCTATCTGACCCTGGCATTTGTGTGTGCTCTGCTCCAGGACCCAGGATACGGAGCTCTCAATACACTTGCAGCTTTTGTTGGCCGAGGTTCTGGGCCTCCATTTGCTGCTGGGGCAGCGTTGGGCAGTTGTTCTGACCCGTCACCTGGAAAATCAAGGCCAAGTTAGTGCTGTGTCCGTAGAACTGCTTCCTCTGCAGGTCACCTAGTGGAGTTAAGGTATAAGAAGTTCTTTGGGCAGAAAGAACAGCTCTGTTTTGGGGCATTCCGATGTGTTTCATAGCCCCTGGGCCATCATGAAAACACGAAGGCCAGGTGAGAAAAAGCTGTCTGTGTCAGATCAGCTCTGTTTTTTTATTTCTACACCAGCTGATGACATAATAGTAAACATGTTTCCTAAATGTGTAAATCACAGCCTCATGTAGGACCTCCTTCTTACTTGTGGCTTCCAGTCATCCCTTGTAAGTACTGCGGGGAACCAACACTGCTGTCCTTCAGTGTTCATGGGGAAACAGAAGCTCCTCCATCTGGGAATATTAATCTAGTCCATGGTAGAAGCTCGGAATGTGGATTGTTTTTTCCATGTACTCAGTGTGAAAGGATGAGCAGGTGACTAGAGCATACGGGTTGGGCTGTGCTTGGCCGTTGTGCTGCCCTGGGCTCCCCCGATGCTGTCGTTGCTTTGTCTGGGTTCTTTGCAGGTTAAGCGTTTGTCATGGCTGCACACAGGGTGTTTGTCTTCCAGTCACTCTTCTGGTCATTTTCTTTTCTTCACTCTTCATGGGATATAATCTGTGTGTTAGTCAGCTTCCTGTTACCATGACAAATACCTGTGATATGCCAGCTTACACAGAGAGAAAGTTTACTTTGGTCCACAGTTTTAGGGACTAATTGGACCCAGTTGTTTTTAGGCATGTGGGAGGCATTAGGGTGCATGTGATACAAACAGCTCTTACCTCTTGGCTGCCACGAAGGGGTTGGGATCTCAAAGTCCCCTTTAAGGACATACCCTCTGTGGCCAAGTAAACATTTTACAAAGTTGTGCTTCTTAAGGTTCCCACCACTATCTAGCTAGCTTTGCCATTAACTAGGAGCCAGGCTGTTTGCTGATCGGTCTTCAGGAACATTCCTTATCCAAACTGTAACAGTTCTGTCATTATTGGGAGGGAAGGAGGAAAGGACAGAAAAAGAGAGAGAGGAAGGAAAGAAAATAAATCCACAGGTACAGACCTTCAAAGGCTGGCTATCCACACACTCTCTGGCTGAATTATAAATGTAATTTTGAAAATACAATGACTGACTGATAGCTAATGCCATGTAATTATTAGTGGAGTTATTTTTTTCTTCTCTGTTCTTTTCCCTCTAGGTGACAGTCCCAGCCCTCTCAAGGAGGACACCCCCAGCAGTCAGGATTCTCTGTCCACTCCGTCTCCCACAACTTCAGCTGCCCATGGGCTCTCTGGCCCAGAGAGGAACCACCTCCCAGCAGATGGAGGGGCCAGTGGAGACTGGACAACCACTATGTAAGTCGCTGTGCTTCGGTGTACTGCTAAAGAGAGAAGCCGTCACTGCCTTGGCCAGCAAGCATCCTAGCCCTTAGATCTGAGGATGCTCGCTAACCAGTGGGGGTTCCCCAAGGGAGAAGATTTCTTTCCATTTCCAGGCTGATGGGGAAGGGTGTGGCTTCCAGACTAATCTGAGTGCAGTTTGTGGTAGTCTGGGGTCACGGAAAGGAAGTTCACTGTTCCTCCTCTCAGCATAGCCTCTCTAGTGCAGACACCAAGGCGAGGACATGTGCACTGTACTGGCTGTCTCTGGAAACTGTCCTTGAGTGGCATTTCAGGCAGGGTAGGCGAGTCTCTGGTTACTAAGCTAATGTTATGTTTTACTGCATAGCAGCCTGCCTGGTGGAGACGTGGTTACTGATGTCTGATTTTATCTCCTCTGCCGTATGCTAAGCTTGTGTAGATCAGCTCAGGTCTACTGCAGCAAAAGCCTGGAGCTTGTTTGGCTACGTGGGGTTTTCTTGTACGGTGTGGATGGAACCCGAGGAACCACTGCAGAACAGGGTGGGTCTGAGCCTGCAGAGGGCGTCTGTGTGCTCAGAGAGGACACAGTGGATCTATGAATAATTGTAAGACCTTGATTACTCAATCAATTACATCCAAAATATATTTATAATTCACCCAGAGAGCATTAAAAAAATTTAAGCTAAGATTGCTTAAAACAGAGTATAGATAATGATGTCTCTGACCCTAGCTGGACATTCTTGAGGCTATAAGTGTATTGGAAAGTGTTCTTCATAGTACTTGGCTTTTTATAGCCTCAGCTGGATCCAAATGAAATCATTATGATCTTATTAAGTATTAAGAAAGACTTGGAAGAATTTGGCATGCTGAAATTTTGGGGAGACCTGAAGATGTTGAAAACTGACCTGAAATCAGAGTGAAACTCCCAAGTTTAGAGATTCATTTTCTAGAGGTGTGTGTGTGTGTGTGTGTGTGTGTGTGTGTGTGCACGCGCGCAAGCATGCATACATACCCCATCCAAGATTATTTTAATTTTCTGTGCAGAGATTATATATTCTGAACTTAAATCATGGATACTGAAATATGCTTGTCACCTTTAAGCATGTATCAGCATGAAAGTCCCTTTTGATGTTGCCGTGGCATCCGCTGTCTATTCTGGCTGCACTCGAGTTGGAATTAGTCTGTATGCTATCCAGTGAAATCCACATCCTCCCTCATTTCCTTCAGTGAGTGCTTATCAGAGTCAGTGGAGAACAGTTTAGTTAGCCCTCGTTCTTCCATGTAGTTAGGAGCCATAGGATAGCTGTTGCTCAGTTCATGACACATTCGGGCCCAAGACAAAAAGAGCTGGATGTGTCTGGTCATAAATCAAGTAAGGAATGCATTCCCCAGTTTCCTTCCATACACACTGGAAAATGTCACGAAAAGTACTCCAGCCTTGAGCGCCAAAGCGGGAGAGGTGGGAAGCCGTAGAGCAAGCAGGGGAAGATTTTGTTGTAATGGAAGCTTGCATCCTACTCAAAGTCTTGACTTTTTTTATCTTCTTCCTATGTTGTACACGAATATGTTTCTCTTAAGTATGGGAGAACTTCCAGTGTACTTCTGAAAGGATTTGTTTGATCTGGGGAGATGGCTCAGTTGGGGGTAAAGTATTTGCTGTAGAAGCATGAGGACCCTTGTTCAATCCCTAAAATCCACATAAAAAACCCATGTTCTGCTTGCACAGACAGGAGGAGGATGCCTGGGCACACTGGCCGGTCAGCCTTGCTTCATCGGTCTGTTGGTTCCAGGTCAGTGAGAGAGTCTGAGAAAACAAAGATGATTCCTGAGGAACAACACCCAACTCTTGGCTTTCACATGTACACATCACATGCGCATGTGCAAACACACACACTGTTTATGCGTTTCTGTCAGCTCAGATTTTCTTTAATATATAGACGATGAATTCTCAAATGAGCACACCTCAGAAACACCGATATTCCCAGGCTGGGGGTGTGGCTCAGTGGTAGAACTTGTACTTAGCAGACTCTGTTTGACAAAGAAGTTTTTTTTAAATGCTCCCGCCATCCTGGGCCCCACCCCCAGCTAATGTTGATTCAGTGGGCCTGCAAAGATGCGGGAAAGCTGGTGTTGCTAGTATATTCGTGATGGGTGGAAGCAGTGACCTGGACCCCGGGGCCTCTTTCCCTGCTTCTAGCCTGTGTTGCTTATAGGCTGTGTCTCTGGGGAAGAAGATCAAGGGAAATGGGTTCTCCCTGTTTTATTAATGTTTTTTAATTGACTCAAAATGGTCATATATCTTTATTGTATATAGCTTGACATTTCAGTATGTCTATAAAATGTTTCAGATCAACTCATTGGTATATTCATCACTTCTATATTATCAGTGGGGGGTAGGGTTCCAACCGGTCTACCCTGGCTGTTCTGGGATATGCAGCTGGGCTTTACCCTGCTGTGCTGTGAACAGAAGTTAGTCCTCTTGCCCACCTGCTAAACAGTCCTTGACGTTGCTCCCTCCCCCGCGTCTAGTCTTGTTCCTCTGTGTACCTGTGTGAGCGCTGCTTGGGACATCCATGTATTCATGAGAATACCTTTTAAGTTCTAGAGTGGCACAGTTGTTGGTCTCCCCGTGGCCCACGTGCCTTCCGCACACTTGGCTTTCCTGCTTTAGGTACCTCTCTGCCTGTTTGCTCAGGACAGCCTGCGCTGTCTTCAGAGTCCAGCTTCAAATTCACATCTAGGACATCAGAGCCTTGACCTTTTTCTCTTGATCATCTTCAGTTGGCACTGACACAGTGGTGCCTCTGAGTGTTAGCTAGTATCTGCCCTTTTGTTCTAGTTCACGCTTATATGTTATATGTGTGTCTAATCGTTGATCATAGACTCGCTAACAGGAACTGGATCTTATACTCCATGGATCTTTTTTGTGCTGTTGGCATAGTTATTCATAAATAAAGGTTCTTTTAAAGACCCTGTTTCCTTCTGTACATCACCATATATCTCTTTGACTGTTGCGTCTGGTTTCTGTCCTTTCCTTTGGAGGAAGCTGAGACCCACACACTCCAGGCATTCCACAGCATCAGTCTGTTTCCTCTTCATAGATTTCCTTGGCGTTTGTACATTTAGTTTCCATTGTCATTTCTTATCTGCTGTTCTCCCTCCATTTCTTCACACCAGCTTTGCAGCTGCAACTGTAGTAGGCTCACTACATGCTGACTAAGTGTCTTTTAAGCCAGAGTTTCTGTGGGGCCATTAAAAACTCAGCACCAAGCTTTAAGAAGGAGTTTCCAGCTTAGGTGTTGACTATACCTTCCAGTACGAGCTCTGATCCAGGTCCTGAAGAATGGAGCTGCATGTGACCACACAGGACCCCATTGCAGTGTTACACAGAAATGCCTTACCTGCGGCCACTGGAAGGCAGATTGGCAGGCAAACCCACAGCAGCTGTGACTCTGACCTGGGCGGTGTGTAAATGCAGCTATGGCCTCTGGCAGGTGGAACACGATGCAGCAGAATTAGATTTCCTGGTTTTCTGCTGATGCGTCTGACTTGTGGGCATTATTCACTGAAGTCAATCAATCCAAAGCTATTACCTACCTGTATGCTTGTGAGGTGATGGGTGACTTCATTGCCAATGAAGAGTTGCTGGCTCAGACTCCTTGGAGGACATGACATCATAGGTCAGGGCATTTCAAATGTCCCAAAGTCATTTCCCCCAATAAACTAGTTTTCTCTAAACAGGTTTTCTTCTATTATAATTGATGGAGCCAGAGCCTTGACAAGTAACCCTTTTAGGTCCCTGCACAGAAAAAAATTCTAAGAATTTCCAGGTCTTACACTCTGCTTTCCCACTAGCTCGCTAACAGAAAGACACAGCCTCCTATTCTGTTGAACTTCAGATGGTGGTGTCCCATGGTGGTTCTTTTCTGTCTAGGTCTGTTGGCGTCTGTGGTGCCTCTCACTGAGCACTAGCAAGTCTCCAGGGTGGGGACTGCTTCCTGCATGCTGAAGACACTTGGTTTTGGCTGTTGGGGACAGTAAAATATTCTCAAAACATGCTTTTAACTGTTGAGCCATGTCTTCAGCTCACCATTGAAAAATATTTTTATTCTTTGAGCATTTCCTTTCATGTAAATTGGTCATATATACCTCCTCCTCCAATCCTGCCGGATCCACTCATTCCTACCCACCCAGCATTACATCCTCCTAAGACAAACAAACAAGAAGCCATCAAGTCTACTTGTGCTGCTCATATTCTCTTAGGTGTGTGGCCATCCACTGGAATATGGTTGACTTATTAGGACCTACATACATCCTTCAAGCAAATTGACCCTCCTTATCCTAGCAGCTGTATGCTGTAGTCGTTCAGGTGAGGGTCATGCCCACCTCTCCCCTCTATGCCGGCATTTGTCTTGTCGAGGCCTTATATACGATGCCACAGTTGTGGGCGTTCATCTCCCAGCTGCCCTGTTGTGTCAGAGGACAGTATCTCTTCTCACAGTCTGTGCACTCTGTCCTCCACAGTGACCTCTGAGCCTGAGAGGGGCACTTTGATACGGTCTTATTCGGGCTAAACATTCCACAGTTCCTATTCTCTGCACCTTCACTAGCTGTGGGTTCAGCCTACCATTTTTATTATTAAGGAAATAATAAGATTTTTTTCGTTTTTATTCTTAATGAAATAATTAACTTCCTTTAAATTGGACAAATAAGGGTTTCTCAGAGAGAGCTACATGGCATTTCAAGTTCCTTGACTTTTGGCCGGGATTGTATTTTATCAAAGTGAATGACTTTGTTGACGATATCAAAATACTCCCTAGGTATGACATGTGGTTTAATATACCGCAATAATCCACGAATGATGTATATGAAGTTCAGAAAAAAAGAATCAGTAAGCAGATTTCTGAAAAATCGGCACAAACGCAAAAGCTATCAAAGTCCCAGGCAGGCTTTGTCCTCGCCTTCTCTCCTTTGCCTTCCCGGCCCCCCTGCGTGCCGGCCTCCACCACACTTTCTGCTGACTTGGGCTTTGCTTTGTTTGAACTTTTTTTTGCCTTGTTTTGTGTGGTGCTGAGGATTCCCCTCATTGCCTGGCACATGCCGAGAACACTGTCTACTGCTAAGTGACAGGCCCTGTCCCACCTGTATGTGCCCTAGTCCTTGATAGACGAGGGCAGTCAGTCAGTTGCTCCTACGTGGTGCCATAATATATTTCCCACTGTGTTATGGTCATTGTTTAAAAAGAAAATAGATTTCTTTTTCACATTTGATTCTTGGTCACAGTTAAACCATTCATTGCTTTCGTAAGAAGGGCAACGATGTTTATAGATTTAGAAAGATGCCAGGGGAGAGTGATAGTCCTCTTAGGCATTGAATTGCCCATTTTAAGATGTCCAGCGGCCAGGCAGTGGTGGCGCACACCTTTAATTTTAGCACTTGGGAGGCAGAGGTAGGTGGATTTCTGTGAGTTCGAGGCCAGCCTGGTCTACAGAGGGGTTTCTAGGATAGCCAGGGCTACAGATAGAGATTCTGTCTCAAAAAACAAAACCAAAAGAAAAACAAAAAGATGTCCAGCATCTTTTTTGTCTAGTGGGGAGATGGTTGCTCTGTTAAACATGGCAGTTTATCTGAGTTTGTCCCTTTCTTGGGCCTGATGATTGCAAAAGAGCAGCATCCGTAATCTTTTTCTAAGGAATGTGTAGCTTGTCTCCCATGAGCTCAGTGAAGCTCCTGAAGCTAATCCCAGGGCCCTCATATGTGGCCATCAGTCACCCGTAAATGCCACCCACGGCCCTTTGCGAGTGGTTTAGATAACTGCATTGTGTGTGACTCTTAGGTCTACCTAACTCTGTGTTTCTACGGTTCTTCCACTCCACACTCTAAAGCTTGGGGAGTTTCAGAATGTTGATAATTCATATAGCTTTAAATCCCTATGATAGGAAATAAAGACATATATCTAAAGTTTGTAGTAGCATTTCTACTGTTTAAGACTCCAAATAATTAATAAATCTTACATTAAATCTTGTTTGACTTTCATTTTCCTTTGAGTTTCATTGTTTTTTGTTGGCTTAAAAAAATTTTTTTTTGATGCCATTGTTGGATTGTTGTTATTTCCTGCCTGTGGGTTGGTTGGCTATGACTCCAGTAAATAGTGCTGAGGCTCACTGGCCTTCTTTATCAGCGGGGACAGAGCTTCGCCTGGAAAAGCACAGATTCCAGTCGCACAGACCTGACTTTGTACCCCCTTTCTTCTTCTTCCAAAGGTCTTAGAAAAGATTATGTAGCTTATTCAAGCAAGCTGAGCTTTACACGAGTATCCATAAAAGGCAAGGGAGAACACCTGCCCCCCTACAGTGGCAAGCTTTCAGGGCACCAGTTACTAAGCCCAGGGACTGCTCTCCTGGGAGTTGTAGGCAGCCACCTGCTGGGAGTCTGCTAACCCTGAGAACCTACTATGATCTTCTTACACTCGGCCCCAAGTTTCTGTTGTGTTGGTTTCGTAATCTGCCCACAAGCATCTTGGGGAGATGACCTCTGGCCTCTGAGCAGCTCTGGGTCCTGACCTTTGGTTGTATTGTTCAGCAGTCCCAACCTAGATGCGTGGGGATCTCTGAAAAAAAAAAAAGTCATGTATCACATGATCAAGGCCTGGGACCCACCGAGTCCCAGCCTCACCTACTAGTTCTTTGGTGCGGTTGTCAGGGTGAGCTCGGTGAGTAAGCCAGGGTGGTTACTATGCATGGCCTCCTGCCTCTTGCCGGTAGCTGCTATTTTCTACACAGCAATTGAGCTGGTGGAAGTATTCTCATCAAGAACCCTATTGGGCAGCAACCCCTAGCTTCCAATGGTCTGTAGTTTTCTGCAATGAAGCTTCTGTTCCTTTCTGTTCTGCTCCTTTACCCCTCAGGCTGATTCCACAGTGATGATTCAGAAGGAGGGAAATGGGGTCATTTTCTAAGATCTGGTCAGAGATGTAACTCCAGAACAGTTCTTTGGTGGTAAAACCAAGTGTGCTAGCTCTGGGAATGAACTTCATATGAGTCCATGTGAGGGGTGGGTGTGGCCTTTCTTGTTAAAGGAGGAAGTTCACAAGGGATGCCCAGCATCCTCCAGCCTGAGAACTGTGTTAAATGGTTTCATCTTCTCTGAAGCCTCTCATGCCCTCCCCACTTCTCTGCCTACCTGCTGCAGGATGAGCAAGTTACTGTGTTTCCAGCTGGCTTTGATAATTGGCCACCACCCTTCTACAAGAGAACCAATGGGAAATAGCCTCAGGGAACATTAGCTGTGCTATAGAAAGTGCTAGGTGTTTACAGGTCAGATCCAGGCTCCAACCTTGTGCTCAGCACTGGGCCCCACTCCAGTCTCTGTAGAACAGTGGTTCTTAGTATTCCTAATGCTGCGACCCCAACCATAAAATTATTCCATTGCTACTTAACAGTAATTTTGCTTCTGTTATGAAATAATGTAAATATCTGATATGTGACCCTGTGAAAGGGTCATTAGATTCCCCCCAAAGGGGTCATGACCTATGGGATTGAGAACCACCACTGTAGAGGGAGAAGCAGGAAGGGGATGTCTCTCAAATCTGGGGAGTCTGTGGTCTTTTATCTCCTTCACCCCTCCTGAAACAGACTCACATGGTCCAGTCAATCCAGCGTGAGTGGCTGTGGCCTCCCTGAGGCTAGCTAACTCTGTAGGTAAGTTTTATTGTGACACAGTCATACCTGGTCCTTCCCTCATGATCTGTCTGGTCTGCTTTTTCTTCACAGCGATAGCAGAATTGAGTCAGAAAAGATTGTGTGGCCTGCAGGGTCCTTTCTGGAAGAATCATTGAATCAATGAATCTCATTAGTAAACCAGTATTTCTTGAAGGCCCATTTTCAGTGCAGGAGTTTATCACCACACGGACCACATTGTCCGATGGGTGCTGTGGGTTACCACCACACGGACCACATTGTCTGATGGGTGCTGTGGGTTACCACCACACGGACCATGTTATCTGATGGGTGCTGTGGGTTACCACCACATGGTTATAACCTTGGACATCTTTTCTTGCCTTTGAACCAAGCAGAAGTTTTCATTTGGGTTTTGGATGCTTAGGTGTGTGACCGTAATTAAGTGTCTGTCTGTGTTTTTCATAACCGAAGATTAAGTTTTTGTTTTGGAATAGTTTAGTATCTACAGAAAAGTTATAAAAGTAGAACAAGACCTTCACTGGCTTTCCTCTCTTGCATATACCCTACGGAACTCTGATTCCTTTGGTAAGAAATGAAATCAGCGTTTATACTGCATGGTTATTGGCTTTTGGTGAGAAAAGTGCACAGCTTTACCAGAAGGGAGGTCAGGTCCAGAAACGCAGCAGCGTGTGTTACTGCTCCTGCAAGGCTCATCTCGGGTGTGTGCTCCCCACTGTTACCTCAGCCTGTTAACTGCCCGCACCTCTTTTGCTGAGGATGTCAGATCCCATGGATGACTCGGGCACAAATGAATGTACCCATGGTGCACCAGCCCTGCGGGTATGCAGCCATGCTGGGGTGTGCGACCATGCTGGGGGTATGAAGCCATGCTGGGGTGTGCCACCATGCTGGGGATATGAAGCCATGCTGGGGTGTGCCGCCATGCTGGGGTGTGTGGCCATGCTGGGGTGTGTGACCATACTGGGGTATGCAGCCATGCGCTTCCATCCTGTTCCTAAGGAGGCCACACCACACACACATCTACGGCCAACAAACGTCAGCACTAGTCCTGGAATCCAGGTCTGCCTGAGGAGCGACCAGTGTCATGCATTTGGCCTGTATGTGATTATGATCCCTTGTCCTTGTCTTTAACCCATGGTCTGCCTCCTGAGCCCTCTGAACTCACATCACGGGCTCTTCCTCCACTGTTTTATTTCCACTCAGGACTGTGATCTCCAGTGTCTTGTCCAGACACAACCTCAAGCAAATCCCTGTCACCTTTCTGAGATTGTCTTCCTGTATGTGCAGTGGAATGTTAGGGCCATAGAGAGTTGTATCTCACACGGCCTAGGTGTGAAGGTGAGGATGATACGGAAGAAAGATCCCTTTACCCCTTTCTCCATGAAGCCTTCCTGATGTTCAAGAGATATTTAATGCTTCCTTCTCTGTTGCTGTGAGGGGTCATGGATAGACTGCCCCTTTGACCCCAGGCGTGGCTTCTCCAACCCCTGCCCTGCCTGAACACTTCAGGAGAGCAGGCAGTGCTACAACCTTCCCAGTGTCCCCAGGACAGCATCTGATGGGTTCTTAGTAACGGGCAAATGCGGTCTGTTTCAGGCTTTTCCTAGTAGGCACTTTGTTAGGGCTTCTTTTGCTGTGAAGAGACACCACGACCACAGCAACTCTTATCAAGGGAAAACATTTAATTGGGGTGACTCACATGTTCAGAGGTTTAGCCCGCTATCATCAGGTTACAACAAGGTGGTGTGCAAGCAGGCCTGGTGCTGGAAAAGGAAGTGGTTTGACTGTCACACCGAGAGAAGCTGAAGCAAAGGAGACCTCAGAGTCCGCCCCCACAGTGACACACTTCCTCCAGCAAAGCTACACCTCCCAATAGTGCCATTTGCTTTGGGGGTCATTTTCTTTCAAGCCACCAGTTCCTGTCAGACAACCCCTGAATGATCCCACAGATCCTGGTGACCTCTTCAGGGTTATTTGCGCTCCATTCTGAGTCCTAAATGTGAACTTGGAGAGAAACAGCAAGCTTTCTCTGTTGTCAACCCTCTGAACACTTTACTTTAGAAAGGGATTTCTCAGAATCTGCACAGTTTTAGTATTTCATTCTGTCTTTATTAGCATTTCAAACACATGGCTAGGACAGACAGATCTACAAGACTTAGGCTGTGCATCTCCCAGATTGGTGGGAGATCATTTCACTAACATGTAAACTTCTGCTCAAATGAGGTTCCTGTGTAGACTTTCAATTCGATTCCAATAATATATAGTCAAGTATCTGTAAACGTTGAGGACTTAGTCATTTCTAATAAGTGGTCATTTCTTGACACTATTGTCCCTACCATACTGCTTTTGTTTTAAATTGCCCCCGTGTTCCACACCCTGGAATTGACCTTCTGTTGCCAGCGGTATGCAAAGCTGACCCATCTGCTCTGCTGCAGAAATGTTGTGGGGTTTCCCAGGGACCCTTGAAAGTCCAAAGGCTTCAGCCCCGTTTCACCTCTCAGAGATGTTTGTGCTCTTCTGACATGGGAACCTGAAGGCATACAGAAGTTGCAGCCTACGGGAACCTGAAGGCATGCAGAAAGTGCAGCCTGCGGGAACCTGAAGGCATGCAGAAGGTACAGCCTATGGGAACCTGAAGGCATGTAGAAAGTGCAGCCCACAGGAACCTATTGAAAGTGCAGCCTGTGATGTTGAGGTCAGTTGGGCCGGGTTGGAATCATGAACAACCTGCTAACTTGTTATACTTTACAAATATGAGCTCTGAAAGTAAATGTATTGGGAGCCAGAACCATTTTGTTTTGTTTTGTCTCTGAGAAAATCTCTAGGATCTTTGCCTGATGTGCAAGCCTGTTTTTCCAAAGTAAGAATATCCATTCTTCCTATACCAGAATTGATTCTTCCTATACAAGACTGCTTCTTGTCACTAAGACTGATACACACACACACACATTCTGTCTGTCCATCATCTGTCCATCCTTCCATCCGTATCCTATCTCCTGCCTTTCTCCCCACCTTCATCACCACATCCCACCCACTCATGGAAACCAGTTGCCTCAAGAACGACCACACAGATGTTCACTGTGTGTATTTTCAGGAATACACTTCTGATTTAGCAGTTTGAAATCTCCATGTATTTCTAGTGAAGCCCTTGTATTTCCTTGTCCCTCACAGGAGGATGATGGTAGTGGCTCTTCCTTCCTCCACAGGAGAAGATGTGTGTGTGTGTGTTAACTGGGAAGTAGTTCTCTATAATTTATTCCTGTTTTGGTAAATGTGGTTTAGCTTTTCAGGAGGCTGTGTTTTTGTTTGTTTGTTTGGTTTGTTTTGTTTTTTCCCAAACCACAACGTTGCTTTCAAGAAACTTGTGGAACTCAGATACTTTATATAGTGGTTCAGAAGCTCCTCACTCCAGAGGGCTAGTGGTCTGTGTTTGCCCAGGGCAGCAGTGGGAAGAAGGGCGCAAAACTTCCAGGTTTATAGCTGAAAGGGCACGTAGAGCATCTCGTTTGACACTCTAGGACACACGAACTTTTTATTCTCATGTCACCAATCCTTTTTGCTATTTAGCCCAGAGACTCTTAGCCGGGTTCTCATGTGAACTATAAAATACCCAAAGATGATCAGGGTAGCCATTTCTACAGCTTCCCAAAGACAACATGGCCAACACTGTGGATAATTGGATGATGGGATAATAGATTTATAATTGTGAGTTACTGTTTTTAGACAAATATATTGGTATCAATTCTTATATATTGATACAAAGTTAAATTATATTGACTATTGTATGCATGCATGTTTCTACCTCTGTTTAAAACATTTTTTATGTATTGACATATATTGTATTTATATATATTGTATATATTTACCATATTGCAGTATACATTTCTACCTCTGATTAAGATACTTATATATTGTTTGTGTATTGATATATATATTTACCATATTGCAATGTATATTTGTATATTGTTTATATTTGGAGGTCATTATCCTCATTTGTTACACAGTTGTTTATTGTCTTAGTCTTTAATTTAGATAGATATTGAGAATTATATAGATCAATAGTCATCTAAGTTTGTCATTTATAATTAGACTAATCAGGTTCTTTAGATACATAGAGATTATAATCAGTATAGATAGATAATCTTCAACCTCTACAAAGAGCTGTAGAAAATGGCCTTTAATCTAACTCAGAGTTTCGTGATAGTGAGACACAATTGCTCCTGGCAGCACCGATCTGTTCCCAAGAGAATGTTGAGCACCAAAGACACTCCACCTGGAGCCTTTCTTTTTGGCAGAACTGGCCTTTGGGCAAAGAAATGCCCATACCTCAACTACTAACAGAGATACAGAGTGTGCATCAATGGATAAAATAGGACTGTCATATCCTGCCAAGACAGGGTAAGATAGTTTTGAAAAGTTGCTTGCCTTTGAAAATGGTATGTCAGTTATGTTAGGCCTTAGCCAAAGTTGGTTGCTTCAACGCTGCAAACGTGACTTTGGGTGATTGCCCAGGTAGCCAGATGTCTCTGTGATTTGTTGCATGTTTTGGAAGTTGTTTTACTGAACTTCCTAATTACCCAGGTAACATTATTTCCCTTCTCAGATCTTCGATGGGGTTGAAGACTCTATAAATGTAGTTATTTTTCTCTCATGACTTGGCCAAGTTATTTATTATATAAGACCTGAGCTAGTTAGAATAGGATATTTGTACTTATTGTATATAATTCCGTAGTAGGTTTAGAACTTTCTTACTTAAACAAAAGGGGGAGGTGTTGCGGGAGATCCTTCCGCCCCTCCAGCCAATAGCCGCTGAGATACCAGCCCATTAGGGCGTGGTCTCTCTCTTTAAAAAAGAAGCCACTTCCTTCCTTGCTTCTGGCTCCGCTTCCGGCGACTAGACTCCTTCCTGATTGCGCAGAGGGCTGTTGACTGGGACAGTGATCTGTAAGTTTTTTCCCCTTTAAATAAATACTACCCTATTAATCATAATTCCAAACTGGTGTGGGATTGTTTGTGATTTACACCTTCATCAAGGGACTGAAATCCTGTTGTACTTGTACACTGTTAAATTCGCCTGCAGGCTGTACGTGTTCCGTCCAAAGATACGGACTCCCAGCCCAGAGCCACTAGCGGTAGTCAGAGCGTTGGTATTGTCTTGTCCCATTTTCACAGTGTGATAATGAAGGGTGCCTGGTGGAAACTGTGTGGGTAGGATAGGAAGGAATTCGGGTCATCCTATTTGGTCATCCATGAGTCTTATTTGATGGATGAAGGCCACTCTTTTCTTCGGAGAGACACAGTTTCTATTGTCTGCAAGCCCATTTTCCCACAGATATTTTTAAAAACAGTCCAGTACCATGGTGTCCAGAAGATTGGATGTGCAGAGGCGTAAAGAAGCCCAGGGAAAACTTTCTTCCCCCAGACGCATGGGTTGGGAGCAGAGAATATTAAAATTTTAAGCCATATTACAGAAAACAGCCAAATTCTGGATGGTTACATAATGGATAGATCTATGCTTTTAGGCGGGTGGTCCTCTGAAAAGCCCGACAAGTTGCCTTTGCGGACAGCTGTGGATCCTGTCCACTGCTCCCGGGTCCTGATGTGAACCTGTGGTAGTTGATTGTGTTCATTTGCCCATTTGTTGCCTTATTCCACTCTTCTGAGAGGACAGGATTCCAGCGTTTCTTCTGCCCAAGTGGCTACAGCACTTTATTTCAAACCATATTCTGCCATGCAACTCTCCCCTCTGCAGCACTCCTGCTTCTCCAGGAGACAGGATCTTTCCCAGACACTGTTCTAGACTTTCATTTTGCTGTTATTTATGAACATTTCAACCCACAAAAGTCTGTGTCTGTGAAAGTTTAAATGAGAATGACCTGCATATACGTGAATGTGTGGTTCCCAGTTGGTAGCTGTTTAGGAAGGATTAGGAGGTGTGGCCTGGTTGCAGGAGGCTTATCACGGGCATGGATTTGAGGTTTCACAAGCCCATACACATCAGTCTCATTCTCTCTGTGTCCCTCCATCTTGTAAATCAGGTATGAGCTCCTAGCTTCTGCTGCAGCTCTGTGACTATCGGCAGCCAATCTCCCCGCCATGGTGGTCATGGACTCAGCCTCAGAAACTGGCAGCTAGCCTCCAATTAAATGTTTCCTTTTGTAATTTGCTGTGGTCATGGTGTCTCTTCACAGCAGTAGATCAGTGACTCATTCAGTGCCTTCATGGGTGTCGTGGGCCTGGAGAAACCCTGAACACAGATACAGAGACTGAAGTTGGAGTGAGTTAGCTCTCATGGTGAACTGGCTACCATGAGATGTTATAGCACACAGATGTTGAACAAACACAAGAAAATACAGAAAACAGGACACCTTTGAGCAGCAGACCCTAAACAGATTGCCATGTGTGAGTTTCAGATTCGGGACGAGCTAGGCTAAGGCGCAGACCCGTCCCTTCCTTGTCTGTCATTCCAGGGGCTCTCTCACTTTCCCCTTCACGAGCACAGAGCATTACGTAGATAATAGCTGCACAGTCTGTGACTTCAGTGTAGGGTCCGTGCTGCAGTCATGGCGCCGGTCTTCGCCTGTGGCTGTCCTCTTCCTCCTTCTCCTCCGCCGCCGCCGCCGATGGATGGCACCCGTTCACCACCTCTGTCTAGGCAGATGTGATGGTGGTGGTGCAGCATCTCATCTTCAGCCACCACTGCACACCACTCCAGGCTCCTTGAATAATTGCTGTGAGATTACATGGCAATTGTTGGCTGACCGTGGCTTTAAGTTCTCCGTGAGACCCTCACTGACCCACCCTTCTCCCTTCCTGATTAGTAAGATGCCATCAGAGGTTCGTTTTCTTCTAAGAATTTAGTGTCTTTTGTAGCAAGGTGGTTCAGGTCACTAAGATTTATAAGTTTCTTGGGGTAGAGTGAAGCAGGTTTTTTGACTCCCCAAGTGGGCAGGTACACGTTTTGTAAATAGGCTCTCTTAGAATCATATTTTTAGTGAAGCCAGTTATCAAGTATCTTTCGAGGCAGCAATGGAGCGCATGTTGGAGTCAGTGCTAAAGTGCATTTGCTTTGTAGCTTCCATGGGTTCAGAATGTGGGTGGAGGCTTTGCGTGCCTGGCATTTTATCAGACTGATCTTGCTGTAAAGACAAGAGAAATAGCTGACAGCATCGTAAAGCTACTAATCCCAGCCTGCCCTCCTGTTTATTGTGGTGATGGCCTTCAGAGATCCCTGGCCTCCCCTGCAGACTGAAGACAGGGAGGCTGCGGGCAGTGGGGAGCAGCGCCTCTTCTCAGGAACGGCATAGGGCAGGTAGACTACTCTCACCGAGTATGACTGCCTGGGACAAAGGGCTGGGACCGTATTCTCTTAGTGAAGGGAGAGTCGACAAAGGGGCAGCCGGGAGCTGTATGGAAGTGAAATGGCAGAAGGAGTTCTGATGTAGAAGAGTGTGAGGCAGTGCCCCAGTGTGGAAGGACAAGCGAGCAACCTGCTGAAACTGGTTTGAGCTGTGGTGAAGAGCATTGTCATGGTGAACATGTGTGTGCTAGAAATAACGTGCATGCATGCGTGTGTGTGCATACGGGCTTGCTTGCAGAGTACTTCCTGAGCACGTGCCAGAGGCACCACAGATAAAGATGGACAGTTGGATAGGAGTGTGCTTGAATGCTCATTGCTGGGCTGGTTGGTTAGTTGGCTCTTTTTAAGTTTTGTAGCCATACTTAGTGGTGTAGGCTTTTAACTTTAGTACTTGAGATGCAGAGCCTAGTAAATCTCTTAATTTCTAGGCCAGCCAGGGATACAGTGGCCCTGTATTGGGGGAAGGAGGAGGGAGAGAAGAAGAAGGAGGAGGAGGAGGAGGAAGAAGAAGAAAAGGAAAGAGGAAAAAAAGAGTTTATATACCATAGCTGCAAATCTCCAAATCTGAGGTAATTGAGGAGTAATCCACACTGATTATATATTCAAGGGCCCACACTGATTAAATTTTTATTAACCTGACATAGGCTAGGTCCACCTGGGAAGAGGGAACCTCAGCTGAGAATAGCTCCGTCAGATTGACCTGTGGGCAAGTCCCTGGGCAATTTCTTGATCAGCGATTTTTGTGGGAGGACGCAGCTCACAGTGGGCGATGCCACCACTGGTCAGATGGTCCTGGGTTGTGTATAAAGCAGGCCAGCGAGCTGTGGGGAGCAAGTCAGTGAGCAGTGCTCGTTCCCCTGTGGCCTCTGTGCAGCTCCTGCCTCAGTTCCTGCCCTGACACCCTTGATAACAGACCCCCCTCCACACACACACACACAGACACACACACTGTGTTTGTTGTGGTGTTTGTCACGGTGGAGACAAGCTAGGATAAGCGCCGTCCAGGAATCTGCTAACTGACCTCTTTTCGAGATTTTATTGATTTTATTTTTAATGCATATGAGTGTTTTGTCTGCATGTATGTCTGTGCACCGCATGTGTGAGACTAGAAGAGGGTGCTGGATCCCCAGATATGGAGTGACAATTGATTGTGAGCTACCATGTGGATGCTGGGAATTGAACCCAGATCCTCTGGAAGAATGGCCGGTGCTCTTAACCTCTGAGCCATCTCTTTAAATTTTAAATTCTAAGGAATGACTCAAACACCAAAGACTGATTGTGGTTCATTGATTTCTCCTTTACATTCTATTTGTTTGCTCTTTCTGGAGGAATCTTGATAGTTAGTAGCAGAGTTTTCTAAGTTTCCACATATAAATACCAGCAGAAGGACCTTTCTGCTTCAGAGTGCTGTGTGTTGGTCTCTGTCAGCTGCAGGCTGTGTGCTTGGTGTTTAAGTTGGTGTGACTTTCCCTATAAGTAGAAATGAGTTAGAGCACGTTCCCGACACAGAGTCTCGACTTAAGAAGCTGTGGAATGGATAGGCATTCAGTAGAAATAGGTTTTGCCTTCTCATCTTCTCTGGCCATAGGTGAATAGCAGTGAATGACAGCCCCAGGCAGGATGTGATCCCTCAGGTGTGTGTGGGCATGCGCTCACCATGCTGCTAAGTACATCAGATGCAGTCTCAGTTTACAGTATTTCCAGCTTTGGTGGCTTTCTCAGAAGCTAAGCTCATTCTCAGCCCAGTAGCACCTGCCTCTGAGAAGTCCATGTCACTACTTTGAGCATTAGTTTTCTAATTAGCAAACTGATTGGCTCAGATACATCTTGGGAAGGAAGGGGTTTGTTCCAGATTCAGCTGGAGTTCAGCATGGAATGGAAGTCAGGGCAGAAACTCAAAGCAGGAACCTGAAGGCAGGAAGTGAAACAAAGCCAGGTGGGTGGAAACCAGCCAGGACACTGGAGATGACTGTAGACTAGACAGGACATACTCCCCACAGACAGAAACTCAGTGAAGTGTCTCAGTTTGAGATGTGGCTTCTTCTGGAGTGGCTTGTGTTATAGTCCTGGGAGGATACAGACAGGACTCTATCCCTGTTGGTATGAAGACACATCCTGGCCATTGGATTTGGACTGTTATCAGTGTTCACGGTATTAATCCTGTCCTTCACCTGTATCCTTAGGCCAAGCCAGCCCCAGTCGTCTATGGTGCAGTGGCTAAATCTGCAGTCTCCTACCACATCAAGCTCCAACGCAGCCGGTACACCTCCTTCAACAAGGCTGTCCCATTCACCCCTCTCTCCTGCTGCCTCCATTGTAGACAAGCTGCCTGAATGGTACGTGGTTTGGAGTGTGCTGTGGAATTAGGTGTAACACAAAGAAGGCTTTGACAGCCCTGTATTAGAAAATGCCTGCTGCACCCCTTAGCATTGATAACTAAGCCCCCATCAGGGCTGAGCCACATCTCAGAAGCAGGTGCAGTATTTACATCTGACCTACACTCATCTTCCTGTATATTTGAAGTCATCTGTAGATAAATTTTAATATCTAATGATGTAAATACTGTGCACACCTTTTCTATACCGTTTTGTTTTGGAAAGGCATGAGAGGAAAGCCTGAATGTGATACACAATACAAATGCATGTTTTCTTTTTCTTTGTTTTTGGAAATACTTTCAGTCATTGAATGGTTGAATCTGTAGAAAAGGAACCTGTTGG
Organism: Chionomys nivalis; assembly: GCF_950005125.1. Taxonomy (NCBI): domain Eukaryota; kingdom Metazoa; phylum Chordata; class Mammalia; order Rodentia; family Cricetidae; genus Chionomys; species Chionomys nivalis. Next base: position 49,296,404 of record NC_080106.1, read on the forward strand.
CTATGCATGGCCAATTGCAGGTTCTTGAGAATAATTTGTAGTGGACGAGCCTTATTGGAACCTACTCTGCCTTTTTGGTTCTTCTTATTTATTTATGAAGTTAGGTGCTTTGGGAGAATTTTATTTGCAGATGTAAAGCACATTCTTTGTTGAAAAGAAAGGCAGAGTGGACCCTGGCCATGCTACCTTCTCTGGGCATCTTATGACCAGTTTGCAGAAGACAGTAACGAGTCAGTCTGCCTGGGCATTGGCTGGCATAGTTCTTAGCGTCAGGGACTTCTGTCTGCAGGAAGATGTGAAATTTCTCTCTTCCTTCCTTGACTCAGATCTGACCAAGTATGGTTTCCATCATTCCCCGTTGTGCACACCTCTCAGAAGGGCTCAGAGCATGTTCTTACAAGTTAGGAGAGGCTGAGCCTTGTGTGCCTTTGAGGGACAGATGGCCTAAGTAAAGAAGACCTAAGCAGGGATGGCAGCTCCTTCCAGCGTGCTGTGGGAACTGTAGGCAGCACACACGGACGCGCTGGGAGCCAGCTTAATGTGTGTGTGCCCCTTTCCTGCACTTGGCTAGTGCACGGCTGACATAGTCAGCGGTAACCATGCCTTGTGCAGCTACAATGCTGAGCACTGGGATGGACATCCCACCAGGCAATGAGGGGAGTCTGGTGAAGTGGCCCACTGACAGCTTCCCAGGGAGGCTTCCATGGAAAGGTTTGTAGCGGAAACCCATCATCTGCTTGAAAGCCAAGTGCCACATCTCTGCGTGATGTTCACGTCCCTGTCATCTCTTCAGAATATACTGTCCCACTGCTGGGGTGTAAATGAGATGTGGGAAATGTGGAGGGGGCTGTGAGGATTCTGTTTGCAGCTTTTCATTCAAGCTGTCTGTGTTCTCTCTGCAGTGTTATCAATCGCAAGGCCCGCGCAGTGTACCCATGTGAGGCAGAACACAGCTCGGAATTGTCGTTTGAAATCGGAGCCATTTTTGAGGATGGTAAGTACTGGCAAGAGCTTTGCGGTGGAGACATCCTTACTGTCTGCGCATAGAGTGCCAGCCACTGTTGGTGGTCATGCTCTGCCACTGGTCTGTAGAGACGACTTCGCCAACTCCAGACCTGAACTCCAGGAGCTGTGTGTTGTGCTAGCTCTGAAAAGCTTCGTCTTCCAGTGAGGAGCTGGGAATCCAGACACTGTGACTTCTCTCTCTGTGCTGTTCTCGTGCTTTGCAGTCTCCTGCCAGCTGGAACAGTATGCGCATCTTTAGACTTTACATTTTAAATAAGGGTGTGGATTTTAGTTGAATGTTTAATATTCATACACAGACATTTAGGAGCTATGCCTGCTTTAATATTTCACAAATTTCTCTTCTGGTTTAGTGAATATATTTTCCTCCCTTGTTCTTGATTTCTTCCCTCCCTAGTCACACTCATTTTGGGATTCATTGGTTGCTGTGGAAACAGTGATGTTGAGTGTGGGTGGAGCTCCCCGAAAGAGTTTCCAGGAAGCAGGGTAAACCTTGGATGCTAGGATGGAATGGCTGATTAGCCAGAATGTTTGGAGTTTACAGAGCATCTCGCCATAGTGCATTGTGGTAGTTAGAAGTGCAACATTTGGTGAGGATATCTGTATAGAAAGCAAGTTACTTCATTTAGAATAGATTCTGTGTGTGGTGTGTGCTCCTGGAGCCAGATTCCTGATAATATCAGAAAATAACAGCAGTGCCCTCACACAGCACCATGACACATGCACACACAGTCATCAGAGAGCGTGACCACACGGCTGCCCTATCACATGCTGGAACAGCACACGACAGGAGGTACACAGTAGTAATGAAATTGTGATGTCACCTAAGTGTGTGTAGGAGCCTCCGCGGTTCCTCGCATAGTTCTGCTGGCGAGAAAGCTACCGCCATAGAGGTGGGTCTGTGAGGATGCCCTCGGCTGTGAATGAGAAGCAGAATGACTGGCTATGTCCAAAGAGCCCTGACTTACCTGCGGAGACTGTAAGCGGCTATTCAGGGTATGAAACAGTGTCACCAAGACCAGAGTATCCCTTTGTCTGCTGAGCATTCTGAGCTGAAGACTTGGGTCTTTGCTCTTTGCCTGGTGTCCTTGTGGGGTGAGAAGCGGTCACAGGTCCAGGACACACGTAACTCTAGCAAAGGGGGTTCCCTCTGGGTGAGAAGCAGTAACAGGTCCAAGCTACACATAACTCTAGCTCTTTGCATTTCTTTTATGAGAACAATTTTTCAGAACTTTCTTCTGGGTTTAACTGTCTTTACATCTCTTTGGCCAAAATTGGGTCAAATATTCTCTCTAAAGTTGTCACTCTGAGGACATAGGTAAATGAGAACCACATTGAGTACATAGCACCTCCTTTGGGCAGAGAGCCATGAGACCTGTGTCTCCCTACGCCAAATCTGGGTCTTCTAGTATGGATGGAGGACAGAAGAAAGGCCAGGAAGTAGACAACTCTGGCGGCCCAAGTTCTCTACCGCCAGAGTCGCTTGGTGACTTTTTAAAAAAGTGTCATAAAATGTGCGTGTACATATACATAGAGATGAGCATTCCTGACACACACACACACACACACACACACGGGCTAACAGCAGGTACAGTGCCTTACCCTTCAGTGGAAACTGTGTTCTGTGTATCAGGTTTCTTATCTTAGTCTGCAAGTGTGTATCAGGGTGATGCAGTGAGCTTCAGAAGGCTGAGCTCTGAATACTGTAGACACTTGGGGGACATGCTGATGCCTCTGTGCCCTACAGGGCACATCACAGTGTGCTGCAGGTATGGTTGCATCTAGCCAGGTTATGTCTCCCTTGGGCATGGTGGCCAGCTCTGTCTGGCATGCTAACTGGACACGCAGGGCATCTCAGTAGTTCCTTAGCCCCTTCCCCAAAAAGGTCTGCTCAGTATGCTGGCACTCTCCCTCCCAACTTGTAGATGTGGATTTTCCATGAGTGCTGTGTCTTCCAGGTGCCTCCCCAGCGCCCCATTGTGGTGCACATGAGCTCAGTGGAAAGTTTTCAGAGTTGGCACAGCAGACTTGCTGTTCTTTAGGGGCAGGTTCTAAAGGGCATAGGAAGTTGGAGCCCATAAGTAGGGTACAGCCCTACCATATAAATAAATACTATATATACAATATTATATGCACTTTTATCTTCAGTGAATAGTTGATCTCTCAACTTGTTAAAATCAGGTGTTTGCTCAGAATTTGTTCGTCCTTCGAATGGTAGTGGGGTGTTTCTGACAACCAGCCTGAAATGAGACAGTTAGGCAGGTCATGGGACCTTCTGTGCAGCCAGCCAGCATTCCAAGTAGCCACTATTCACAGCTCAACCTGCAGAACTGTCTCCAGGAACACTCTCTTGCTGAAGTCTAGCGATCACAAGGATCCTACACTGTAATCCATTTTTGTAGTGTACGCAAGGACAGAACCCAGTTTATGATAGTTAGTGGCCTGATATGACCCCTGGACGTCACTATTCATAGAGCTTCGGAATAATACGAACAGGAATCCCGACAGTGTGCGAAAGGGGAAGTATGCCATTCTCTAACAGTTCTCTTTCTCCTCCTACTCTGAGGCCGTGGACTTAGGTTATGAATTCCAGTCCTTGACTGAAGATGTGTTTCTGTAGCTCTGGGAGATGTCTCTTGTGCTCTAGCAGGAAGATGTCTCTTGTGCTCTGTGCTCGCTTATGTGGTCTCGGGGCAGCCAGTGTTCCTTTAAAAGCTAGAGGAAACGTCCCCCACAGATACACTTGTTGGTATCTCTGCTAGTCACGTATGAAGCCTGGTTTCCCCTGCGTCTGCCCACAGGACCATAGGGCTAATGGTAGCACAGGCTTTGCTGGAACTAGCCCACACTTTGTACCGAGGCCAGCAGCCCCATGGGCCCAGTGTGTTGGTTAGATTCCAGATGTAGAGCAGTCTACATGTCTCTATTGTTTGGGCAGCAGGTACAGACCAGATTAATCCTTTAAAGGCTCTAGGAATTAGACTTTTAAGGTTTCAAGTACACAGATTAATCCTTGAAATGCTGTTTGGCATCCTCTGGGAGGCTGGTGGTTTGTGGACAGCATCACCCGGCAGGGCCTTCCAGATGTGTTCCTAACATGGGAATCTCAGAACGCTGTTCAGTGCCAGATGAGGACATGCAGTGTGACGCTGGCTAAACTCAGAAATAAGCAAGTTGGAATATCGACTTGTGGAGCAAAAGTATTTTATTTAAAGCTTAGAAAGGAGACTGAGAAATGTGACATTTGAACCCGTGGTCTCCCTGAAGAGGGAAGTATGCTAGGTGGGAGACAGAGGGGAATCCTCAGACACAGCTTTCATGGGGCCTGTGTTTGCTTCCTAGGCTGAGGCTGAGCTCCTAGTATTTTCTTACGCAGAAGCCTCAGTATTTTAATGTTTGCCACAGTATATAGTTCACCTTAGGGTAGCCTAGAAAAGCCCAAGACTTGATTCTGTAATGGATGTGGCTTTATGGAAAGCATTGGTGCTGGTTCTGCAGCCTGCGTCCTGGACGGTCAATGGTGGGATAGTAAAAGCACAGTGATAAACCACTTCACACACACTGGAGCGGGGAGATGGAAGGAATCGTCATTAGTGAGGTTGTAGAGAAACCGGGGCCCTTATGCAGTTAGGAATGGGATCAAGATGATAGCCGTGTGGAAGATAATACTGTGGCTACTTAAAACATGAGTAGTGGTAGCCGGGCGATGGTGGCACACGCCTTTAATCCCAGCACTTGGGAGACAGATGCAGGCAGATCTCTGTGAGTTCGAGGCCAGCCTGGTCTATAGGAGCTAGTCCCAGGACAGGCTCCAAAGCTACAGAGAAACCCTGTCTTGAAAAAAAAAAACATGAGTAATGCAGTCCGGTGTGACCCACAGTCCAGTTCTGAGAATGCACTCAAAATGAGGAAGGTGGGGAGTCTTGTATTTGCATACCGATGTTGATAGCATCATCCATGCTCACGAGGAGCCCACAGGTGGAAAGAACTCAGTGCCCAAGAGCAGGTAAGTGGACAAACAAAATGTGTGTACTTAGATGGGACTGTAAGCAAGCTGTTTACAGAAAGGCTGGCCCGTGGGTGTGATTGAACCTGAAGAGATCCAAAGGGACTAACAGATGACTCCGTTTATGGAGCATCCAGACTCGTAGAAGGATGGAGGTCACCAGAGGACGTATGTGCAGACGGTGGCCCGTAGGAAAGGGCAATAGAGAGCGAGAGGAGATGGAGCCACTGTGTCTCCTGCCATAAAAATGGAAGCACAGCTGCCTTGCCACGCAGCATTTAGTTTCCAGTGCAGGAGACCCTTTGGGATCTTCTGCCAGCTCCTTCTGACAGCCAGAGCAGCTGCAGTGTGGTCCCTGCCAATGCTAGCCCTGCCCTGAGGTGGTGACGGGATTAAAGAATGAACAGATCTTCTGAAATTGTCACGGATTAGCCTTGGCAAGCTCTGGTACCTCAGCTTGAGTTTACACTTTTCCAGGATACCATAGTGCAGCAGGTGGCACATTCTGGGGAGCAGCTTTGGTGCTGAGTCCAGTCCTTTCTCCATATACTGGTGGCATTGCCAGTGTTCTGTATGGACGATGCCTTTCAACATAGTGCCCTTAGTAGCACGAATGGGGTAAAGGGGATAAAAGTGAATTGCTGCCTGCTGGTTCACCTTGAAAGCACACCTTAGATTCATTTGCTCATTTATTGCACAAATGATGTTGCGAGACACTGAGTCAGGTGCCAGGGGGTGTGAGTTCTCATGCTTATGTGCTGTGCTTTCAGCTGTAGCCTCAAAAAGGAGTCTCGCTCTCTCCTGGACTCTCAGGCACACGGAATGTGTACGCGTGAGGCCCCTCATCTGGTCTGGAATCGGGGCAAAACCTCCACTGAAGTGTGAATCTGTCCTGCCCAGGCATGGCTGGGGTGTATTCAGGACCTAGGGAGCAACCAAGTAGAAGCCTAAAGCTGTTTGGCAGGGGGAAGAAAGTATCAGAAGGCTGGGCGATGCAGATAGCAGAATGCACAGCACCTCTTTCAAGGGGAAAAACAAATTGTGACCTCATTGAAAAGGACAATTAGAATTGAACCACCAGTGTTCTCCACACATGAGTGGGTCGTGAATTGCTCGATTGCAGCTGGCAGTCACAAAGCAATAGAATAAAGAGAGCGGCATGCACACGGGGAAACACTGCTTCACAGTGTTTGTACCTACACTCAGTCTTTAGTATAAAATAATTCCATTGGTTGTGATCCAAAGCTGCATTTCAGAGCTGGTTTCTGGGTGGTTTTGTGGACAAGTACTGCCCCCTCCTCACAAGGTATGTGGCTACTGCCCCCTCCTCACAAGGTATGTGGCTACTGCCCCTAGCCATCATTGGTGCTTCAGCTTGGGTCCCTTGATACCAAAACGCCAGTGTCCTGGCTTGAGCCCTCTGTCTTTTGATATCCAGTATGACCCTTGTCTTCTGTGGTGGCTGGAAAGGTTGGAACAGAACTTGCTTAAGGAGAAGCCGTCCTGAATCTACAGTGGAAGAGCTACCCCTTGAAGAAGTGGGAAAGGCTCTGGGCAGCAAGTACTGTAGGCATTAAGGCCGTGCAGCCCCTGTTGGTGAACCAGCTGATAGTGTACGGGGTTTGAGGCACTGCTGGACTGGTGGGAAGGGCCCTGTGAGCACTGGATCAGTAAGCTTGATTTTGACATGAAGCGGGGGAAAGTGTGCTCTGCTCTGTGTTCTCTGGTGTTTATCGAGCAATTTGGTGCGCAGTGAACTTAGAAGGAGCAAGACGAAGCTGGGGGACTAGATGGGTGAGCTCTGTGCCTACCAATCCTGGGCAGAAGTCATCAGTAACTCAGGGCTGCAGGAGGGCTCCTGCTCTTCACTGGCTGCTCCGTGGTTGAGCCAGCAGGAAACACGGCAGCATGGTGAGTGTTGTAAAAAACGGTGTGTGTTCTTTTTCAGTTCAGACCTCAAGGGAACCTGGCTGGCTGGAAGGGACCCTGAACGGCAAGAGAGGGCTGATTCCACAGAATTACGTCAAGCTGCTGTAGCTCCTGGCCTCAGGAGAGCTCCCGCTGACCCTGGCACCCGTGCACTAGCCTGGGACAGCACCCAAATGCCACCGTCACGCTCAGGAACTGCAGATCACCATGGGCACTCCAGGGCTGAGGACCCAGGACCGGGCAGACGTGAGCAGAAGGGGAGAGCAAGAGCAGCATTGGTAGAGTGGATGAAGCAGCGGGGGCGGGCCCCATGGGTGACATCACTGCCAGGCATGGAAGGATCCCATTCTCCAATGCACTCACTGTCGGGTTTCCGTGGGAACTGTGCTGCTCTCGCATTGTGTGTCCAAGGCATGTGTGGCCTTGTGAGTGCAGGGGAGCCGGTCCCATTCTGGGGGGAAGCAAAGAGAAACTTTCAAGCCCATGTCTTCCTGTCTGCCTGCCTCTCCTGGCTCCCAAGCCTGCTCACCGGCAGCTGCACCAAGCTCATGTGTGCTTACCATGGCCTTTCCATGTGTTCACCTGGGTGCTGTTGTCCCATGCAACCTTGTTGCCACAAGGCCCCTCTGTAAATGAAATAAAATGTTATTTACTATCTGGTGTCTGGCCTACTGTGGGGGGTGCATTCCCTCATTGGTGACTCATGGTTTGACAGTTAGATGAGCAGACCGTAGGAACCGTGTAATTTGCAGCAGGGAGAGGGTAGTCCTTTCTGAGATCAAATCCTAGGGTTGGGAGCTCCGGTCTCCTGCATAGACCTTTTCCCCAAGACACAGGGGGATGGGAACTGGTCTGTGGCAATGTGTGGGCGAGCTGTACCCATACTGGCGGCCAGTTCTTCTGGCTGGCTTCTTTGGACAGATCTCTCTCATACCATTCAATATGGCCTTGCCTCCCAAACCTCAGCTTGAATTTCCCCATCTTGACAAGGGCAGGCTTTGGGAAGGGTGGGCTTATAGCTGTCCTAGCATGGGATGCCTTGCTCTTCCCCATTCCACTCGGTCCCAAGTCCAGGCTCAGGCATGGCCAAGGCCTGTGGGGAAGAATGGGCGGAAGCCCTGCAGGAAGCTCCGGGTTCATGGCCTTGGGACCGTGAGGCTAGTTCCATATCAGATGGGGGGCTACCGGAGGTGGGGTGCTGACATCTAACCCACTCAAGGTTCCTGAACCTTCCTGAATTTTCTCCTAGACTGACGCCAGAGCCCCCTTCTCTGCCAGCTAGCAGCTGTGGCCTCACCTCAGGTGGGTCATGTGTAAGGGCATCAGGTTTATCTGGAATGGCCTCCAAAGGGCCATGTGTTACATTGCAAAGGGAGTCTTGGGGGAGATTTTAGGTCATTGGGATGTACCTGTCGGGGTTTATGGGAAATAATTTCCTTTCCTGTGTGTGTGTTTGGTTGTTTGGTAAGACTGTGAGCCAAAATAAAAAGAAAGTGAGGACCGGTTCCTTACCATCTAAGTTAAAATACCAAGCCTGTGGGAAGAACCGAGGCTATTGAGGAACCCAGGGCTGCACTATAGTAACTCTCTTGAGCTTGAGTGGCCAGCCTGGCCCTGGAGGAAGGGTCAGAGCCGTCAGTGCCCTGTGCTTTGAACTGTCATTTCCTGGTGTGACAGTGAAGGTGCTTGTAGGAAAAGGTGTGCCTGTGGACAGGTATGGTGGCTCAGCATGGGAAGACTCCTGGCCTTGCTCCTCACTGGGGTGACCAAAGTGGGCACTAGACCCAAGTTACTGCAGCAAGACTTGATTTGCTTGCTGACTTGAGGATTTTCCTGCTAAGAATGTGGTGTACCCCCTTCCCTGTACCTTAGCATTTGATTATGTCTGACCGTCTCCACGATTCTGTCCTTCCTCCTCATAGGAGGACGCAAGCATGAAGTTCCAATGTGTGCGTGGAAGCAGAGCGTGTGTGCAGTGGTGGGGGCTTCTGGTCCCTTTGTTACCAACCGCCTGCACCTTGGTTGTCAGTGCCCTCTCTGTGCCATGGGCCCCACAGTGGTGTGACTGAGCAGACTACCTGTGGCCCCCAGAGCTGTAAGCCTGGCTTTATCTCGGGGAAACAGGAAATGCTTTCCTCCGAGAGCTAGAGGAAAGTCAGGGGTGTTTCTGTCAGCATATGTCAGCACCTGGCCCAACCTGCCACCACCACAGGGCAGAGCAGAGAGCTTAGCCCTAGGCAGAACGGGAGCTTTTCATAGCGGTGGGCGCAGGGGTGTATGGTTACACCCGGTGATCATTTCCATCTCCTGAGAAGAGGTGGGTTTGGTTAGGTGGGTGTGGCTGTCCCGGGAACGTCTCCAGGAGGCTGGCGCTGGCACATGCGCTTTACTCTGGACTTGGCTGCCTCGCTCACCTCCCGCAGCATCAGCCACACCACTAGGACTAGATCTTCAGCCTTTGTTCGTACCAAGGCCCTGCAGGACGCTTCATGCATGGGTGTCCACCTGGGAAATGGGGAAATCCAGTGCTGTTGGGACTTTTAGTGACTAAATCCCGTGATGCGCGTGCTCATCAGGAAGCGTTAGTAAGTGGAGAGGAGGAGGCATGGAGAGGTTCTCTGGCGGCTTCGCATCTCTTAGCCACCGTCCTGATTCGGATCTTGTGAGTCTGTCAAAGTTCCATGTGTTGAAGGCGTAGTCCCCATTTGAGGGCCCCAGTGGGAGGTGGTGGCAACTATCAGACAGCCCACTTAATGCCCTAAAGCTCCTTACATGCTGGTTGTCATGGAGTGAAGAGCTTTACGTTGCTTCATGCTCTCTGCTGTGTTCTGCTGTAGTGTCAGACCCTCCATAGGCCCCCAACCAGAGCTGACTAGCCACAGACTGAAGCCGTGGAAACTGAGCTTTAGGCCAACCTTCTTTTTTAAATGTTGATATTATCAAATACGCTGCCAACAGGGACAGTGCTAACACAGCCAGCCACATTCCTCTCTGCCGTCTTATACAAAGGCCATTCTTTGCCCTTGTTCTCTGCCAGTTGCCGTGATGCCCATACCCTTCCCAAGGTCCCTCTGCCTCTCTAATCCTAGCTTGTGCTCATTTCCCACCTGCCTCGTGCTGAGTGCATTCTCATCTTGGCTTCTCTCGAGTCTCTCAGAGCCAGCCTCTGCCAGATGTTTCCATGACACCTTGAATCTTCTTTAGCCACACAGCTTCTGCGTTCCTCTCTGAGGATGTTATCTCTGTGCCCACAAGTGTCATTTCGGATGGCTGCCGGCTCACTTTTCCTTCTCTCTGCTAAGCAGTGATTTACTGCTCCACATTTAGGGAACACAGCTTTTTCTCCCAATGCTAAACGTCTGGGTAAAAGTCTTTGCGTCCACCTGCTTGGATCTGTCTAACCACAGATGAGTGTGGCTGATGATTGTCCAACAAGAGACCTGCACATCGAGCGTGGATAGTGCGTATGTGTGGGATGAAGATGGACAGCTCGGTGCCACGTGCTGGTGTGTGGACTTCTTCCAAAGTTAGTGTCCGTGAAAATGGCCGCAGAGTGGAGTGAGGGCAGCGTGCTGAGTCTAGCCTGTCAGAGCCTGAATAACACTCCCTGAAGCCACAGAAATGGGTTTTGTTGAGCTGGGAGGAACTCGGAAGCCAGTCTTGGTAACATACATTCTGCGGTGTCTGAATAGCCAAGGGTGTAGTGATGTGGTCTTTCCCTTTATGAGAGCCAGACTCTTCTGGCTCTTCCAGTTTGACTGTGGCCTTGACCCTAGATCTCAGTCCATGGGACAGAAGCAAGTGTGAAGGATCGAGGCTTGGAAAGCATTAGCCTTCTGCACCATGTCTCTGAGCTTTGCTGAGCGCCGAGCAGTTTTATGTAGCAAAGCTATCATAGTCTAAGCACCGATGCATGAACGAACCCCACACAGTCGAGTCCAGTCCTAATCAGCAGACTCCCTGGACAGTTCACAGACTCTGGAGAGAGACTGGCGAACCACTGGACTTCTCTGTCATGGAGTAATTCTGCCCTGTCCTTCACTTGGCTTTGTACAGCCTTGGGTCATGCCAAACGTCAGGGTCCTATCTCAGTGCTCTTCTGTTTAATGCTGCTTGGGAAATCACTGTTCTATTTCCAGGAAAACTGCTGCACTAAGACTGGGTGGCTGGAGCAGAAAGTGTTAGATATGCCTGGATCGTCTTCATCTGTAGACACCTGTGTCATTCATCAAAAGGCATGCTAGTGCTTCTGTGAGAAACGCCCACGCTTTGCTTCAGGTGCATTTGACAGACACATGCAGTAATCCCCTTATTCTGTATGCGACACACTGCACGGAGCTAGTGCCGTGGCACATAGTAGTAGCTGGCTGCCCTGGCACTTCTCAGCTCGTGATTGCTAAAGGGGAAACTGGATTCTCTTGGCCCAAGAGTTGCTTTGTGAAGTCCTTAAAAGCAAAATGAAGACACAGTTGGCCCAAGACGAAGCTTTCTGAGCTCTGAAGGCCACCTGCTTCCTCAACGATGCTCATGGGAGGACCTCTTGGCAGGCAAGATGGCTTTCGTTTCAAATCTGAGGCCATGGAAGGCTCTGCTCCTTCAACAGGTCAGATTTCTTAAACTGTTTGCATGTAGATTTGCTTTCACATGCAGATGTTTTTACCACCCACCCCATGACATACAATTTTTCTCCTGGGCTGTGGTTAGTGGCCACACTGTGTTCTAGAATTTTATCTGTTTGCTTAAGCAATGTTAAACTTGTCTCTCACCCAAGCTGCTCTTTCTGAAAGCCAGTCAACACTCACCCATTAAATGACACATTGCTTTAATTTACCTATGAGGAAATGTTTCCTATTTTAAAATGAACTGGTAATTGGATTTTTGTTTTCTATGTTCATGAGTGTCCGGGGGGCAGTTCCACAAAGACTGGATAACCATCAGGGTTTACAGGTACCCAAGGGAGAAAGCAAGATCACACGGAGGAAGAGCTCTGCCTACAGCTGGCGTTGCGGATGAAGAGGGGCAGGCCGTGCTTGCGTGTCCACACTGCTATGTAAGGTTCTGGTATGGAGGAGGGTAGTGATCTACAGATTAGCCTCAGAACCACAATGACTCTGCCCGAAGAGACAGCTGATCATGTGACAGTGAACAGGGCTCTTTCTAGACTCAAAAACCTCCAGTGGCTCCATTGTTGGCTACGGGCCGAAGTGCAGGACCAGAAGATAGACAGGCATGAAGTCAGACGGATCTCTAGGCATGCAAATGAAGAGTTTGTAGGACAACAGGCGACTAAAGGAAAGGATTTATTGTAATCTGCTTACAGTCCTTTGCAAAGACAGACATGTTTTTGCATAAAGATATAAATTGCTTTATTTTAAACTAATTTAGTGTTTTAATTATATGAAGAAGTTTTGGTGAATTATGAATTGTACCAAACCAAGATTTTTAAGAGCAATATGGTACAAAAATAAGAGCAGACAGACAGTTTGGCCAGGGACAGGCATTCAACAGTGAATTTAGAGAATATGGCTTCGCTGTTTAGTTAAGCAGAGTTACCTGGAGACACACAAGGAGCCAGTAACTTCATTAATACAAAAAGCTAAGACAGACGTCCTCCACTCAGTCCTGGCTAGGATGGAATCCAGTCATAGAGTTAACTCAGCTCCTCCTCAGATACCTCGTCTGCATACCACGTACCCTTCACCTTGGAGGTGTGGCTGTGATCCTGCCGTGCTGTAAGTTGGCTGCCTCTAAAGATCTGCCTATAAACTAAATTCTTGAAATTGCAAATTATGTATGAAAGCCTCCTCCCTCCGAGTTCAGCGGTCTAGGTTTCCCCTCGCAGAAGGCAGGCATTCTTTGAAAGACAAGGTAATGTTGTCTGCATGGTGAACCCTGTGGGAAAGGGCTGCCCCACTGGAGCCTTGTCCTGGCCTTCTGCTTGAGTTACGACTTTTAGGTTTTGGGAATTTGTGTGATTTCACTGAGTACAGATGAAAATCATCACCACATTTGAAAGATTAATTTGGCCTCTATTCATAGATTATTTAGTGCAATCATATTGTAGTTCCCCAGAGATACATATGTTTGTGATTTGGGCCAGGAGAGAAAACATAAATTACATCAGTATTGGACAGATTAATGGATTAAAGGTTTAGTGCCACTGTCTTGCTTATATGATCTGTAGTGTTTTTGTGTTTTTTTCCTCCAAAACTGTTTATGTATAAAATTTTCATTTTTAAAACCTACCTTTAAAAAATCTAAAAACCTTCTACTGATCTGCGGTCTCCATGCCATTCTGATTGACTCCTGCCCAGAAGGACTGCCCCAGTACCGCCTGTCATGATTGCTGTTCCCTTGACCAGCTCCAGGAGTGAAGAACCCTGTCCAAGGCCAGAGGTGCTTTCTGATCTTTGACAGTTGTGGAGAGTGTATGGAGTTTCTTCCCCCAGAGGAGAAAGCTGGGTTTTCTGAAATGGGAGAGCTGTACTCTCTGCGCTGAGTTTCCAGTCTCCCCTTCTGAGAGTGGGTTCTGCTTCTTATGGAAAAGGGAAAGACAGCGCTCCCAGGACCTCGGTCCAGGGGGCCCTGTCAAGTTACACCTGCCGAGCTGCAGACACAGCTGCAGCAGCATCCCCGATGGAAGCAGGAAGAAGCAGAAGCCAGAACAGGGCACTGGCGGCTCACACAACCCCACGCAGGAGACCAAGAACAAAACAGAAAAAGTAGAAAGTAGAAAGGCTTAGAGACAACCAAAGAGGTTTAAGTGTGGTTATTTACAACAGAGACTGTAAAATGGTAAATGAGATATGAAGCTAAAAAAGGCACAGCTTTCCTTTTCTTAAATACACTGTAAACGGTTCGGTACGCATGCAGAGCATCTCACGTTACAAAAAAAAGTTTAACCTTGTTTAGACAAAGATAGTACTTAAATAGTCTCCAGCAAAATAGAATTCTCTCAAAAATACTTTCCCATTCATCCTATTAACCATTAAAGATTTTTTTTGTATGTGTCTCATTTACAAAAGTTCCTTGCACCTTACTTCAGGTCCTCCACGATTTATACAGACAGTAATGTACAGCCCAGCAGAAGACTGCGGAACATTATTTGTAAAGCCAACACAATAGATACTAGAAATCGAAACCAAGGCATTTAACAACTTACTCATTCTAATTAAATAATAAATGGACACTAACGAGTGTGTATGCCAGCGATGCAGAAAAACGTGCCCTGGAAGGCCGCAGTTCCACGCCACGTGTTCCGTTTTTACACATCAGGAATCTGTATGCATTTTTTTTGTTTTTTTTTTGTATTTTTAAATAACAAAAGAATATTAATGCCCCATATTGACTAGACGTTTTATGTGCAAACCAAGGGTAAGCTTACAAAGTTCTCTAGTCCTCAAACCCTTTGAAAACAAGCCGGAGATACCAGAAACTACATGGCATAGTTAAAACTTCCATCTGTTAAAATATCAAAATCAAGAGTTATTGACTAGATATGGCTTTTCATCCAGAGGAACGGGAACGTGTTTTCTAAGCGCTGGGAGTGGAGAGGGAGAGTCCTTTAGCCAACTCAGGCCTTGCCAAATCCACGTCTCATGGCTTTTCCGGCTGTAGACCCTTGATGTGACTTTAGCCTTGAGAGACTGCTGAGCAAGCGTGACTCAACCACCACAAGTTACAACCGCAAGTCCTCGTCCTTCGTAGGTGTGGAACGATGCGGGGAGACTTAAGGCAAAGCTCTTCCTGGCTGACGGCTTCCGTCACTTCCTGTGAAAGTAAAGGGGTGTGGCGTTCCCAGACTCCACCTTTGGCAGCTGGTCGCTGATGATCTCCACCAGCATGGCGGGAAACTCCACCTTCAGGGCTTGGGACTCTCGGAAGGTGTAAAAGCAGAATTCCAGCAGGTCACTCACCAGCTGTAAGACAGACACAGAGACATGACATGGGCCTTCATTTTCAGATGCCTGCCTCCTCCTCCATTCGGCCTACCCCTGGTGCAGACATGGGCAGCAGTGCTCAGGAATTCTGCCAGGAAATCGTGGCATATAGTTTAGTCAAGTTATCTGGGGGACAAAGATGTGTGTTCCTGGCACTTGTCAACCAGTGTCGTCATGCTAAACAAATTTAGTCAGCAGTCTACCATGAAAAGAATATCCAAAATGCATGGGACATGAGATAGTGGTGCCTGAGCCACAGAATGGCCCCTCAACCAATTCTTATTTGCCAGCTTGCGAATTGATTAAATCTGGCATATATATATGCTGGCCTGGGGCCCACACATGCCCATACCCCAGAGGAAAAGAAGCAAAAGAGGCTGCCCTGTTAGTAAGTAAAATGATGTCTCCATGGCTGAGCTGGCCAGTGGAGCCTAGGCGGCCATCACTTCCAAAGGACTCTGCCCTGAGCTGGAGAGAGGCTGGGGCTCCTCAGCTATACTGCAGTTATGCCTGATTTGAGAAAATTAAAAACCTCAAGTTAAGGGTTCTCTGTCTGTGCGCTGTCCCTACCCTGAGACTCAGGAACCTTTCCCACTCTTTCTTCAGCCAAACCATTCCCAGTTAGGTAAGAAAACCCATAAACGGATTATGTCATTAGTGGCACTGAAGAACGCAGAATGACAAGTATTGAGAGTTTCAACCTCCTAACTGATCGGAAGAGGTCAGGACTTGAAGGCAGATCCTTTTACACATCTCAGTTGAAAAGAAAATGAAGAATGTCATGAACACTTATGAGAGAGTCTGTTAACTTAGCAGATTTCACATTACTGTAGTTCCAGAATAAATACCAGATGGGAGAACACACATAAAACCTACACAAGCAGTTGCTCAAAGTTTCCTGAACTTGGGTAAACCCATGTATCTTCAAGAAATAAGTACAGTCAAACTAAATTAAAAAAAGTCCAACATCAGGATGTGTGGAGCAGTGCTGTACTCAGAACAGCTGGGCAGTGGCGCCAGGCACTGGTCCTCCTCCCCACAAAGCAGCAACTGCACTGTGAGGTGAGTGGCCATGGAGATGGAGGCTCAGGAACCTGGGACGACAACAACATGAGAGGGGAAACAGAGATCCCCGCAGGGTCCACCATAGGGAGCAGGGATCATCCCTTTTCTGCAGTGGTGGGGGAAATGTCCCAGCAAACTCCATTAGTATGATACTTGTCACCCCAGAATGTCACCATTCTGGTGCGTCTGGTGGCAACTTGGGTAACTAACCAGAAATCTCACTGACTTTGCTTTGAAAAATGAATTTACTCATAGTAAGACAGGGTACTACAGCCAGCAGCCATCTTAAGACAGGCCTACTGTGCAAATAGACTGCTCTCGGGGTCACAGGCCGCTGTATATTCCATCCAAGGCCCTGAAACCTGGCTAAGGAAAGTGACGCAGGTCTTTCTGGGGGTTGTGACACAGGAATGGATTGCACTGTCCTCAAGAACCTTTGAGACTAGGCGTGTGGCCACCCACTTGAGGACTTTATCTAGTGCTAGGAATGAAGACAGATGCCAGCCCCTGCTCCCCACCATGCTTCCCCCTGTCCTTGGTGAGGCCTTGTGTTTCTAGGCCCTTGGTTCCAGCCATTGTCCCTCAAGTGGAAGGAGCAGCTGTTGTCAAGTACAAATTGCACTGACATGGCAGAAGCACAAAACAGACTGAAAAGGAGCAAGCATTAACAGTGCAGTGACCCATTCGTTAGGAAAAAAACAGGCTAATTGAAAGATGCGGCCTGGGTGGAGTGGTAGCAGGTACTGACTACAGAAAGCAAGACACAGACTGAAGGCAAAGAGCTGGAGAAGGAGACCGCACGATACACTAAGGATCCAGAGCAGCCAGGACACCAGAAAGCTGTAATACGATATTCCATATAAACCAAAGGAACAGAGTAGAAATCCAACCGTTTCCTTTTACAGAAGTTTGTTGGTTTGTTTTTTAGTAAAAAACACATTGGGGAAAGTGCATCCTCTTCGGTAAGTGCTGCTGGGAAGACTGGACACCCACATGCAGAAGGCAGAAACTTGACACCATCACTTGCCATGTAGAAAAGTCCAGTCAACTTTTGCTTTTTTTTTTTGCCCCATCTACTGCGAGAATGAAGACCATTCTCAGCAATCAGACAGTCGACATTCCAGAAAATGTGGACATCACTCTGAAGGGGCGCACAGTCATTGTGAAGGGTCCCAGAGGAACCCTCCGGAGGGACTTCAATCACATCAACGTAGAGCTGAGCCTTCTTGGGAAGAAGAAGAAGAGGCTCCGGGTTGACAAATGGTGGGGCAACAGGAAGGAACTGGCCACCGTCAGAACCATCTGCAGCCACGTTCAAAACATGATCAAGGGTGTTACACTGGGCTTCCGCTACAAGATGAGGTCTGTGTATGCTCACTTCCCCATCAACGTTGTTATTCAGGAGAATGGGTCTTTGGTTGAAATCCGAAATTTCTTGGGTGAAAAATACATCCGCAGGGTTCGGATGAGGACAGGCGTTGCTTGTTCTGTCTCTCAAGCCCAGAAGGATGAATTAATTCTTGAAGGAAATGATATTGAACTTGTTTCAAACTCGGGTACCAGTCCCAGAAACAAGCTCCGGAATTTTAATACAATTTGGGGTGTCTTTTGAGACAATAAAAGACTTGTATTGATAAAAAAAAAAAAGTCCAGTCAAGATGGATCACAAGCCTGAATGTAAGCTGGGCGGTGTTGGTACATGCCTTTATTTAATCCCAGCACTCAGGAGCAAGACACAGGTGGAGCTCTGTAAATCCAAGGCCGGCCTGGTCTACAGAGTGAGTTCCTGCATGGCCAGGACTATGCAGAGGAACCCTGACTTGAAAAACAACACAAAACAAAAACAAAGCCTAAATGTAATCCCTAACACCTTTAGGCAACTTAAAACATGGGGGAGAGAGTACAGGGCATGAGCTGCAGACAGTGACTTCCTCACTAGGAGCCCAAATTGAGAAATAAATGCAAACACTGATGAGTAAAAGATCAAATCAAACTAAAATATTCTGTACAGAGAGACAGTAAGCAGCATAAAGAGACAGCCTACAAAATGGAGAAAATATTTACTTATTCACCTGAAGGTCCAGAATACTTAAAAAAAAAAAAGTAGCCAACTTCAGAATCGATGGAACCACAACAACAAGAAAGACAAAGACAAAACAAAATCAGCTTCAGCCACTAGGGATTTACAAGTCACTACAATAATAAGAAATCAATTCCTGAAGCCTAGAATGGCTATTAAGAAAAGTGCTGGCAAAGAAGTAGAAAAACAAACTCATGTACTGTTAAGCGGAGTTTAAATTGGTACACACATTATAGAGCAAGGCATTGCCGTCCTTTAAGAAAAGAGATTACTTCTGAAGTCAGCTAACTTATGGGAAGTAAAATCGTCAGATTCGAGAAAGTCCATGTTTATCGTGACTTTATCTGTATCACAACAGATACAGAATCAGCCTACGTGCCCATCGGCAGACAATGGAGGAAGAAGATGCGTGTCTGTACAGAGTGCACTGTTGTTCAGCCATAGGCAATGAAATCCTGTCTGTAGCAAAATCAGTGGGACAGGATGATACTATGTCCGGTGAAATAAACCAGACACAAAAGGACAAACATTTTGTCACGGAGGAAGTTTGCAAAGCTTGAACTGAAAACAGAAAGCTGATTATTAGATACTGGAAAGGGGATTGGTTAAAAGGGTGGTTGATCAGTGTTTGTATAGAAATAACATGAAAAGCACTGGACAAAAAAATGAGAAAAGGGCTCAAAAGGGAATCTCAGAAATGAACTGGTTGAAAGAGACTTTGCACATCACAAGAAAATAGGATGATCTATTTAGAGTCCGAAAAGAAAAAAAATGGCAACTAAACTATTATACTCAGAAAAACTACTATTAGGAAATAAGGGCAAAAGATTTTTCAACACATAAAAGCTAAGTAATTCATCACCATGGAGTAGCAGAGTGACCCTACAAGGAGGGCCTGTGGGGCCGGCTACCCTAGGTGCCAAAGATTGGGGAGTACCATCTTGAAAAGATGTAAAGCGATGGAAGACTACACCATACAGCATACACAGCAGAAAGACTAAAGACTAAAGACTAAAGACTACACCATACAGCATACACAGCAGAAATACAAGGCGACAATAAGGTAGATTGATATAGGAACCCATAAAGAGGAGCAGCGAAGGGGGAGTTAACAATTACAGTATGGGGGTAATCCCAGCACTCAGGAGACAGTCATGCGGCTCTCCATGAGTTCAAGGCCAGCCTGGTCTACAAGAGCAAATTCCAGGATAGCTAGGACTGCTACACAGAGAAACCCTGTCTCGGAAAAACCAATAGGCACACATCTGCAGTTATCAATAGTAATCTTGAATGTAAGTGACTCAAGTTCCCTAAGTAAAATCTAAACATTGAGTGAGTTTGTGTGTAGGGCACTAGACTCGAAGAAGAAACTCACTTCACAGGAGAGTTCTCAGACTGGAAGTAAAGGAACTGGATGAGGCAGGACACACAGAAAACAGAAGTCAGACAGGTAGATACAGCCAAACAGAAAGACTTTAAATTAAAATTTAAAAATGTTAAAGGAAGGATCTGAGGAGATGGCTCAGTGGGTAAGAACACACTGAGTAAGCATGAAGACATGAGTTCAAATTCCCACCTAAAAACCTATGTGTGGCCACATGTACCCCTGTAACCCCAGAGTTGTGAGGGGAACCCCAGAGTTTTGAGGATGGTTATAAGAGGATCACTTGGCAGACTTCCAGCCTATCTCTAGAGTTAGTCAGTCTGAAGGGGAAAGAGCTGAGGGTTGTAGAGCAGAACACCTGATGTGCTCCTCTGGCTTCTGCGTGAGTGCACACACATGCACACACACACAATATATATATACACACACCGCACTCACACACCACACACACTACATATACACACCACACACACATACACACACAATATAATACACACCACACACCTATACCACACACACTACATTGACACACACCACACACACTACATACACATACCATGTACACACCACACACACAACAAACACACTTAGATACTACATATACACCACAAATTCACACACTACACATATACATACACCACACACACTAAAATACCATACATATACCACACATATACACAACCACACATAGACACTCAGATACCACACACCCCACACATACAAACACACAACCAAAGAGAGGTAAATAAGTCACTATATCATGATAAAGGGATCAGCTCAGTATTAGGAAATAACATTTATACAAATTCACACACCAAAACTAGAACACATAATTAAATAAAGCTAGCATTATTCAATCAAAAATGTGGGATAAAACCTAACGATAATATCTGGGGAACCTTAAACCCCACTATCATCATAGACTGTACAGGTTAAAAACCATCAAAAGACCTTGCATTTAAACTCTGTGAGGCTGACTGGGCAGGACGTCCGCAGAGCTCTCCTGCAGCAGCTGCCGAGCACATGTTCTCGCAGCACATGCATGGCACAGTTTCTAGGTCAGATCACTCTAGGCCACAAAAGTCTTGATGAGTTAAAACAGAAAATAATAGCATGTGTCCTTTTACTGTGATGTTATAAACATCAAAATTGATGGCTAGAACTTTAGAAGTTGTATATGCACATTAAACATTATTTTGAATGACCAATAACCAAAGGGGAGATGTTAAAATTTCTAGATATGAATGAGAGTGGAACTAGGACACGGGATATAGTAAAAGCAACACCAAGAGGTAAACATAAAGTGTTAAGTACCTGTACTAAAGAAATAAAGACAAAATCTATCTATGTAACCCGAGAAAGAAGAAAATTGAGAACTAAGTGAGAATCAGCAGAAGGGAAGAAACAACAAAGACTGGAACAGAAAGAAGGAAAACATTTATAAATGAATAAAAGGAATTGATGTCCTGACACATGCTGCAAGTCCAGCTCTTGTGAGACTGGGTAGGAGCATCACTGTGAGGTCAAGGCCATTATTACATGAAAAGATCCTGTCTAAAATAAAATAGAACTGAAAAGCTGTGTAGACAAGCCAAAAGACCCAAATCAGTCATGAAAAATAAGAACATACACCACAGAAATTGATCTGGAATGTTCTCCTCCAAGAGCAGAAAGAAGACAAAATGTTCACACCCAGCAGTCCCATTTCACACAGTGCTATCCTAATCCACACAGTGCTATCCTAATCCACATAGTGCTATCCTTCTATACAGTGCTATCCTAATCCACACAGTGCTATCCTTCTATACAGTGCTATCCTAATCCACACAGTGCTATCCTAATCCACATAGTGCTATCCTTCTATACAGTGCTATTCTAATCCACACAGTGCTATCCTAATCCACACAGTGCTATCCTAATCCACACAGTGCTATCCTAATCCACACAGTGCTTTCCTAATCCACACAGTGCTATCCTAATCCACACAGTGCTATCCTAATCTACACAGTGCTTTCCTATTCCACACAGTGCTATCCTAATCTACACAGTGCTATCCTAATCTACACAGTGCTTTCCTAATCCACACAGTGCTATCCTAATCCACACAGTGCTTTCCTAATCCACACAGTGCTTTCCTAATCCACACAGTGCTATCCTAATCCACACAGTGCTATCCTTCTATACAGTGCTATCCTAATCCACACAGTGCTATCCTAATCCACACAGTGCTATCCTAATCCACACAGTGCTATCCTTCTATACAGTGCTATCCTAATCCACACAGTGCTATCCTAATCCACACAGTGCTATCCTAATCCACACAGTGCTATCCTAATCCACACAGTGCTATCCTAATCCACACAGTGCTATCCTTCTATACAGTGCTATCCTAATCCACACAGTGCTATCCTAATCGACACAGTGCTATCCTAATCCACACAGTGCTATCCTAATCCACACATTACTATCCTAATCGACACAGTGCTATCCTAATCTACACAGTGCTATCCTAATCCATACAGTGCTATCCTTCTATACAGTGCTATCCTAATCCACACAGTGCTATCCTAATCCATACAGTGCTATCCTTCTATACAGTGCTATCCTAATCCACACAGTGCTATCCTAATCGACACAGTGCTATCCTAATCGACACAGTGCTATCCTAATCCACACAGTGCTATCCTAATCCACACATTGCTATCCTAATCGACACAGTGCTATCCTAATCCATACAGTGCTATCCTAATCCACACAGTGCTATCCTAATCCATACAGTGCTATCCTAATCCACACAGTGCTTTCCTAATCCACACATTGCTATCCTAATCGACACAGTGCTATCCTAATCGACACAGTGCTATCCTAATCGACACAGTGCTATCCTAATCAACACAGTGCTATCCTAATCCATACAG
Organism: Chionomys nivalis; assembly: GCF_950005125.1. Lineage (NCBI taxonomy): Eukaryota > Metazoa > Chordata > Mammalia > Rodentia > Cricetidae > Chionomys > Chionomys nivalis. The sequence goes on from NC_080106.1 coordinate 49,318,749, forward strand.
TGCTATCCTAATCCACACAGTGCTATCCTAATCCATACAGTGCTATCCTTCTATACAGTGCTATCCTAATCCACACAGTGCTATCCTAATCTACACAGTGCTATCCTAATCGACACAGTGCTATCCTAATCCACACAGTGCTATCCTAATCTACACAGTGCTATCCTAATCGACACAGTGCTATCCTAATCCATACAGTGCTATCCTAATCCATACAGTGCTATCCTAATCCACACAGTGCTATCCTAATCCATACAGTGCTATCCTTCTATACAGTGCTATCCTAATCCACACAGTGCTATCCTAATCTACACAGTGCTATCCTAATCGACACAGTGCTATCCTAATCCACACAGTGCTATCCTAATCCACACATTGCTATCCTAATCGACACAGTGCTATCCTAATCCATACAGTGCTATCCTAATCCACACAGTGCTATCCTAATCCATACAGTGCTATCCTAATCCACACAGTGCTTTCCTAATCCACACATTGCTATCCTAATCCACACAGTGCTATCCTAATCCATACAGTGCTATCCTTCTATACAGTGCTATCCTAATCCACACAGTGCTATCCTAATCCATACAGAGCTATCCCTTTCAACCTCATAGTATCCTATTGAATACTGTATTAGAGCAAAGTGAAAAAGGAATTACGGGGAACAAACTAGCAAAGGAGGGAATGAATCTGTCCCTGTTTAGAACACTATAATTGTAAATATATAAATAAAGCTAGTGACCACACACAGAAGTGCTGGAACTAATGAGTTACTTCACTAAGTCTACATGATGCAAAATTACCACATAGAAGTCAGCAGTTTTTATGTGGATGGAAAGGAAAATGTCAAAGAAGAAATCAAGAACACAGTCCCCTTCATAGTAACTGAAGCAAACAAAGAAACAAACCTACGATAATCTACTGAAACGTAATGATGTCTAGAATTCAAATTCTGACATGCTGATGAATGGCACCGAAGCGGGCACAGAATATTGGAAATACATCCTATGTTCTCAAACTGGAAAAGATTCATATCACTAAAATATGCATATTCCCTAAAACATTGTACACAGTCAATGCTATTCCTACTCAAGTTCAACAGCAGCCTTCACAGAACACAAAAACAAGCCCTGAAATATGTATGGACACAAAGGCCCTAAGTAACAGCTCTAACTCAAAACATCAAACTTAGAGACATTGCCTAATTTCAGAATACAGTATGAAGCACCATCCTGGCTTCAAAACAATCACACAGACCAGGTGAACAAAACACTGACCAAAAAATAAGTCCATATATCTACAATCAATGATTTATGATGGAGCTTCCTCAAAAATTGAAAATAGAACTATCACTGATCCGGCTATCTGCCTACTAGAAATGTACATGCAAATGAACGGAAATGAACATGTCAAAGAGATATTTGCCATAGCATGCTCACTAAGGCCAGCATCTTTGTCCACTGGCAAACAAAATGCAGCATAGGAGACAGAAAGGCAGCAAGAGGATACGCTGTTTGCTCTGCAAGTGTGCAGACCAGTTACATCCCTAGAACCCATGTCAAATTGGGCATGATGGTGCATTCTTCTAACCCCTACGCTGGCAGATGGACACAGGCAGATCTTTGGTTCACTGACCAGCTAGGCTAGCTTATGAGTTAAGGCCCAGCCCAGTGAGAGATCCTGCTTCAAAAGAAAAAAATCAAAGTGAACAGTGTACACACTGTATTTACATGAACACACACACACACACGCATACACATGCTATAAAAAGAAAATGTTGTACATATCCACAATGAAATATTATTTAGCTATTAAAAATAAACTAGTTTGCTGCACTGTGGATGGAACTAGAAAATGCAATAGGGACATAAGTCCTCTATGCTTTCACTACCATGTAGAAGCTACGACTGATTTCAAAGAAACAATAATTGAACAATGCTGTCAGAGTCTAGGAAAAGTGTGGAGGAGGCAGGAGAGGAAGTTGGTGAAGGGTATGGGAGAAGCTAGCTAGAAGGAGTAACTATTGTTCTACAACACAAGATAGAAAACTCTGTTTGAAACTGAGATGAATACTTGCAAAACAGCTGGTGAAAAAATTCTGTCCCTACCACCGTGAAATGATGCATGTCTGTGGTGACAGACTTGCTAGTCACCCTACTCTGATCATGACTGGCCGTATGTATGCATTGAAATATATTGGACAGAGGTACAATGACTGTGTCACATAAAGATAAAAATGTATTAAAAAAAAACTTAGATAAGACATCTGAGACAATTTGAATATAATTGGCCCCCATAAGCTCATAGGGCACTATTAGGAGGATGGCCTTGTTGGAATAGGTTTGACCTTGGTGGAGGAAGTGTGTCACTATGGAGGTGGGCTCTGAGGTCTCTTAAGCTTCACTCAGTGGTTGCCTTCTGATCAAGATGCAGCCAGTGCCATGTCTTCCTGCACACTGCCATGCTCTCCACCATGATGATAATGGACTGAACCTCTGAACAGTAAGCAAGCCACCATAATTAAATGTTTTACTTTGTAAGAGTTGACGTGATCCAATCTTACCAAAAGCAATCTACAGATTCAATACAATCCCCATCAAAATTCCAACAAAATTATTAATAAACTTCAAAGGAACACTACTCAATTTTATATGAAGAAACAAAACCAAAAACCCAGGACAGCTAAAACAATCCTGTACAATAAAGGAATTTTGAGAGGTATCACCATCCCTGGCTTTAAGCTCTACTATAGAGCTATAGTAGTAAAAAACAAACAAACAAACAAAAACAAAAACAGCTTGGTATAAAACCATACAGGTGGATCAATGGAATCGAATCAAAGACCCCGTTAAATCCACACACTTATGAACAGCTGATTTTTGACAAAGAAACCAAAATTATACAATGGCAAAAAGAAAGCCTCTTCAACAAATGGTACTGGCATCACTGGACAGCAGCATGGAGAAGAATGAAAATACATCCTTATCTATCATCCTGCACAAAACTCAAGTCCAAGTGCATCAAACACTTCAACAAAAATCAAACTACACTGAACCTCATAGAAGAGAAAGTAGGAAATATCCTTGAATGTATTCACACAGGAGACAACTTCCTGAATAGAACCCCAGCAGCACAGACACTGAGATCAACAATTAATAAATGGAATCTCATGAAAATGAAAAGCTTCTGTGAGGCAATGGACACTGTCAGTAAAACAATATAGCAGCCTTACAGAATGGGAAAAGATCTTCACCAACCCCACATCTGACAGAGGGCTGATCTCCAACGTATATAAAGAATTTAAGAAACTCGATATCAAAATACAAAATAATCTCATTAAAAAATAAGTACAAATCTAAACAGAGAATTCTCAACAGAATCCTCTTAAATAGCCAAGGGACACTTAAAGAATTGTTCAGTATCCTTAGCCATCAGGGAAATGCAAATCAAAACAACTCTTAGATAACCATTTCATATCTGTCAAAATCTCTATGATCAAAACCACAGCCTATGCTGAAGAGAATGTGGAGTAAGGGGAACATTCCTCCACTGCTGGTGGGAGTACAAACTTGTACAACCACTTTGGAAATCAGTATGGTGGTTTCTCAGAAAATTGGAAATCAATTTATCTCAAGACCCAGCTATACCAATCCTGGGCATATACCCAAGGATGCTCAATTATACCACAAGGACACTTGCTCAACTGTGCTCATAACAGCTTTATTATTAATTGCCAGAACCTGGATACAACCTAGATGCCCCTCAACCAAATAATGCATAAAGAAAATGTGGTACATTTACACAATGGAGTATTACTCAGTGATAAAAATCGGTGATATCATGAAAATTTGCAGGCAAATTGATGGAACTAGAAATAACTATAACCATCCTGAGTGAGATAACCCAGACCCAGAAAGACAAACATGGTATACACTCCCTCATAAGTGAATGCCAGGTATAAAGTAAAGGACAACCAGGTTACACAACCCCAGAGAGGTTAGGTAATGGGGAGGGCCCAAAGATGGGCATATGGATTTCCCTGGGAAATGAAAATAGAAGATTCTCCGGGGTAAACTGCAGGTGGGGGAGGGAGGATGGGGGCAGGAATAGGAGGGATCAGGCTGAACGTGTTGGAGACAGGATGGAGAAGGGGAGAGTAATGAAAAAGATGTCTTGATGGGGGACCATTTCAGGGTTAGGGAGTAAACTGGTGCCAGGGAAACTCCCAGTAATCCACAAGGATGATCCCAGCTAAAGCAATAGTGGCGATTAGTAGTGCTCTATCCAGTAGCTGATGGAAAGAGATGCAGAGATCCACAGATAAGCACTGAGCTGAGCCTTGGGAGTCTTGATGAAGAAAGGGAGGGAGGAGGTATTATTGTATGAGCTAGGTAGGTCATGACAGGGGAACCCACAGAGAGAGTTGACCTGAGCTCATGGGAGCTCATGTGCTCTGGACTGATAGCTAAGGAACCTACATGGGACCTATCTAGGCCCTCTGCATGTATGTGACAGTTCTGTAGCTTGGTCTGTTTGTGGGGCTCCTGGGACCAGGACTTGTCCCTTGGGCTTGCTTGAGATGGCTTTTAGGAACCTATTCCCCATGCTGGGTTGTTTCACCCAGCCTTGATCCAGGGGGAGGAGCTTGGTCCTGCCTCAACTTGATGTGCCATGCTTTGTTGATTCCTATGGTAGGTCTTCCCCTTTCTTAACAGAGAGAGAGGAAGAATGGATGGGGGTCTATAGGGGAAGCAGGGGAGGAAATGGAAGAAGAGGAGGGAGGGGAAACTGTGTTTGGGTTGTGCTGTGGTCATGCCATATTTTCATAGCAATAGAAACCCTAACTGAGACAGGAATTGGTACCAGGGACAGGGGTATTGCCATTACAAGCCTGACCACATTTTTGTTTGAAGGAATATGGACTTTGAGACTGTGGATTAGAAAAACATTTGAACACTTTAAGCTTAATGGGCCATACTAGTAGGAACATGGATGACAGTGCCTCTGAGGGTGATTTGAACTGGTTTGAACAGTTGTGGGCTGGCTCAGGAGGTAGCAGATGAGATAAATTTTAGTATGTTGCATATAAATTGTTCTTGTGATATGTTTGTGAAGAAGGTGGCTGCCTTTTACCCTTGTGCAAAGCATCTGTCTGAGGCTAAAGAGTATTGGATTAATTCCATTGGCAGAGGAAATCTAAAAGCAGGCTAGTATAGACTCTGTTGTGTGGTTATTAGTGGGAACTCCAGTGAATACTTATAATAAAAAGGAGCAAGCTGAACAAATAAATATACAAAACGTACAGATTGATACAAGGGGCACCAGGAAGTGGAATATAACTAAATCCGGTGTTCAGGGAGATAACCAGATTAAGAAATGGAATAAAGGGAGAGGTGACCTCAGGGCAAGATCCCAGCCAGCTAAGTTTCTAAGTTGTGAAAATGATCTAAAGAAAAGTTTAGAGCCGGGTGTGGTGGTGCACACCTTTAATCCAAGCACTGGGAAGGCAGAGGATGGCAGATCTCTGAGTTTCTACAGATCCAGTTTCAGGAGTCAAAATTAGGCAGTGAAGGACAGTAAGCTGGCGAAGATGTAACTGAACAAGGGGGCCATGTTCTAACCCCAGCAAGCAGCAGAACTTGGCAGTTTTGGTCACATGGTTCTGGCTTTAGAATTAAGGATAGAAGAAATGGGTTATGGAATTTGCCTCCACACGTAAGGAAAGTCGCTGAGATCAGGTATGTATCAGGAGTGTCCCTGAGTGGAGGCCTACAGAGGCCACTGCATGAAGTTGTGAAGTTTGAAGCACGAATTGCCTTGGAGACCTCAAGATGTTAGAGATATCAGTCATGGGATCGCTGCTGAGGAGAGCACCTAACAGGAAGTGGAACCAGCCCGAGAGACAGAAGTGTGCTGCACTCAACAAAGCCGAATGGAGTTGGAGATCTGAAGAGCGTTTTAGATGCACCAGACATAGAGGTGCAGTTTGGAGTTTGCCCAGCTGGTTTTTGGTCTTGCTTTGGTCCAGTATTTCCTCACCATGCTCACTTCCCTACATTTTGGAATGGCAACATATAACTTGTGCCAGTTTATGTTGAAAGTATGTGATAAGCTTTCTGATTTTGATTTTATAGAGGATTACAGTTAGGAGATTACATGACTCTCAGAATAAACTTTGAACTTTGAAGTTGAGATTGTGATAGATGATAGGGACTTCTGAAGTTTGATTAAATGTAATTTGCATTATGATATTGCTACAAGCTTAAGGGGCCAGGCAGTGGAATATGTTCATTTGAATGTAACTGATCCCCATAAATTCTTAGGGAGTGACATTATTATGAGGCTGGCCTGTTGGAGCAGGTGTGACCTTGGTGGAGGAAGTGTGTCACTGTGGAGGTGGGCTCTGAGGTCTCTAAAGCTTCACTCAGTGTGAAACTCAGACCATTTCTGGTTGCCTTCTGATCAAGATGTAGCCAGTGCCATGTCTGCCTGCACACTGCCATGCTCTCCACCGTGATGATAACGGACTGAACCTCTGAACAGTAAGCAAGCCACCCCAAATAATGTTTTCTTTCATAAGAGTTTCTGTGATCATAGTGTCTCTTCTCAGCAGTAGCACACTGACTAAGACAGCATCTAAGCTCTAGACAGTACAAGCCACTACTGGGATGACCATGCCTTGGAGCCATGTCTTTCCTATTCCCTAAGCAGGGGAGTGTTCTGCTCAGTGCAGGAGGACTCATGCTGAGAACACACTATCCTCTTCCCAATGTGTGTGTCGGTGTCTGCTCCACAGAGCAGAAACTCTTACACGGGAGATCGGGTACTGAGCCCGCTGAGGACAGAGAGTGGGAACTGGTGCTGTTTTAAGGAAGACTGGGCAGAGACACCTCTCAGAGAGCTGGCAGGGGACCTGGACAAGGAGAGCTGATGTGTGTGACCATCAGGGAAAGCATTTATGGGGGTTCAATACTAGCAGAAAAGTTTAGCTGACTACCAGCTTCAGACAAAGGCTGCTCAGTGGGGCCAACATAGCAAAGGTTCCCGTTTGCACATCGATGCTGATACATGCGTGAAGAGATAAGAATCTGGGTCTGTCAATTTCTGAGCATAAGGTTGCAGGCAGCGGTGAGCTGCCTCTGAGCTTGTTGATGGGAATGGACCTCTGTCTCTACCACACCACCTACATAAATGTGTCTTCAAGCACCAGGCATGGCCTGGAGATGCCTAGAAATCACAGCAGCATGGAGATGCTACAGGCTCATCCGTTTGCCTCACAGGAACGCTGATGACAGGTGTCCAGACACTACTCACTAACTGTGCACGCTGACCCCGGTGGCCTTTCCAACCACCTCTGTTATTGTCCCACGGACAGGAACTAGGACCTGTGTTTATACTTTAGCTACAGAGAAGGACAAGGTTTGGTGAGCACTGTGGGTCTGGCATCTCAGCTAGCATGTGGGACAGGCAAAGCAGTCATAGGCTAAGCAAAAGATTCTTGCTGCGTGGAGAGACAGGGGTATCCGCATCAACCACTCTTACCCTTTCTGTCTCTGCTATGCTGCTGAGGGGTCCAGAGGTGGGGTGTCACTGAGGCTCAGAATCCACCTAAAGGTGCTGGTTAACACAGGTGCCTGCATGGCACATGCTTCACTGGACAAGGCTGTGCTTGGTGAGGCGGGTATCATCTCGGGGAATGGAACCAGCCGCCCTTGTCTCAGGCAGGGAAAACCCGAGCCATTTGTTTCCAGTTTCAGCTTGTGTCCTAAGTGATTAGTGACCTTCTCCAAACCTGGTCTGCAACTCAAGGGTCAGTGGCCTTGAAAGCAGCACCCACAGATGCTAGTCCTTAGTAGGTGGTCAGGGTAACTGCAGTAGGTGGAGCTGCAATACAGGGCGCTATCCCTATTCGAAAAACCAGTCACCACAGTGAGGAGCTAAGGATGTTGAGCCCCTCCTCTCACAGATGGGGTGGGAGACACAGGAGATTCACAGGTTGAACTATCAGATTACAAGTGCTGCCAGGCCATCATGCAGCAAACTCCTCAAATCTTAGTGACTCAAATGACCATCATCATTTGGTATCACTGGTTTACACAATGCCAAGCCCAGTACTTGATACTAACTTCCTCCCTCCCTCCCTCCCTCCCTCCCTCCCTCCCTCCCTCCCTCCCTCCCTCCCTCCCTTCCTCCCTCCCTTCCTCCCTCCCTTCCTCCCTCCTCCTTTCCTCCCTCCCTTTTTTCCTTCATCCCTCCCTCCCTTTCTTCCTCCTTCCCTCCCTTTCTCCTTTCTCCCTCCCTCCCTTCTTCCTCCCTCCCTCCTTTTTGTCCTTCCTCCCTTCTTCCTCCCTTCCTCCCTTTCTTCCTCCCTCTCTCCCTCCCTTCCTTCCTTCCTTCCTTCCTTCCTTCCTTCCTTCCTTCCTTCCTTCCTTCCTTCCTTCCTCTCTCCATCTCTTCCTCCTCCTTCCCTCTTTTCCTTCCTTCCTCCCTCCCTCCCTCCCTCCCTCCCTCCCTCCCTCCCTCCCTCCCTCCCTCCCTCCCTCTCTTTCTTCCTTCCTTCCTCCATCCCTCCCTGGGGTTCCTATTCAGTATGTGTATACTGGACAGTACATAATATCATGTACACACTCTGACAAGGGAGTCTGAGACTCCTAATTTCTTAATGTGGATGGGGGCTGGGCAGGAGCCACACTGAGGGGTAACAACACTGCTGTTTGTCACCAGCACACAGGCCTTCCCCGAGAATAAATGGCCCCATGCCCCCATCTGCTGCCTCTCTGTATTGGCTCCCATCAGCTTCTCCAGGGGAGACAGAGAGACGAGGACACAGTTACCATGAGTAGCGAGAGTCCTATAGTCTTTGGAGTCAGACTTGTGCAGTGATCTCTCATACTACACAAACATCTGAGACTCAGAAGAGCCACAGAGGCCCAGCATGCTTCTAGGCTATACAGATGGCACAGAAGTCTGTCAAGGTCACAGTGTGTCTCCTGGCTCATGCTGACTTTGATGAAGAGGCTGCTGGACTCTGTGCCTTTTTCCTACTCTACTGAGTCATTGCTGTGGCAGGCAGGGGGGCATTCCCTGTGTCCTTCCCTGCCATAAGCTGCAGCTTCCCAGAAGCCTGTGGTGGGAGCACTAAGCAGTGCCTCAGTGGTGAGGAGCTGGAGAGAATCGTCCTGGCTGAAGATGCCCTGTGTGACCGATCTCATTAGTCTCTTTTCCAAATGTCTGCTAACTAGAGGAAGCACAGCTGGCTGGGACTCAGCCTTTGCCTGAGCACTGGGAGGAAGTTGGAAGCATCACGCTAAAGAGAAAAGTGCAGCCATGTGGGTTGAGGGGTCCAGTTCAATATTGGGGGGCATTCTCAAAGTTACAAAGCCCTGGTTCCATTTCCAGCAACCAAACCAGACTCAGCTCTAATGACGGGGGTTGGGACAAAAGACACAGAATCAACTTCAAAAATACCAACAGGTTCACTGGCCCAAATGACTAGTTACTATTTAGTCTACGTGTTCCAGAAATAGACTTGTGAACACTGGAAAGTGCTCCACTGAGATTATGTAAGGCACTTGGCCTTCATTCAAAATCAAACAGGTTTATTCTTGGATCTGAAACCAAAGCCACAGGCAACAACTATGAAAAGCAAAATGCATTACATCAAAACTAAAAGCCAGGCATCAAAGACATCACCAAGAAAGTCACAAGGCACCCCCACAGACTGAGATAAAATATTTTAAAATTGTGTATCTAATAAGTGGCTAATGCCTAATATTAATAAAATTGCCCATTTACTGATCAATAACCAAAGTGATTTTAAAAATGGGCCAAGAACTCAGAGTCACTCTTGGAAGTCAAAATGTCTTTAATACAGGAATGCAACACTTCTGGTGAGTGTAGGGATGAAGCCAAACACACTGAGAGTCACAGCAAGTAGGATGTCTGCCATCCCAAAGCAGGAGAACACTCTGGTGAGTGTAGGGATGAAGCCAAGCACACTGAGAGTCACCGCAAGTAGGATGTCTGCCATCCCAAAGCAGGAGAAAAGTAACTTCTTACAATGACAACAGAGACACCAGAAACTTTGCACCTAAGGAAACCGGTGTGACAACATCTTAAAAAGTTACAGAAAACTCCATACATTCCAGCATCTACTATGGGTCTCCACCAAAATTAATAGAGAAGTGTTTTGTGTATGTGTGCTCACAACACTGTTATTCATACTAACTAAGAGCCTCAGATAATCCAAATGCCTATAGGAAATAAATAGGTAAAGAAATGATGTGTATACATTCATACACACACACAATTATTCAGCTTTAAAGAAGAATGAGACTCTGGTACATGTCACAGCATGGGTGAACCTCAAAAACATGATGCTAGTGAAGAAAGCTAGACACAAGGAAAGAAACTGCACAACCTCACTGGTGGGACAAAGAGAAGAGTGGAATCCCCAAGGCAGAAGGCACAATTGTGTTTGCCTGGGCGGAAAGAAGGAAGGCTGGGATGTTTCTGTCCGGGGATATGGATGGGGCGGATGACTGTACAACAGTATGAAGGAGCTCACAGGCACTGCATTAATGCCACTTAGTACAGTATGCACATGGGTTCTGTCACAAGAAAAATCCATGGAGAAAACAACTAATAAATGGATAAGGAAAATGTGGTACATTTATGCAATAGAATACTATTCAGTTATTAAGAAAAACAAAATTCTGAAATTTTCAGGTAAATGGTTGGAGTCAGAAACAATCTCAGTGAGATAAAACTATGAACTCTGGGGCCTCCAACAGAGAACTGCCTGCAAGGAACACTGGTGCAATGTTTGCAGATATAGAAGTAACCAGCCACTGTTGAAACTGGATTTATGGCCTGCTCCATGAAGTGGAACCCACATCTTACACTGATAAAGCAGGCAAACCCTGAAACTACATAGGCCGTGGGCTATAGAGGAAAACCTACTGCTGCTCGGCTAAAGGAACAAAGCAATAAAATGACTCCTCATGACGACACTGCCACACTCACGGAGCAGCACACTGCTCCTCCTCATCACGGGAGATTCTTCTTTTAGTAGGTGGCTGCTACACAGAGACCCACAATTGCACTGTGGAGAGAGCCGAGCCAGAAACTCTTGGAGCACTCAGCCATAAATGGAATGTCTTCATCAAATCCCTTATCTTAAGGCTCATGGGTATCTCTGGAAGAGAAGGCAGACAGGGCCAGCAGTGGTGGATGACTCCAAGGCGACAGTGTTCCAGACACCACAGAGTTGCTGTAGGAATTCCTACCGCCAGTAGCCTTTAAGTTACCTGCCCAGCTGGGTGTGGCCTCTTATACTATATGTGCTGATGGAAAGGGCGCGTCTGGCCTCTTTTCTGGCTGCAGGATTCAGTTTCTGTTCTCCGTTCCAGCAGAGGATTGTGATTTGTGAGTCTACCCCTAAATAAATAGCCCTCTATTATCCTCAATTTTGAGCTAGTGTGGGATTTCTTTTAAGCATCCTTCTTCACAGAGTTGATGCAGAAATGAATTGACAGAGACTGTGAGAACATGCATAAGACCTGCACAAGTTTAAGCCAGTCCAAACCCCAGGATACAGAAGGTGAAGCAGGCACAAGCCCCACCCCTAACCAAGAAACTGTTTACAATTGATAACCAATGGGAGAGGAAAAACCATTTTCTTCAATGGAGTGACCCTGGGTGTATCACCCAGACTCTAGGGCAGGCCCCATGTCTAGAAGCAGTTGGCCAACACAAATGGACTTTGTGTGTGTGTGTGTGTGTGCGCGCACACACACACGTGCGCTTTGCTTTGTTAATTTTTGTTTATTGGGGGGAGGGGTTACTGAGAGAGAGAAAGAACAAGTAGGATGCTAGGAGGGTAGGAGAGATCTGTGAGAGTTGAAAACATAGAATCAAAATATATTCCATGAGAAAAAGCCAAAGAACAAAACAAAGAAACAAGAAAGCAAACCCCTCAAACTAAGAAGCAGGTTCCAAAGTCACTATGCCCTTCCTAGTGCAGGTGAGCAGGGTAAGTCACATATACAGGTGACATAATATGGCCTTGTGGCTCTGCTCCTTGTGGTTGGTTCCACCTTAACAAAATGTGACAAGACTAAAATGACTGTCTCCCATGACAACTTGATGTCATTTGATTTGTTTCTATTTCTGAAGCAAAGCTGACCTTAAACAAGGCTATGCTACAACTCTACCATGGGTTCCTGTCAGAGCCCAGGTCCCAGTGTGCCATGGCCCTGGAATCTCTGAACAGGCTCTTCCAGGCTGAGTTCTGGGGAGTCCTGAAGGCTCAAAGACATTTCTGGGGCAAAAGTTTGCGTACTCAATGTATCAGACAGATACAAGAGGCAGTTAGGGATAATACTGGCTGGTTGTGTGTCAACTTGACACCAGCTAGAGTCATCAGAGAAGAAGGAGCCTCAGTTGAGGAAATGCTTCCATGAGATCCAATTGCAAGGCATTTTATCAATTAGTAATCAATAGGGGAGGGCCCAGCCCACTGTGGGTGGGTCCATCTCTGGGCTGGTGGTCCTAGGTTCTGTAAGAAAGAAGGCTGAGCAAGCCATGGAGAGCAGGCCAGTAAGCAGCACCCTCCATGGCCTCTGCACCAGCTCTTGCTTTTAGGCTCCTGCTTTTAGGCTCCTGCCCTGTTTGAGTTCCTGACCTGACTTGCTTTGATGATTACCAGTGCAGTGGAAAGAAGCCAAATAAAGCCTTTTCTCCTGTTTGCTCACCATTTGGTCGCAGCGTTTCACTGCAGCCTAGAAACCCTAACTGAGACAGGGACACAAGCTTGCTCCCCATCTTATGTGAGCTCTGCCTATAATTTCAGGTAGGGGACCCACCCCTGTGACAAAAATCCAGAGTTGGAGCTCTAGATTAGGATGGGTCTCCTGAACCACTGACACTAAGAGCCCCTCTGGCTGGGCAGGTCTCTGCACAGCCCTTGCGGTGAGACCAGGAGCCCCCCAGCCTCTCCCCACAGCCAAGGGCGTTTCTGTAAGCTCGCTTACTGCTCCCCATCTATTAGCACTTATATTCTCCTTAGTTTTTCATTACCGATTTTAATAAGAAATCCTCTCTCTGGTCAGTGGCGAATACGAATGCCTCCAAATCCGCTATTTCGATGCTGTGATGAGCAAGAGGGACTCATTTCCCCGTACTTTTCTGGTACTTCAATTTATTTAATTTCCATCCTGTTTAAGTTTCCTTATATTTCAAGCCTTGTTCTAGCCCATGGCTCCGCCCTCCTGTGAATAAGGTCTATTGTACACGTGACAAACACAAAGGAAAATGACACATCGGGAAGAGGAGCACGGAGCTTAAAGATAAAGGGCTAATTAGAACATTGCCGAACAAAGGGGCACTAACGAGCGGGTTGTGCTCGGAATGCATTGGCATGTTACTGTATATAGAAGTATGAACTTTCCCTAATTTTGTTTACAATATTTCCTAGGTCTTCCTTGCAGGTGTACATGGAGCAGAATAAAAATCCAAACCAACTCATGCCTATATGTTACCATCTTTAACGTTAGTTTGAGTTTGTATTAGGCAATTAGAACTTTACTTCAGCCTCCGATTAAAAGGGAAACTAAAGCAATAAGGGGTAGTAGGTTCCATTGGTCGGGCAGAAATCTTCAGAAATCTGGAGAGCACGGTGGCCTTCAGAGAGACTGGGGACCCAGGGCCTGCAGGCGTAGTGTGACTTAGTAGCCCTGTATTTTACCCTTCCTCCTTCTGTGTGTTTCTTTTATACTTACAAAAATTTGTAAAAGAGAAAAATAATAATGCCATGTAAGCGTGATCCTCAGCACCCATGTAAAAGGTTGGCTGAGGGGCATACGTATGTCTGTCATCCCAGTTCTGGGGAGGCTGAGAAAACAGGTCCCCAAACTCATTGGCTAGTGCATCTAACCAATCAGTGAGCTCCAGGTTCAGTAAGATACTGTGCCTTAAAAACCAAGGTGGAGAATAACTGAGAAAGGCACCAATATCAATCTCCAATTTCCATATAGTCACACACATATGCACACACATGTATATACCCACACAAACATGTACGCACATGTATATACCCAATATCAATCTCCGATCTCCATATAGTCACACACACGCACACACATGTATATACCCACACAAACATGCATGCACACAATACAGACTCTTACACTACACACACATGCACACAAACCTCCTCCACCTGTGCTTGTCTCCGAGAGCTTTCCTTGGGCACACCTGCACTCTGCCACACATGGTACAGATCGCTCTCCACACTCCTTTCCTCCCCTGGTCAACATGACTGGCCACAGGTGTCAAGACTCTTGGGGCCCAGTGTACAATGAAACCATGCAACCTCTCACTCCAGGTGTGTAAGGTGGCAGCTGCCAGGCACTCGACAAGGGTGGGGCCTCCTAGTGTGGCCTGTTTGCACTGACTCTGCTGGTATCTACTTTACAGAGGTCAAGACAAAACTTGACCTGCCAGAGACAATGGACCTCATGAGGTGGGTGGCTGAGTCTGCTACCATCAGGTGACATCTTTCTAGGCACGACTCTCCTGCATCTGCCTCGTGCACAGACCTCTATGGGGAAATGTATCCTGATCACCCCATCACAATTCCTTTCTCTCTAAAAAGGATTAAAGAAAATATTCTGAGTAAATATTACCATTATTCTCTCTTTATAGAAAAAAAGAAGACAGGGCGATTAAATAGCAGCATTTACTCTTCCTCCCATCGGGTGGCTTTGGATAGATTTAATGGTAAGAGAGGGAGAAGGGCGCTACAGAAAGCCCAGGTGTGGTGTAGCAATTGTTATAGCTCCCAAACCCTGTAGAGGTGGAGGCAGGAGAGTGACGAGTTCCAGATTAGTCCAAGAGTCGAAAGGCTCTGTCTTCACATGAACAAGTCCAGCTGTGGACAGTGGCAAATGTCCAGAGATGTCAACTGACAGCGAGGCAGAGGAGGGGCAGATTAAGAACCACACCGCCCACCCTTATTAAACTGGATTCAGACCCAGCTTTCTTTTCCAGCTAAGAATTAAATGTAGCAAACTATTGCTGTTACAAGTTTAGACAAGAAGGAAGACTTTGACATGCAAACAAAGCAACAAAATATGGAGCGTGAGAAAATATTTGTTAATCACATATCTGATAGGGGACTATGCAGGTTTCCTACAGTCAATAACATCCTGAACCAACTACAACAAAGCTGGTTAGAGAGAGCCTCTAGGAATCGAGACCAGGCACGGAAGATTGGGAGACACAGATACGCACACGTGCACACACATGCGCACACACAAGCATAGATAGACACATGCATATACACGTGTGTGCACACACAGAGACACACACAGATACAGACACAAAGATAAACACACATGCACACACACGTACGTACACATGCACACACAGACACACACATGCAAACAGTACAACAGGGAGCTCTTACTAGGTCACATTCACATGGTAGCCACACACACACACGCATATGCACACACAGATATACACACACATACACACATGCAAACAGTACAGCATGGAGCTCTAACTAGCTCACATTCACATAATAGCCACATACACACATACATGCACACACGTGCACACACACATGCACACACACATACACACATGCAAACAGTACAGCACGGAGCTCTTACTAGCTCACATTCACATGGTAGCCAAGGTGTAGAAAGAGGTTTGTTTGGGAGTAGTTAGTTCACAAGGCAGCTTTTATCTACTATGTTACTGGGACTCCTTAGGCACACAAACATAATCTTTGTGTGTTCTAGAACACATTCAAAACGCCCATGACTATACATCCCATCATATGGCAGAAACACACATTCTATTTGTATTTACTATGGTAACTGTCTCACTTTTCTCAACAACACTTTGGACTTGATTTAGAGTTAACTTTTTTCTTTTGTTTGTTTGTTGCCTGTTTTTTTTAAGACAAGGTTTCTCTGTGTCTCTTTGGCCATCTTGGACTCGCTAAGTAGACCAGGCTGGCCTTGAATAGAGTTAACTCTTACCCCATTTGCTCTGGAGTTCTTGATACAGTTGCTGGAAACCTCAGGAGAGAAAATAAGCCAATCCAAACTGCTCTCCACAACCCCTCCTGGCTGCCATAGCTGCTGGACAGTTCTTAAAGCTGTGCAGCTGTCCTTTCTCAGCCTCTGTACCAAGGGCCTGCCCAGTACCTACCCGCTCTGGCTCATCTCGCTTCTGTCCACTATTTCATCGGTTGTGCTCCCCGTCCCCCAGTCCTCTTTTGTTGTCTCTCCATTTTAGTCTTGTGACCATGATTTGCCCTGTGGATTCAGCTCCATATCCTTCCTGTTGTCTGTCCCCAAGCTTCAGGGACCACTTCGTGGCACCACCTCCCGAGTCTGTATCAACAGCTTGCCTTCATCCACAGAGCTCAAGGGACATTTCTTCTGGAAGGTCCTAAGGGCTCAAATCTAAAACAAGCTGGCTGTCTCTCCCTGAGAATGTTCCTCCTGCCTCTCCCACAACAGCCCTGTGTTAGCCAGGTACCTGCTTCCTTTCCCATGAGGCCTTCCCTTCCTGACCCTGCTGCTCCCTTATCCTCCACATCCTTGTTGCCATCCATGTGACCACCTGTACATTGCATGGTCCTGAAACCCTGCTCCCAGCCCACCCGCTCTCACCCGTATCTCGGCACCGGCTTCCCGATGGACTGAGTCCCCTCTTGCCCTCTGATGCAGTTGTAGAATGGTTGGTTCTTCCTAGTTAATTCTGTGGCAAGTGGGCATTTCAAATTGTGGCTAGTGGCACGGGATGACTCAATTGTAAACTTCACTTGATTTTACTGAGTTTAAATGCCAACGGCCACACAGGGCAAGGGTGACTATGTTGACAGCGCAGTTTTTCAGTCTGTGAATGTGGCTCATGTCCCTCAATGGGAGGCCTGACGTCTCACCATGCCACCGTTCCCTCTTTCTTCTCTCCCTCCTTCCGGTGACTCTTGGGCACACAAAGAAGGGAGACACAATCAAAGCCACCAACTAATGTTACCTTTAGACTGATGAAGGGACACCCTATCAGGGCAGACTACAAGACTCTTCAAGGATTTGCCCATTCAGCTACCAACAGCTGATACCACCAATCCTTAGACTACGGACACTGTCTATACCACTTTCAAGCCATCTCCTCTGACCCATTGGGGCCATTTAATGTGTGTGTGTGTGTGTGTGTGTGTGTGTGAGAGAGAGAGAGAGAGAGAGAGAGAGAGAGAGAAGGAACTGGAACCTCTGCATCTCTGGAGCTGGAGTTACAGTCTTTGTGAGCTGCCTAATGTGGATGCTGGAAACTGAACTCAGGCCTCCTGGAAGAGACCAAGCTATCCTAACCCTGGAGCCATCTCTCCAGCCCCTATTTCCTATTTATTTATCTCTCTGAAAAGAATCTTGAGGCAAGGCAGGGACTCACTGTGTAGCTCATGTTGGCCTCAACTTGCCACTCGGCTGCTCTAAAATTTGTGCTCTGCCTTCTTGGGACGGCCATGCCGGGGCCGCCAGCCCGTCACCATACTTGACACTGAATCTGTGTGATGCTTAGTCTTCCACTATACCTACATGCTTCCAAAGGTAGCAATCGTCCATCAGCACAACTCACGTAGGGAAATTCAAAGGGGGATGGTGTAGCCTTATTTACCAGCCACATCATCGAGTCAGACAGGGTGGGATCTTCGCTGGGAGAGTGGCTCTGGGTGGAGTGCTCTGCCTAGTTTACGGCCTGATTCCTGGGGAGATGAGGCCTTGTTCGCTCAGCTGACTGCAACAAACAACTTTATTTAGCATCTTTCTTAGTCACAGTCTCCCCAGAGGAGGTGGCAGGGTGACGCCGCTAGCAATTACACGAAACACTTGCACGGTTTTGGGTTTTGCTCCCTGGCAGACGCCTGTGCTACTGGCAGCCTGGGTGTTTCATTGCCATCATGGAATCAAATAATCTCAATTTCTTGTTAGTGGAGCAACAGGAAAAAGAGAAAGAATGTTTTATTCAGTTGCCTCACATGTCACCCATTCCGCAAAACCCTTTGATAATATGGACTGTGCGCACTTTACAGACAAAGGTACTGATGACCAAAACATGAAAGAGAAGCGTACATGTATGTATACTGCGCATACCGAGAGGGAGGCTGATGGAGGGGCACAGCCCAGGCTTGCTCTGTCCCTGGTACTCACGTTTCTGTGGCAGGCTCCCATTTTGGTGTCAGAACTTTTTCTGAGGAGAGACTGACCAGGAAGATTAAGACACTCGAAGTGAGAGTGAGCACTTGTGGGCAGAGACACACTCCTGTTGTGCACACTTTGGCCTATAGTAAACAATGATTAAGGTAAGTTTTTGTCCTTCCCACACCCACGTATGGATGAGCCAGGAAGGAAATGCCAGTACTGAGCCTGCATGCAGAGTCTTCTTACAGAAAGGAGCAGTAGACTGCTGAAGGACGCGTGAGCGACCCTTGACACAGACTCACTGGGACAAAGCACTCTCTCTGCCTCAGGTGGGGGCTTGCTCAGCGCACCTCAGGCTTGGAGAAGGCTCCCAGGATCCCAAGATTGGCTAGATAAGAGCTCCCTCAGCTGCCCAGCATTCCCAGTCAGTCATGCAGTAAGAGCACGCTCACGGCCTCCTTCCAGTCACGGGAGCAGATCTGAGTGATAGGCTGATGTCTGCCCAGCCATGAAGCAAGTCCTGCCTAGGTGTGATGGTCATATGCATTCGCCCCAGAAACTGGGCAGCAGGGCAAAAACCACATGGGGGCACTTTAATGAAGAATCAGGTACATAGCTTCAGGGTGTGTCACTGTGCCTCACAGAACTGATGAGTTCCAGAAGATGCTGGGGAAAGCCCAAGTGAGCCTGGGGAGCAGGGAGAAGCGCAGCGGCTTGCAGTGCCACCAGGATCTCCAGGTTTCCTGGTGCCGCCCGGCCTGAGATGATCAGCTGCTATGGACCTACGGTCCTCCCCCTCACGAGGTGTCACAGGTACCCACAGTGAGCCCAGGCAATCCCAGCTGCCGTCTGCTCCTCAGAAGCCAGAGGAATCATGCTCTGAGCCTCTGTGACTTCTACGAGAGTTCTCTGACACCCCTTAATGGTTTCCACCTTTATGCTAAGCACAGCTGGCTCCAACATCTTCTCTATGAGACATATCCACTTATAAGGGTTGCTAACGATCCCACCATTCATGGTGCCATCTGATTCTCCTTGCACACAGCCATTCATTTACAGACAGAAACGTTTCCTCTCGCAGGCAGGTGAGCTCCCTGAGGGTGAGCATGCTCACTCTTGCCCTTTTGGTCCTGGTGCACAGCGGCAAGGGCTCACCCACGGGGGAATGACCATGAGCATGCATGTGCCCTCCAGGTTCCCCGCTCAGGTGGCATATCTCAGTGCCTGGAGACCTGCCTCTGAAGACTCTAAGCACAAAGTAAGGCTGGTCTCATCCCTTTGTGCTCTCCCTGGCACCATCTATAGTACTAGGTGTGACATATTTTTATAAAGTGTGTGTTCCAAAATAAAACCATAACTATGACAATATTTAATACAAAAGGGCATTTTCACCTCAAGAGATACAGCTTGTCATCTTTTGTATTTACTAAATACCACAGACCATACCACAAAGTTCCTTAACTTCCGAGAACGCCCAGAAAAGAGCAGTAAGCTTACTGGACACGTACTTCATACACTCACAAGAAATGCCTTACATCTCTTAGCAACAGCTTTAAAACGACTGCCAATTCTCTCCAACACAATAAAGAAATTATCCAGTTTTGAGAAACAACACCCGAACCTCAGCGATGCTGAACACAACCTACATCCTGGAATCTTCCCCAGGAGTGCCCCCTGAAACACTGTGTGGGGAGAGATGGATGTTTGGAGGGGTTCTGATTTGGAAAAGCTGTTGGCCACATGTCAGGGTGTGTTTGTGGAGAACGTTCCTTTCGCTCCCTTGACACAGTTCTGCCCACACAGATGAGCACCACGTGGAAGACCTCCACATGTCCTGGAGCCTGTACACATGAGAGTTTTGGAAACACACCCGAATCTATATTTCAGTGACTCTCAGTGACTTTCAGTGACTCTCACTTGTTTGAGAGTCAAGAACAAATGGTCTCTTTTCCACAAAGTGACCAGATCTAGGCTGAGAGGACTAGCAATTTGTAGCAATTGGTGTAGCAATTTGTACCTTTGAGGAAAACACCACATTGTTGACTCAAGGATTTACTCAAATGAAAACCCAACAGGCATTCCCAAGCTCAGTCAGAGTGGATGGTAGAAAGGAAGACCCCTCTAGAATTACCATGCACTTCCCAGCGTTCTTTCCTGGACAAATAGAAAGAAAGCATTCTAGATGATTCTTTCAGACCTCCTTTAAGAGCAAACATTTTTGATACCATGATGATTTGACTTTGTTGTTCTGTTTTCAGGGGCCAGAAATTGTCAGGGTAAACCAGAACAAAACAGAGAAAGTTTCTACGAGTGCAGATGCAGGGAAGGACAGGGCTGTGGGAGGAAAAGGAGGAGGGTCTGTGGTCTGGGCCAACCCCAGGACTTCTAGACACAGCACTGAAAACATGACTGGCAGAGCCAGTGATAATACCCGAATTCCACGGCTATAAATGTCACCCCGTGACATACGTGTGGTAGGCTCTTGTTGCTAGTGAGAGGTGTAGAAGCTTTCAGAGCGAGGGCCTAGTGTGAGGTCAGCTGCCTGGAGGTGTGTGTGTCTGTGTGTGAGTGTGTCTGTGTGCGAGTGTGTGTCTGCGTGTGTGTGAGTGCACACATGAGCACTCCAAGTGGATTCCATGACCGAAGTCTCTTCTCTCTTTGTTTCCTGGCTCCCTGAGATTGAGTGGTTTTGCTTTGCTACATACTACCTGCCACCATGTGCTGCTTGGCCCCAAGGCACCAAGTCAACCAGTCAAGGACGAAAGGTCATGAAATAGTGAAGCAAAATAACGGATTTCTTTTTACAAGTTTATTGCAAGCGTCTGTTACAGTAACAGAAGCTGGTATAGTTGCTAAGGTTAAAAACATACAGGCCTGGAAGATAGTCACAGGGTAAAAGAGCTTGTTGTGCAAATGCAACCCTAACCCTAACTAACACTAACCACCTAAGACTGGATGTCCAACGCTACAGAAAAATTGGGCACACAGTGCAGGAGTCTGATATTCCAGCATTCCTACAGGGAGAAGAGAAGCGGAGCCAGGGCAATCTCTGACTGCTCCAGGAGCCCGCTCACCTGGTACACCATGCTGGAAAATAAGATCCCTCGTCTCCAGCAAGGCAGCAGGTGAGGACCAGCATTGGGGTTGTCCTTTGACCTCCACACACTTCGTAGCAAGTACATATTCACATAATATGGCTCTTCAAAAGGCATTTTTCAGAGAATGTAATAAAGAACCACAGAACAGAAAATAATGTGTGTGGCTACTCTATTTAAAAGCTTTATAAAACATAATGACTAATAATAAAATAATAAAGAAAAACAGGGCAAAATTAGAATAGATACTTCACCAAATGAGTGTACAAATAAGTGTCCAAGCCTATCAGACATTAAGAAAATACAAATTAAGGCCAGGAGGAGCCTCAGCAGTGTGGTTGGCTGTGGCAGATCACGGCAACAGCCATGGCCTCCAGAAATTGTCTGACCACCAGCCCCAGCCTCAGCTCCACCTGCACCTAGAGGAGTGACCATCAGATCTGCAGCCATGCCTAGTGGAGCAACCATCTGACCCTAAGGCCCTTAGGCACCCGAAGGAACAGTCACCAAAGGTTCTGCCCTGCTTATACCTGAAGTAGCTTTCAATGGAGCCACAGTTCCCAACAACACTGATTGGGGGAAAAGAGACTCTGTGAAACACAGGCCCCACCTGTTCCAATTAGAGGGAGAGATGGGAAGACAAGAGGATAAGAACACACTCAACAACACAAAGAGGAACACAGCACCACCAGAAACTAGTGGTTCTACAACAGCAAGACCTGAACATCCCAACACAGATGAAGCAGATGAAAATGACATTAAAAGTTACTTTATGAAGATGATTGAGGCACTTAAAAAGAGGAAATAAAAAATTCTCTTAAAGAAGTAGAGGAAATGACAAACAAACAAACAAAAAACTGGAAGAAATCAACAAATCTGTTAAAGAAAACCAAGAAAAAGCAACAGATGAAAGAAACTGTTTAAGACTTGAAAAATAAAAAAAAAACACAAATTGAGGGAAATCTGGAAATGGAAAACCTGGATAAATAATCAGGAACTACAAAAGCAAGCATAAACAACAGAATAGAAGAGATGGAAGACAGAATCTCAGGTGTTGAAGATACGATAGAGGAAACAGATCTATTGATCCAAGAAAATGTTAAATCCTACAAATTCTTAACAGAAAATATTCAGGAAATCTGGGACACCATGAAAAGACTGAACCTAAGAATAACAGGAATTGAAGAAGGAGAACTCTGGCGCAAAGACACAGAAAATATATTCAATAAAATCACAGAAGGAAACTTTCCCAACTTAAAAAAGGATATGCCTATGAAGATACAAGAAGCTTACAGAGCACCAAATAGACTGGACCAAAATTTAAAAAGTACCCTTGCCACATAATAATCAAAACACTGAACATACAAAATTATTATTAATTAACTATTAAGAGCTGCAAAGGAAAAAGACCAAGTAACATATAAAGGCAGACCTATCAGAATTACACTTCTCAATGGAAACAACGAAAGCCACAAGGTCCTGCAGGCATTATGCAGACACTAAGAGACCATGACTGCCAGTTCAGACTACTATATCCAGCAAAGCATTCAATCAACATAGATGGAGAAAACAAGATATTCCGTGACAAACCAGATTTAATCAATACCGATCCACAAATCCGGACCTAAGAAAGTACTAGAAGGAAAATTACAACCTAAGGAAGTTAGCTACAGCCACAAAAATGGACAATAGATAATTCCACACCAGCAAATCCCAAAGGGAAACACACACAATACCACCACCAACAACAAAAACAAGACTAACAGGAACTATTCATCATGATCATTAATACCCTTTAATATCAATGAACTCTACTTCTTATAAAAAGACCCAGGCTAATAAGGCTGATAGATTGGATATGAAAACAGAATCCATCCTGCTGCATACAAGAAACACACCTCAACTACTAAGACAGATTACCTCAGAGTAAAGGGTTGGAAAAAGATTTTCCAATCAAGTGGACCTAATAAACAAGCTGGTTTAGCTATTCTAATATCTAACAAAATAGATTTCAAACTAAAATTAGCTAAAAGAGATGGAGAAGGTAATTTCATATTCATCACAGGAAAATCCAACAAGATAAAGTCTTAATTTTCAACATCTATGCCCCAAATACAAGGGCACCCTTGTTTGTAAAAGAAGCATTACTAAAGCTTAAATCACATTTCAAGCACCACACACTACTAGTGGGAGACTTCAACAACCCACTCACCACTGGATAAGACTGCCAGACAGAAACCTAACAGAAAAATAAAGCAACTAACAGATATTATGATTCAAATGGGCTTAACAGACATCTATAGAACATTTCACCCAAACACAAATGTATATACCTTCCTCTTGGCACCTTCTCTAAAATCAAACACATACTCAGTAGCAAAGCAAACCTCAATAGAAACAAAGAAAATTGAAATAATGCCCTATGTTTTAATGGATCATCATGGCTTAAAGTTAGAATTCAACAACAACACTAATTGCAGAAAGTCCACAAACTCATAGAAACTGAACAATGCTCACATGATTACCACCGGGTCAGAAAGAAACAAAGAAATTAAAGATTTCCTAAAATGAAGGAAAACAACCACACAACATTCCCAAACTTATGGGGCACAATGAATGCAGTGCTAAGAGGAAAGTTCATAGCACCAAATTCATTCTTAAAGAAGCTGGAAAAATCCCACACTAGCAAGTTAACAGAACACCTGAAAGCTCTAGAACAAAAAGAAGCAAACTCACCCAGGAGGACTAGATGACAGGAAATAATCAAATTAAGAGCTGAAATCAACAAAATAGAAACAAAGAAAACAACACAAAAAAAATCAATGAGACAAAGATTTGGTTCTTTAAGGAAATCAACAAAATAGACAAAGCTTTATCTGAACTAACCAAAGGCACAGAGAGAATATCCCAATTAATGAAATCAGAAATTAAAAGGGGGACTTAACAAAGGACACAGAGGCAATCCAGAGAATCAGCAGGTCATACTTCAAAAACCTGTACTTCACAAAATTGGAAAACTTAAAGGAAATGGACAATTTTCTAGATAAGTAACACATACCAAAATTAAATCAAGGCCAGAGAAGCAATTAAATAGACCTATAATTGCTAAGGAGATAGAAACAGTCACCAAAAATCTCCCAACCAAAAAAAGCTCAGGGCCAGATAGTTTCAGTGTAAACTTATACCAGAATTTCAAAGAACTAATACCAATATTCCTCAAATTGTTCCACACAATAAAAGCAGAAGGAACACCGCCAAACTCTTTTTATGAAACTACAGTTGCCCTAATATCCAAACCACACAAAGACAAAACTAAGAAAGAGAATTACAGACCAAATTTCCCCGTGAACATTGATGCAAAAATACTAAATAAAATACTGGTAAACCAAATCCAAGAACACATCAGAAAAATCATCCACCATGACCAAGTAGGCTTCATCCCAGAAATGTAGGGATGGTTCAACATATGAAAATATGTCAGTGTAATCCACTGTATAAACAAACTGAAATAAAAACACCACATGATAATCTCATTAGATGTTGAAAAGCCTTAGACAAAATACAGCACCCCCTCATGATAAAGGTCTTGGAGAGAGAAGGGATACAAGGAACATACCTAAACATAATAAAGGCAATATACAGCAAGTCAACAGCCAACATCAAACTAAATGGAGAGAAACTCAAAGTGATCCTACTAAACTCAGGAAGAAGACAAGGTTGTCCACTCTCTCCATATCTATTCAACATAATTTTTGAAGTCTTAGCTAGAGCAATGAGCCAACAAAAGGAGGTCAAGGGGATACAAATCGGGATAGAAAATGTCAAACTCTCACTACTTGCTGATGATATGATATTTACATAAGTGACCCTAAAATACCACCAGAACTCCAACAACTGGTAAACACCTTCAGTAATGTAGCAGGATACAAGATTAACTAAAAAAAAAAAATTAGTAGCCCACGTTTATACAGATGATAAATGGGCTGAAAAAGAAATCAGAGAAGCATCACC
Organism: Chionomys nivalis; assembly: GCF_950005125.1. Lineage (NCBI taxonomy): Eukaryota > Metazoa > Chordata > Mammalia > Rodentia > Cricetidae > Chionomys > Chionomys nivalis. Next base: position 49,344,079 of record NC_080106.1, read on the forward strand.
CTTTACAATAACCACAAATAACATAAAATATCTTGGGGGTAACTCTAATCAAACAAGTGAAAGGCCTATATGACAAGAACTTTAAAACTTTGAAGGAAGAAATTTAAAAAGACATCAGAAAAATGGAAGAATCTCCCATGCTCTTGGGTAGGTAGAATTAACATAGTAAAAATGGCAATCTTACCAAAAGCAATTTACAGATTGAATGCAATACCCATCAAAATTCCAGCAAAATTCTTCACAGACCTCATTAGAAAAATACTCAACTTTATGTGGAAAAATAAAAAACCCAAGATAGTCAAAACAATCCTGTTTAAAAATTAGGCCCTCAGAATGTGGGTAACAGTTGTTTGGCTAGGGCAATCTTTGGGGCTTATGGCAGAGATACCAGGTTTTATCTCTACTGCTTGTACTGGCTTTTTGGAGCCCATTCTGTTTGGAGCGATACCTTTCTCAACCTAGATATAGTGGGAAGGGCCTTGTTCCTGCCTCAACTTCCCATGGGAAGCCTTACCCTCTCTGAGGAGTGGATAGGGTGATGGTAGTGAGGAAGTTGGAGGGAACAGGCAGAGGGCAGGAAGTAGGAACTAGGATTGGTAAGTAAAATGAGAAAAATAGAATTTTAAAAAATAAATTGATTGAAAAAAAGAAAAAGAAAGTGTCTCCTGCTTCAAAGACACTGGACTTTTTCCAGGTTTTGTTACTAAATTAATTATATGACTTGAGGCCATTTAAGGATATTTACTTAACCTGACATCCTACTGTGTATTCAGTTTAAATAAAGCAATATAACCAAGCTTAAAAAAAAATTCTGTTCAATAAAGGAACTTCTGGAGGCATCACCATCCCTGACTTCAAATCTACTATAGAGCTACAGTAGTGAAAACAGCTTAGTATTGGCATAGAAACAGACAGGAGGATCAATGGAATCAAATCAAAGACCCGAATATAACTCACACACCTCTGAACACCTGATTTTTGACAAAGAAGCCAAAATTATACAATGGAAAAAAGAAAGCCTCTTCAACAAATGGTCCTGGCATAACTGGATATCAACATGTAAAGAATGAAAATAGATCCATCTCAATTGCTATGCACAAAACTCAAGTCCAAGTGGATCAAAGACCTCAGCATAAATCCAACCACACTGAACCTTATAGAAGAGAAAGTGGGAAGTACACTTGAACACATTGGCACAGGAGACCACTTCTTAAATATAACTCCAGTAGCACAGACACTGATAGCAACAATTAATAAAAGGGACCTCCTAAAACTTAGAAGCCTCTGTAAACCAAAGGACACTGTCAATAAGACAAAATAGCAGCCTCCTGAATGGGAAAAGATCTTCACCAACCCTCCATCTGACAGAGGACTGATCTCTAAAATATACGAAGAAATCGAGAAACTAGACATCAGAAGAACAAATAATCCAATAAGAAAAATGGGGTACAGATCTAAACGAGAATTCTCAACAGAGGAATCTAAAATGACTGACTTAAGGATTATGCTCAGCTTCCTAGTCATCAGAGAAATGCAAAGCAAAACAACTCCAAGATAACCATCTTACACCTGTCAGAATGGCCAAGATCAAGAACACCGATGACAGCTTATTCTGGAGAGGATGTGGAATAAGGAGAACACTTCTCCATTGCTGGTGGGGTGCAAACTTATATAGCCACTTAGGAAATAAGTGTGGCAATTTCTCAGAAAATTAGGAAATAACATATCTTAAGACCCAACAATACCACTTTTGGTCATATACCAAAAGGATACTTAATCAAAACACAGAGGCACATGCTCAGCTATGTTCAGAGCAGCACTATTCACAACAGCCAGAACCTGGAAACAACCTAGATGTTCCTCAACTGAAGAATGAATAAAGAAAATGTGGTGCATTTACACAATGGAATATTACTCAGCAGTATAACATCTTGAAATTTGCAGGTAAATGGATGAAACTAGAAAAAACAATACTAGTGAAGTAACTCGGATCCAAAAAGACAAACATGGTATGTATTCACTCATAAGTGGATATTAGACATAAAGCTAAGGACAACCAGCCTATAGTTTACAACCCCTGAGAACCTAGACAACAAAGAGGATCCTAAGAGAGACATACATGAATTCACCTAAGAAGAAGAAGACAAGATTTCCTGAGTAAATTGGGAGCGTGGGGGTGGGTTAGAAGGGGAGAGGGAAGGAAGAAGGGGAGTATTCAGTAAAAACAAAGAAACAAACTATATGTATATACATATATCATGTTATACATATCATGTAAATGTGTATGATATATCATTGAGAAAAAAAGAAAATGCAAATTAAAAACCACAGTGATGGTCAACATTCAGCGAACAGAACGCCCAAACTAAAACCGAATAGCTCTGCCACATGTCATCAGCTAGGGTGAGGGACACTCAACACTCTCGGGTACATCTCATGAGTATGTAAAATCTTAACCATTTGGAAGACATTCTGGCACTTTTTTGTAAGAAACAAAAATTTATGTGTAATGTTTACCAAGAATTCCACCACCTGGTATTCCCCCAAGAAAAGAGATGTGTTTGTCTTTTCACAAAGACTGTTACAGAATTATTCAGGATTTAGAAGGATTACTAGAAACATGCCGGATGTCCATCACGGGGACTACACAAATGAACTGTGGAATATTCCCTCAGTGGCGGAGCTCGTAGAGTCCCAGAAAACAGCATCCACAGCTTCTGAGCAAGTGAAACGGTGTGGGTGAGCCTCAGCACGGTCATGTCTACTGACGGAGATGCACACGAATGTTTCTACATGACACACTCCTACACAGCACTGTACGATTCAGACAGACTCCTGGCAGCAGGAAGCTATAGGGGAAGCAATGACAGCAGAAGGGCCCCTCAGAGGGAAGGGGAAACTAGAGCTGGATATGGACACTAGCTTGGCTGCCGTGGTAATGTCATGGGAGCGTGACTATTGGAAAACTTAAACTACATATTTTTAATTTGTTCAACTTATTGTACACCAACTATATCTAAATAGTAAAACCCAAGACACTAATTTATGATGAGAAATTTCACAAAAAATCAGCCCAATGACACAGCTACTCCCCATGCACAGCGGAGGATAGAGGAGGAATGTTGGATGCCCTGTTCTGTAACTCTCTGGCCTACTCCCTTAAAGCAGTGTCTCTCACAGACCTGGAGCGAGGCTGGCAGTCAGCAAGCTCTGACAAACTTTCTGTCTATGGGTGCAGTCATGCCAGGCTTTTGGTTGGGCACTAGAGATTTGAACTCCGGTCTTTGTGCTTGCTCAGAAAGCACTCTCGCTTACTGACTCATCTCTTCAGGCCCACATACTAAATTTGATAGTACTTGTTGTGTTTGTACAAAGAAAGAATTCACTGAGGAAGAACCTTAAGATCCCACTTTTACTGCTGCCGAGAAGGGGCATCAGTGAGGTCGGTGGGGAAGGAGCATCTGATGACCTCACGCAGGTGACAGGCTGTGATAACGTTGCACACAGGGAAGACGAGCTACACCCTCTCCTGTTTTCTTCAGGGTGAGTCATGAGCCTTGCCAGCCATCATCTCACTTCCAAGATGTTTCCAACAGATGCACCTTAATGCCAAACCCACTCCTCTCCGAGCTCACCTGAAGAGAAACTTGCTCTGTCTTATCAGAGACACTCAGAGAAGGCAGAGGGATCCACGGAAAGCACGAGAAAGGGACCTTCTCCTGCTTGGCCATCAGCACAGAGGAAAGAACACTGCAGGGGTATAAACTGACTTCTGCTGCAACAGAAGCAGTACTACGATCTCGGCCACTGAGTCTGTTAACATTTTCCTTCTCAGAGAAGGACTCATTTATCATTCAAACCCTACAAGCCAAACCTTAAGAATGAACTCCCCAAAAGAAGGTGTGGAAACTCCTCGAATATGAATGAGAAACCCACCGAGCACAACTGCATACGACGTTCTTGGCGCAAGAGGTGGAAAAACCGCTTGCAAAGTCAAAGAAGAAACAGGGAGAGTTATCTGATTGGTGTGTTGTGAAAGCTGCCAGCCAACGTGGCAGCTATACCCCTGATGGATGAAAGCAGAAACAAACTCAGAACCTGCTTTCTGTATTTACCCAGAGCAAGAGCGATGCCTCCTATGAAGAATAATGAATATAGGATTCAGAGTTTGGCAACGATTGAGATGATCCAAGCTGGCCCTGGACCACTAATAATGTTTTTGAAAGATTGGATTGTTAGATTAACAGTTGTGGAAGATGGACACTATTTATGCAATGTTAAAGCAAACATTTTTATGAACCAAACATTTCCTAAACGGCAAACAAAAATGTGAAACTCTATCTGGCACCTGCAGCAAATCTGAGGACCTTCCCCGGTCCATGGCACAGAGCCAGCCGTACCCTCTGTACACACGCCCTTCCCAAAGGTTAGAAAAAGAATCGTCACCTTAGCTGGATTTTAACTCTTGCAATCTCCTTCCAGACACTTCAGTCCGGTTCTTCCAGCAGCCATGTGAATCCAGCTATCTGCCTTTTTGGGGTCAAGTTGTGTGTGTGTGGGGGGGGAAGGGGGTTACTGAACATTGACTTCGGGGAGATCAAGGGCTCTACTTACATCATGCATGGAATCTAGAAGCTTGGTTAGTTGGTAGAATCTCTGCCAACTCTGCCCAGAACTGTTGGGACACTTGGTGACCATCTTCCTCAGCTCTTTGATGTAGTTTGTCCTCATCTCTTCAAATGCAGCTTGGGCTCTGAGGCCATCTTTTGGAACTGTGTGAAGGAACACAAACATACGTTTCACCACGCGAAAAACACAGCGCTGGCATCTCTGCAGTTCCAAAGCTTCTAATATTTTAAGCTCACATATCGATTATGAGGCTGGACTAAGTCATAATGAATTGTAATTATGAATACATATGGCAGTGACATCCTCGGCAAACATTTGTTCTCATACACACAAAAGATATGGGTTATTACTTTGCGTACATTAACTCATTTTGTCCTGACACCAATATTATTGCATAGCTCTCTGTTTTTCTTACTTTGTAGACAAGGAAATTGGGATGTAAGTCGATTCATTACTATGGAGTGTAAAATGAATAAATGGTCGTTCAAACCCATTTTCAACATCTACCTCCTAAATACCATGCCCCATTTGATGGTTGTGTGGCCTGTCTTCTGAGTGTCTTCTAAATCCCAGTTCATCAATGCCCCAGAGGCAGGAAAATGTATTTCAATATCGTGGGACACTCTAAGCTGGGGCAGCATTATCATATTCAAGTTCAATTGCAGACACTATGGAGCTGGCCACGTAGCACATGGACAATGCTGGACCAACAGTTTCTATGACTGCCCAGGACCCCCTGACCGTGGAGATATCATTGCGGAAGTGCGCATTGGTTTGGTGTGAGCAGGGCTAAGGCCAACACGGTTCCGTGCTCTAATGAGAAGTAGTGCTCACTTTTAACTTTGATGAAATGAAAAATGAAGAACCATATTTTCCTCCATTTGTTTTCTTTAGCAACTAGGTTTTTACACTGAGACAGAAAGTTCACTTCCAAAGAGTGTTTTGGGAGCTGCGGATGTAGCTCATGGCAGAGTACAGAACACTTGTCTAATATGCACAGAGCCCTGGGCTTCCCGAGTCAGACCCTACCTGATAGTGCACGCTTTGGGAGTCATAACACTGCGTGCCCGTGTGCTCCCAAGCCCACCTCCATGCCACCTGAATTCTTGTGGCTAGAGATGCCTCTGACAATGAGCTTCCAACTTGTTTTCAGCAAGTGGCTTTAGACCTACAAAGGGTGCAGTCACCTAGAACCACGGACAGGCAATGGAGACCTCATGAAAATCCATCTTGTGACATTAGCACCATCATTTTCAAACTGCTCTTACCTTTTAACTTCTTGATTAAACCTACTATTCACTAATTTTTTTGTAATTGGAATTAACGGTGATTTCTTGGGTGATTAGCACTTTAGGGAGGCTGCAGAGAGTTCCTGAGAGCCCTGGATCCCAGGTGTACCACTGCCTCCAAATTAACCTTATTCTCACAAACAAAGATGCGAATTAGGTTACAAATCAACCTCCCTCATGACGCTATCGAGGTTTTTGACTTTACTTCCTTACATCTGCTTTTGTAGGATAACAAATCTCTGAAAGCTGCCACGTATATCCTCAAGGTTTGCCAAACAACAGCTGTGACTTAAATATCCAACTTTAACAGTAAGAGCTATTTAAGAAATCATTTTCTGTTTTTCAAAAAACGTTTATTTATTTTACATGTATGAGTGCCATTGCCTGCATGTATGTGTGTACCATAGACATGGTTGGTGCCCATAGGGGTCAAAAGAAGGCACCAGAGCCCCAGAACTGGAGTTTCCAACGGCTGTGAACCAGTATATGGGTGCTGGGAGCCAAACCTGGGTCGTCTGCAAAAACAAGTGTTCTTAATTCCTGAGCCATTTTTCCAGTCCCTAAGAAATGGTTTCTTTCTCAACGTTTCAAAAATCAAACTAGCAATAACCAGCACACCGACAGGCAGGCTGCATCTACTAACTACCAGCACTGTAACAGGGACTTGAAACTTTCGAAAGGAAGCCGAAAGCTTGCCAAGGCCAGCCTGCGATGCCCGGGAACACATTGTCAGCTTTTTGAGGTATCAAAACCATTTAAAGTAAGTCTTTCTTCGATGAATAATTATGTGAGCTGGAGATTGTACTTGAAAAAAATCATCCACCAATAAAGACAGCATTCCATTCGCCATTGTGGCACGGCTTGGTAGATCAACTGGAGTAACCAGAGCCCTCTGCATTTCTCATAGTTGTACTGTCAAAGAATCAGCATTATATCAAATATTAACAGTTACACATTTTATTGCTGTAAATACAATACACTGGGGTATATTGCCTCAATTTCCCAGCCACATTTTTTTTTTAGAAGTTGAAACAAATCAACAAATAAAGGGAAGTTAAGCAAAACCTTGAATATTGGATGTCTGCCCAGAATTTCTGAATTTACTTATTAAGTGCAGCAGGCCTGTTGGAATAATTCCAGAACCTCCACACTGGGGAAGAGCGAGAGCCTTAAGGTTGAAGTCGAACTGCTTTCCTCTCTAAGCAAAGAATGTGAGATTCTTCTGATATCACTGCTAAACCCTGAGAGCTGGTCATCCTTTATGAAACTTAGCATGGCTCAAGGGCAGCTTCATAGTCTGTCACAGAGGAGCTGAGCGAGCCAGCCAAAGCCTGCAGCTTCTGGGATTTCAAAACCCCTTAGGCATACCTGCCTTATAATTTCACTTTTTCAGAATTGAAAGTATTAAGTAGGTTGGAAGCTAATAAATGAATTCAGGTGACGTCAGAAGCTGCTAGAGGCTGAAAGGGTAACTGGATGTAAACAGGATAAAGCATGAGCTAAGTCCGAAGAGTCAAATCTGCAAAGAGTTAGAAGCAACGGCATTAGCAAACACATTTCACTGCAACTCTATCTTCCATCTAATGCTTTAGGGAAACATTGTTTCTAAACACGACTAGTGAGCAGTGTGGTTACAAAATGAGATAAAAATCACTTCTACTATATTGAAGGGTATTTTTTGCAAAGTTGTGCTCTGGGGAGGAATATTTGGACAGTGGGGAAGCCCCTGACTGGATGTGGAGCAGGAGAAGGCCTATTTTTCCCACTCACCCTACACACCCTGCACAGGGAATGGGCTGGGTGCAGTTAGTGAGGAATGGCTGGGCCTGGGGTAACCTGGGCAGACTGAACCCTGCCCTGGGCATGAAATTTACTGAAAATGAAGTAAGAGGCTAGGAGCAGCCTTCACAAGAATCACAGCTGTGGAGTTGCCACCCGGCCAGGCTAGCCCTGGGAGCCAAGCAGCCTGCCCCGTCCTCACTGGCTCCTGCTGCTATCACCCACCTCAGCAAGCTCGTCCCCAGGAAAGCAGGAAGGCATCGCCTTCAGAGAAGCTGAAGCCCTGAGTCCCAGTCCTCACTCATGCAGGATACAAACAAACACCTAAGGGGGCTCTCAGACTCTCAGGGGTGCTGTGAGTGTTACACTAGACAGTGGACGGGAGGCTCCACATTCACGAGGCCAGGCTGTCATTCTCAGTCCTTCTGCCCTGATCTCCTGCTTCAGGCTCGCTCCTCAGAACCGGCTTTACTCTGCCTGTCTGTTCTACTCTGAGCTACTCAATTCTAGCCACTTTCCTCAGGAGGACTCTCCCTCTTTTATGGAGCATGAGTGGGGCTGGGTGTGGACCACACGTACCTTCTTCTTCGCCCTGTTTTCTTTAGTCTATGCTACTCGCCATGACACCCTTGCCGGCTCTCGGTTTCCTCTGTGGTTGTAGTCCTCGGCTCGGAGTTTTCCTCCCTACATTGTCTCCTGCCATTGCCCTGGCCCTCACCTCTGTCCCTGGTGAGCTTCCTCAAGTGCCGTCTTCTCTATTTGGAAATTCTTGCATGGTTGTTTGAGAAACAAGCACCCAATGCTTTGCCAAGGTACGGCTGCCCCTCTCATCTCCTCAGCTTTTGTCCCCGCTCAAGAGAACTTCCCATCTGCCCGGTGGTCAATTTCAGCTGTCTTCTGTCTGTTTCTCAGCTTTCTCTGCTCAAGCCACGGCACCAGTCATATCTGTCTTGGGGCCTTATGGTCACACCCAGTTCCTGACTCCCTGACACTGTCCCTTCTGCCGCTGCTATGCCTTTAACAAGGCTCTACTGGGTCTTTGTTCTTTACTCAGGAAACAGCCTTGACTAGAATGTGTCTTCCACAGGCTCATGTTTGAACACATTCACTAGCTGGTGGCACTCTTTGGGGGCTTCCTGAAGACTTAGGTGGGCCTAACTAGAGGAAGTAAGTCGGTGAGGGTTGTCCCTTTCCTGTCCCTCTCTGTTTTCTGTCTGCTGTGAAGAAGCTCCTCTGTCACATGCGGGGTCAACAACCATGTCTGACACAGTGAGTCAAAGCCAATCTTTCCTCGAGTTGTGTCTGTCAGACATTCGGTCCCAGAGGGCCAGGGAGTCTGCAGTGAGCCTGTGTCATCTAGGAATGGCTGTCTAAACAAGGCCTGAGCAAAGACTACCAATAGACAACAACCTAATGCAGAAGGGGAGAAATCTCGGAGTCCCACACCCCGAGAGCAACTAACCACTAGAGGTGGCTAGTAATTGTAAAGAGAGGCAGAATCGGCCTCTCCATAGGACGAGCCCCCTACTTGGTTATCCAACATAAAGTGAGTAGCCCCCAGACCATATTCAAAGAACAAAAATTGACTCACCAGGTTGTATTTATATATCTGTGTATCTATATGTATATGTAACAATAACAGTTAAAGAAAAATAGGCCGTAAATGTGAGAAGGAGACTGTAGGGAAGGGAATGGGAGGGGTTGGAGGGAGAAGAAGGAAGGGAGGTCATAATATAATTATATTCTAAGTAAAGTATACTAAATAAAATAAAAGTCAATGTAAAATGTCGATGAGGAATATTCCTGTCTCACATGTCTCTGATCTAAAATAATTGATTTATAGTCAATTTTAGTTTTTAATGACCTATATTTTTGTCCCAATTAAAGTCAGTTATTATAAAAAATTCTAACATACATTCTACTTACCATTGAGCCTCAACTATGAATAATAATAAGTATTATTTATGTTTCAAACCTGACTTTTGTGTTCTAGTGTCAAAATTTCCCCATCTTCTGGCCTCTTCCAACAGGATATAATATGGTATAAAAGATTAACCAATCAAAAAATAGAATTCATTTATACTGTACCAGGAAAATTAGAAAACCAGAGACAGATATTGGGGTTCAACCTGAAGATCAGAAAAGCAAAGCAGCCAGCCACCGGCTCTTACCTCTACCTCAGTCCAAAATGGCGATCCTGCCGCCAAGGATCTCAGGATGAGACTGAGAGTGAGCGCTGCCTCCTCTCCAGTGCTGGGATTAAAGGTGTGCACTACTACCACCAGGTTTCTATGGCAACTAGTGTGGCTACTGGGATTAAAGGCGTGTGCCACCACTGCCTGGTCTGTAAGGCTGACCAGTAAGGCTGTTTTACTCTCTGATCTTCAGGCAAGCTTTATTTATTAAAATCAAATGAAATGTCACTGCATTATACTCTACAAAATCCTCTCAAAGTCACACTCACACTACGGCATTCTCGTGAGTGGCCTCTCCTGTATTGGATACGTTTGTTTTATTGGGATCTGCTTTCCTCTTCCATCTGGGTGGTCACTGAAACCAGCTCTCACAGTCCTGGACAGACAGACTAGTTCCCGCTCATCGTGTGACCAGTGCTTCTGGGAACGGCCATGTACCTTCTGCCCCTCAACCTTTCTCTTTAAACTCAGTTGCCTGCTGGTACATCTTCACAGAGCCACGGAAGGTAGCACTGACCCTGTGACCCCACTCGAAAGGGTTTGGCCTTGTAGTGTTTAGTCTGCCTGCCTGATAAGGTTTGGATTTTCTCACTGGGCATTGAACAAACATGGCCAAACTGACATCCCAATTTTATTCCCTAGTGCAACAGCATCTGATGCATCTTGAACATTTACTGAATACATTCATAAATATTTGAAATTAATACTAGCATCTTCCTTCAGTCCCCATCCTCACCCTACATGTCCCCCATCTTGTCAAGAAGAACGTCATGAAGAGACAGCGCACTTCTCATAGCCAGTCTAGAGCCCTTACAAAGCCCGTAAGATCCAGCTGGGCTATGTGCTGCCCTCCACTATAGAACGGAAGTGTCCTTTCTTCTCTGAGCCACCGCCATGCCTTTTACCTCTAATCATAGCAGATCACCACGTCTCTCAGTGCATTCAAGTTATCTCTGAACTTGTGTTATGGGATAAGCTTCCTAAGGGCAAAAAGTCAAGCAATCGTACTACATAGTCACAACTGGATACCGTGGGGCAGTATTATACAGGCCCTACATTGTATGGAGGCCAAACTTACAGGCCAGCTCATACCTGGCCACACAGAAGGTGGTCATATAGCCTTCCAGACAGGATGTCGCCATCCTAAACAAAGGATCAGGATGTGCTAATGTTGTTCTGCTCCTTCTTTGTAATTTGGAGGATGCCTGGGATAGAGATGTTAATTCGGCCTATGTGACAGAGCTAGCTCACAGAGCAGGAAGATAGGCAGACGTGACAAAATGGGCATAGAGAGGTATGGACAAAGGTGTGGATGTGACCAGAGACATTCGCCTGGTTACCTAGGAAACAGAATGCTAGTGAATTTCCCCCTCAGTTTACTTTTTGGTATAAAAGCCATTTGAAGAATAAATGTGGGGTGATTTTCAGGATGTGAACTCAGGATTTCATGAGGGACCACTGAGAATCTCCCTCGTGATAGAGCCATGTGAGTTGTGTCTTTATTCCCACGTTTCCTCTCTGGTCCGGAGAAATAATTTATGGTCCGAGCTGGCAGGGGAGCCCAAAAAGATACTTAACAAAAGTGAAGGCCTGAAGTGCTACACTGCTTAATATATACACAGTTTTATCACCAGCAACTAATTTAGCTCATCCAAGCCTCAAACTACCCTCCCTCCATCTCTTTTGCATCTCTGTCCGGGGGCTGGGTACCAACGACCTGAGCATCATAAACGGGCCACTCTCTTGCAGGAAGATGATCTGACAATGTAGAAAGAGTGCCAGGGTGGGCATCCAAGTACCTGTGCTCAGGAGCAGCAAAACCTTCATTACGGAGTACTCCTCAAAGGTCAGCTGCAGCCGCACGAACTGGAGGCTGATCTGGCGCATCCCCTGGCACAGTTCATACATGGCCGACTGATGCATCTTCTCTCTGCAAAGGAAAAGCAGCCGTTCACGTCTGAGACAGGTCACCGCTAAGTCTAGGCTGGCAGCCCAGGCCACTTAGCCCGAACTCTGAGCCAGTTCCCCCTGTGGCCTCAACACAAAGCAGATGTGCATTTCAAAGACAAATCAAATGCCTTTCTGAGGGACCTTCTGAGTCACATGCTTCTAAAGCCCTGCTGAGCCACTGACCAGCTCCCTGTGACCACATGGCAGAGCTCTCTCGGGATACCAGAGCTTTCTTCCAGGGCAGCTGTGGTGATGTGCACTGAAGCCCCACTTTTGGCGACAGGTGTGGCAAACTGACTGATGTTTGGTTAGGACCGGGTTAGATGCAGTGAGCAGAAGGCGGTCATGACCATGCCTATTTCTGCACGGCCTTCCTTACAGAGGACATGGGTATGTCTGTTACTGACTTTATCAACAGACATGATACAGGGAATTAAAGGCAATTTAATGAGGTGAAGACCTCAGGTAGAATTGGCTCTAACCAAGAGAGAGAGAGAGAGAGCAACATGGCAGCTTGTCACTATATATAGAAATGTTTCATCCACACAGCCAATCCATTTCTCACTCCACTACCCAAATATTTCCAGAAAAATTCATGCCATACAACAAGGAGGTCTTTCTTCTCTCTTTCCTTGAGGGTCAGACAAGGCATCTCATTGTTTTTAGTAGCTTTTCAGAAAAGACGTGCCCGCTGGGAGGCTTGGTGTATATAGTGAGAGGAGGACTTTTAGCTCTTTATTGCCGTTTAAAAGGACATCCAAGGAACACCCGTGCATCTGCAAGACAGAACTTGGTCCAGAACTGCTCACCCAAGCTTTCTGCAGCCATTAGTATTCCTTACCAGCAGGGCATAGGAGAGCCCTTTCCTTCCACACCCTACCGATTATTTCACCATCTGCTGAGCACATGGTACAGGGAAACTCGCAGTTGCTTTTATTTCCATTCTAGGGTCCCCAGCCCAACATGTTTTTCCAAATGGTTACTGACCATTTCTTCTTGGGGATTTGCCTCCTCACTTTTCTACCTGCACTATTATATTTATGATCCTTCTATCAAGTAACACCGTCTCAGTAATAATAACAAGTATTGTTATTAGTCAGGTTTCACGTAGCTCAGAATGGCCTCTAGCTTCCTTCTGCTTCCACCCCTAAATCAGTAGAATGACAGACACTGGCCACCATACCCCGTTTATATGGTGCTGGAGACCAAAACTAGGCATCCATTCTGCCAACTAAGCTACCCCCACCAAGAGACAAGGCCTGTGTCGACCACACACTGGGCTCAAGCGACTCTCCTGTCTCAGCCTCCCAATATCTGGAATACCAGGCATATGCCCATATGCCAAGCTTCCCACCCTTTTATTCTCAACAGTTTTTTTCTTTAGCTTGTTTGCTTTATTTTCATGCCACCTTCTCCCTCTTTCTCTCCTGACTTCCTCTGTCTTGCTAGGACTTGCCTGGTGTCTTCTCTCCAATTTTAATCCCTTGGTTTAAAAATTGCCACATGTGCACTCGGGAGGCAGAGGCAGGCGGATCTCTGTGAGTTCGAGGTCAGCCTGGTCTAGAAGAGCTAGTTCCAGGACAGAAACAAAAAGCTACAGAGAAACCCTGTCTTGAAAAAAAAAATTGCCACATGTATCTAATCAGCAAAAAGCGAAATTTAAAAAATCTGAGTGCCTCCAAGTTTTGCCATTATCCATTCCCAAGCATTTGCCTCTTTAATAGCTCAGTTCAATCTGTTTTCATTTATTATAATGACTACACATGCTTGGATTTTCCTGCCATTTAAACCCCCCCCCCCCGTTCCTTCTTGCTCGTTCCTTCCTTGAACTAGATGCATCGGCTTTCTGAACTCCTCCTCTCTCTCTCTCTCTACTGCATTTACAAGGTACACATTCTGTTTTTACACATCTAATGATTATTTTTGAATGAAGAACTTGCATAGCTAGGGCTGGAGAGATGGCTCAGCGGTTAAGAGCATTGCCTGCTCTTCCAAAGGTCCTGAGTTCAATTCCCAGCAACCACATGGTGGCTCACAACCATCTGTAATGAGGTCTGGTGCCCTCTTCTGGCCTTCAGACATACACATAGAAAGAATATTGAATACATAATAAAAATAAATAAATAAATAAAAAAAAAGAACTTGCATAGCTAAAGTCTAAAGTCAGCCAGAAGATCTCCCCTGAGGAGCAGGGGACTGTCAGGGCACTCACCCTCTCTCCCCTTCCCATTCTCCACACTAGCTCTGTGGGGCTTACAGTCCACTAGTCTCCAGTCACCACCGAAATGACTTTGCCTCTCTCATGTGCACTACGTTTCTGTTTTCAGCTTCTCCAGTGTGTTTATCAACATCTCCCAACCCCTTCTGCAGTGCTGAGGAGGGAACCGGGGCCCTTACACAGGCCAGGCAGGCAAGCACTCTGCCATGTGGCTCCAGGGCAGCCCCACCCATGTGTTTGGATGCAGCAGTGTCTTGGCTTCTTGTCCATCATGCCTCGTTGCTGGGTTTAATTTATTCCTCATTCAAAAGCATGTTTCAGTGTTTCCTTCAGCTGAAGTTCTGAGTCTCGATTGTTTAAAAGTGTCTTTAACCGTCTGCTTGGTGAGTACCACAGACTTGTAGGTTGACAGATAATTTCTCTCCGTATGTGGAGGCTAATATTGCATGAAGCACCGACCTTCTTCACGGCTTTGGGAAGAACTCCCTATAGCTGCTAATTCTCTCATCACTAACTGGAATTTGTTCCGGTAGCATCACGTTTATGTCTTTTTTTTACGCCTGCTCATTCGCTATGGTGTGTGGGATGGACTGGTTTCCGTCTGTTCTGTTGGAGGCACGGTGCTGTTTCTGACATGCAGACAGTTTTAAATTCTGGAATGTTCTTTGTTATTGCCTCTTCAACCAGCGGCTCGCTCCGGTCTCATCATGGAGCTCTGTTAGGGGACACCACACTTTTCTCATTGCTTCCTCTACATTGAATTCACTCTCATTCTCAACATTTTCTTAATATTTTCATTCCAGGTGTTTTCTTTTACATTTATTTTCCAACTAAATATTTTTTTTCTTGTCTATGTTTAACCCAGTTGAATATCTATAGTTTTTTTGTTGTTTATCATTTTTGAGAATTTCATGCATGAGTACTGGATTTCCATTATTTCCGGCCTCCCCTCTTCCACTCCAATCCTCCTGCGTACCCGTGAAGTTCATGAATGACGTCTTCTTCTCTAACTACTCTGGTTACTTATACTAAGGCCGTTTCGTGTTGCTCGTCCTTAGGGCTTGGATTTTGGTGGCAGTATTTGTTACACCAAGGAATGAAGGTGGTGATGGTAAGTAGAGGGAACACTCGCAATTTATAGATGGTAGGATGAATTAAATAGGGCATTTGTGAAGATCTCAAAAAGTGGGGAGAGAGGAAGTATTAAGGAGACTACAAAATTAGGGTGCTCATGGTGGTTGATACAAATATGCACTTAACATATTCATGCTGAGTCCACTTCATATTGCTTGTGTCTGGGGCTTGAGTTTTGGATGTGGTAGTTACCGTATTAAGGAGGGAAGATGTTCTAGTTCTTTCAAAGTCATCTGTGGCTTCCCATAAGGCATTTCTTCTCAAGGCTGTTATGTCTCTTTTTACATCACCAGACATGTCAGCATGCCTCTTTTACAGCCTCTTTCATAGTTCTCGGTTCATTTTTAGGGTGCCAGCATGCACATCTACATGCATCACGTTGGCATACAGTCTTCTATGTGAACCTATTTGGGTACCAGCCTGGGAAGGAACTCTCTGGGAAGTCTTGGCATTTAGAACCGCCAAGAGCGTAAGTGGTTTACTTCTTCTGGAGGAGTTTTTATTGCTAATTTCTCAGCTTCAGCACTTTGGGTAGGACTCACGTAGTTGAAATTTGGACTTCACTCAATGGTGTAGGCTGTGCTCTTTATTTCTTTCTGCTTACCGCCACGTCCCTGGGCAGTCACAAAGGAGCTGAGTCTAATTGTTCTGGTGGCAGAGCCCTGGATTTCTGCATGGGTCTCTACCATAGGCCCTAACCCAGCTGGAACAAAAGTCCATTTCCTGTTTGTATTCGAATGTGCACCCCTAAAGCGGATGTCTGCACCCACTCATCTGTTGGCTAACGGGAGCTTTAGAGCACAGTTAAGCAGACCTGCCCTCTCCCCCCCCCTCCATGCTGGGCATGGAGACCAGAGGACCTCAGCTGTGTTCTTCAGGTACCAACCCCCTTGCTGCTTGACGCTTGGCCTCTCATTGACCTTGACCCATTGACCAGTGGCTCTCTGGGCCCTGTCCTCTTCTTCCCAGTCCTGGCTTCTATGTGGGCACCACCATGCTCAGCTTCTCACATGGGCTCTGGGACTGAACACAGGTCCACGTGTTTACAAGGAAGGCTCTGCACTGCCAGGCGAGTGCTGCTCTCCAGCTCTGCTTGCCCCTCCTTTGGAGATTGCCCACGTCTTTAAGAGGGTTTTGTGTTTTCATTTGTGCAAAATTTCTATGTGTAGGTGGGGGAGGCTCAGTTCAGTTTTGTCGTTCTGTTAAGTACAAGATTCTTAAACAGAGGACCTATGTTCAAACAAGCCTTTTAAAAGTCAGAAATAATATGATAGACAAGTGCTACTCAATATGTATTTCATAATAAAAGAATAAAGAGAAGGAAAAGGAATGAGAAATAATTAAAGCACAGAAATGAAGGCACACAAATACGCAGATGATGGCAGTGGTAAGTAGAGGGACACTCGTAATTTATAGATGGTAAGATTATTAAGAGGCTTCCAAGTTAAATATGGCATTTGTGAAGATATCAAAAAGTGGGGAGAGAAGAGGTATTAAGGAGACTACAAATTAGGGTGCCCAGGTGGTTGATACAAATATGCACTTATTGGCTTCTGAAAGAGTTCTCCTATGTATTGTGTGTGTGTGTGTGTGTGCATGTGCACATGTGCATGCCGTCACGTTGAGACTAGAGGACAACTCTGCATGTCAGATTATAGTGCGGCATCCTAAAGAGGAAGGTACCGTCCCCCTTGTGGTTTTGATTTGCGGTCTCTCACCAGCCAGCTTTCTGAGTAGGTGAAACCTGGTTGTTTGAGCCCAGGCATCTACCTATCTCTGCCTCTCCATCATGGGGAGGATAAACAAGCAGCCATTACACATGACTATCAAAGCATGTTCTGGGAATCAAACTCAGGCTCTGGTGCTTGTTGGGCAAGCGCCTTATGAATGGAGCAGCTCCCAGCTACTCAGATACATTTGCAGTCCTAACCGATCTGTTAGGGCAGCACACTTTTGGCTCCACAGGGGAGCAGGTATTTCTGGCTTTGCCATGAAGGGGGTAGTGCCACACAGCTCAGAGGCCTGTGTCCTGGAACTTCTCAGGCTCAAGCTTCTCACTGGCAAAACCCAAATACCACGAATAATTCCAAGCTTGCATGGACACAGGAATGAACCATGCCAGAGTTTCCAAAGCATGAAGTGCTGTGTGGAGGTTAATTCTTTAAAAATATACTTATAATGGAGAAAGTATTTCTAGAGAAATCATGGTTCGTTGTGGTTGAAAGAAGTAAGAATGCATCAGATGCTTAAAATGAATTTTCAAGACAAAAGCCATTTTACTATCATCATTTCTATATATAGGCTCGTACACCAGGGCAGAGGAGAAACAAAGCAGATGTTCACAAGGTAGAAGCGACTTGCCTAGCGCTGAACATGAGAAGTAAACACCTTTATGCCAAAGTGTTTGTTACTAAGATGTGTTAACACAATCTCTACACACGAGAGACTCCAACTCCATCTGAAAGCTCACAGGAGGATCGTGTGGGAACACACTTACAGAAACAATTCCTGCCCTGTAGGTCTGAATCGAGTCCTTTAACCCTGGGCTGAAGGACCTGGCAGGCCTCCCATACAAGAGTTGAGCTACTTCTTGCTAATTCTCGTGATGTCTGTAAGGAACTATCCTCATGTTTATGAAGAATTTGGTGCGGGAGGAAGCCAAACCCTGATGCTTTGCTTAAACTCTCAGGCACTACTGGCCCGAGCAAACAGCTTTCAAGTCTCTTCTTCAGTCATCCCCTACAGAGAGCTTCAGATGGCACTGAATTTGTGACCAACGAGTACATTGTTAGTCCTTTGTTCTGCATTATGTAGTAGAACTTCTGTGTTTCCAAATTCCTCTCCAAAAGAGGAAGACTGCGTACTCAGTATAGCTTAACTTCATGAAAATAAGCTGGCCAACTTACAAACACACTAACTACATTGCATTATTTTGCACATTAGATTTAATAAACAGAAAGGTACTTTTAAAGGAGTAGAAGCAGGGACAATATTTTGGCATGATACTGGTATTATCACTAGAATATACCTTGGCAGAAAAATTCTGTTATATGATTTTATTCATTTAATGATTGTATCTTATTTTGAATAATCAAGTATCATCAAGTAAGATTATACTTGACTATACTTTAGGAAAGAAATGCAACTCTGTATTCTGCCTCTAAAAACAAAAATAAGTGCATGACTCAAAGTCAACCTTGAACAGTGGGCTGAATGGAGGTGACAAGGAGCTACCTGGGCATCACACACACGGGATTATCAACTACTATCAATACTTGTTCATGTATCTTTTTTATGCATCTCCAGCTGTGGAACAAAATAAACTAGAATTTGTGTAAATACAACTCCTAAAATGGGCAGATCTGATTCTAAGAATCTTGGGTTAGAATTTTTAAAAAGAGATTTATTTTTATTTTCTATACGTATGAATGTTTTTCATATATGTATGTATGTGCATTAAGGCATCAATTCCCTAAAACTGCAGTCACACATGGTTGTGAGCCTCTATGTGTAAAAGGAACAAAATCTGGGTCTTCTCCAAGAGAAAATGTGCAGTTGTGGAATGGTCTTTGTGTACACTGTGCAGATGTATAGAAAAGTGTGTGTCATGGAAGAGTCTTTGTGTACACTGTGCAGATGTGTCATTAAGATTGGTTTAATATAAAGCTGAATGGCTAATAGCTCTGCAGGATTTTGAGGGCAGAGAGAATGCTGGGAAGAAGAAGGCAGAGTTGCAGGCAGGAAAGCAAGCAGGATGTGCATGAGAGGACGTAACATCTACGGGCCACATAGCAGAACGTAGATTAATAGAAATGGGTTAATTTAAGTTATAAGACCTAGTTAGAAACAAGCCACAGCTTTAGGCTGAGCTTTCCTGATTAATAAGTCGTGATTTGGGAGCAGGTTGGTGGGACAGAAAAAGACTCGCAACAAGTGCTCTACTAACCTCTAAGTTGTCTCTCCAGTACCTTGGGTTAAAAATGATAAAAACAAAGCTTTGAACACACATACACACAAACACACATACAGATGTATGTGTTCTCCTGTGCAGCTCAGGATTATAGGTATGAGCTACAATGCCCAGCTGCTGGAAAATTATTTAAAAATACTTCAGCAGTTCTGTGTACTTGAAAGTTTCTCCAACAAGGAAACCAGTCTGGCTGTGACTGTAGCTTTGCTGGGTCCTCTCTTGGGACTTCCACTCCACTACACCAAACTCTCACGAGCATTTGGAAACAGCTTTAGGATGTTATGTCAGGTAACCCAGTCTCTCCCATTTGAATTCCACTTGGAAAAAAGTGAATATTCACAGTGAGAAAGTATTTTGTTGTTGTACTTTAAGAAATTTTTGGTCAGATAATTTTTCTCCTATAATAATATTAGAGATTAGATAAAGCCCATTAAACTCAGGGTGGGTGGCGTATTCAGAGTTGAAATGACTTGCTGTGAACTGGCTAGTTTTCATTTCATATCTAAACAACTTGGACACTGGTGTCTAAGCACTCATGCTATCTTGCTATTTTTCCTTAATGTTTCTGGCCACCTATTATTAAAATTATCTCTCATCCATTTTATGTATAAACTAATGGGTCTGCTGTGTTATGCGGTTTTTAATCTTTTAAAGTTGAGGTATTTCCATAGATGACCTATAACCATTATTTCCTGGTTCAAGAGTCAGTGTGTTCGAGGATGGTGACCCATGCCTCAGTAGATGGTTCTGTACCCATGCACATTCAAGGAGCACTACGTGGACTCTATGGATTAAAATAAAGTACATGAAATTTGGAGACGTAAGTGGTAGGGGGTATGGGAAAACTGGAAGGAAGAGAATGGACGGTGGATTTGATCAAAACATATTTGATGCAGTGTATGAAATTCTCAAACAATAACAAAATGAAGTCAACTCATGCTATCATTTTAATCAATAAGACTGCGCTATATACATTATGGGGACTATAAATGAACAGAAGGCTCAATGTAACATTCTTTTCAAAAACCCTCCTCTCATACATTACACCCCAGTCACAGTTTCCTCTCTCTCTCCACTAGTCTCTGATCCCCCCAAGCCCCTCTCCCTCAAATCCACTCCTCCTTCATTTTCCTTAAAAACAAACAAACAGACAAAACCAGGTCTTCCAGGGATATCAACCGAACATGCCATAACAAATTACAATGAGACTCGGCACAAACCCCCATATGGAGGCTGAACAAGGCAACCCTGAAGGAGAAAGGGGCCCCAAGAACAAACAAAAGAGTCAGAGACATCCAATTCCCACTGTTGGGGGTCCAATAAGAACATATTTTAGTATTCAGATACGGTCTTACCTAACTAAAAGTCTTTCATCTAGCTAGATGGTCATCTGGCACCTGCTGATGGCAAATGGCAGTCCCAGAGTAACAGTGTTGTTTTACCCGGATGCAAGCAGGCATCTATCTGGTCAACCAAACTGCAGGCCACGCCCAGCTCCAGATGCCTGTGAAACTCATAACTTTTGAAAGCTTACAGGGGTCCCACTGCACTGGCCTTCTAGAGTAAGACCATGGCTAGGTCTTTACCGTGTGAATGTGTGGTGTGCTTGTAAACGTGTGTGTGCTCATGCACATGTGTGTGCACTTCCCATCTGCCTTTTCCAGATTCTTACTAGTGATCTCTCTTCTGACCTCTCCTGCTCTGATGCAATGGCGACTCCCAGCTATGGCTCATCTGGGGTCGCCTTTGAGGTGAATGGTTTTAGAGGCACATCTAACACTCAGTTGTCTTGTGGGTACTATTCCTGATACTCAGGCAGCTCACTAGAAAATCAAGAAATACAGAGACAGTAAGGAATGGAGCTCGGTCCCTAGGAAGAGCCTTTAGGGAAGAGCTCTGCTACTTGGCCACATAGCTGCTGGGGTTGGCTTCCATTGTGGTGGGGATGTGGTGATGCTGGTGCCAGTGATAATGATTACAAAAGGTTGTGAGACACTGATCTTGAACTGGGCCTGGAAAAACTCTGTCTATGTCTCTCTCTCTCTCTCTCTCTCTCTCTCTCTCTCTCAACTCTCTCTGTCTCTCTCTCTGTCTCTGTCTCTCTGTCTATGTCTCTCTCTCTCTCTCTCTCTCAACTCTCTCTGTCTCTGTCTCTCTGTCTCTCTGTCTCTGTCTCTGTCTGTCTCTGTCTGTCTCTGTCTGTCTCTGTCTCTCTCTCTCTCTCTCTCTCTCTCTCTCTCTCTCCTTCTTTCTCTCTGAGACAGGAACTTCTAACTATATATCTCTACTGACCTGGAACTCATTACATAGAGCATGCAGGCCTGCATCTCACAGAGCTCTGCCTGACTCTGCCTGTGGATCGAAGGCCTGTGATACTAAAACAAGCTTCTTAGAGCTAAATTCTATTTAAAAAATCCTGCAAGGATTGATAGTCTATCAACTGAAGATGGGTACACACAGCTCATGGCAGCTATATGCATGCCAGCCAAATGGTGGAGGGAGTCCAGTGTTCATCAACAGATGAACAGGTGTACAAAATATGTATGTATTCAGCTTTGGAAAGGAAATTCTTTCATGTGACATCACACAAGCGAATCTTTAAAAGGTAATTACTTTTATTATTTTTAAGTGTGTATATATTCATGTGTTGCATGCATGTGGACTAACGTGCTACGTGTGTGTGGACTGACTCACGTGTTGTGTGCATGTGGGTATATGCATGGGAGTTCGGGTGCCCATGGAGGCCAGAGGAAGTGGGGTTACAGATGACTGGGAACTGACTGGCTTGGGTGCTGGCGATTAAATCTGGGTTCTTAAGCACTGAGCCATCTGTTCCGCATGAATGAATATGTTGTACACCGAGTAAAATAAGTCAGTCACCAATGACAAACACTGTATGGTTTCACCTCTGTGGGATTCTCTGAGGAGTCAAATTCATGGGAAGCAGAATGAGGATGTGGTGACTGGAAGCAACAGTTGAGGTTTACGCGATGAGAAAAGTCTGGTGATTAGCTGCGTGGCCATGCGACTGCAGTTTACACACACGGTGCAAGACTCACATGTAGCTTTATTCCTACCAAGTTTTGAAAAAGAAAAATGACTGTTTACCAATCATCATCTTACTACACCCTGACGGAGATTACGAAACTAAAATTGTTTCTTCATGTAGCTTCTGTCAGGGCTTGTGTGAGGGGTTTATCTTCTCTGCTTTTCTAAGACACAAACATCCCTCTGTTCCATTTGCACAGCCTGCTTTTGCCTTCCCGTCTTGTCAGCCCTGTGTCAGCCCTCTGCTCTGTGTTTTATTGCAAGCTGCACTCAAGGCTTTTAGAAAGCAGAAGAGGTAAAATTCCTCAATAAACCACGGTTACAAAAGGTCACCCAGAAACAGTCCCCAAAGACCTGTTTGTTGTAGTGCTTGTGCCCTATGGGGACGATGAAAATGGACCTTAATGTCTCACTCTCTGTCTTCCAGAAACTGCCATTTAATTGATGCCACCCTGTCTCGCTGGCTGACGCTCTGAGTGCCTGAGTACAACAGTTCCCCAGTTCCACTGCTTGTGGGGCCCCAGGAGGAGAAGGACAGTGCTGTGTGCTTGGGGTTCTTCAACAACACTGTGCTAGCCTGGCTCCTCATTCACACCTCTAAGGTGTGTAAAACAGCCCTGTGGGAATCACTGCAGAAAGACAATGGAAATACTCCACCATCACCCTGCATTAGACCCCAGGGGCTGCCCGCACCATGGCCTCTGCCCTGCTCAAGAGCTGAGCACATATCATTCTATGATTGGTTCTCGTAGGTCACATGTTCACATGATGTGAGGTGAGCGGTAGATACATTTCTCAAAGCGATGGGTGTAGGTGAATCTAAGTTTCCACCAGCTGAGCTGTGGGAGCAGGGAGAACGCCCTTGAATTCCTGGACTCTCAAGAACAGGTCCATCAATAAGGACATCTGGCTTGCTAGTAGCCAGCTGTAACTGCAGCAAAATGCCTCTAGGGCCGTGAGGGGTATGAATGTCGTCATGAGTCAAATAACTAGAGAACACAGCACATCATCAGGTTGGCATAATCGAACATCCTGTTCCATGGACGGTGTAACAGATGGCTTCTGACTGCTTGTCATTAAAAAAAAAAGTCCACAAAAGATCAGCATTCAAAACAGTCCCTCCCTCCAAACCTTAATGAGAATAAAAATCTCCTCAATTTGAATCTTCAAATTGTGCAAGTTTACCATTTCTCCCCCAAGCACGGGCATCAAGAGTTTGTCCCTGAGCAACAGGACACAGAGGAGGTATATCTGCTGATTGCATCCTTAGGACGTACAGAATTTCCCTGCAGTCGCAGAGCTCAGCCGTCAGGCTCTGGGATCACCAGGCCTGCTTTCCTGGATTGACACCACAGAGAGCTTGGCAGCCAGTGGTCCTGAGGACACCCATTTAGTCTGCACTAGCCTCCCAGAGAGTGTCTGAGCACTACTCAGAAGCCAAGCCAGCATTCCCTGTCACCTAAACTGATGTGTTTGCATAAAACTGTCCTTGGATCTCAGCACCTCAATTTCCATTGACTTCAATGAATGTTGGAAACGTGTGAGTCAAAGCCTAGAAGGGGTCTGGTGACCTGGCAGATGTCGCTGACCACTGACAGTTCTACAAGTGTAGGGAGCAAAAGATTTCCCCCATAATATTACATGGCCCATCAAGAACCACATGCCGATGTCCTGGGCCACCCAGGGTCATGTTAGTATCTGAGGGCTGTGCTGCTGCTGGCGCCGTACAGATCAGAGGGGTCTGTGTTGCCATGGTGTTGTCTGGGCCTGGGCTGCTGCCAAGGACCATGTCTGGGTCTGTGGCCCTCAGCAGCTGTGGTCTATGTTGATGTTGGTGGCTCCCGTTACCACCAAATGCAGAGAGGATAGGGTTGCTCAGAGGTGGCCCTGCCCCTCACTGGATGCAACACTAGGGAGAGCCAGTTCTGCACTTCACCTGGGCAGCACAGTAGAGCTGACCCCACTAGCGGGGGTGGGTGGTGATCTGGCCTACAGATATGTGTGGAAGATCTGGATACACCCCTCATCTACCATGTGACTGAGTGGGTGAGGGAGAGATGCCTTCCCCATCCCTCATGTCCCTCATGGGCTGCAGCACTCTGGAGAAAGCGCCCTGTGCCTCACCTGGGCAGCACAGCAGAACAGACATTGTGAGAGCAGGAGACACCGCCTTGCCCCTTACTGCCTGCTACACTGGATGGGTTAGTAACGGAGACTCTCCCCGAGGGACACCGAGGGAAAGCTGGCAGTCTGACTAACCCAGCTACCACCTAGACCCAGAACCAGGGCTGGGAGTTAGCCCACGGCAACATCCACCTCATCTATGAACTGCTGGAATATGGATGGGGACAAACAGCAGGATCTCCACGACACAGGACAACAACAAGATATCAAAGAGGGGTCCCAGTGAGGGCCCCATATCTATAGAGTAGCAGAAGTCAGAGGCCTCAAACCAGACCAATGATTCACTGCAACAAACACTTTCAAGGAAAAGTATTTGGACTAAAAGGTATACTGTGTGACAGCTTCCATACTAAGATTTTTTTGTTTCTTTTATTTGTGTTTGTTTGTTATTCTTTTAAATTTTATTTATTTAATTTTATTGGGGGGGTTGCAAAGGTAGAGGGCGGATACAATGGGACGAGGAGATGAACTGGATCAGAAGACATGATGTGAAATCCACAAAGGATCAGTAAAAGTTAAAAAAAAAACACAAAACAAAACAAATAAGAATGTTACACATGGCATTTTAAAAACGTACATTCATAACATAGCTTTAAAAATACTTAATATAGAGAAATTGGGCAATAGCTCAGTTGGTACAGTATTGCCATATAAACATGAGGGCCTGGGTTTCACTCCCAGACCACATGTGAAAAAATTAAAATGACAACAAAATAGAACACCAGGTCTGGTGGCATATGCTCATAATCTCAGGGCTGGTTCTTGAAGTTTGCTGGCCAGACAACCTAGACAAATTGGAGAATCCCAGAACAGCAAGAGACGCTATCTCAAAAGACAAGGTGCACAATTCCAAAGGACTGATGGCAGCCGAAATTGTCCTCTGGCCTTCACAGGTATGCATGCAGCATGCACCTGCACAGACATATACACACGCACTGGTAAGTCCTTAATAGAATCAGTGGTTCCTTTCGGGGACCAGGAGAGTTTGGTAGACAAAGCATGCAGTCGGGGTCATATGCAAAACTCAGGTTCTGCAGAGCATAAACTGGGGGAAACCGCTGAATGACATCATACAAGTACTAAGCACAGGCTTAGCGCTCATATTCCCTCAGCTGTGCCTCTCCCTAGGCCATGACAACATAACTCAACCTTCTTCAAGACCCAGCAATACCGCTTTTGGGTCTATATCCAAAGGATGCTCAATTGTGCCACAAGGACATGCACTCAACTATGTTCATAGCAGCATTGTTTGTCATAGCCAGAACCTGGAAGCAACCTAAATGCCCCTCAACAGAAGAATGGATAAGAAAAAATGTGGTACATTTACACAGTGGAGTACTACATAGTAGAAAACAATAACGACATCTTGAATTTTGCAGGAAAATGGATGGAGCTAGAAAATATCATTTTGAGTGAGGTAACCCAGACCCAGAAAGACAATTATCACATGTACTCACTCATAAGTGCTTTTTAAACATAAAGCAAAGAAAACCAGCCCACAAATCACAATCCCAGAGAACCTAGACAACAATGCAGACACTAAGAGAGACATACATGCATCTAATCTCCATGGATAGTAGAAAAAGACAAGATCTCCTGAGTAAATTGGGAGCATGGGGACCTTGGGAGAGGGTTGAAGGGGAGGGGAGAGGCAGGGAGGGGAGCAGAGAAAAATGTAGAGCTCAATAAAAATCAATTTTAAAAAAGTGATTTCTAAGCAGCTTTTCAGAATGACTTCATATGCCATGGTGGCACACTTCCTTGCCCTTGAGATGGGAGGCTGGAGCAGTCGCAGTACAGTGAGACGAGGATCAGCAATGGTGGAGGGCTAAAGAGAGCCCCAGGTCGTCATGTGCATCGGCACGCAGTGGGCTCGGCGTGGGAACACACCTGCACTGGGGCTACGGGTAGTCGGGGTCAGCAGGGATTCCTCCGCAAATGGATCTTACGATTTCCGTCTCGGAGGGGGCATTTACACACACCCTCGCTCTAATTACTCACTTGACTACAGTGATTTACTTATTGCAAGGCACTTCTCGGAAGGTTAAGTGGATGCTCAGAGGCAACAGTTGCTTTAAGGTTTGAACAGAGGCAGGTCAGCCCCAGAGCTGCAGTTCTAAAGCAGCACAGAGTGCTCCACACCCCCAGGAAAGCTCAATAAATGCTCACTGGGTTAAGACCTGTCACCCCAAACTTCTGTCTAGTTGGGCTGCATGGTTCCATACTTGTAACCCAACCAAAGGTGCATCAAACTACCAGAGAAAGCCTGCATCTGAAATGAGCATGTATAGACTTTTCTGGTTGGCAATATGGTGGAACAATTATTTCAGTGCCATTCCCAACATTTTAGGCAGAAAATATCCAAAGAGGCCTAAGGGGTGAGAAGGATGTTTGCCATTTTACGTCTGTAGGTCTGTTATCCATGGCGATTCTTTACCGATCTCCATTTGGACATGAAAAGACAACAGGACACATAGAAAGGAGATTACAAAAGAACTTCCTAACTAGGGGAAGTCCATTTTTTAATTACCATGTCTCAGTTGTAGACGGAAGATGCCAATAGGAGACAAGAAAATCCAGTGGTCAGTCTTCCTTCATACAGACATCCAGTGCTTATGAAGAAGTCATTTAATTTTAATAAGTGGCTCTAGTTACTGACTTGTAAAAGGGAGCATAAAGGCAGGGACTTTAACCAACTCCCACTGAAACTGCAGACTGGGAACAGCGAATTGCTAGTTCTGGATGCTACTAAACCACTCAGAAAAAATGAGGACAAAACAACTTTAGGTCAGTCCAGTCCAGGTCCGTACCCATCAGCCCCTGGTGGGGTCAGCAAAGGCATCACCCTAGCCCCTGGGAGGCAGCTGCGAAGACCAGTGCAGCTGTCTTCCTGGGTGGCAGTGCCCTGCAGCCCAGCAGAGGTGGCTGCTGTGTGCTGATGTGGGGTGGAGAAAGTAGGGCAGTGACCGTGCTCACGTTCCAGGGTCTCAGATTTCCTCTCCTGAGAAAGTCCTACTAGATGAGAAGAAAATACAGCAAGAGCTCTGTTACCAGTGACACGGTTATATCTGGTAATCAAACTGGGTGCTAGGCTCCATTTCTGGGGTGCCATAATTCTGGATGAAGGGGCCGTCTTTTGTTTCAATTATTCTATGAAAGTTGATGCATTGTCTGCTTAGAAAAAAGAAATGTTCAACTCAATTAATTTATTAGACATTAGTCACATGCCCTCCCTTATTACTGATTCTGAACATCTGTCACAGAGCAGACTTTGTTCAGGACATGATGAACAGCTGCATCATTCATTACTGGGTGAAAGGCGTGTGACACCACTCAGCCTCGACACACGCATGACACCCATTTCCCAAGACGTGCATATTGCATGATGCCACACAGAGCATATCAGGGCACAGCCTGGAGGTTTATTTGGTCTATCTGTTTATATACAATCACTAGCGAAGACGGCCGGGAAATAAGCAGCTAGTATATTCTAATCTACTTTACTCCTAATCAGAACCAAGGGGCGGGCCATTGCTCTTTAACGACAAATGATCTGTTGACGCTTTGTGTGCATAGCCTAAAAGTCTTCTAATGTGTCTGTTCCCTGTGCATCTCAGGCCAGCAGTGCACACGTTAGCCAGGCTAGAAAGAGGGGTGATTGCAACCAAAGTCCCTTCCTCATTGTGTGGGACTTCCAGACAGGGAGGCTGCCATCACATGTCAATGACACTTCTGGCCACAAAGAAAAAGGAGTGGAACCTCTCTGCCTGTGAATGCACCACCGCCTTCAGGCGTTTCAAGTTCTTTGTCAATGGGTGGAGTTAAGAGGCAGATCTTTTCATGGGTTAAATCATGAGATTAGGTCTGTGTTAGCTACTTTTTTCTTTGCATTTGTTCTGATCCCAACAAGAAATAACTGAAGGTAGAAAGGGTTGATTTTGGCATACAGTGTAAGAAGGAATAGAGACCGTGACATCAGGGAGAGCACAGTGGTGGGTCTGAGAACCCCAGCTGGACACACTGCATCCATGGTCAGGAAGCAGAGAGGCCCCAGTGAGGCCCCAACTCAAAATCCCCTAGCTGGGATCAAGTGTTCAAATGCCCCTGTGGGATATTTCACATTCAAGCC
The DNA here is from genome assembly GCF_950005125.1 of Chionomys nivalis. NCBI lineage: Eukaryota > Metazoa > Chordata > Mammalia > Rodentia > Cricetidae > Chionomys > Chionomys nivalis. Next base: position 49,372,604 of record NC_080106.1, read on the forward strand.
AAAATGAGGTCTTTGTCAAACTGACAGGGGCACGTTTGACTTTTCCATCTTTGTGGGACACAGATTCCAGTCTCCTGTGGAGGAGTGCCATTTAGAAGCAACCACGGAGCACCATTTGGAAGCAACCACAAATGCAGTTTGGAAGTAACCACAGAGTGAAGGCCCTCTCCCAGATGCCAAACCTTCTGGGTCTCCCAACCTCCAGGATTGTGAGAAACACAGTTGTGTTGCTTCTAAATACCGCAGATGTTGGTATTTTGCTCTAGTAGCACAAATAGACTGAGATAAACGATGATCGTGCCCCCTCTCTATTCCTGGAGCACCCAACGTCATTTGGCTTCATCATATTAGTCCTCTGTTCATGCACCTATGTCTCACATGCCCAGGGATTCGCCAACCGCACAGCAGCACACTGGGGACAGGCTGCATTATCAGCTCTGCTGTATTCTTTGCCACAGTCACCATGGGGTTTTGTATACCATGGGCATTTCTGCATGCTTTTATGGACTGGGAAGCTCCTAGGCACTACTCATTTATTCTTGACTTCTTTTTCGTGACATCTGAGAGTTTGTGCATTGATGTGGGATTTCATTGGTCAATAAAGAAACTGCCTTGGCCCATCTGATAGGGAAGAATTTAGGTAGGCGGAGTAAACAGAACAGAATGCTGGGAGGAAGAGGAAGTGAGCTCAGATGCAGGGCAGCTCCTCTCAGAGCCAGGCGCGATGCAGCCAGCTGCCAGGTCAGACATGCTGAATCTTTTCCAGTAAGCGCACCTAGTGGTGCTACGCAGATTATTAGAAATGGGCTAAATTAATACGTGAGAATTAGCCTAGAAGAGGCTAGATATAATGGGCCAGGCAGTGTTTAAAAGAATACAGTTTGTGTGTTGTTATTTTGGGGCATGAGCTAGCCAGGCAGCCGGGAGCTGGGTGACAGGAACGCCAGCCCGCAGCTCCCACTACAGAATGACCCCCAACGTGTGGATAACTATATCCACAGAAAGCCTGAGAAAGCTCGGGAAAGAATAGAGTACAGCATGTTTTCTTGGTAGCAGCAATTTCTCGGGTCTGCTCTGCTTGCTAGAGACAAACAAGCGCTCTCATCTAAGAGAGGCTTCCTGACTCAGCTTTAGCTGCAAAACCCTGCAGCTTTTAAGAGGTCCTGCCATGAAACACTTAAATGGTGTTGATAAAAAGCTGACTGAATGCTTGTTTGTTTTCGGCCGTAGCAGGAAAAAAAGCTGTGCTGTTTTAAAATGCTGGCTTTGTGTTCCGTCCTGCCAGGGCAAACTCTGACTCTTTCAAGCAAGTGGTCCTGACTACGGAGCTTTTTGAGTGTTGCTTAATAACTGTTGCAGTTTGCTTGCTGGCAGGGACCTTGAAATGCCTAGAGTTGTAGCGATAAACGTGGCTACAGTCAGTACCTCAGCCACGAGGCTAGAAAGCTAAGGTATGGGCTGGATCCAGCCGTCAAAGCCACGGTTTTAGTCCTACTGATATTGCTTGGTAAATTATAGACTCATGTGGTCACAAAAGAGACATATACAGTAAAAGAAAGATTCAAAGTCGAAGAAAATGTCTAAAGGGTTTACAGTGTGTTTAAAAATATATGCAGGCTAAAAGTTAATGTTCTTAAAAGTAAAAAAAGGAAGAAAGAAAGTAGTTGGGTGTGGTAATACACACCTTTAATCCCAACACTTGGGAGGCAGAGGGAGATTGACCTCTGTGACTTCAAGGTGTGGTAGCACATGCCTTTAATCCCAATGCCTGGAAGGCAGAGACAGAAGGATCTCTGAGAGTTCAAGGACAGCCTGGCCGACAGAGTTGACAGAGTTATTCCTGAGCATTCTGTAATACAAGGCCAAGGTGGGAACTGAACAGCACTAGTGAATCTACTGTCCATAGACAGAGGAGTATTGATATCTAACTGAAGAGAACAGATACTGCCCCGCACCCCAGCAAATGGCCCTGAAGCCACCAGCTTTAACTGTTCCTTGCCATCTGACCCAACTCTGCAACAGAATCGCTGCAGAGAAAATTTTTCTGTGAAATTTTCAGTGAATAAACTTAGTGATTTCATTGATATGAAAGTGCTTCATCATGTTAACTGAAGAAGCCAATATGCTAATATCCACAGCCCAGTGCTTTATGGATAATGTATGATCTTAAATTGCTGTTGACTTTCATTCAAAGTGGTAACCAGCTCCTTGCACTCAGGCAGCAGGCTGTGTGGCCACGGTCCTTACATCATTGCCACTCGCTAGGATCCAGGACAGTTAACACACAACTATTTTTGATCTCATATTCATCTTCCTTAATTTCCTACTCTCCTCAAAATCACCCAGCTTCATTAATTCTTTAGCAGATTTCTCAAGTGCACTACAAGAGACATCGTGTAAAAAATGCTGAACAGACAGAAGTACTCTTGAAGGAAAATTTAAACGAAGTTTACAGGAATGACTCCACTTCAGAGGTCAGAGACTTTGGAAGGACCTAAAGCGCTGGAATCTCACTTCTGAGGCTCAGGCTGGAAAGACCATCAACAAACCAAAATTAGTTACCGAGTGCCAATGACGTACTGAGCATTTTCTTAGATCCCTGGGCTGATATTGAAAAGCATGTTTTCTCTCTGGACAGCCAGGGTGCAGACAGTACAAAAGTGACCGAAAGAGTGACAGAAAAGGACAGCTGGCAGGATGGAGCTCAGTGTAGAGCACCCGACTCAACCGCCGGGGGGGGGAGGGGGTGCTGTGGGGCTTTTGTTTGTTTTTAGACAGGTTTCCTTATGTAACCTAGGCTGGCATTTGAACTTTAGATCCTTCTGCCTCTGCCTCCTGAGGGCCGAGATTACAGGTGTGTGCACCATGTCCAGGTCTAACTCTAATTCTTATCACTAGAATAGGTTGGTAAAGGGAAAGATACATGGTCTTAAAAACAAGGGTGGTGGAGGAAATGCCTGACTCAGAGAATTGTCTCTGCCTCTCATCTGTCCTCATTTACACTGCTGTGACTTGAAAGGGAACTATCTCCCATAGGCTCACATCTCCTAACACTTGGTCCCCAGGTGGCAGCAGTGTTTAGAAAGGACTGAAAACCTTTAAGACATGGGACTTTGCTGGAGGAAGTGGGGACAGGCCTTGGAGATTTATAGTCCGGCCCAACTTTTTGTTCACACTCTGCTGGCTGATTATGGATGCAGTGTAACCAGCCAGCCTCCTGGTTCTGAGTATGGATGCAGAGTAACCAGCCAGCTTCCTGGTCCTGAGTATGGGTACAGTGTAACCAGCCAGCCTCCTGGTCCTGAGTATGGATGCAGTGTATCAGCCTCCTGATATGGATACAGTGTAACCAGCCAGCCTCCCGGTTCTGAGTATAATCAGCCAGTCTCCCGGTTCTGAGTATGGACGCAGTGTATCAGTCTCCTGGTTCTGAGTATGGATGCAGAGTAAGCAGCCATCCTTCTGATCTGTCACACACATAGCTGTCATAATGGACTCTAGCCCTTTGGAACTACAAGGTCAAATGAGCCCTTTCAACCTGAAGTTACTTAAGGGAGAAAGTAACTAAGACTCACACCTAGAGGACTGCTTCTAGGTTGCAGAAGTTCCCCTAGGTGTCCTCTGCCAGCCTCTATCTTCAGGTATAGTCTCACTGTAGTTTAATTCTATGGCAAAGATTAATCCCATTTTGAAGTGGCAATGCCTGTTCTCTGCAGACAATGAGAGACCACATTGTTTTCTTTAAGAGTCTCAAACCCAGCTATCTATGAGAAGCAGGTGAGAGTGCAAAGGACTGGTGGATAGAAGACCCTAGGGGAGCCACCGTGTGCCACCCGAGGGAGGTCATCATTGTAGTAGACCCTAGGGAAGCCACCGTATGCCACCTGAGGGAGGTCATCATTGTAGTAGACACTAGGGAAGCCACCGTGTGCCACCCGAGGGAGGTCATCATTGTAGTAGACACTAGGGAAGCCACCGTGTGCCACCTGAGGGAGGTCATCATCACTACTCTCCATCACGACAACCAGAGTGCTCAAGCGGACTGTGACTCTCCAACTGCTGTCTAGCTGAACTTTTCACAGCTAGAAAAAGAGAAGAGACAGACTCTTCCAGAAGTTAGAAAGAAAGACTAAGAGGAGAGAAGGCTTCAGCAGTGGGAATTTTCCCCTGAGAGGAGGCACTCGTGTTTGTGCACGTGTGTGTGCATATGTGCACACATGCACATGTGAGACAGCCATGGACAAAAAGAAGAAAAATGAAGGAAAGGAGGAAGAAAGGTTACATCCTGGAGACCAAAGACATCCCAATTAGAAAGGAGAAAAGGCTGGGGACAAAAGAAGGCACTAACAGGGAACTAGTGCCGAGGAAACTGGCCGGATTCACCCACCTCCAGGCTCCTCTCATTAGCACAGCCATTCCTTGTCACCGCACAGGAAATATACTCCCTCCAGTGACTCTGGATCTCTGGCATTTGAGATGAGGGTTTGCCATGTTATAACTCCAGCTATCCTAGCCATCCCTGAGGGCATCCCATGATGCCAGCTCCCCAAGGTGTCCCCAAGGATGCCCTAACTACAGTCTGTGCACAGAAACACCTTTCAGATGCAAAGACACTCTTGCAACCAGTCCTTTTAAAGTTCCAGAGTGTCAGGTGCACGGGGCCCCATGGGCACTGTTTGTTGGGAGGACGGCTGGGGAGAGCCATCACTGGGGACAAGTGCCCTCAGTGTGGACAAGCGTAGTGACACAGCAGTCAGAACATGAAAGGGATCAAGGTGCATAAAAACATTACATGAAATGGCGCACAACGGTACAGCCAGCATAGTACTAGGGAGATGTGGGCTGGATTTATTCCTGCCACAATGGCTGGAATGACCTTTCTTCCCTGGAGATCACTTGGTCACTAGAAGAGGCTGGACAGTGAGACACTGAGACCTATCACTCCCTTGTTCTCCCCAACAGTCTTAGGACAATAACACAAGGCTCAGATGACAGACAGTATCTTTTGAGAAAGGTTACATACGCCTCCAACAGACTTCTAATTTTTAATATTGGCCACCGTTTTAGAGAAATTGACTGAAACCGTGAATCTTAATTTCAGGAAAAGAAGAAGAAAAGAAAAACTTTCATTCCAAGCGTAAGTGGGAGTTTTAATATGTGTGGAACTGATGAGGAATCTGAGTAGCTGCAGTGATCTGAGGCGATAAGTACTGTATTGTTTCAAGGTAGAATTCAATAATTAATCATTTAATACATATCTGAACGTTCTGAGTTTATAATAAGAAAAGTTCTGTGCTGAAGTATTAACTCATATTGTCACTTCAGTGTTTAATAAAAAAATTGGAAAGAATGTTTCCTTTATTATTCCCGCTTTCCTGCCTCTCCTCCAGCTCAGTAGCTGACGGATAAGATCACTAGATTGAGGCTCGCTGCGAAGCTACCACAGGCAGGCACCCACTATGTTTTGTCGTCTTGTAAATACAGCAGTGCCACTGTCTGCAGACACACCGCAGCCTCATACCACACTCCCCTCCTTCAGCCTTCCTCCCTGTGAGCAGGCATATGCATTCTGAGAAACTCCTCCAGGCCAATCGTTAGGCTGGTGGGTTAATTTGTTCAATAATTAATCTACCCACAAAATGTTTACAGAGCAGCTACCATGCCTCAATGCCTCGGGCTCAAGGCTAGGTACCAGATTTTAAAAAAAGACAGAGTCTGAAACCAAAATGGACAAGCTAAACCCTCAACATAAGGTGTGTTCCCCCTGACTTTCATGTTTTCAAAGAGATCTTCTTAGGTTCTTTGTTGGACATTTTATTTTCTGATGCTGTATACATTTTAAAATTAATACCTGGCATCAGAAGCAAATGACACAAAAGGAAACAAAAGTGAATTCAGCATCATAAAATACAGAACACCTGTGGTTCCCAAAGCACTGAGGGCTGGGCATGTGCTCAGGTGTAGAGCACTCACCAGTATGCATGCAGTTCTGAGGGCTGGGCCTGTGCTCAGGTGTACAGCACTCACCAGTAGGCATGCAGTTCTGAGGGCTGGGCCTGTGCTCAGGTGTAGAGTGCTCACCAGTATACATGTAGTCCTGAGGGCTGGGCGTGTGCTCAGGTGTACAGCACTCACCAGTGTGCATGCAGTCCTGAGGGCTGGGCGTGTGCTCAGGTGTGCAGCACTCACCAGTGTGCATGCAGTCCTGAGGGCTGGGCCTGTGCTCAGGTGTACAGCACTCACCAGTGTGCATGCAGTCCTGAGGGCTGGGCGTGTGCTCAGGTGTACAGCACTCACCAGTGTGCATGCAGTCCTGAGGGCTGGGCCTGTGCTTAGGTGTACAGCACTCACCAGTGTGCATGCAGTCCTGAGGGCTGGGCGTGGGCTCAGGTGTACAGCACTCACCAGTGGGCACGCAGTCCTGAATCCAGAGCCAGTGCTGCATAAACTGGTGGTGTGTCTACAACCCCAGCACCCAGGAGTTTAGGTTCATCCTAGGCTCACATTAAGTTTAAGGCCAGCCTGGGCTACATGAGCTCTACCTCAAAAACAATAAACAAATGAAAAAAAATGACTTTCTACTTTCAAAAAGTGGGAAAAATATGAACAGACAGGAGTAAATAACTACAAATCATCATATAAAGATTTTACATCCAGAATAGATAAAGGACCATGAGCAAAGAATGATATGACAACCAACATAAAGAAAAATGAAAAAAGGCCTTGGCCTGACACCTCTCCAAAGAAAATACGTCAATGGCCAGTCAAGATTGCTCAATACCCCCAGCTGCCAGAAAAATGCAAAGCGTAACTAATGAACGATCATAGTTAGCAGGATGAATAATCAAAAGAAAAAGTATTGGCATGAACATGGAGAAATTGGAAGCCTGCTTTCAGCTGGTAGGCTGTAAAAATGTTACAACTTCTTCATAAAGTTCAATGTGGAATTAACATGTGTCTAGAGGGTCTACTCTGAGGTATATATTCTTAGGAATCGAAAACAAGAGCAGGGAATTTTGGATTTGAATGAGAAATGTCCCCCAGAAGCTCACGTGTTTTCCTATTTGCTCCCCAGTTGGTGTCATTGTTTAGCGAGGTTATGAAACCATTAGAAGGTGGAGCCTCGTTGGAGGAAGTGTGTCTCCAGGGGACGGACTTGAAGTCTTACCCCTCTTCCTATCCCTTTTCTCCTTGCCTGTATGTCAATCCACTTCCTTCTCCCACCATGCCCCTTGTGATGGGATGAACTCTGTCCTTCTGGAACCATATGCCGAAATAAACTCTGCCTTTCCTAAGTTATCTTAATCAGGGAGTGTGGTCATAGCCACAGTAAAGTACCTGATACAGATATGCTGAGGGGCATTTGTGTACCCATGTCCACAGCTGCATCATCTACTATACTCAAAGGCGGCAAATGGCCACACGCAGAACTCAGTCTAGTTCTGTGTGTAATTGCATTCAGAGACTTTATTTAATGCATACTGTTGGATCACCAACACAGAACCCGCTGCAAAAGCAAAGCAGCTCACGACTGTATGGTGTTTTTCTTTTCTCTTGGCACCATTCCAGCCTTGCTGAGCTCAGTGGCGTCAGGACTGCACACCAGCATGACACTCTTGCCATTTGAAGCAGGGACATCACCAAGAAAAGCATAAAACTGCACAGAAAGCAGCAAAAAACCAGAAAGCATAAAGGAAGCTGGCATACAGTCTCAGAGCTGAACCAAAGAGGCAGAGCACAGCCCTTTGGTCTCTACTGCAGGGTGCACTCTTTAGTTATTTAGTTTGCCTTCCGCATGTGCTGTGAATGCTGCTAAGACACTGTGTGCTCGTAGTGAGATTAAAATTGGATGTAACCACCAGCAGGCAGACCCACAGGCAGAGACTGCATAAATAATGAGGACCGAGAACATACGAAGAAGGGAATACTGCTAAGCCATAAAAAGCAGTGGAAGTTGAAGACATAATTCCATGTGGGTAAAATATACAATATTATGTTCAGTGAAAATAAGCCAGGCACGAAAGCACAAATATTGTTTGACTTCATCCCTACATGATGTCTAGAAATCAGGCAGGCTCATAAACTATAGATCCATAGACTTTAGAGCGGGTCAGTGAGGAATTATCACCCAAAATATTTGGGGTGTCAGCATGGGATGACGAAAAGGAGCTGGTGCTGGTTATATAATAGCACACATGTCAAAGTATTAACTTAAACGGCAAATTTATGAAATGTTTACAGCTATGAACTGGATGCACATATGTAGGAGGATTAGGAAGATCAGCTCAATCTTCTGTTCCGTACAAAATCAAATGAAGATCTTCTGGTGGCATCCAGGGTTCTGTCTTATCCACACTTCCGGTTAGAAGGACCACCCTTAGTGTGTTTTAAAAACAGGTTTACTATCTAACAATATATTTAACAGCAGATTATTAAGGAAAACAAGAAAATTTAAAATGTGCATGCCTGTTCTGTGGCTTTGCTTTTGATGAAAATTTATGCTAGGATGATTCTGACCACTTGCCAGAGGGGAGTTGTCTCAAGAACCCGCAATGTCCTTACACTTTCTTTGGAATAGAATCGGTGTGGTGCCAAAGCACCAAGGCGAGCTGGGACCCCTCGCAGATGACTTCAAAGTTGGTTGTGTATCTTGGCACAATGCTTTCTCCTTTACCATCATTTGCCATCTGAGACCCTCATTCTAGAAGTCTCTGCATTCACGTCTCTAGCGGGAGACTTCTGTCGGGAGATGGCCGTGGCTACTGTCATAATTTTAGTGCTCCCTTTTAAATATTTTCGAGCAACAATTACAAAGAGGCATTGCTGGGTAGGAACGTATAAGAAACGTGCTAATGTGAAGTGCAAACAGCAATAAAATTAACTTAAAATGGGAAGACATTCATCGCCAAAGAAAGAAATCTACTAAAAGTTGTTCAGTCTTTTAAAATGCATCATAAAATGAAAAAAATGTTTCGCTGCAGAACAAGGCTTTGGCTTCTTTATGATTGGAAGGAAGGGTAATTATGATTGTCATGAAAACACATCGTGCAGCTGTGTACAGTTAACAAAAGACCCATTCTATGATGCGCTCCAAACCTGGCACTTTAAATATTCACATTTCCTAGAAATGAGCTTCTTTTCAACTGGAGCAGATAGCAAAGAGACTGCTTTCTATTAACCATGGCACTGTACCAGGTGAGGCCTCAGAGCCAACTGGATCCGCTTTCTTTTGGGACAATTCCCACATATATGATGTAAGAGTTACATATACTGAGCTATTGATACTTAGACATGTGTGTATTATACCATTGTAAAGAGTGATTTTTCAGTTTTTAAAATTCAATGTTTTTTTTTTTAAAAAACTCTTAAATGCTCATTTCAGTAGATTCTTTCACACTTGTACATCTAGCTTAGGGATTATTTTAAATAACAGCATAACAAATAATTCTGCAGCTTGTTTTATGAGCACTAATTAATAGGTACTTACTCATTAAAGACTAGATCTGGTGCAAAATAGAGAAATTGGCTGTTCGTATGTTTGTACGATCTCCAACTCAAGGCAAACGATGAGAGACACATCCAAGAATACTGGATGAGGGTAATTTGGTCCTCAAGAGGCAAGTTTTTAAATCCTAGAGAACAGAACAATTAATCACAGAAAGACACTTAGCATGTGAGTACATTCCAGGAAGAATCCCACCTAACTACCTTTCCATAACACACTCAGATCAATTCCGCAGACATCTATGGGGACACGTGCTTGGCTCCACACAAGACTTCATTTGAAATTCACAGGAAATGCTTGGGGTGGGGGTGGGGATAGAGGTGGAGCACAGCTGAGCCGGATTACAGGAGTGTGTCCAGTGGGGCTCTACCCTGATAGCAACACACTGGGAGAATCCGTCTTCACCTGTGAGACTTGTGTCATTCCCATGCAACCAAAGGCACCAGCTTAAAGGGGACTTTAACTGTCACCATTTGCATATGTGCAAGAGCAGAAAAATTTTAGGCATTTTGTCTTTGTGGTGCCTAAGAATCCTTACTCCTGGCTCCCCATTGCTTGGGCTATGAGCTGTTGGCAGGGCTCCACAGCAGGGCTGGCATCCTTGCTCTAGCCTCCCCAGCCCTGCCCCATGCTTTCCTCACTCCTGTTTCCAGTTGTGTGGTGCTATCCTTTGGACTGAATCCCCCCCCCCTTTTATTTGCTTCATGCTGCAGGTTAACCACAGGTTAGGTCTAGGCAAGGTGAGGGCATCTCTCCATGCTGCCTCTATCCTGCCTGGCCAAAAATGAACACGAGGTAGAGAGTTCAAGGATGCTTTCTGGGTGCTGAAAGAAGGGAGTTTTGTCTGATGTACATCATACATATGCATGTGATGCATAGATAGCCATGTGTGTGCAATATGGAGAGTCCAGAGGTCCACGTGGGGTTGGCTTGCCTATCATTGTCTACCTTATCTTTAGAGGGAGGGTCTTGCCCTGAATCTGGAGCTAGGCTGACTGGCCTGAAAGCACAGAGATCCTCTGTGTCTCTCTAGTACTGGGATTACAGGCCTGCAAAACAGGGATGGGGATATGTATGCGCGCACGGGCGCGCACACACACACACACATGCATGCGCGCGCACACACACACGTGAGCACACACACACACATGCACACACACACATGCATGTGCACACACAAATAAAAATGACAGTTCTAAGGATCTAAACTCAGGTATGTATGCGGGAACTTCAAGGACCATCTCTTGAATCCCAAGCAGGATTGATTTTTTTTTTCAACCAGGAAGAGTTGGTCAGGATGCTTTACAAGGCTTTAGGTTTCTTGCGCCTGCACTTAGATGAACTGGGGTACTGTGTTGCCCAAGGCTAGCTCAGTGCAACCTCAGTATCAGAATATATTTTTTACTTCGTTAATACTTGGGGACAAAATAATCTCTTTCTTTTGTGAATGCCAGCCGTCCGCCTGTTTTAGGAACAATAGAACCACAAACCTGCATTCTTGGAAAGAAAAAAATGAAGCAGTATCCAGAGTTCTCCCACCACTCTGGGGTCTATGATAGACATGTCAGGATGCTGCATAAAACAAACACCAAGGCACCACTAGTATCAAGCCGAGCCCTGCGCTGTCCTACCTGGAAGTACCTTGGCCCACTTCACGACTTGGATCATCTGCTTGCCTGCCAGGCGGTTGAGCGTGGAGAGCAGGCTCTCCGCCGTATCTGGCTTGGAACTGTCATAGCCAGCGTACACGATCTCAGGCTCGATGTTCTCAAGGACCATGGCCGAGGACGGCGTGAGTGCCCGCGTGATGGAGGTGAGCTGCGGGACCAGTGCGGAGTTCACGGACGGCTCCTTCGTAGGAGCGATGTATGTGGTCCCCTCTTCTGGGCTCTGTGGAGGAGGTGGTGGGGGCTGCTGTTGCTGCTCCTCGTGAAGGCCTTTTAACTTGCCCAGTTTCTTTGACTTTCGAGCTGTGAAATACAAAATCAGAAGGGATAAGGTCAAAGATTCCTAACGAACACGGAAGTGTGGTGCAAGCATCCACCAGCCATCGAGCTGCTCCATGCGTACTCCCTCCTAAGGGAGTCTTGTACCACAAGCAGACTTTCAAAATAGTTTCCCAAGGCAAACGGCAAAGCTCCCAGGCTACTGTGAGCACCGGTCTAGCAGCGTCTCCTTTCCCGCGACTCGCGGAATGTCCTTCCTTCTAGCCCACGGAGACCTGCACATACCTGCAGACTGCACGGACCTCATCCTGTTCTCATAACAGGGAGTAGGAACCACAGAACAGGACCCAAAACTGCACTGCAGGATACAAGCGGGGTCCATGAAAATAAATAACAAATAAACGGAACGCTCTAAATGGCTGGCACACTCTAAATGGCCGGCACAAAACTCCCAATTTAACAATTATTTTGGGTAGTGACTACCATGATTCTCACTCCAGAATAGCATTCAAGAGTTTGTCCAATCACAGGAAATGGCATTTGGAGGAAAAGCATTTGCTTCAAATGCCAATAGCCTGGGATTGGCTCAGGAGAAGGCAAAGGTAACTGGGACGATGCATGAGAGAATGGGTAGAAAGAACTTTCCTGACTCAGAAGAACCAGCTTCTGAGGCTGAGCTTAGGGTTGTGATAGTTACAGATTTGCAATTATAACAATGCTTTCAATTGATTTAAAAATTCTCCACAAACAAGACACAGCTTTGATTTCATCCTAACGCGAATCCCAGCCTCACTGAACACAGAACTAGCTATACCACACTAATGGTCCTGATGTAAAACATAATCATTTCTATTTACAAGTATAGCTATTAATATTTATCATGTTCACCACAGAAAAAACCTACAGCTCAGCTTTCAGTCCTCACCCAAGAGCAGGCCCCTCACATCTGCTACACAGCCATTAACCATCGGCACTAGGATTAACGGAAAACTACGACATAATTTCTGCCCATAAAAAGTTTAACAAGCTAGTTTAAATTTTTCAATCATTTGTTAATGGACTCGATTGGAGACCGAGGGAGGATTCTGACAGCGGCATCTGAAGGAGGACTGGTGTCTCTTAGCCACATGGAAGCTGCGGACTGTGGTACGTGGAATCAGGCTGCTTCAAGGGGGGTTGTGAATGAAGACACATCAGAACGTATTGACAAAGCAACTGGCCAACTAGATTTGAGGAAAACCAAACAGCTAAATAATCAGAAATGCCCTGGAGTAGCCCAGGAGTCCTCTGGAGCAGTCACTGGCCATGATGGCAGTCAGATCCATGAGGCTTCCGTGCCATAGAAACATCTCTGAGTCTCAGGGTGTTTGACTGGATAACGGGTCTCTGTGAAAGACCCCACTTGAGAGATAAGGTGGAAAGCAATTGTGGCAGGCATCATGCAGATCTCTGGCTTCTACCGATGTGCACATACCTGTCTGTGCACATACCTGTGTACATACACACAAAGATTCTAGACACTGTGGTGGCACACGTCTATAATCCTGGAATTTGAGAGACTAAGACAAGAGAAACAGTGTGAATTCAAGGCCATCCTGGCTATCAGAATGATTTCAAGCCTCTCATGAACTGCAATGAGATACTATCTCCAAAAGCTGAAAGCAAAACTGAGAACGAGTTCATTAATGTTTTCTCATATTTCCTGAGACTCTGACGCTAGACATATTCTGACCAAGTAGGAACAGCAATGCCTGATATTTTCATGTCTTATTAAAAAGAATATCTGCTTGCAAATTAATTATAAAATTTGTATTTGCTTTATGTTCTAGGACTATATTGCTCTGTTGATTTCTCATGTTTGATTTAAGATCAATGCTATGGATATCAAAAAGAATACTGAATGTTGTCTCTGGGCTGTCATGGGTAGCATAGCTGAGAAGCAGGTTATCAGCATTGTCTTCAGCATGCCACTTCATACATGTTGTGGCTTTGTGAGCACCTGGGCACGTGGAACTGAAGGGTCATTCATCTTTACCAAAACAGTGTATGAATTCTTCAGTCATAGGCATGTATCTGGTGTCTTTTCTGAAGAACCAGGGGTATAATGAAGAGGTCGCATGCATTCTTACGTAACCATACTGTGTACTGTTTTGTTAACTCACAAATTCTCAGCAAATGTTTGCTGAATAAATTTGTTTCATTTTTAAACATTAATAAATTTTACAGTGCATCCCATACATGAAGCCCTAGTTTATTTCCCTGCGAGAAATGTAGGCAAGCTTCTGAGATTTTTCAGATAACATTTTTAAGTCACTAATTACTCCTTTGCAAGATTTCTACTGTGTAATGACCCGTCTATGAACTTACCACTCTTAAAAAGTTGTATTTGAGATACTAAGCTACACTTATTGAATACTCAGTTTCTGAACACTGCCCAACAGACTTTCTATAGCTTCAGAAGTCCAGTGCTCACCATGACCTGAGATTAGACATTATTGCTATTTTTTTTTTTTTCAGATGAAGAAGCAGAGGTACCAAAGGAGAAACGCCTTTTCAAGCTTCCAGAGCTAGTGAATGCCAGGGTAAGCCAGGGAACCCAGCCGGGGCCCTGACATCCATTGCCATTCTGTGTGGCTTCTCTTCTAATCCATTCTCTCTACCTTCTCAGGGTTAGCTTTATGCTTTAGGATGAGCACCAGCTTCAAATCCAACTGCATAATTAAGATGTTTGCTAATTATACAGCGATGATTTGGGCTAAAGATCCTCAATCAATATGTGTCTATTATTCAAAGTGAACCTGGTTTTGGGGTAGGGTTCCTTCCTAAATTCTGTGAATTAATGGCCACTGAGCTTGGGGAATCTCACTGTCCCATGTGGCCAAGTGGCCAAGGACACACTTTATCTTAACTGTCAGCCAATAGCAGTGTGCCCATTCTCTTTCTCTCTCTCTCTCTGGATGTTCCATGCTTGTAAATGTCTCCCACTTCCACTTAGACTCACTTAAAAGAGGAATTTCATTTTTCCATATTGGATTTTATAGAAGCTATTGTGTGCTCAGGGGTTTCCCCGCAAGTGCCAAGGCCTTACTGGCAACATCTTGGCAGCTACTATCTCCTGCCCAGCTATGAACAGAACTCCATAGATTCTCCATGGATTCATTTCCAGGATCCAGCAGTGGAAGGCCCTGCTTCCTGTACCCGGCAAATAACCAGAGCACCAAGCGGGAGTACTTCTGTGGTACCCTACAAATCAGGGGATACTTCCCAGCGTGATCTGGTAGCACAAACCACTTTGGATTCCAGTGGTCTGTGCTACTCTGAGGAATATGATAACCCGAGTACCTAGGCTGACGCAATGATGGCTCCTAGAGATGAAGCCATTCTCGCCTCTGCCAGGGTTTCTCCAGCTAAACGCATCACTTCTACTCCCTTCCATGTCAGAAATCACGAACTGTTGAAAATGAGGACTCGGCAGCAGATATTAAAGATGCTGTACAGGGATACTATTATTATTATTATTATCATCATCATCATTATTATCATTATCATTGTTGTTTTCCTTTCTGTTGGTTCACAGGCCAAATGCAATTGCATCCCAAGTCAATAACAGCACTGCCTGACTCTTAGGGTCTTGATTTCAGCCAAATAAACATGATTATGCTTTTGGTACAGGACTTCATTTTCTTTTAGTTCCCAAAGGATGAATGCAAAGTCAGGGACAACTTCGCATTTTTCTGTCATGTCACCAAAAGAAGAAATGTCACCTTTTTACACATTGACTGGCTATACAGCAAAATCATCTTAATTTGTACTAGTAGGGAAAAAAAAGGCATCTAAATGGCTCCTAAGACAACACGTGCTAATTGGATGGGGTGAGGGGCTAAGGGCAAGTGACCTTCATGAATAAATAATTAGCTTCTCAATGGAAAATAAAGTGGCATCTCTTGATTGTTCCCAAATACTCCTGCAATAGTTGAGAAGGTTGAAATGGATTTTCAGAAGGATCTGTACATATTTTCAGATCCCTCTATGTAATTAACAAAGTACTACGCATTACTGATTCTACAGGACATGCACTATGGTGAAGGTAAACTCAATTGTTCACCACTTTGTAAGAAATTCTGAATTCGTGAATCTCCAACTGAATTCTCCAATATGTAAAGTTATTTCCGGGTAATATTACAGCCATGATCAATATAATTTTGTTGCTATTATCACAGGTCATATTTTCCAAGAACTTGGTGAATAACTAGCATCCACCGACTGTGGAGAGAGTACTGTTCTGCAGACAATGAAGTTGGTGGGAAAATCTTAGCACTGACAAGAGAGAACTGGTTTGAGGAAGCTGAGTCTGAAAACTGATTACGGTTATACAAGCTGCCAGGGTTGAGTTCCGGGTGAGGGTACCATAACATACTTGGAGAAAAGACAATGGCAGACAGTGGTCTCATCTCTGCTGTCCCTTCTTTCTGTTGCTCTGTCTAGATCTGCTTTGGCTATGACCTGAAAGTGAACTAAGCCACATTCCTGTAGGAGACACATCCATAATCAAATACTCTGACCCACCCAAGAGTAGAGTTCCTTCAGACCAGAAAGCAGAGCAGAGTGGTGAGGATGGAGGGAATGCCAGGAAGGAAGAACGGGCTTTGGAGTCTACAAAACAAGGTTCTGTACTATGGCTTTCCTGTGGGAGATGCCTACATGTTGCTCCTGGGTCTGGGCATAGATATGTCTACGGCATTTTATTTTCTATGATTACATTGGTCTTTTTCTTATTCCTTTTATATTTTTAATGTTAGTAAGAGTCAGGAATATGTATACACACACACACACACACACACACACACACACCAACAAGGCTCCATCCTCGGTTGGGGTTTTAAAGGAGAGACAGATCTTTAGTGCAGCCAGGTAGGAGATGCTGGTCAGAGGGCCTTAGAAGGTGGAGAAAGTCCTCTGTGCTCACCTGCACAGGTATGGGGAGGTGTCCAGAACTGTCTTCAGCTCAAACTTTTGCTCTTCCTGAATGAAAAAAAGTAGGTGGTGGTGCAGGAGGAGATTAGAAGGGGGGGGAGTGGTGGAGGGGAAGAGAGGAGGAGGAGAGGAGGAGGGAAGGAGGAGAGTTTTGACAGCAGGGACTGAAGCTATCCCCTAATTCTAAAGTTCCCTCTGGCACTTTGGACAAGGGTCTGTGGAGAAGGGGCAGGCAGTGTGGTGGTCTGTGGGTCCCTGTGGCAATTCCTAGACAGCTGTGTTGAACAGACCTGGGGAAGTCATCAGGGTGCAGTACTGAAGGTCCCCACCCACAAATCCACAGAACTAAAATGAGAGAGAAGAGGACTTCACCCCGTGTTCTGTGCAGGGGCTGACGAGAGGCCCCGGAGCTCTATTTTCATGTGTCATCCCCTCCAACCCAGTCGTACTTTGAAAACTTAGAGATATTTTCTGAATCATACTATCCACATCGTTTTTTCTTTCCACCGAGAATGAGATAGGACAAGAAGGCTTTACAGACCTAAGAGGGGATTTAGACTAGAGCAGGAGCATCTTCTCTGAGCATCCTGGACCGTGCTATGGAGAGAGCCTGGAATGCAGTGCCTGAGAGAACGTGCAGTAATACTGTTTTCTGAATAGCTTGTGGTCTGGCGTCAGGCCTCCTGTGGCTCAAGCGCAGCTTAGAAACAAGTGATTGAATGAGTTTTGGAGATCTGGAGCCCTGTTGTGGAAATCAGGAGACCCTCTCATGTACATTCCAGTTTAGATTTGTCTGAAACACGGGACTAAACTCCTTATCCCTGCACGTGTGGCTAGACCTAATCTGAGCAGTGCTTTCCAAAGTATGCATACGGGCAAATACTGTGACTTTAGACTACATGCTTGAAAGAATGTTCAGTGTTATGAAATCAAACCCTATCCATTGAAAGAGCAGACTCCCCATCATAAGGTATAGCACTGTTTGCTCAGCTCCAAATGTAAAATACAGTCTTTCTTTCCTCCTAATCCCAAGTCCATTTATGAGCTGGGAAGTGGCGGCAGAGCGTAACCGAAAGCTCTACTTGCAAGGTAAGTTCAAAGCTAGCCTTTCTTTAAAATGCTGCATTTGGTCTTCATTCGCACCCTAGGAGGGGGGTGCTGCGTTCCCACCATTGTTCAGAGGACAAAGTGACCAGCAGAGTGACAAGACCCTACCCCAAACTGTAGAATTGGGAACGATGTGGAAACTCCAGGTTACACTACAGCAGACATCTAAGCAGGAAGCTCAAAGGTCAGAGTAGGATCTAGAGTTCAGTTGTCTGCAAGGTCACCTTTTTTTAGTGACAGGTGAGTTTGTTAAACAGAAGGCCTGTGGCCACCTCAACCAGGTCACAGCCTGTTGCCTGTTTTCTTTTCTAGTCCCCAGGGCAGTGCAGCCAACCACACACTGTGGCTGCCATGACAAGCAAGACAAGCTTTTTTTTTTTTTTTTTTTTTTTTTGCTCCGGGCTATGTCACCTTCACTGGGAGACGGTCCTTAAAAGGCAGGAAGCAAACCAGTCAGTTTGCCTAGGATCTAGAGTTTACCCCAGGAGGAACCTGTGTTTTGGTAAGAATTGAAGCCCTAAAGCAACACTGCAATTGATAGTTGAGTTCTCCAAAAATTCTGTTCTCTGAGGATCACTATGTAGGAGACTGACTTATTTGTAAAACATCTCAGTAGTTCTATATTACTGACTTTAAAGGAGAAAAACTAGGTGTAGTGGCCTATACCTGTAGTCCCAACACTTGGGAGACTGATGCAGGAGGATTTTCACCTGCTCAAAGCCAGCTTGGGTTACAGTGAGTTGGAGGCAAACCTGAGCTACACAGAGAGTTCAAGAATCTCTCACAAAAAGCAGAAATATAAAAAAATTGCATTATTAAATAAGAAAGACTAGCACAATAATTGCCATGGCCATCCAGGAAAAGACCCCTCTTTCAAAGGGCGAATTCTTTAACAGCTGCCAAAGCTGCCATCTTGGCACATCACGAGCAGAGTTTATTACATGGAGCAGTCTCATTGGCCTGCCAGGTAGATAGACTCATTAGGAACGGTTTCTGAAGAAGCATTGCTATTGTAACAAGGCTGCAGAGGCGAATGCGCCATGAGGAGGAGGCAGGAGGCAGTGACCTGGAAATGCTTCCTGGGCCCGGCTCCATGGACTGTGCCAAGGGCTATGTCCTCTCAATTTCTCAGGACCCTGGTGAGCTCAGGCCGAACAGGGCCCTAGGTTAAGGAGAAAACCCGCAGGACTGTCCTGAGCAGACCTCCTCATCCTGGTAGCTAACTCGAGAACACCTATCTTATACAAATCAAATATGGGAACAATGAATAGTTGCGGGCTGAAGTAGAGGACAGTGGCCAAAATGTTTAGTATGCAGGAGGCCCAGGGTTCCAAGAGCTGACAGAAAGGGAAGCACCTAGCCAATGGTGTCGTCTTTATGACATTTCAGTACAGAATTTCTTCAATAAGCGCACAAGGGTCACCTTCAGCCCAATGCGTGGCCATCTTCTTGCACTTATCCCTTGCCCGTGCTCCCCTCAAGCTCGAGCATGCTCTTCTGCCGAGCCTCTGTTGCTCCCTGATTGCAGTAGTCTCCGTGTTTCCTCAATAGCATCCGGGGTCCCTAAAACGCAGCACATACCAGAGAATTCTGAGGCACCCGAGGAAACTGCCTAACTCCAATGTATTTCAGAGTTTGGGGCAAGCAAGACTGTATGGTTTTGTGCATAAGAAATAAAAAGTGGGCTGGAAAGATGGTCAGTGCTGAAGAACACTTGCTGCTCTTGTGGAGGATCCATTTCGGTTCCCAGGACATGTGGTTTGCAATCATCCATAACTCCAGCGCCAGGGGATCTGATGCCTTCTTACCTCCACGGGCACCACGGGTGCATGCACACATATATAATTTATTCATATATATTTTATACATACATAAATGTGAGCAAAACATGCACACACAAAACAAAAAGAAATCTAAGAAGGTAGAGGAAATAAAAACTCTCAATGGGGAATGAAAAAAATACACAGACTCAAAGACCAGCCAAGTTTTCTCTCCAATGCTAATTTTCGTGAAAAATAGTTCTTCCTTCTTACTTCCTCCTTCTCAGTTCAACATTGTTTCTGTAAAATAATTACTCATAGTTTTATCACTGCAATTCTAATTATTTTTTTCAAGAATAATTACTTGGAAGCATGTTTTATTGAAAAAAAAATCTCCTTAATTTGAACCAGATTGTAAGTAATCTTTTATATTATTTACATGAAAAGTAAACTGAGCAAGTTTTCCTGAATGATGTTGTGATTAAATAATAAATTGATATCATTAACTAACACCAGTTGCTATAAATAATTCATATTAACAATATTAAACAATATTAACATTATGATTTAAAAGTCATTTCAATTGTCCACGAGCAGCAGGAATGGAAAGGCCAGCTAGTCTGACAGAAATCAGCAGGGAACAAAACTTGACGACTGCAAACGGAATCGTTTTTGAAGACTGCCGCTCCGCTGTTAAGAACAGTTTAGGAATATGAGATAAAGAAGCCAGATAGCATGTGAAAATCTCCTCATGACAAGCTAGCACTAACGTTGCAGGAGGACTAGGGACAGCACGCCATGATGAGTTCCCAGGATGCACCCTGGCTAGGGAGGGGACTAAGCAGGTCTGAGGAAAGGAAAAACAAAGGTCAATGTTTACAGCTTTTAAAATAAATATTATTCCGCATTTTATTCCTCTGACATTATCAGAATGAGTCTAAATTAAGAATTAATAGTAGCCAATGATGCATACAGTTTATAAAAAAGTTATTTTTCTAGACTGGGTTCTCTTCAGGATACTGGTAGACTTGGTCTGAAAACTCCCAGATCAAGTGGAGCCAAACCAAACTGGCCTGTTTTGGAGCAGCGAAGTGGCAGCCTGCAGAGGCTCCCCTGGTCTCCCTTCCCGCGCTCCTGGGCACAGGGGTCAGCCTGCAGACCCGAGGCTGGGCTGGGAGCAGAACCACGCCCGCAAGGGCCTGCCCTGCCCAGCTGTTTACAAGGCTTACTTCTATTTTGTCCTTTGGTCTTGTGCCACAGTGTAAATTCCAGAGCATTGGAGACTCCCTCCAAACCAGTCCAGCATTGCAGGCTAAACAAAAACTCCTTTAGGAGACTGAGCTTTCTTTCTGTCTTCGTTTCTAAAGTATTCTTCACATTAACACCAATTAACCAAAACAGACACACAAACAACTCCCTCATGACAGAAAACTAAAAAGCAAGAGCAACAGCAGAACAAGGTATAGACGGAGTTCTTGCCGAGCCAGAGGCCAAGGCGCTGACGGCGTTTCTGTTATCTGGCACAAGACGGGATCACAGGCTTCTGTGGAAATAAGCGATTACAGCTCTGATTGCATGGAAGCCATGAAGGTGCGGGCCCAGAGGAGGACTTGCAGCAGTTGTAAGGACTTCCTGAAGGAAAAGTAGGTCTTTCCGAAAGCATTTCTTGGGGAATCTCAGTTTCCATTTGAAAGAGTGTGAGCAATTCCCTTACACTCTTTAAAGTACATTCCAGGTAAGCAAAGGCCTAGATCTCTTTTCTCCCTTCCTGCCGCCTGCCTCACACTGCCTCCTTACTGTTTGCTTTTGTTTTCAAAGTAGATTTCCTTTGATCCCAAAGTCAGCTGGAAAATAGTGATAGCCACACCCCTACATCATCAGAAAATTCATGGGTGGATCTCATGGCTGCCGCTTTTAGTGTTCAAAAAAGCTCTTTTAGGTGAGGCATGGTGACCGGTCACCCCACTTCTGAAGGGGATCCTGAAGGAAACTGAGTCAGGTCAGCATGGATGACTTGGATGAAGGCCAGCTTCATGTTACAGTTTCAAAAAGATTCAAGTTACGCACCATGTAGAAGGCAAGTTTTAACCCTCAATATAATCTGTAGTCACCAATTAATTAAATTAAGTCGTCACCTCCCAATTTGAATGTGGCTGACAGGAACCTGTAACTCTCTCTTAGAGAATTTCCAGTCGTTAATGCCTGTTTTTTTGGACCCACAGTTAGTGTTAGGAAATCCCCTGTTAGGTATAATCTCCCCTCACTGGATGACCGTGGAGGTAGGCCGTGCAGCTCTGCCTGGTATCATGGTGAATTCTGAACTCTTTCCGTGGTTTCCGTGCAAGCATTCTGCTGTGCAGACTACAGCATAGTGACCACAGCTCATTGAGAAAGGGGAGGAAAGAGAAGATGAACAAATGAACAGACATTTTTCTGGTTGTCTTGAACCAGTTGCAGTGACCACTGCAGCCCCGTTTTCTCTAAGAAAGGTTTTCAGAAGAACCAAGGAAGGCTTCTTGGTTTCATCTTCAGCCCCAGCATTGGCTCGTCTCTCTGGAAAACAACTCCAGTCAAGGTTCAACCCAGCCTGTCTGAACAAAATCAGGTCAGTGTCCTCCATGAAGGTGTGGGTAGAACAGTGGAGGGCCAGGCAGTGTGGGAGCAAGGGGCCTGGTATCCAAACAGAATTCAGATTGGTAAAATATAGTTTTTCTAGAATTATAACAGGAAGTTGGTGAAGTCAGAGGCTAAAGACTTCCAGGGCTCTTGGTCACCTGGCCTTCAAGTGGTCTTTTGTGAGGTATTTGAGTGGACTATGTTAAGGTGTATTGCTGTTATTGGTGTAATAAACAGTTGGACAGCCAATAGCTAGGCATGAGGTATAGGCAGAACTTCCGGGCAGAGAGAGGAGGTAGGACACATACACACATACACAAACACACACACACACACACACGCATGCACGCGCACACACACACATGCACACACACACGAAAAACTAGAGGAAGCAGGATGGGCAGTATGTGACAGAACATAGATAAATAGAAATGGGTTAACAAGTTATATAAGAGATAGTTAAAAATAAGCCTCAGATAAGGCCAAGCTTTCAGAATTAGTAAGTCTCCCTGTTGTTATTTGGGAGCTGGCTGGTGGGGCAGAGAAAGACTCCTTACAGTCACCAGTGTTTGTACGAGGCTGGAATGCCTCGTGCATGTGGGGGGACATCAGTGATCTGGTAACAGAATACCCATAGAGGCCTTGATGCTTTGCCCAGGCAGTGCCATGTATCAGTCTCTAGTCTTACATTTCAAGAAGATGTTTAATGTCTACAACGAAAATACTCTGTATTACAATCAGTACTCTAATAACTAAAGCAAATGCAATAATTCTTCATGAGACAAAGCCAGTTACAACTGTGGTACAAATATACTCTCTCCATGTTCCAAACAGCCTCCGAGACAGCTCTCACAATCCCTACAGCCACCCTCATGCTGTTACCTTTGGGAGTTAACAGTTTACAATATTTTAATCACATCTGTTTAAAACAAGAAAGAACTCACACGAATTCTTCTTCTCTCTCACTTGCCCCCCTCCTTTTATTTTGTTCTTGTTCTCAGAATAAAAGCAAAAGTTTTACTTTGTATCTGAATGAAGCCACTACAAAGGATCCTTATGTCTACATAGGTGACTCTAACCAAAAATGGATAAAATTAGAAATTCTGGGAAAACACCATAGGATAGACTATTTAGCTACTTGGGCCAGGAGCCAGAGCTAAAGGTCACAATGACATACGCTTTCAGTCTTCACCCACAACTGCATTTTAACTTCCGAGACACAAATGTTGGTTAAGAGCTTTTTGTGTTGCACAGCATCATAAAAGCAAGAGCATCTAACAGGAAAACTCATAGTGAAGGATGTAAAGATGAGAAGCATGGGCTCAGAGGCCATGGAAACAGAGTTGAGCATCCTGCTCTTTCAAATGTGGTCCCTACATCATCCTTGCAAAGACCCAGGTGTGAATTCTCCATGCAGAAGCTTGGGCTACCTAAGTTTTCCGTATCAGAAAACATGTAAGTGGAGGTTTGGGGGTTCTCGTTCTTAAATTCTCATGTGTCTATTTTCTTTTCTTTTCTTTCTTTTTTTTTTAAAATAGGATTTGTTTATTTTATGTATATGGTGAGTTATCTGCATGTACACCTCTATGCCAGAAGAGGGCACCGGATCTCATTATAGATGACTGTGAGCCACCATGTGGGTGTTGGGAATTGAACTCAGGACCTCTGGAAGAGCAGCCAGTGCTCTTAACCACTTAGCCATCTCTCCAGCCCCGTGTCTATTTTCTTGCATGTGAAACTGACAGCATCCTCAAGAGTCTGAAGGAAGCAAAAACAAAGGGAATATGAGCAAGATTGAAGAGAGAGAGGGAGAGACCTGTAGGGAAGGGGAAAGGAAAGAAAGGGTAGGAGGGAGGAGAGGAGAGAGGGAGGAAGAGAGGGAAGGAGGGAGGAGAAAAAGGAGAACAGTCAGGATTTGGTCTCCTCCACGTCACTGTCATTTGGACTGGATAATTCATGGCTTTGGGGACAATCCTGTGTGTCACAGAATCCTCAGACACAGACGTAGTCCTCTACCCATTAGATGCCAGCAGCCACCCCCAGCCACCAGCTGTGACAGCCAGAAAGGTTTCCAGACCACTGAGTGTCCATCCATTCCAGAGGAAGACCACCCCTGGTCGAGAACCAGTCATCTACATTAAGCAAGGTCATTGAAAGAAGAGAGAGCAGGTGGAAGAGGAAATCCTTAGACCACACAGACAAGCACCTGAGAGCTGACCGGGGAGGATGCTAATCCAGCGCACATCTACCGCTTTCCTGACAGCGGGTGAAAATGGTATTTCTAAAAATCTTAAAATCTGGCAATCCTCGCTTGTTTTCCTCATGACAACAGTTATCTGGAGTTGAGAAGCGGTCACTCACTCAACTAGAGATTGGACCGTGCTGCAGGGCAGGTGAGCTTTGACCAACTTCCCTAAAGAAGCCAGGGATGTTGCAAGAACTATAGAACATATTTATATCCAAAACTTAATCATTTCTTCGGGGTTCCAGCCTGTTATCAGGGACACAAACACACAAAAGTACGCAAACTGGGCACACACAGCCCCTGGAAAGAGTCCCCAGGTTACGATAATTATATCATCAAGTTTACTACTAGCGAGGCAGCCAAGTGCTCGCCACACCCGAAGGGCGTGCACACGGGCTGACAAGCACACATCCTGTATGCTACCACCCTCATAAAAAATGAGTAATGGCTGATTTCAACATTCACTCTCATATTAAACCTAAGTTGGGCTTTATACAATAGGCTCTTCATCAGCCATCTAGTAAAAGGAGTATTTGTTCCTGTGATGAGACAGGGCCTTCCCATAGCTCTTCCTTCCAGATGTGCAGCCTGGGTGCTTCTCAGGCTCAGCTTCCTGATGCCACCACCTGGGGGTAACAGGTGCACAGCCCTGCATTTATCGGCTTTCAGGGGCACCTCTGATCCTGTCCCAGGAGTGGGGGCCCCGGGCCTGGCCTATTTAGTGTATGCTCACAACTGACTCCAACACAGAGACACCTGCGGTGATCTCCAAGGCCACCTTACCCTGTGGGTGTGCAGTCCCACCTGCGGTAAGCTCCACCTACAGACTTTGGTGTCCATTTCTGTCTAAAACGTCCTCAAGCCTGACTGGATATGTGTGCCTATTACCACTCCACTCTTTCCTGGCCACCGAGACAGGGGCTGAGGATCTCTGTCAGTCTTGGAATTTCTGCAAACACAGGCGATTTTCCCACCTGAACTCTCTCCACCCTTCCCCACTGGACCCCGATGACGATCTGTCTGTCAGGAAACCATGGACTTTGACTGAGTGAAGTCTTTATTCCACTTAGTTCCTCAGCCACATCTTCATCTGTGTCTGCTCAGCTTGGTTTTGCTTTACCCCGCTAGCTTCCTTTTCTAGAACCTTTGCTCTTTCTATTTTTGAGGCAGGTTCTCATGATGCAGCCTTGGTGGCCTACAAATGCTATGTAGATCAGGCTGGCCTGCAAATGCTATGTAGATCAGGCTGGCCTTGCACTGAAAATCCCTGCTTGTCTCTGCAAGTGCTGGGATTACAGCCACCCTACTTGGTCTTCTCTTTCTTTTTCACATTTTTTTGGGGGGGGGGATTTAATTTATCTGCCCTTTCATTTTAACTCACCATCACTTCTCACCTTGAACTTAATGTTTAAACAGAACCTGCCAGACCTGGCTGGAATTCCCTCTTTGGCAACACCAACAGTTTGTTTGAAACATCCTCCATGCTGGAGACAGAAGCTACAGCAAAGATGCAACAAGGTGAAGGGGCTCACATCACCTGAAACCCGTCCTTTGGAAAGAGGAGGTGCTAGCCTGTTTATTCAGTATAATATCATTTAATATATCTCTAGTCTACACCAATGTGAATAGCAGGCCAAGACACAGACTTTTTGGAAACTGTACTTCAGAGTTCTCAATCTTCTTAGCACTGTGATACTTTAATACAGCTCCTCATGCTGTGGTGACCCCCAACCATAAAATTATTCTGCTACTACTTCATAACTGTAATTTTGCTACTGTTATGAACTGTAATGAAGATACCCACATAGGGGTCGTGACCCACAGGTTGAAAACCACTCCTATAAAGGGATGAAAATCAATGTCATAGAACTTTGATAAAGTACTTCTTTTGGAATATGTTACAGGACTAGTTTAAACATCAAATACCTTTTGTTTTAGTAACTATTTAACTAAACTTTGGGAGGGGGCTGGGTTTATCTTAGTAGCCTGTGGGCAAAGTTGAACCGTGTTTCCGTCTACTCACGCAGCAGTGTTTATTAAGCCTGTGTTCGTGCGGCACCAGAGAGCACTGGATCTAGAAGAGGGCAACCCCATTCTGACAGCGCGCACGAGCCACTGATATGAGCGCCTGCAAACAAATAACTACAGCCAGCCTGGGACAGCCAGAGGGCACCAGCCACTCTGTCGCAGGAAGCGACAGCCTTACTAAGTTATATAGAAAGAAGGACATTTCTCCCCATGTGGAAACCATCTGAGGAGTGAGGGCTCTTTTGAGCAGGGTTTGGGGTGGTGGCAGAGACATATCCACACTGGGGAAGATTGTGTGGGCCATTTTAGACTGTGTGCACAGAAGTAGAGCCAGGAGGTTGTGTGTAAGAGTTCAGAGGGACTCCAGGGAAAGCAGAGTGGTATTAGGGTGTAGTGGTGGGGGTGAGGCAAGGACATGGAGGACTAGAATCAGGAAAGCACCCCAAAGTCAGCATGGTGACAAGTTTTTGTGGGAAGAAGGCTATTACAAACTATGTAGAATAATTGTCTCTGTCATGGTTGGAATCTGAAATGCCTCCCTCAGGTTTCCTTTTAGAACACTTGTTCCCCAGTTGGTGGCACTGTTTGGGGGCTGAAGAGCTTTTAGGGGGTGGGACCTGGATAGCAGAAGATCATTACTTCTCTGAAGAGTGCACCAGACTCCTGGTTCCTGCTGCTGTCTGTCTGAGTCCTGAACTGCAGAGGCCTACACAGCCTCTGCCTCCCGCTCTGCTGCCGTGAACAGGAGCTCTGTGCCACACCATCCCCACCACGGTGGCTGAGACTCCTGTGACCATGAGTAACTACATTTTCCCTCCTTATCACATCAAGCCTTTCAGCCAAAGCCATGCAGAAGGAACTAATATGGTGCCTTAAAGGCATTTCTTTCTGATACCTGGAGCCCAGGAGGGTGTCATATCACATGGCAACAGAAAGGACCACATGCCAGAGAACATAGGTAGCACCAAGAACTGGAGGCGGCAAGCGAGTTCTCTCCTCCAGCCTCCCTGAGGAAGCCAGTCTGCTGCTGCACTGACTTGAACTCAGCAAGACCCATTTTAGATTTCTAAGCTGTACGTACATATGAAAATAAATTTTCATATAATTTTATTTAAATCAATAACCTGGTGGTTACTCGTTATTGCAGCAATAGGAAGAGAATACACATAGGAATCCGAGTACCTTGCTCTTGGCCTTCTTATGCATCTGGAACAAATGAAAAGTTTTTGTTGGAACTGACAGAGATGACTCCATCCCTCAACTCATCCATGTTACCTTAGCAGAAACAGCCCCTAACAGTGGAGACAAAACCATGAGGGCTGGAGAAGGCCCTGCCTATGTGAAGGTCCAGGCCACTGGTGACAGAATTAGGGCCGTTCTCAGGCATGACTCAGAGCCCTACAGAGGGCAAGGCAGGGACAGGATGTGTGTTTGGGGAATGAAAACAAACTGGCAATGTGCTTGGTTTGGGGAACCTGTTCATGATGACCTTAAGCCAAAGGGAGGCTTCGGGTTTCATTAAAGAAAAAAGAAATTTTAAAAATTGGAGGAAAAACAAAACAAAACAGAAATTCAAAGTGGAACTTTGAGTCAGTCAATCAAGCGAACACTTCCTTTAATTTCTCCTTTTGCTTTGGATCTGGTTTTCAACTCCAGAGGATTTTGAGCAAACAGACAGAGAAGGATTTCTCTCCCTTCCCTTACAAAGCAGTTCGAAGCCAAGCATCCCAAGACCAATAGCATCTGAAAAAGCTTAGTGAGGTGACTCAGCCATCTCTGCTGAGAGGCGATGGAGAAGGGGGTCAAGGGGTTACTTCCTGGGGAACAAACAGCCTAGAGAACCTACTCAGGGACTCAGAAGACTCAGTAAGCTGTTCATCTCTTTCGCCCCACCTGTGACCAAGACTAGGTAGGGACAGGAGGTCACCCTGAACCTTCTGCTCCTTCTTGCCTCTCCAAGTATGTACAAACGTTTCCTTGTGTCCAGCATTCAGGGTGAGGACACAGGGTGGCAGCCCCACACTGCCTGTCTATCTGGAGGGTGTGCATGCGTGCGAAGGCAAGAGGACTGCTTTGTGGAGCAGTTCTTTCTATGTGTGTCCTGGGATGACATTAAACTTAGGTCACCAGGCTTGATTTAAGGAGTCGTCACCCACTGAGCCGTCTTGAAGCTCTTGAGGACGAACCATCTACAGTGCCTCCCTCACTTTCTCAATTCTTTTCCCAGCCTGACTTGCCAACACGGAATGCTAAGGTCTTACCAAGTGCCTTTTCTGACTACTCGAAGCCCACCTTTGTCTCTGAAGACAAACATGCAATCCACATGTTTGTAGCATGCGGTTACAAAGTTTTCAGATCCTTAAAGCCATGGTTTACCGAGATACAACACCATGAAGCCATGTTTGTAAAAACACATTAGTATGTTAAGGAAAATAGAAATATATTGACTCAAATCATTATTTTCACGGTCTTTTCCAAATGCTGACCATGTTCGTCACAGACCTTCTTTTAGAAGAGCAAAGCCATGTTTCTGCTGGAGTCACTTTTATTAGCTCTGCTAATTCAGCTTTTAAGAAGCTCCATGTCAAAAGATAGATCGTTCCTTTTCAACCCACAAATCAAGTGCTCAGAAAACATCTGTGACTCCACCTTTATTCACCCAGGGGTGACAGAAAATGACTGTCACTATAGTGAGGATGTGTTCTATAATTCCATATTACTAATATGCACTGCCTTCACACCTTGGTGAGGGTGCAGTGTGAAATTTCGTGTGCATATAGGATGCAGTGATCAAATCCAGTCCCCTCTTTGCACCCGCTCCCCTCTCCATGTCTAAAAATCATTACTTTATTCCTCATGCTAGTAGATTCCATATATGAGAATGTGTGACATCTGCCGTCCTGTGTCTGGCTGATTCCACTTAACTATAATATCTTTCAGCTTCATCACTCTGCTGAGATGAGAGGATCTTATTCTTCTTTATGGTTGAAAAATACTCACACTTTCTTTGTTCCCTGTCTTTTGATGAGCAGATAAGCAGACTCTATATCTTAGATATTCGGAGCAGTTCCTCAGTAAATATTACCATGCAGGACTCTATCTATCTGTCTGTCTGTCTGTCTATCATCTATCTGTCTATCTATCTTCTATCTATCATCAATATCTATATATTTGTCTATCATCTCTATCTATCAATCTATCTATCATCGATCGATCTATCATCTGCCTATCTATCATCTATCTATATCTATCTCTATTTGCTATTTATATATCAATCATTTATCATCCATTTATCATCTATCAATTAATCTATCTCTCTACTTGCTATATATCATCTATCACCTCTATCTATCATCTATAATCTATCTATCTCTCTATCTATCATATGTCTATCTATCATGTCTATCTATCATATATCTATCTCTGTTTGCTATATCTCTATCATCTATCTACCTATCATCTGTCTATCTATCTATATCTCTACTTGCTATCTATCATCTATCTATCTATTTGTCTGTCTATCTATTTATCTATCTATCTATCTATCTATCTATAATCTATCATCTGTCTATATCTATTTATCATCTATCTATATCTATCTATAGATCTATCTCTATTTGCTACCTATCATCTATTTATCAATCATCTATCTATCTTTATTTATTTCTATATCTATCTACCTATCTATCTTTCTATCATCTGTCTATTGATTCTATCTATCTATCTATCTATCTATCTATCTATCTATCTATCTATCTATCTATCTATCTATCTTCTATCTATCTTCTATCTATCTATCTATCTATCTATCTATCTATCTATCTATCTTCTATCTATCTTCTATCTATCTTTCTATCATATATCTTTCTATTATCTATCTTTCTATCATGTATCTATTTATCTACCTATCTATCTTTCTATCATCTATCTTCTATGTATCTATGTATCTATCTACGCATCCATGTATCTATCTATCCATCTATCTATCCATTCATTAATCATCTATTATCTCTGTCTCTCTGTCTCTGTCTCTCTATCTCTCCACCTGTCAATCTGTCTCTATCTTTGTGGTTCTAGGAATTGGGCACAGAGCTGTCAGGAGCCGTGTCCCCCCAAAATTTACAGGAAGCACCGCCGTGAGGAGTTTTTGTAGAGAGCTCCACTTCCCAATTGTATTGAGAATAGTCTTATTGACCAAGCCTATCCCACACCCAAATTAACTGTTAATTGAGAGCTATCTGTTAGCAGAACCTGCCTCACATTCCAAACTATCTAGAGAACTAGGTGGCTCACCTTGTGACTTCCTGACCAAGGAATCGTGACCTGGCCTACGTGACGGGCGTGGACCACGTGGCAAGGTCCCATGCCCCAGCCCCCCAAGCTCCTCATCCAGGGGCTATATAAGCTGTAACCATGACTCTAATAAAGGGAGGCTTCGACAAATCTGCCTAGCCTCCTTCCCCTTATCAGCCTATGTCTTTTAGGTGGTGCCTCTCCGTGACCCTGGAATAACTGACCAGCCAGGCGGGTTACAAACCCTAGACAGAGTAACCCGTCGAGGTGGCTACACAGAGCCTGTACATTCTTTATGGTGCTTCACCATGGAGCTACACCCCGACTTAGGAGATCTAATTTTAGCACTTTGAGGAATCTTCATACTGTTCTTTGCAGTTGTCATACCAATTTACATTCCCATCAACAGTATATAAAAGTTCAATTTTTTCTACAGCTTTGCCAAATTTTTAAATACCCAATCTACTAGGATGCTAGTTACTGTAATTTACTTCTGATTTGTAATTCCATCATGACTAATAATATTTTTATGATATGTAATAATAATCATGACTGAGTATTTTTCCATGTATTTTTTGGTCCCTTGAATTACTTCTTTTGAGGTATCTATTCAAAGGGTTTACCCTTCCAAAAGTCAGATTATATATTTATTGTTAAAATGTTCAGGTTCTGGATAGCAACTCTCTGTGAAATGAACAGTTAGCAAGTATTTTCTCCTTTCTGTAGGCTCTCCCTTCCCCCTGCTGATTGTTCTCTTTGTGATTCTCCTTCATGCAGGCCACCCCTGCACTCCATTGATTGGTTGATTTGTGATGGAGAAGCTTACTTCTTTGTCTTTCAACAACATTTAATTACTGTATAACCACTGCATTGCATTCACATAATTTAATTTGGGCATGTTGCCTCTTTTTGTACCCCCTGCCCCCGTCCAATAGTTTTCTTTGTTCTATACAGTTTACTATGATTTTCATGACATATACATACAGGGTTTCATCTATCTTCATGAAATCTAGGATTCACAAAGAAAAAAAGCATGTGGTAATTGTCTCTAAGAGATTAACAAGTTTTGCTTAATACGATTGTGTCCAGTTGCATGCACTTTCTTGAAAATGACATAGCTGTAGGAAAGTTTCATTGTATGCATACTAACATACATTCTCCTTATCCATTGCTTCACTGATGGGCAACTCAGCTACTCTGAAATGTGCAGCTATACACATGGCTATGCATGTATCTCTACTATGCTGACTCAGAATCTTTCAGATAAATATCCAGGAATGACTGTGGCTGGATCCTATATCAGATTGCTTTTAACTTTTCTGGAGACTTCCATGCTGCAGTCCATAGTGGTTGAGTTCCTTTGTATTTCTATCAACAGGATTCCCTTTTGTCTATGGACTGGACAACATTGGAGCTGAGAGGAAATGGCACACCATTTCCTTCATGCTCACTGGACATTTATACTACACACTTTATGAATCATCTGTCAATCACTGGCTCATTTACTGATTGAATTTTGGCTTGCTATTGCATTTTTAGTTCTTTAAATATTCGATATATTAATCTTCTGTCATATACACAGCAAGTTTTTTTGGCCATTATGTAGGCAATTTCTTCACTTGATTGTCTTCTTGCTGCATAGTTCTTTAGCATCACGGAATCCTATCTGCCAATGGTTGGTGTCAGTTGCTAAGTGCTATCCTTTCATATGGCATGGATAGAGATTTATATTACAGTTTGGTTATGAAGTCCATTTGAACTTATACAGTTGACAGATGTTTTTTACCTGCTCAAACATAGAACAGAGTATTATCTTCAGCTGATTTGTGCTTCCATACTGTGTTAATAAAGATATATGTGTTACCTTTAAAAGTCTGTGTGTTTTCAGGAAAAAAAGGTACCAAATATTAACGAAGACAAGTAGACAAGGTGATTCAGCCTCACAGTATGCCTCTGTTACAATTTCCTCAAAAATCTACATCTAGAACGCTTTCAGAACATCTAGCTGAGACGGTCCAGCTCATAGACTACTCCAGACAAGGACTTCAGATAAACTCTGCACTTTCCCATCACACAGAGGCTGGGAAATAGCTAGATTTCTAAGGACTTGACCATTATATCAATTTTCTCAGGATCCTCTAAAGATGCCATCTCTCACAGACAACAGGAAGAAGTCTAGAGAATCTGACACCCACATTTCTAAGAGGTGGGTGGGTAGTTTTGGGTCAGTTAGTGGATTATGGATGTTTATCATCATTTAAGGGGGTCGGTTGAAAGTTGTTATTGGTCATAGTCAGGGAGAAAACTAAACAGAGCAGATTAGATTAAGGGATCTTTTTTTGAAAAGATAAAGAAGAAGAGATATAGTGATGATAGGAAAAAGGGTAGATTATAGAATCTACTTTCAAAATAAAAAGAAACTTATAATCTCAAACATTGGTATAGATTTTTTGCACATTGATATGAATTTAAGGTTATTTTTGTTTAACATACAGTATATGTTTCCACTCTTGTTTAAGGTAGTATATATTAAAATGTAATACATAGTTCTAGTCCTTAAAAGCTATTATTATAAACTACTTAGGGTAATTAAAAGTAAAGGTTAGTAGTTAGTCACCTATAACAATCAATTTATAGTCATGTTAGGTATCTTTTCAAGGTCAAACGGATATATTTTACATAGGTGGGTGATCTTCAAATACTTTAGAGATCTACAGAATATGACCTTTAATATGTTTCAATAACATAAGACTTTTTACAATAGTGAGACATGTCTGTTCCTGGAAGCACTAATCTACTTCAAAGAAGGATGCTGGGCATTAATTAATCTCTACATGGAGTTTGTTTTCATTTTGGAAAAGTTAGTCACTGGGCAAAAAACTGCCCTGGCCCTGACTGCTGACAGTATCCTGTCCAAATTGGATGAGCAGGACACAAATGTTGACTGCCAAACTTTTCCAAGACAAGGTAGAACAGTCCTTCAAAAATTCCTGCTTTACAGAAAAATTTGTCAAATATTCTAAGCTTATAGGACAAAGATGAATGCTCCAATGTTGCAGAGGAACTTTGTGTAACAGTCCAGGCAGCTAGGTGTTTCAGTCATTTCTAAAGTTTTGCAAATTGTTTGCTTTGCACTTCCTGTTTACTTAGGTAATATTTTATTCTTCTCAGGTCTCTGATGGGGTTGAAGACTAGATAGCTGTAGTTACAGTTTTCCTTGTTACCAAATTTAGAAAAGAAACTCACAAAAGAGATGTAAAATGTAAGATAATAAGGTTGAGAGACACAAAAGCTTAAGTTTTTATCTAAGAAAATGTTTTAAGGTCTAAAATGATATATTTAGTATGGCAATCCAAGTTATGATAGAAAATGATTTAGGTACAAAACTTTGAATTCACCAAGGTAGAATAGATAATAGAGTACTTTCTCCAAAGTTGCCAAATACAAATGAATGAGACATTGTGAATGTATTATTACCTGATAACTGTTCTTATTGTATATAGTTTTACTGTGGTAGAGTTAAAATCTTTCCCTTTTATTTAGACAAAAATGGAGGAAATGTTGCAGGATATTTGATAACTCTGTTTTATTTTGACTGGTTTAATAAAGAGTGAATGACCAACAGTTAGGCAAGAGAGGTTAGGCAGCACTTCTGGGAGAAGAGAAGAACTCCAGGTCAATCTAGGCACATGAGAGATGTCAGTGAGGTGGACGACAGTTAAAAAGTCTCGTGCAGATGAATAGAAACAGGTCAATTTAAATTGTAAGAGCTAATCGGGAACAAGCCTGAGCTAGAAGACAAACTTTCACAATAAATAATACGTCTCCATGCTGTTATTTGGGGGTTGACAGTCCATGAAAGTCTGACAAGAAAGTCTCATTACACTGTTCAACAAAGGCAGAAGACAAAGACCCAGGCATAGGCTGGGGTAACATGCTCGAGGCTACAAGACTAGGAGGGACAAGGGACAAGCGGGGACAGAGGTTTCTGCCACCCCTCTCATAGTGGCTGTTCTATCCGAGCTCTTGGTAAGGACCTGTGACATGGTCTCAACTTCTCTATCTTCCCTGGCCAGCATCACCCTCTTCCTGACTCCTAAGAGTTCCTCTGTCATATGGGCAGCCAAGTCACACTAGGCAGGAACAAACTCATTCACCAAGATAAAAGGAGAATGAAGCTGTATTTTATTACATTTTTCTAATGTAATTTTATTTCTTTTAGATATGGAATGTGCACACAATACAGGATTCTGATGTAGCATAAAATTCTAAGGCACAGGGGGCTGGAGAGATGGCTCAGTGATTAAGAGCACTGGCTGCTCTTCCAGAGGTCCTGAGTTCAAGTCCCAGTACCCACATGGTGGCTCACAGCAATCTATAATGAGATTTGGTGCCTTCTTCTGGCACATAGGTGTACATGCAAGCAAAACACTGTATACATAATAAATAAATCTTAAAAAAAATTCTGAGGCACATAGTATATGTGGTAGTGACCAGGTCTTTCTACTGTAGAGTCTATAGCTCTTCTAAAATAGATATACAATCCATAATCTAGACATACCCTATTTTACAACCTTAATTTGTTTCTGCTGAACAACACTGTGGAGATAGGTCTGTATTAGTGCATACAAACCTCATTCGGTTTTATTAACGTAGGAAAACTACTGGTTCTAAGTCCTTTACTCTTTCAACTTCTTGTGGTGAAACTCTACCATTTTACAGGATTTCCTCTTATATATGTTACTCTTGACATTAAGAATCCATTCCTATATATCACATATTATCATCTAAGGAGAGAGAGATGATGATTATCATCTATAATTTTGTGCAAAAAAGGAATCTTTTTGTTTGGGTTTTAGCCCAAGGTCCAATTCTTGAACCTTAGCAAGCTATAGTCATGTCCTTTCAATTCCAGCTAGGAAATATTTCCCCATGAAAACATGTCACCCTGAGAACAGAGCTTAGTTTGGTGACTCTTTCAACATTTTGATTCATATTAGTCCACCTTTGCTTCCGGCAGGATGTGGACGCTACTGATGTATCATATCAAGCTGAGCCCATGACACTTACCTCCTAAGTTCATACCAGCTTGAAGACATTTCTGGAGTCTGCATGCAGGACAGTTCTTTCGCCGAATCTTATCAATGATGCAGTCATTCCTTCCAGCACATAAATAGTTGTGTTGCCCTGATTTAATAATAAAAATATGTTAAACTAACAATTACCAGACTGGAATAAAACACAAGCAAGTATAATAAGAATAGGGTTCTTGTCCTGCTTTGACATTTCTTCCTCAACACAGCAGGGCAAACAGGGTTTGTGGAGAACACAGGCAAGAGGCTGGCAATCTAACAGCACTAAGACTTGGCTTCCCTGTATTGACACTATATGTCAAACAGATTCTTCCACAGGAAGAGGAGCTGCCTCCTTCCACTATTTGATTTTGTTAATGGCTGCATGTGCTATGCATTTCCATCCAACATTATAAGCACAGGCCAGATTGCAGCTTCAAGTTGCAAAGCCCACTGTGCTGGTTGATCTTATGTCAACTTGACACACAAACTGGAGTTATCTGAAAGGAGGGAATCTCAATTGAGAAAATGCCTCTATAAGATCTGGCTGTAAGGCATTTTCTTAACTAGTGATTGATAGGGGAGAGGCTAGCCCATTGTTGGGACCATCCTTGGGATGGTGGTCTCAGATTCTGTAAGAAAGTAGGCTGAGCAAGACATGAGGAGCAAGCCAGTTAACAGCATCCTCCACAGTCTCTGCCTTAGCTCCTGCCATCAGGTTCTTGCCCTGCTTGAGTTCCTGTTCCGATTTCTTTCAGTGATGAACAATGACGTGGAAGTGTAAGCCCAATAAACCCTTTCACATTTTTGTGCCCAACTCACATTTTTCTCTGCAGCAATAGAAACCCAAACTAAGATACCTGGTTACCACTGACGCATACAATTGCACTAAAAGACTTTCAAAATCCCACTAGGTAATCTTCAACCACTTCAAGGATCTGTAGAACATGACATTTAAATAACTTAGGGTTCTGCTGGACACCTCAGAACTTAGGGTTCTGAGACACGATTGCTCCTAACACCACCAATCTACTCCTGAGAGAATGTTGGGCACCAAAACCACTCTACTCGAGTTTGTTTTCTTCTTGGCACAACTGACCTTTGGGCAAGGAACTGCCCATACCTCAACCACTGACAAAGTACATTATATCCAGAAATGGATAAGCAGGGCACAACAAAAAGACTGTCAAATCTTGCCAAGACAGGGTAAGACGGTTCTGAAAAATTTCTTGCCTCTGAAAATGGTCAGTCAGTTATACTAGGTCTTAGCCAAAGTTGGTTGTTTCAACATTGCAAGTGAGACTTTAGGTGATTGCTCAAGTAGCTAATTGTCTCTGTCATATATTGCTCAAGTAGCTAATTGTCTCTGTCATATATTGCTCGCTTTGGAAGCTGCTCGATTGTATTTCCTGCCTGCTCAAGTAATATTATCTCCCTTCTCAGGCTTTCGATGGGGTTGAAGATTATATTGTTGTAGTTACTGCCCTCTTATGATCTAGCCAAGCCATTTCGTATACAAGACTTAGACTCCTTAGGATAGAATGTTTATTAAAACATTTAGTATACGTTCCTTGCTTAATATTGTTTATGCTGGTTGTAATTCTAATTATACTTGATATCTTTTCCTAGTGTAAAAAGAAATCATACTAGGAAATGTTGGTCTTTCTCTGTGGGAGCCCACTTGAACTAAACAAATCCCTTGTCGACACAGCACGGCTTCACAGAGGGACACCTACTGGCAGAACATGGAACAGTAGCCTAGCTCTAGTACTCATTTGCTCATTTAAACATTGACTGAGGTGCCAGATACTTCTCAAAGCAGCGAGGATACTACAAGGAATCAGGCAGACAGAAGTCTCTGCTGTGCTTCTAACAAGGGGAAGAGGAGACTACAGATGCGGTTGTCAGATAAATGAACAGCAACGAGACAGTGTGTGCTGGGAGGCAGAGGAAGGACATTTTCTCCTGGTGGGGGAGGGTGCACAGGAAGTCCTCACAGCAAGGTTATTTTTAAACAAAAATGTAACCTTCAAGGTACCTTCAGGGAGACCCTGCCAGAGGGGAAAACAAACAAGGCAGAAAACAGGTACTGGTACAGGGCAGTGCAGGTTTCAGGAAGAGTATGATGGTCCAGGGCTATCATGAACCTGTTTGGAGGGCCTTGGAGGCCACAGTATAATAACAGCTTTGGCTGTTACTCTGGGCGATAGGAGAAATCTCGAGAACTTGAAGCAGGACCACTCTGGTTGCTGTATGGAAAACCGACTGCAGTGGATTGAGGACAAAGGCTGGCGA
The DNA here is from genome assembly GCF_950005125.1 of Chionomys nivalis. NCBI lineage: Eukaryota > Metazoa > Chordata > Mammalia > Rodentia > Cricetidae > Chionomys > Chionomys nivalis. Next base: position 49,410,445 of record NC_080106.1, read on the forward strand.
TCTATGCGGATGGGATGCAGTTGTTACAATTAGGGGAAGGATGAATGTGGCTTGGGTCAGTGTGAGGGGGTAAAGGCAGCCAGATTCCAGATTCTCAGATCAGCTGAGTTGTTGAGCTGAAGACTTAGATTCTAGGCGAACCAACTAGAAAAATGAACTGCCTTTAATTGCGACGGGAAGATGGTAGGGGCTTGTGTCTTGTGGGGAGTTACCCCATCTTGGCCTTGGACATGGGAAGTCAGATGCCTCCAAGTAAAAGTGTTTGTTGTTAGCCATCCGGGTGTGGACCGAGGAAGTCCGGGCTTGCCATTAGCAGCTCGGGCTGCTGTGTAAGTCACGAGACAGGGTAAGAGCATTTGGTGGTGGGTGAGCACAGAGGGGGCTGAGGGCACTTGTGACACTGGTGCACTACGACATGGTGAACAGGTGAGGGTAAACCCCTCTCTTCAGCCCATTACTATCATGTCCCCTTGACTGATAATTTCTAATTATAATAAGTATCCAACAAAAATAATATGCACTGTTTAATACAATAAATCACTTAAAATAATATTGGAGCCTTAGGCCACGCCTACTGCAGATGCCAGGCAATTGTCACTCAGACTGTTCTCCAGAGGGAGAAATTCAAGCTGGAATGGGTAAAGTGATGGAAGAGAGAATCAGAAGCACAATTCAGAAGGCCTGGGGGTGGTCATCCTCGAGGTCAGAGGGCTTTCTAAAGAGCAGCTGGCGATATAATTTGCTGGTGGTCTAGCAGCACGGAAAGTGCCCTTTGGAAGTAAGAGTGGAGCATTCTTTGAGCAAAGTGCCTTGCTCTACCAGGCAGATTTCCACCGGCGACTGGCACTCTGTGCCTTTCACATCGCACAAGAGCGAGTGCACAGCCACAGGCTTCATCTGCACCTCACAAGGAACTGAGTCAGCTTCAAAGTCTAAAGAAATAATGAAATGTAATTTTAATTTATTTCAGCTCACCAAGGATTTATGGTTATAAGACATCTGCATAAGGTATTGGTCTCATGGGGTGAAAATTTCTTCTCATTTCTATAGATTGGTGATAAATGTAAAGAAGTCTCATTGGTATATAAGACTGAGCCAGAAATGGTCTCCATCTTCCATGTGCACATGAATTTATGATCAGCATCCTTTAAAGATACAGGATCCTATAACACCTGCAGAATGGTTTCCCTCGTGGGCTATGTTCCATTTGATGCATAGGACAGGAGAATTGCAGGAGACTACTGCAGACATAATAGATGACAGACAATTCTGTTATATACTTTTTAGTCATGCAAACATTAATGATCTGTAAAATTTAATTACAATTTAAAAAATGTGTGTGGGTTTTGTGAGCATATCTATCTGTGCTCCTCTATCTGTGCTCCACGTGTGCCCATGGTACCTGAGGAGGCCAAAAGACTCTACTGGATCTTTTGGAACTGGAATTACAATTGTGGTTTCACATGGGTGTTAGAAATTGAACCTGGGTCCTCTGAAGGATCAGTCAATGCTCCTTTAGCTCCAACATTGAAAATCTGAATTGCAAGGATACAAATGCGTGACTTGTGCTTCACCCTTAGTCCCTATTACATCAACAAGAACAGACCAAAACCCATGAGGATGGAGTTAGATGACTTCCATCCTGTTCATTTCCCTTTTGAAAGCCTGTTCTCTCAGCTAAGGCAGCTAATCCAGAAGAAGTCACATTGTAGGCTATGTGGGATAAAGAATTTCGACAGACATACTAACACGGGCAGACAATCAGAATCCTGACTAGACAGTGGTGGCCAGGAATGACAGACAAGGAACTCAGCAGTCACTCAGCAGGTTCTGGGATGCTACTGCCATTTCTGCTTACAGAACATCAGACCCAGATCCATGCTTCAGACACATAAATCTTAAGGTTATGTGACAGGTTAGTAGAGGGGAAGTAGGGGCGACTGTTAGAGGTCCCCACAACAGTTGGGAGATGCCTATATGAAAGTAAGCTTTTTTATAGCATATAGAGAACCGGAGGGGTAGTTCTGGGCTAAAAAGAAAGCTAAGTGGTTAAGGAAGACACACTTGACTTCTTATTGAGCTGCATAGCAATTGTGAGGGCAGTTCTGCATTTGAGCAGTGGCATAACAGCCTAGAGTAGCCAAATATCTGTACTTACGAACTTTGCTGCAAAGGGTTGTGGTGAAAACTTCAAAGGTGCCTAGGAGTGAACAAATGCAGGGAAACTGCCTACTCTAGGCAATGTCTTGTGGTTGACTAGCTCCCCTAACCACCTCCACCAAAGCCTTGTGATCGATGTAGTATGAGATGGCTAGAAACAAGCCAAGCAAACATGCCTTAATCTTACCAGAGCAAAAAGACAGGCTTTGGAACAGTCATAGACTACAGAGATCGAATGAGAAAGTAGGGTATAGGAGGGGTATGAGACTCTAGAAATGACCACGGGACACTAATTCAGTGTAAAGCACAATTTAAGGCTGAAAGAGGTGAGCAGGTATATCTCAGTAGCTGCCCACCAGAGGGGAGTAGAACTTGAATCCTACAACACTAAGGAGATACAAAGACTTCTGACTTTCCTTTGAGACCCCAAAAGGTTCATGCCCTACAAACAGGATACTGTACCCCACAGTTAGGGCAAAATAGATTCCCTAAAAGTGAAAAGCAAATAAAACAAAGGCTCTACAAATTCAAGGTGATTGCCAGTGATTTAATTGGCTTCTAGATGTAACCAGAGATTGTCTGTTCATTTCCGACTGCTCAGACCTAAAAAATAATATTAATTACAACACTGGCCAATAGCTTAGGCGTATTCCTAGTTAGCTCTTACATCTTAAATTAACCCATTTCTATTAATTTATGTTTCACCACGAGGCTGTGGCCTATCATCATCTTTCTCCTTTGGCAGCTACATGGCATCTCCTTGATCTCTCTCTCTCTCTTTCTCTCTCTCTCTCTCTCTCTCTCTCTCTCTCTCTCTCTCTTTCTTTGTTCTGATTTCCTGACTGGCTATATTCTCCCCTGCCATAGGCCAAAGCAGATTCTTTATTAACCAATGGTAACAAAACATACAGCATGCAGAGGGAAATCCCACATCCACTAGATTAAAATTCATCATCTTTCAGGGAACTATAACAAAATGCAGAATCTTTGGAATAAGCCAGACTATATAGGAACACACAGACAGAAAAATATTAGCCAAAGTCAGCAGAAAAGAAGAATTAAGTGAAAGAACTTCATAAATAACCCAAAGGCTGGAATTAGAAGCACCTGCAGGTTGGAGTGTGCACAAGAGATGGCTCGAGGAGTAAAGAGGTGAGGCCAGGGAGATGGAGGTATAAACAGTACGGACAGACAGACGACAGTAAAACAGAGGGAAAGCTAAGAACTGAAACGTGTAGGATTTAGAATTATCAAAATACTGGGTATTCAACAAGAATGGATCAAATGAAATTAAATAAATATCACCGGAAATTGTTTAAACTAAAACACAAAGAGAAAATAATTTAAAAATAAGTGAGTGGAACATCAGTGGTATGTGGGGCAGCACGCGTTACTTAATGCATGTGTAATTAGAGTCTCAGAACAAAACAGAGGTCAGATCAGAAAACCGTGTGAAGATGCTCTAATTTAATTTCTTAATGCCAAAAGTTAGATAGAAACAAATAACTGAAGCATGACACGGTCAAATGTCTGAAACACAAATATAGAGGTAAAATTCATAAAAACCAGTTGGATCTGGTGGTAAAGCTATATGCACAAGAGGAACAAGGCTGAGGGATAACTGCTTTTGATGGAAAGACTACGGTCAGAGCTACTGATGATTGACAACTGCTCCGAGAGGGAGGGGTAGTTTTCTTTAAGTGTGGCCCCTGGGAAGTTGCTCACACTGCTGCACTGCACAGCATACTCAAGTGTATATAGCCAGGAGGAACTGGGTGTTCGTTTGTTTGTTCTAATGAGGATACAGGGTTGATTTGTATGATAAGGGCAGAGGGTGGTCCTGGGAGGAGTTGAAGGGAGAGGCATTGTTAATATAATCAAACTGCAATGCACAAAAATTCTCAAAGAGATAATTAAAAATATGTTTTAAAAACAACCAAGGTGTAAAAGATGCCATTCTGTACCTTTAAAGACTATCAACCTTGAATTTTAAAAGTAGTTCTCCAAATCAAGGGGAAATGAAGATCCCCCTGCCTCCCAGCCTCGATAAAGAAGAGCTGAGGATGGTTGTCAGGGGCAGAACTGCACTGTCTGAAACAAAAAACAAAGTCCTTCATGTTAAGAAAACTAATGCCAAATGGAAATTTGGGCATACAGGAAAAGTGAGAATTGAAAATAGTAAATACATGGTAAGATTTTTAGAAAAATAATAAAAACACATGATGAGACTTTTAAAATACTCATACAAAATAACCATCAACATAGCACTAAAAATAGGACATAAAAGAAAATTCCACTACTGTAAGTTTTGGGTGTTGCATATGAAATAGTATAGAAAAATTCTGTGCAGTCTATAGTAATAAGAATACACACACACACACAATGTTTCTCAAGCAAAGGTGCCTGTTATATGAGTATCACCTAAGAACTTATCAGGAATTTATATTCACCGCCCTTTTACAAAGCTCTGAGATGGGGTGTTGAAATTTATGTTGTATACTGAGCGACACTACCATACAATATACCACATCACACTACGAAAATAATAAGGAATATAGTTTAAGAGATAGTTGAGGTATAAGAGAATACTGAAAAAAATCAACTTAACGCAAGACCTAAAAGGAAAAATAGGTGAACAATTAACACGGGCAACAAAAAAAATCAAAAATATAATCCAAGCATAAGTTCCATTAAGAGTAAATGGTCTACAGGACAGGCTCCAAAGCTACAGAGAAACCCTGAGTCAAAAAAAAAAAAAGAAAGAAAAAGAAAAAAAAAAGAGTAAATGGTCTAAATATTTGAAAGTCAAAAAAGATGGTGGACTAGTTTAAAAAGGAGGACACAGTATTTGCTAAGGTGTATTTTAAACATAGAAATTAAGAGATTACAGATTAAAGGGTGAAAAATAGATATACAATGCAAACAGTAAGCATAAGAACGCTGGTGTAACTACATTAAAAACAAAGAAGACATAAAACGAAGAGTGATATGGAATATAATTTTACACTGATCAAACTGGAATTATAATAACCCAAATATATATGTATATATATGCTTATATATACACACATATACAGTCAATTAAAAACTGAAGCAAAACCATTTACTTATAACTGGAAATACAAAAAAATCTATCAGCAGCCAAGAAAGCAGCTGCTATCTGGGTAGTCAGGGAGGGTGCGTAGGATTTGAACACTATTATTTAATCACTTTCACCTGTTCCTATTTGGGTGCCCCCAACTACACAATATACATATTTTATTTCAAGCACACGTAGAAAATTCTGAGGTAACACTGAGAAAGGATTGAAATTATGCAGATAATTTAAAAGCATTTATAAACAAAACTCATACTCAAAACATAAGAGGCCAATGTCATTGAAAATAAGGCACCAAATTTATAAGTATGAGTCAAAGAAAAAATCACGTAGTATAAACAACTGAATATTTTAAATTTAGTAACAATGGAAGCTCAACAAAAACTTGGATCCAATTAAAACTGCACTTAGTGAGAATATTTTTAGCTTTATCTGCTTATACTAGGAAAGTATAAAATGAAAGACCTAAGATCTACTTGTAGAAACTAGAAGAAAAGAGAAACTGAATCCAAATGAATAATCTATGAGATAATAAATGATAATAAAGAGATAAGCAGTCTAGGAAGATCCAAACCAGTTGTTCCTGTTGACTCACGTCAGGCCACTGTAGGAGCTAGAACTAGGCTATTCTCAATCCAGTACCAGAGCACCTTGTGAGTTTCAAGGTGAGAGTGTAGGGTCTGACTCAGGAAATCTATCAGTGCAATGTTCTGATCCCATCTGGAGGGGGCAGAAACTGGAAGCAAAGAGTGGGAACACACATGGGGTGGGAGGGGTCCTCAGGAATATGGAAGGGAGCACATGGATTTCAGTCTCGGGAACAAAAGTTCTAGCAGAAGCTGTGACCATTTCAGCGTACTGATTTTTATCTTGCCAAATTAAGTTTTATAAAGTTGAAGGCTATTAACGCAGTGAGTTGTTAATATTAATATTAATTTTTTTTTATTTTTTAACTATTACTAAGAGTAACTAGTGGGTAAAATTCACTTCTTTGTTGAGGGAGATGTAAAGATCAGTGGTTATTTTGATAACCCATGATTCCCAACTAAGTTCCATCACTGTCAATACACTATACACATCTGCACATTCAAGAATATTTACAATTACAAGTCAAATAATTTAAAAAATTATAGGAGAATGCAAATGTCCTGTAGTTTTCTAATAAATTTTATTTAGCTCTCATAAAATTGAGGAAATTCTGTTTAGACAGATAGCTCATAATAGATAGTGTAGAAGACATTTTAGAAAATTGCTGAACATAGCGGGCAATGAGGACTACTGAGAACTCAAGAACAATGGCAATGGGTTTTTGATCCTACTGCACGTACTGGCTTTGTGGGAGCCTAGGCAGTTTGGATGCTCACCTTACTAGACCTGGATGGAGGTGGGTGGTCCTTGGACTTCCCACAGGACAGGGAACCCTGATTGCTCTTTGGGCTGACGAGGGAGGGAGACTTGATGGGGGAGGGGGAGGGAAATGGGAGGCGGTGGCGGGGAAGAGGCAGAAATCTTTAAGAAATCAATAAATCAATAAATAAAAAAAATCCTAAAAAAAAGAAAATCCATATATTTCTATGTCATGGAGGAAATAAGTTTATATATATATATATATATATATATATATATATTTACCCACTAGTTACTTACACATAGCATATAGAACTTGCAAGTGAATGCTGTGTAGACACAGACCCATAGTAAAGTGTGTTCACCCAAGACTCCTAAGTAATCGGCTTACAAATGATCCACAGATACAAATATGTTTTTGCTCTTTTTCCAGCATTCCACCCCTGAGTTCCCCCATATGTGTCCAATAATGCAATGAGCTCTAAGGAAGTATGGAAGCTCATCCTGGCATTTGGGAGGTAGAGATAAAGGGGTCCAGTCTCCTCTTTAGGGTAAGTGTGAGGTCGGCCTAGGCAATAGGAAACTCTGCCTAAAGTCCTTTCTTTGTTTAAAGGAAGGAAGGAGGGAGGAAGAGGGGAGGGGGAAGGAAGGAAGAAGACAAGTTTTGAGGATTTTCAATGAAGTCAGCAAGGCAGGAGTAGCTTTCTGTTGTTGAGTGTTTATGGAGACTGCTGATCTCCCAGGAGAAGTTGCTCAGTCTGTGCTGCCTGAGGCTGTGGCAGTGTTTGGGAGGAAAGGCAGCCTGTGTGGGTTCCAGAGGTTTCCAAGGTGAGGGGCAATCTGGACAGAACACCAATGTGCTGATGTCAGGAAGCAAGGACAACACAAATTCAAAGGCTGCCTGGAAAACCAGAACTCGACAGTGCTTAAAAAGGAAACCAAAGCAAATCACAAAGCTGAGTTCAAAAACAACAAAATACAAGCTTTTGTTATTTCTGTATTGTTTCAAACTATAAAATTGCTTTTAACTGTAGGATAATTTGGGGAATGTTTAAAAGGTAAATATTGTTTCAAAAATTCCTGAAAGCAACAAAAGTTATCTTTGGCATTTTTTAAAATACAAAATCAAGAACCAACTTTGTGCTATTCTTGACTTGGTGCCAAATGAGAAAGGCAGATTGAGGGATATGAGGGTCTCAGATACTCGATAACACAAGAAGAGAGAAGCAGAAGACAGAAGGCAGCAAGGAGGACCAAGCAAGGAAAGTGGCATAGCCAAAGCCAGGGTTGAGAGGCTGTGTCGGCCACAGAGGAGCTGCACTAGAGTGCTTCACACTTGGGAGTCCTGGCCTCCTAACTTATAAAATGGAGACACCAGTGACAACCTGGTGAATGGTGATTTAGGGGTCAAACAAAAAATGCATCAATAAGAAGTGAAGAATCCGGCCTGCAGCAGAGACTCAATTAAAGATTAAATTAAAGAAATTTAAACAACGGTAGTGGAGTTGTCACTTATCACTGCTCTGGGTAGCTCCCCCCCCCTTTTTTTAGTAAAGTGAGAAAATTCAAACAGCAGCTATCTCTTAATTAGATATAAGTGAGCAGAACGCTCGCTGCAGGATAGAGCATCTCCCCGAGACTGGCCTTGAGGTGGAAAGGTCCCACTTGACAAACACTACTCACTTCTGACCCCATCTTCAAGTTTTACCTTCCTCCGAAAGCCAACAAGGAAGTGAGAGTGTTAAACTATATCCTAAAAGTAAACAGAAGACAAAAGTCCAACTCTCCCATCTGTCCGAAGCTAGGATAAGAAGGAAATTCGGCCCAGGACCCAAGGGTTCTAGAAAGTACTAACTTCCTCAGGTTGCTATTTTGATATCAACTGTGTTTTTTAGTATTGCTCAATGCTTTTCAGAGTAAGAGAGTGTGTGGGTCAGATACTGAATCCCTTGAGGTCAAACAAAACATGAGTCCAAAATCAACCTTTCTCTCTTACACTAATTTACCTTGGATATTTTGTTGCAGTCACAGAAAGCAGACTTATATCCTCTTGGATCTTAGACTCACACATGTAGCTGCTCTGGTGGAAGCTTTACCCCAGCTGCTGGCATCCATAAACCCAGAGTCTGGGAAGTTCCAGTGGAAGCACCACCCCAAACCCCCTCCCCCATCTTTCTCCAAACCTGCTGCATCTCAGAAAGCCTGCCAAATGATGACCCCTCTCCTAAAGATGGTATTTAAACTGCCCCTAGAAAACAAACATGTGGTTTTCTAGTCTTCCTTTTTTGTATCCTCTCTGGGGGAGGGGAGGGAGGGTTGGAAAATCATCTGTGAGCGTTTTTATTCATTAAGCTTGGTTTTTTTCTAATTTGATTTGACTTGGTCTGGTTTGGATTGTTGAATTGGCAGAGAGGCTTATCGGGATGCAGCAACTTTTCAGTAATCCCCCTCCCCCCCAATGTCTCCAAAACCAACTCTACGACACTCACAAACCAAGTGACTGTCCTTATCTGGTCGGAAGTCTTCCTCAAACTTTAGAGCTCCCCTTGATTGTTCTTTACACTTTTAACACTACAATTAGTTACATGGGAACTCCTAGAACCACCTTTGCCTTATACTCTCCTTCCTCGGTACCCTTTTCTATCTTTGATCGGTAAAAGTACTCCCATGATTCTTCCCCTGGAGATTTTCTTGAGTCCCATCATCTCTACTTGCATTTTCTCCAGATAGTTCAGGCTCTCTTGGCTCGACTTCTAAGGTACAGAGGTGAGAAGCTTTGCTGCATGAATTGACTTCACAGAAGTTATTTTGCATCTCTGTTTCCTGATCTGCTACATGGACTATGGAAGGATTGTCTGATGATCTGTCCTGAGACCAGGATGCCGCCGAGGCCGCTTGGCCCAGGGGGTCGCACGCACAAAGGTTAAGCGAATGCCTGACACAGTTATTGTTGCCATCCTCATTCCAGCTATTATTTTAAAAAATTACTATTAGTTTGAATTTATTTTTAAAAATGTTCAAACAATGTAATTAATTTCATACAATATATTTTTTATATTCTTTGCCTTCCCCCAACTCCTCTCAGATATTTCCTTTATATGTATTCAACTTCATGTTTTGTTTCTCTCTCTTATTAAAAAGATATTTGAGGGAATAAAATAACCCCACCAAATCAAAACAAGAAAATCACATTAAAAAAAAGACTTTGTGTTGGCCAAGTACTCCTGGGGACTGGGCCTGTCTGGAACATGGTTGCTAGACCCAGAGTCACACCATTGAGGAACACTGACACTCCCTGACCCAGTAGGTACTAATTGCAAACAGCTTCTTGGTTGGGGTGGGACTTCTGACTTGAACTTGTGCACGTTATGTGTCTGACATCACTCTGCCTGTCCTGTGTGGCCTCTCCAACTCTTTTCGTCCCAGATATTCTCATCTAGTATTGCTTATTACCACAACTATGCTTGGCATGAGACCACCTGTCTCTGCAATGTCCCTCTTCTACACCAAATGTTTCTTAAGCTTAAAAACAACAAAAACAACAGCTTAGCTAGGCATGTTGGCATAGGCCTTTAATCTCAGCATTTGGGACACAAGGGTAGGTGGACCTCTTTGAGTTTGAGTCTAGCCTTGTGTACATAGTGAGTTCCAGGACATCCAGTTCACAGAAAGACCCTATCTCATAAGCAAGCAAACAAAGAAACAACTTAAAAATGTATTCTTTATAGACCTTGGGACACAAAAACAGCAAAAGGAGAGTTTCTTTAGTTGAAATGATATGAAAAGGGCTGCCTTCTGTTGGTCTCTAACAGTGTCTCAGGAGAGATTCTGCTGGACTCCCTGAGACCCTTTGGGCCATGAGCCTTCATAGAGGTGTATCCATGTTATAAGATTTATTTAGTACAGTGACCCTCTGGACCACAGATAGGATCCTGGCATGTTTGTCTACATGCTTTTCAAGGTCCTATACGAGCTACTCTTCAAACCAAGACTGTAAGCACAATGGTTACTGGGAGAGGGAGCCCTGCGGGAACATGGAAGGGAGGTGGACAGGAAGAAGCTCAAAGGTAGGCTCAACAACCCCCACCCATGTCAGCAGCAGTAGCTTCATCTTGGATCAGAGACATAGGCCCCAATGACTCTAACTTATTTTTATTGCTGCTTCAACTTTTGGTGTCTCAATGCTTCTATTATTAGTATGGATGACAATATATTATGTGTGACTTATTTTAACAACATGATAACTTCAGAAGTTAGTGTCACATTCAGATATCGAATGATACTGAATCATACACACCAAACTTCAAGACGTCTACAAATAACAGATGGGTGGAACAGTATGCAGCCTGAACCATCCTGCCATCTGACCCGAGCTAAAGATGGTCAGACACCAGCCATACATGTGACATATCTTCCCCATGTCTTCCTTTTGATTTTGGGAAGCAGTTGTTTTGGATGAGTTCATTCTGTATTCAGCAATTATCTGTGGATTGACACTTGCCTTGGTCCTACCCATGTCCTGCTTGCCTCATTGCTCCTCAGTACGCCTGGGTTCTAAGGAAGGTGGTACACGTTAATAAAGAATGACATGTTCAGGGGACATTAGACATAAACACCAAAGATTCTAGCAGCTTCAATGCCAGCATCAACAACTACAAACACCTTTTGGATTCGTGGAGTCGGGGGAGCTTGGACCCGACACTTGCAAACAGACACTTAGCAAAGCAGGGGACTGAAGCAATTCCACATTGGATAAAAAAGGCCCAAAATTGCGTGCATTAGAAAAGCCACCATCTGTACATTACTACCCTTTACACATAGGGCTTAGCTGTAGGAAGGGAGAGAATACTGAACAATTGCAAGGCTGATCTTGTAACTGACTGGGACCTCACACAGAACCCCAGAGATGGGAACACTTGTGCCACATCTTTCACGTTTCCTTCCAGGAGATGGGAACCCTTGTGCTACACCTTTCATGTTTCCCTCCAGCGGGTGGAAGCTGCATGGTGTCACACCTAAGGTCTCTGAATAAGGAGATTCAAGAAGAATATCTGGCTTGCTTGCCTCCGTCCATATCGTCCATATCTTTCCCTCTGAGGAGAAAACTCTTTCAGAGAGTAGCTACACACCTCCTGGTTCTGGCAAGGTCTGCCTTGACCCAGTGGAGCCCATGCCTGTGTCTTATTCCCAGGCTCAGGTTGCAGATTCTCTTTGCTCTCACCACAAAGTCCTATCCTTCAAAAAGTCTGATATTTTATCTTCCGCAAGCCACTCCTTTGTTTTCCAGTCTGCCCAGAGTCTGGGTGGGGAAATACAGCACTATTTATGAGTCTCTTAGAGTTTAAGAGAGCTCCTGGAGTCACATCGGAACAAGGAGCATGGTTTGGCCGAACCCGAGTCCTGCCACAGGATCCTGTAGTGTGTCCTCTGCTCCCGTCCCCTTCACTTTGAGTTCCAGTTCCCATACGTGGTGGAGTCCATTGAAGACCTGCTATAGTGGGAACCTGAACCTTAGGATTCAAGCCTTTTTATTACAGCTGAGGCATGGCTTAAACCCTTTCTGGTGTCGTTTGGGTTGTCCTTTTAAAAAACAACAACCTTGTCAAATTTCACCACCAATCTTGCCTTCTTTTATATTGGTTTACATGTTTATTGTGTTATGTGAAATAAGTAGAATTTTCTTTTCCTACCTTAAGGCTACAAAGGAGATTAAGTAAAAAGATAACCATTCACAAGGTAGTTTAATACTTAAGATATCATTCAGGTGAACGATTATATGTAATTTGTTATAGTCCAATGTCAGTAAATCTGAGGGCTGGGCTGCTGGTGCCATTCATTAAAACCCGGGAACCAAGAGCGAAAGCATGCTCCCAAACTCACTAGGAAGAATCCCACTCAAGCACCGTGGCTACTCTGAAATGCCCAGACTTCAAGAGCAACATTGCTCCTTTTCAAAACCAGAATTCGCTCTCAACACCAGAAAGGCAATTTAACTAAACCCTTTCTAAAATTAATTTGTTGCTTCTATCCATTTTCGTTTTTGAAAGCTCATTGTTGTCCTGCTTGAGACAACTGCCCGGCAACAGCAGCCCAAGCCTGCGGTCACTATTTTGGGCTCCATCACGTGTCACTTACATAACCTTGTTTAACCGCTCTTGAACTGGTTCAAACAACCTGGAGAAGAGATTAGGGCAGTCCCAGCAACTCCCTCTCTGTAGATTCTGATGGGTGATTTCCCATCCCCCATGCCATCTCCAGTGTGGTGAGGTGGGGAGCAGCAAGAACTGGTTATTCATTCCCAGAGCCAAGTAAAACACCGGGTAATTAACTTCCTCTGCTCGGTTCAAACCAGTCTGGCCCGCCCACAATAAACCAATGGACAACGATCCCCTGCTGCTGAGCTTTTATGAGCGAGCCTGGATTAACCTGCTTTAAAATGCCAGGGGAAAGCATTGTAGGCTGTCTCTGCCACCTTGAAACAAGCACTTTCAAAGTTACCTTTCAGGACCCAGACTTTAAGGTGGGGATCATGTTTGGGCTTCTGGCTCAGGAGTTTTTAACTAAGGGGAGTAAGCATAAGGTTCCTGGATAAAACTCCTTCTTAAAGTGAATGGTGTTAGTTTTCCAGTGTGTGTGTGTGTGTGTGTGTGTGTGTGTGTGAGAGAGAGAGAGAGAGAGAGAGCTCATTATCCTGACTTAGATTTTAAATATCTTCTTATAAAAGATAATAAAGGTAAATATATGAAGAAATCCAAATGCTGGAAGATTTTTAACCTAAAGAAAGAGTTGTCATGACGGATGGTAAGAGAAGTTCCAACAAAAAAAAAATAGTAGTGTGTGCATGAGTATGCATGTGTGTATGTGCCTGTGCGTATGTGTGTGTGCACGTGTGTGTGAGTGTGCATGTGTGCACATGTGTGTGAGTGTGCGTGTGTAGGTGCATGAGTGTGCATTTGTGTACATGCCTGTGTGTGTACACGTGTGCGTGTGTGTACGTGTGGGTGTATGCGTGTGTGAGTGTGCATGTGTGTGTGTTTTCCCCAGGCACGAATTACACCCTATTCTCATCTCTTACTAGGACTTGGATATCTTTGGACTTCACTGTACAGCAACATCTGTTGTAGAGATAAATTTGAAACTACTTAGGGTAGTGGGAGAGAACTAACATTTGTTGAATTCTCATGTGATAAGTGCTTTAAAAATCATATACTTTAGTCTTTATTTTCAATTGTTGTGAGGGAGTTTTGAGACCAGTGAGATTGTCTCTATTTTGCCAATTAAGACTCAACCATGCAGCTACTTTAGCTGTTATTCATGCTTGAAGCTCTATTACAATTCAATTTCTTCTCTGAACCCACATGTACTAGAAATATCCTCAAGACACTCAGACCTAGAGGGCAAAATGGCACTCAGACAGAATCCATAGTGAAAGTCTAGGCTGCTTTGTATAGGATTCAGGGAGACAAACCATCACTAAACACGCTGACGCCGAGAATCCAGGTGTACTGCAATTCTAATGGCACCACACAAAGGTCACTAACTCACACACTGGCACGTGTACCAAGTTTTCCTGGTCTGAAAGAACCTCAGTACCCCAAGCTTCAGAGGGTACAGGAGCACAGCCCTGCAGGAGTGGAAAGCCCTTGTGTTGATTTCTCCACAATCAGCTTTCAGATACTTTCTTTGTAGCCTGGTCAGCTCACTGCCTGGGTCTTGAACATGGAAAGGGACACTTAATTCAACCTCCTTGAATTTGGATAACCTTTGAAAGTGTGAAGGTTTTGTTTTCTTATTTGTGTTGGTATTTTTTTTTTTTAACAATTTAGTGGGTGCTCTTCTGTCCCCTTGGGCATCACCAGTGAGCCTCAGATGAAGGCTGATACTGGTAACAGAAGCAACTATTTCTTAGACATCTATTTTAATATAAATATTAAAAGAAGAGAAAATCCCCCAAGCCCTATGAAAGCATTTGTCATGAAGTCTTTGACAATGGACACATTAAACTGGACCAGTTGGAGTACATGGGATAATACATGCAGAGGGAACAAAATTAAAGAGGCCACATGGTGGAAAATGTCTCCCTCCCCTCTGTTCCACCCCTAGTTCTAAGCAAACACTATTATCATCTTCATGGTATCCTTCTGAGACTCTTTTTTAAAAATGATATATGCTTTTTAAACCACAGTAAATCTGTTTGTGATGTGATGCATCGCTAGTTTAGTGTGTCTTCTTGTTCTTCTATTAATCCAACAAAGGGTTTCTGATTGGCTATTACATGCCAATTTCTGTGATCAACTCTTGGTGGAAAGGTGACTAGACAGGAACTCTGGGGGGCACTGGAGGCTCAGGACAAGATGGTGGCTGCTAAGCAGATTAAACCCTGGCCAAGAACAGTACACACTATAAGGACATAGGGAGGAAGGAACTATCTTTGCCTCAGACAAAAGGAAGGGCCACAGGAAGAAAAGAACATTAGATTTGTACCTTGAAGGATGTTTTCTGGATATAAGGGGAACCAGGAGCTTTGAACAAGAGACACAATCTATTTTAAAAGAAGGCGTCATGAAGTCGGGGTTGGGGCGCCGAGTGTGACGGCAACTGAGAGATAAATGTGAGTCTGTGAGAATACACTGTGCTGTGGGGTCTGGGCCTGAGCAGTGAGCGATAGGGAAGCTGGCACAGGTCGACTTCTACCTCTGATTGTCACATTTCCTGGGGCAATATTAGAGGCACCAGTTCAACTCACCCAAAGTAATTCACAATGAACTGATCTGGGCTGCCCTCTTACTCTAGACCAGTGGTTCTCAACCTTCTTAATGCTGTGACCCTTTAATACAGTTCCTCATGTTGTGAAAACCCCCAACCATAACATTATTTTCACTGCTACTTCATAACTGCAATATTGCTGCTGTTACGAATCATAATGTAGGTATCGTGTTTTCTGATGGCTCAGGCCCCTGTAAAAGGGCCATTGGACTTCCAAAGGGGTCGTGACCCGCACCTTGAGAACCCTTGAGAACTGTTGCTCTACCTTGATAGCCATTTGTCATTCAAATGAGGAAGGCTGACGTCATCCTGCATCATTTCCTTCTGGTTCTCTACATCCGTGCTCTGCCCTTTTCTAAATTGACCATTCCAAATTGTTCAGTTCATTCCCCTGGTCCCACCGTTCTCAGGCAGTGGCCTCTGAGCTCGTCATACATGGCTTGCTGAAGTCTAGCGCAGCAATCTTCTGATTTCACATCTTTGCATATTGACTATTCCCAACAGAAGCAGGCCTGTCCTACCCACATCTGTTGGAATCTAAAGCCCGGTGCTTATCAAGGAAAAGCATTACAGAAGTGTACTCCACACACACTGGAGCCACGGCATGCTCCTTCTGGTGACACTTGAAGCTGGCAGACTAGGATGAAACGTGCACCTTTCACTATGTGAACGAATGTCTGAGGCCATCAGCTTTCAAGGAAAAAGGGTTTGCTTTGGCTTCTCACAGTTTAAAAAGCTTCAGTTCGAACAAGGCATCCCACCATAGGGAATAGGTTTCAAAGAGCCAGCTCATGCATCAGGGGCAGGTCTTAGCCCCACTGCTCAACTTTGATGCGGGGGGGGGGGGGATCTTGGTCCCGTCTCAACTTGATATGCCATGCTTTGTTGATTCCCAAGGGAGACCTTACCCCATCTGAATGGAGATGGAAGAGGAGTGGGCGGGAGGAGGGGGTAGAAGTGAGGTGGATGGAGGGAACAGGAGGAGAGGAGGGAGGGGAAACTGTGGTTGGTATGTTAAAAAATAAAGCTTCAATCTGCTGGGTGTGGTGCTGCATGGCTTTAATCCCAGCACTTGGGAGGAAGAGGCAGGTGGATCTCTGTATCTCTGTGAGTTCGAGGCCAGCCTGGTCTACAAAGTCAGTTCCAGGTCAAGCTCCAAAGCTACACAGCAAAATCCTGTCCCAAACCCCCCTCCCTGGAAAAAGAAGGCTCCAGTTCGTGGCTGCTGAGATAGCAGCTTTGGATTATGGCTGCACAGTACAACATGGCGGAGACCTGTTCACAACATAGTAGCCAGAGACCAAAGAGAAATACGGAAAAATCTGAGATGTGGAGATTCTCTCTGGAGCCACGCTCCTGGGACCCCATTTCCTCCTTCTGGGCCTCACCAGCTCCCGCACCATCAGCAGAGACAGGGACATCCCAGACTGGAGTGACAGTGGAGAGGGTGGGAGGAGAAGACTCAGAAACTGCTGACTACGCTGTCTATAAAGCAAGTCAGGCTGAGAATGCGCAGGTGGGCAGGGTGAAAGACCAGATTACACATAAGTGCTGTAGTCATGGAAACAGGAGAGACAAAGCAATAGAAATTAAGACGACTCATATTTATTGAGCATAAACTGTGTTGCTCAGGCTTTTAGGCTGGGAAAGTTACATTATTATACTTAGTGTTAGGTAGCTTTGTTGAGAGGTCACAGTGTCCTCTCCTGAGCGATGCCCTTGGTGCCAGCGGTGATGGCAGGATCCAGACCCAGGTGTGACAAAGCCCATTCTCACTTGAGAAGTTACTCACAAGCAATACTGGTCTGCACACCAGTGGAAGCGCCTGGCTCTCACATTCCAAGAGGGATTGGTAGCTACATGCTATAAAATTGAAAATGTGATCACTTGACTAAAGGGCTTTGAATAAAGACATTTTCATAAAAAGAAATTAATTCTTACTCAGGTTAAAAGAGAGCCCTCATCTAATTCATACTGCAGTGATGGGCTTGGGATCAGACACCCCGGTGACAGCTAGACGGTTGCTATCAGGTAATATAATAATATAGTGTTTACTAAACCATTTAACCTTATATTTTCTCATCTGTAAAGCTAGTGCCACTAAACTTATCTCAAGGGGCATAAAAAGATTAAGTGTTACCCTGTATTTAAGATGTCTAGCTCCACATCTGGAGCGCTTTGCTGCAGCCACAGCCCCGACATTGGAAGCACCCCAGTGTAGGGCGGAGCTCTGCCCAAGGAGAAGTCTTGCCTCCACTTGGTTTTAGCCTTGCTGGGCTTCGTCACTTGCAGGGATTTTGTGCCACTCTCTGTATCAAGGCATGTTTCCCCTGGTAGCACGCAGTCCTGTCCAGCCTGGCCTATCTTCGGGCCTCTAGTCAAGATTTGGGGTGGCCCTCTGCATTGCCACTTTCCTGGGACTTACGGTGGTAGCTCAGTTTGATTCTGGGTGTGAAGGTTGGGTTTTATTCCCATGTTCTAGGCCTAGTTCTGCTGTCTCATCTTACAGGAGAATTCCTAGCAGCAGCCGATGTCCCCCTAGATTGGAATGAATATTTGCCTTTCTTAAGTCACATCTGCTGAAGACTAAATGCTGGCCACCTTTCCATCAAGACTCTCACGACGACCTGCCCAAGCCAGCAGGAGTTTCTCCTGGGCTATATTTTCTTGTGACCCCTCTGCCCACATCCCACATGTTATGAGTCCATCTGGCCTATATCTTAGGCTTTTCCATTGTGGCCCATTTTTACCTTTATCTCCAAAGATTTATTTCCTGTTTTTTAAATTATTGTTTCTACATCTCTCACAGGAAAAAAAAAGTAAAAAAAAAATTCATAGTTTAGTTTATCTGCAATTATATGCTTTTCTACCTCAAAAAGCTACAACCCATCATAAAGAGCCTGCAAATACCAGTGTGTTTTACCATAAAAAGTATACATATTTGCTTTGATTGCCTGTTAGCATGGCGCTCATGTTATCACATGAGAAACACTTGTTTAGGACACTAGTATATATGGGATGCTAGAAGCTAGGCTGCTTATTCTCAGCTCTGCCAGGCTGTTCATTTCTTTGCCTTTCCATCCGCCATCTAACTTCAGGTCTTAAGCTGAAGTTTCTGGGTTAGAAAAGGCCTGCCTTGGGCTCAGTGTCTCATATTCTCTCTAGGATAGAGCTAGATGCAAGTCAAGTGTACTGAGATCATGGAGCTGATGCTTCCCCTTGCCTGCCAGTCTTGCCCGGACAAAATCCTTAAGAGAGAAGACAAGCTTTTCTTCGACAGTGACTGCACATGATTCTCCTAGTCTCTTTTGCACCTGCACTTTGCAATACTTATTTAATCTCCTTAAACCATAGCAGGTACAGAACTCTACCAAGTGGACCGTCTACCTGAATTGATACCCTGCTCCTGCTTCCCTGCTCTGTCATCTCCATGGCAACGTCCCCCAAACCACAGTTTGAGAGTGCTCTATGTCCCTTCACTTCAAGATCTTCGTCCTGTTTGTACGAAAATTGGCTGAAAGCACAGTAACACAGAATGAGAATTAAAAAATCTGAATATAACAGGTATGAATTAACAATAATTTCTCTTTATAAGCACCAATATATTATCATTCTGTCAGACATTTCCATATACACATGCCTGTACCCTACTAGCAGGCGGTTCTAGTCCAGTGGCAGCCTGTTTCCTCTCTCATCTGGAAAATGGAGAGATGCCAGGCCCTTTGTTGCCCCTACCCCTCTGGTTGCTTTGCTTCTGCCCTGAGAACAGACAAGCTATTTCAGACACAAAGTCACCAGTATAATCACAAGGTGATGCATTGATACTGGGTTGTTTTCTGTGACCTCTATAAATACTCCCTGTACTCAAAGAGACTCAGCAAACTGCTCAGGACCCCACAAGTGTTACCCCTTATCCCAGGAGATTCTCAGAACTGCACATCAGTGAAGAGAATCAATAAACAGTCACTGTGGACTTTGGTGAGAAAGCCAGTAAAAGATACAACCAATTACTTATTTGAAAATTCTCCCAAGGAATAGACTCCAGAAGAAAAAGGCTACAACAGAGAAGAGCAGAGTGTGAACACATGTACACACATCTATTCAGACACATGTTTAAATAGCTCCAATGGTGTTCAGAGCTAAATGGTGACAACGGCACAGTAGTCGGAGACTGGTCTTTCGTCTCCCTGTTCAGACCTGAATAATCACACAGAAACTATATTAATTACAACACTGTTCAGCCAATGACTCAGGCGTATTCTTAGTTATCTCTTACATCTTGAATGAACCCATTTCTATTAATCTGTGTATCATCACGAGGTTGTGGCCTACCAGTAAGGAAAGGTAGTAAGGAAAGGTTCTGGCTGGAATCTTTCTCCTTTGGCATCTACATGGCATCTCCCTGGCTCTGTCTACTTTCTCTCTCTATCTCTGTTTAGATTTCCTACCTGGCTTTTCTCTGCTAAGCCACTGACCAAAACAGCTTTATTCATTAATCAATGGTAATAAAACATATTCACAGCATACAGAGGAGAATCCCACATCACCTCCCCTTTTCTATCTAATTACAAAGAAAGGTTTTAACTTTAACATAGTAAAATTACATATAACAAAATAGGTATCAAGCAAGAATTATAGTTACAATATTTACTCATCTATTCTATTTTTGTGAATCTAAAGCTTTATATCTAATTTATCCTTTATTATAACTAAGGAAAACTATTATCAGTCTTCAGTTCTTCAAAGACACCAGGAGGATATATTACCCAAGTATACAGGAAGTACATTGTTAGTAACTTCCAAAACTCTACAATTGAGAGACATCTTGCTGCCTCGACAGTCACCCAAAGTTATTCAGTAACATTAGGGCATCCATCTTCAGCCTACAGGCCCATAGTATCTGGCAGAGTTTTCCATGAAGCAGGAAATTTGAAAGGATGTTTTGCCTATCTTGGCAGTTTGTTAGTCACTTTCTTCTGTATCTTGCAGAATGTCTGGCAGTTTCTTCTGTGAAGCAGGAACCCTGAAGGACCATCCTGTCTTTTAGAATGTTCAGCAGTCATTTTTCTGTGGGTCCTGCATGTCCCGCTCATACAGCATATCATTAAGCAGTACAGGCAAGAGCGGTTTCTTGCTCAAATGGCTAGCAAACTTCATAAGAAGCCTTTCCAATGGCCGCCATCCTCTTGAATTTGTGCTGCCAGAAGCAGACGTGTCTCATTGTTGAGAAAAGTCTAAATTTTTAAAACCTTTTAAATGTCATGTTCTGTAGTTCTTTGAAAGATTTGAAGAATACCTATCCACCTGAAATATATCTCTGTATATCTACAAAACCTAACTATCATGACTATAAGGTTGATTATTATAAATGACTACATATTAATATGTGATTTTCAATTATACATTACATTTTAAAGGAACTATCTAAACATAATACCTTAAAAAGGAACAGAAATATAAATATCAAAATTGACCTTAAATTTGTATCAATAGATGAAGATCCATACCAATGCAAAGTATTCATCTCGATATCATATCTCCCTGATTTTTTTTTAGAAACTGACTGTGACCATTAAACATTTATAATCAACTCTTTTAAAGTGAAAATAAGCATTTATAAACAATCATTTTGGGAATTTGGGTATAGTTTTCTCCAAACTGCTCCTTGCTGTTTGTTGGGTGAAGTATTTTTAGGGGCTCATAGCAACCTTTTGGGGGTTCTTGTTCCATTAAACCACATTAGCCTGGATGGAATCCATAGGTTCTCATCTTCTGTGGAAACAAAAGCAGAACCTCTTTTCTAAAGTAACATATCTTTAGATCCAAATTTTGAAGTCAAGATACCTTTATGTTGGTTTAACTTAGCAGCTCCCAGAATCAAATGTCTCTCTGTAGTCAAAAAATTCAAAGAAAACACAATAATATGCATAATCCAGACTCTGTGTATTTTTCATCTTTATGTGGCTTATTTTTCTTTACTCCTTTAATCTATGACTGTCTGTAGTCTTTTATATTACTTTTACTGTCTCTTTAAAGACTTCTTTTTATAACTGTCTATACTCTTTCCCCCCTCTCTCTCCCAAGCCTATGTACATTTTAAATGCACTCTGTGTCTTTTGGAAGTCTTTTATGTCTGAATTTGTCCTATTTGGTATCTGAAATCCTTTCCGACAAAGAGCATTTTAAACTGGTAAGCAGTGTGGTTGCAGCAGTCCTGGATGCTGATTCTACCTCTCTTGGCCTTTCAATATGGCAGAGGTATGTTTACTGCCAGCTCTAGGACTGCTGGGTGGGAGCTGCGCTCACCACTTCAACTCTTGGAGGCACTGTGCAGCACATAAACCCTTTTCGTCTGAGTAAAACCTAAGTCTGCCATGCAGCGTGCTGCATGGCCTGGAAATGTCTCCATGTATGGTAGTGAGAATCCGCCATGCTTTCCTTCCTAGGTACATCTAGCAGACCCGATCCAGCTGTTTCCCCAAGCAGGGGTGCTGAGCAGTAGGCAGGCATGCTCTCAGCTACCTTCCTCTTAACCCTGAGCAGGCATACAAGAACCAAGACCCAAGTGTGTGCCTGGCCTCGTGGGTTAACCTCAAATGTATGGGTCCCATTATAGTCTTTCGTTTCCCCACTGCTCAGATCCAAATACAGTACAGTCTCAAAACAGATCTGGAATTTATGGTTGTGAACTGTAGTTAAGACGATACTATAATGCAGAAGTGGGAAGTTTGCTTCCAGCACTGTTTAAGATTCTTAGAAAGCTGTATGTTTATTTATTCTTACACTTCAATTATAAAGCACAAAAATTCCAGAAAAAGTTAGGCATTGATTTTTATTTTAGACAGAAAAATCAGAGGTCATCGTACTTGGTAGGTTGTGACTTCTCTGGAAGAATATTAAAGAAAGAAGGTCTCTGCTGAACAACTCGGATCAAATTATATGAAACACTGTGACTTAGGAAGCAGGAGATAAACAAAGTACAGCTCGTGGGCCCAAAATAGCCTCGTTTTACCAAGCGCTGCATCCCACCTGTCAAAACAAGGTGGACAGCACTCATCAGATACCCGCTGTGCATATCTAGCTGGGCGGGTCCAGCTGCTCTCTGATGGACTTCGTTTTATCATACACCAGAATAATCGAACGGGAGTTCAGAGTTTGGTGTTTACGTCCCATATGCTCCAGTCATTGAGAGCCATAAATTCTTCCTTCCCGTCCAGAGATGAAGGGTAGAGACTTTCCCATCCTTCCTCACAAGCCCAAGACGCTCAGTCTAAAATCCACAGAAGTCAAATTTCCCTAAACCTTCCCTGACAGAAAGAACTGTCTCTGAAACACCTCCAAAAATTAAAATTTGGGGGTCCACCTATCATCACCGAGCACTATACCAAGCTAGTACTCTATTATTTTAGGTAACTTTTACCAGAATACCATGTGCTGTTCAAGAGATTCCCATTTCATGTTGTTTTTGCTGCACTCAGTTCTTTCTGGGAACTATGATGTCTTTCTCCAAGTGCAGTTTGGGTGTTTGCACGTCATTACTTCTGGCTGTTACAGAGTATCTTCCAAATAGGGACATTGCTTCCTGCACCCACAAAGTTCCTGGCGCCTGGCACCTGTCTCCCAGAGTTACCACACCTTTGCTCTTAAGTCTGGGGAGGACTGTCCCCAGCACTCCGGCCCTCTTGCTTAGCAACAGGCTCCTCCACAGGCAGAGTACCTTGTCCCTTCCTTCTCAACTGAAACTCCATCTCTGGAGGTCACAGCCCAGCCTTGTAGCGCCTGGTCGCCACAGTGGAAAACTTTACTGTTATTAAACCTTGCCTCAGCAAAGTTGTCAGACGTATAAAAGTTGATAGCATCATATAGCAAGGGTGGAGGAGGAAGCATAGGAGGACATGCCTATCTATAAGCCAACGGATCATTTGCAAGGAAAAGAAAATCAAGTACATTTTGGTGATTTTTTAGTAGTCTTCAATAAGAGGAAAAAATAGGTTCTCATTGCACCAACATTTAATCTTTGGATCCATTTGTGACGAGAAAGAAATTTTCTAGTTTACAGCTTCCACTCCATGTTGCAGGCACCCACTGGACGGAACACTTCATGTTGCCTGTACACAAAGGTACTCAGAACAGCCTTGCTGGCCAGCTCACAGACCGATGCCTAACTGCCCACGACGGTTGTGCTGTGCCGTTGAATGCACAGAAAGCGCTAGAAAGTCAGAGTGAAAAGAAACGGAGGTGAGACGCGGGGTGGATGGGACAGCTGCCCAGACAGGCTGCCTGTCCCGCGTGGAACGGAGAAGATGCACACTTGCGGTTTGAATGTGAACCCTCTCCCTTAAGCCCGCCGTGTTTGAACACTCACTCTCCAACTGGGCACCCTGTTTGGGAAGACAGAGCCTTTAGGAGGCGGAGCCTTGCTGGGGGAAATTGCGTCACTGCATCAGCGTGGGTCTGGAGTTGAGTGGCCCGGCCCTACTTCTTGTTCTGTCTGGGCTTCCTGACTCCAGAGGTATGTGACCAGCTGCCTCACGTGCTGAAGCCTTTCTGAAGTCTAAGAGGTCTACAGACGTCACAGTAACCCTCCCTTCTTGTTTCCTCTCTGGTATTGATCATGACAATAAGAAATGCAACAATCAGCCAAATACCTAAGCCTTTCCTTTGGCAGATTCCTTTGTAGGCAAGGTCATAGCTGCCTTGGCAAATAGCATGGTTACCTTTGGTACAAACTACACACACAGATGCACATGGAGATTTAAAATGCTATAAAATCCATCTTAAAGTCAGTGTAACAAAAATAATTTTAAAATACAAGAGAAGGCAATTCAAATCACAAAATTAGACAAACGTGATGCTAAAGCCTGCAGAACACAAAAGAGCAAGACACTGGCCTCCCGGCGAGGAAGGATTTCTTTGGAACACTTGAGACTCAACTGTAACTCAGTCGGGGGTCCGCTCTCCCCTTTAATGTTTGTAATATTCTGACTGGAATGTGCTGATGTCAGGGAAATGAAAGCACAGCTTCACAGCAGAGGAGGTTCCCAGGGTAAGGTCCCTTCCAGGTATTCAGCCTTTAAGTCAGCACCGGCTAGAATTTTAAGAATATATTACATTCGAGACAGTCATTCTCTCTAAAAACACTCTAAATTGCCTGGTGGTGGTGGTGCATGCACTTAATCCCAGCACTCGGGAGACAGAGGCGGGCAGATCTCTGAGATCACCCTGGTCTACAGAGTGAGTTCCAGGACAGCCAGGGGTAAGCATAGAGACCCTGTCTCCAAAACAAGACAACACAACAACAACAACAACAAAAAAACCAAAACACCACTCTACATTGTTTAAGTAGAGTTCTGATTAAAGTTAAAGTAAAACTTTCTCAAATAGAGTGTGCAAGGCTCTTAGAACTTGTGCAAATGAGATCTTTGGTACTTGACTCAATTTTTTTCCATAAAGTCATGTAGTGAGTATCGCACCAAGTTGTAGTCACAACGCTGCCTGCGGAATCCTTTTCAATTTGCAAGCCTCTTTATTCTTGAATTTGAAAAAGGTAAATACAAAGGGTGCCATGTTTCTTGGAATTTGAATACTTCATAATACTTTGAATTATTGAATGGAAACTTTTGTTTCTTATTAATGAAAATGAGTTCTTTTATCCCTGCTTGTTTTGAAGTTAGGAAAATTTTATAATTTTAGAGTTAGGGAGAAAATGAATTCCCTGGCTACAGAGCTAATGGAAAGAGCTGGACTTAAAGGAAGAGACCAAGCTGCAGAGAAACTTCTACTCACTGGCCGGAAGCTGCTTTACTCCTGGGTCAGCTCCTTCTCTCAGTCCTACAAATATAACCTCTAGCTGAGTGTGACAGCTTACTGGCAGCATCAGTCCGGGCAGGACCGAAGTAGGAGGAATACAAATTTGAGGCCAATCTGGAGCACACAGTGAGACCCTGTCTCAAAACAAATGAATGAGCTTGCTACACTATCGTGAAGGAAAAACTCAGCATACCTGAGGCACAAGGGACAGTTAGTACTTAGCAGAATGGGAGATCTGAAGACTCCAGCTACTGCTGTTGGTTATGGAATCGAACCCTGAGGCTATTGCTGGCTGGCAGAGGCTCGCCCAGCACTCAGGCAGCACTGGTGCCAACCGCTAGTCACTGCCCCTTGACACACATGAAAGATCTGATGCTTGGGAGGCCATTATATTAGCTATGTGCTTATTACGTTCCTTCGTGTTTAAGAACAATTTAGAAAAAAAATCGAGAGAAAATTAGGATAATACAACAGTCCTACTCCCAGACTCCGCAATTTGAGTTGTTTCTGGTATTTTTATCCCATGGTGCTGGGGGAAGGAACTGGATCCTTAAAAATGGTAGGAAAATGTTCGACTACTGAGACATCCCATCAGCCTTAAAAATAAACCAGGACCAAACTCAGGTTTTCAAACTGTGGACAAGGTCACAGTGGCTGCACTGGCCTCTGAGATCACTTTGTCTTTAAGATGGAGAACCCCAAATCACCTGTAGCCGAGATGGCTAACAGACCTCAAGAGCCAACTAAGTGAGAAGGGCAGCGTCAGGCGGCTGTAGGAAGAGTGAATCCAGGAGCTAATGGGGGTCGCAGAATCTGGCTCCAGGAGCAGCAGCTCCAGCTGCAGGCTGCGGTGCAGCCTCATCAGTTGCCAGACCTTGCAAAGCTTCGGGAGGGGCCAGTGTCTGAAATCTCTTTGCTTTTAAACACTGGCAACTCATTTAAGCATATTAAAAAAAAAAATCCAAGCCAAACAAAACAGCTCTGCAGGCTGGGTTTCAAGCTGGAGAAATCAGATTAAGGACCTTGGAAGGACAAGCGCAGGCAGGACAGGCTTCTGCCTTTGGGAGCTGCATGGTGCGGCCAGGGAGTAAGGGGATATTTGTACCAGAAGAGGAAGTGGAAGCATGACCCCACAGGAACCAACCCTTCTATTTCTTCCACCATTGGCGTTCTTATTTTTATGCTTGAGAACTCAGAACAAATCCAGGATACTGGCATTCAGATAGATAACAGAAAGTTTATGTAGGGCGTGCAAAGGGGAGGGGAGGACCTAGAAGGCTGTCCCTGCTCTGCCCTACCCTGTGCCCTTGGAATCTGCTGCTCTGTGCAGCTGCTGCTTCGTGGAGACCAGGGCAAACATTCAGAGCAATTCACAGCTCTCTGGAAAGCCATTCCAGCTCACTAAACTGTAAATGTTACTAAACGCCCTCGAGGCATTTACCCATGAACCCCTTTGTGCCAGCGGTGACTGTGCCGGGCAGCTGACAGGAGTCACCCAGGCTCTTCCTGCGGTGAGCGAACAGTGTGGAGAGGGCTGAGGTGATGTATTACCATGCAGCAGGCACAGAAGCACATGAGCGGAGATCTCTGCCTAAAGCATCTGTGGATTCCGGCTTCCCTGGCACGTGACAGCACCCACATGAGAACTTCAGGACAAATCAGCCTCCTCATTCTTCCTCCACTTAAAAGAGGCACAACTCACCCTCTAGGACCTAGAGTTTGAGTTAAGTTCAAACTGTAAATATTTAAACTTTGTGGGACAAGGTTTTTATTATAATTCCTCAGCTATGCCGCTGCAATATCACAGGCACTGACGCTGCTTCAACTGAGCGCACGGAGGCTGGAGAGATGGATGACTCGCCCAGTAGTTAAGACCACTGACCTCTTGTCCAGGCTAGAGTCCCAGCAACCACATGGTGGCTCACAGCCATCTGTAACTGCAGGGTATCTATCGGATGCCCCCTTCTGTCCTCTGTGGGCCCCAGGCACACACATAGTGCACAGACATAGATGCAAACAAAACACCCTGACATATAAATTAAAAATTTTAAATAAGTAAGCATGGCTCTGCTGCAGTGAAAGTGAAATGTGAAATACACACACACACACACACAAACACACACACACACAAACACAAACACACACAAACACAAACACACACAAACACAAACACACACACAAACACAAACACAAACACAAACACACACACACACAAACACAAACACACACACACACACACACTTATCTCTACCTAATCATTTGGTTTCCAGGTCTCATAAAAATGATCTAGATTTGGACCTAAATCTACAGCAGTGTCCAATCAGAAAGCACCAATTAGATTATTTCACCTAACAACAACAACAGTTCTATTCACCAACTATCATCTCCATTTTGCCTCTGAGAGCACCAAGGCTTGGAGCAGTCAATTCATGTACCTAAGTAAACACAGACAGTGAGCAAGAGCTCAGAAGGGCTCGAGGAGAAGATGAGACCAACAGTGAGTCCAGACCTTCCCTTTGTGGAACCAGCTTTTATCAGATACGACTGTCCTCCTGACAACGAACTCATCTTGAACGCAGATCAACTGATATTTGGAAACATTTCTTTGCAGGACCTGCAGCAACGGGGAAGTTCTTCAAGGGCATCAGGCTCACCACAAACTAAGTTCCTGGTGGTGGCCACAAGTCTTATTACCAGTGCCAGATTTGCTGGAAACCACTGCTCCAGAGCCAAAGCTGAACTCAAACTGGGCGCCTGGAGGACAAGGTTAAAAGGTGGCCCTGCCGCCAGGAAAGGTGTGGGAATCACACAAGACATGCAAAGAGGAATTCCAGTCCCTTTCAGCACAATTGCACCGGCAGGGACAGGGTTTGAGGCAGAGCATTTATTCGTCTGCAGGGGGCTCCCAGAGGTCAGAACCCTGCCTCACAGCTCTGGGTATACCAAAGTCTTAGGGGAAACGTGGAATATGACGCTCTTGTGGCTCCCGCATGAGAGTTAACCAGTGGAATGTCATGGAAGGCCGTCAGTCTGTGCAGACAAGTGCTTCTGCCTCTCAATGTCGCCAAAGCAGAAAGTCCCCAGGACAAGGGCAGGACCCACCTCTCCAGGGTCACCTTCCCCACCTGGCACCTAACGATTTGGTTTTCCAGCTGGAGCTGGATGAGCCACGTCTCCCTCACGTCCATCATTCCTATTTGGAGATCCTTTGAACGGTGTGACTCTGCTATGGTAACTCCAGGCAACCAATGGAGCTTCACCTCCTTCCAGCTTGTCTTTTGGGTGCCCATGCTGGTGTGCTTGCTGCTGTCTCTGCAGGCACAAGTCCATCTTTCTCTCTCTTTGTCTCTTGTCAGGTTTCTGGCACCGAAGGTGATCCAGAGCCCTGTCACCTAGAATAGTCTAAAGTCCCCCTCTCTCATTGTACTTGAATGCTTGCAGCAAATGAAGCACAGGAGAAGCCTAGAGCTATGAAGAGAGAGGTAAGACATGGAAGAGAACCACTCTTGTCCAGAGGTGGACCCGTGTGATATGCTGCAGTCCGTGTATTGAACATTGCTAGCCGCCAGCAAGAGCACGTTTACACTGATACTTCTGAACGGAACAAGGATGCAGAGCTCTTCCAGCTAGGAGAGGTTATCAGCTACGAGTTTTATGCAGGTAAATTGGGTTGGCTTGTTTTAATTTTCTAGTGGGTTCCATAGAACTTCAGCAGACATGTGCAAAAGAAAAACAGACTAGAACTGGCTCCTCCCTTCTTAGGACCCTAGGAGCCCAGTGTCTTCCTGGAAGGTTTAAGTCTGTAATTTGCCAATAGGAAAAACCCAACAGATATTATCATAGTTATCACTATGTCTTTGATACATAAGAACAGAATATATTTTAGAGATGAAAATACATTGTTACAATATGAGAAAAAAATAAAACTTACAGAGGCAAAACTGAAACCACATTTCAGGAGCAAGATCCAAAAAGGAGATGCATGTGAAAATGGATTCTATGTTGACAGGCTCATTACATGTATGCTAACAGGTTAATCACATATATGTTGACAGGATCATCACATAAGTGATGTAAGATTCAGAACCACTGGAAATACTAGAGTCTATGAGATCTTAAAGGGTATAGGAGAGATCAATGCATCTTGTAACTATCAACTATCAGCAATTTAAATGTTTGCCTCGTGGTTTTCTTAATTGTTTTTGTTTGGTTAACATAGTGGGGTACTTACTTTTTCTTTACTAAAATTTAAAAAAAGATTATTTATTTTTATGTGCATGATTGCATTACATGCATGCATTTATGTGCAGCACATGCATGTCCGGTGCCTACAGAGTTTGTAAGAGAGTGTCCAACCACTGAAAATTGAGTAATGGGGGTTCAGAGCCACCATGAGGATGCTAGGAACCGAACCCAGATTCTCTGGAGAAGTGATAAGTGCTCTTAATTGCTGAATCATCTACAGTCCCCTTTCTCTGTCATATTTCAACCACGCATTCTTCTAGAACATAGCAGTTATATTGCTCTCGACTCCAGCAAGATAAGTCAGTGATTACTAGTCAATTTCTGTGTGGTGTGAACACCACCACAATTCAGTTTTAAAGTATTTTCATTCTCTCAAAAAGATCTCTGCTGATCACAGGCAGACAATGTCTGTCCCCACAGGCAGTTAGTGTCTGTCCCCACTGTCAGTCAATGTCTGTCCCCATTGGCAGAAAACGGATTCCTAATATGTGTTCTGTCTCTTTGGCCTTTCTGGACATCTCATATACATGGAAATATAATATTATTTTGCTATTGGTTTTCTACTTAGCACAATGCTTTTAATATCAGTCTATGTTGTATCATGTAATGGTAGTTGGCTCCTTTCAATTGTTGAATAATATTTCATTATATAGACAACACACACACACACACACAAATGCACTCACACACACATTTACCAGTTGATCAACATTAGGTTTATGTTTTTCTTAGATTTATAAATGCTTACATGAACATCTGTAAATAATTTTTATGTAGGCAAATATTTTAATTTTTCTTGCATAAACAACAATAGGCAAGTTTATTTTTGTTTTTTTAAAAGAAGGTTAAAAAAATCCTGTTTAGTGATTTAACTTGCATTTCTTCATTACTGATGAATTAACTGATGTTGACCATCTTGTCATGTGACTGTCAGCTATTTGTTCTGTAGTGTATGCCTCTGCCAATCTTTGTCAACCAGTTTTTAAAAGGTTGTTTCATGCCCTATTTTGTGTTTGAGAGATTCTTTACATGTTCTGGAATCAAGCCCATGATCAGCTTCTTCACTATCTTTTCAGAACGTGAGGGAATACTGCAACCACAAGGCTGGCCGGTCACTAAGGTGGAAGGCCACTGGCGACAGAGGATTGTACCAGTTTATAATTCTAGAGGTCATGATGCACTCTTTTCACATACTGGGGTCAGTGACACACAACACCTATAGTCAAAGGAGCACTTTTCATGGAACCCAAACCGAGGAGTAGCAAGCAAGAAAATGGCACAGACTATGGGGGCTAGACTATGTTTCTCCGAGGCCTTTGCCATTTCATCCTGAAAGTCAAAGGAATCAGCAAGGGGGATGTGTGGACAGAGAGGAGGGGTGAAGCCAAATTTCTGATGCAATTATTGTTGAAAATTGGTTCGAGTGTGTACATGAGATGAGCCTAAAAGAAACAGGCTCTGGAATGATGCCTCACGTGCACTGTGAAGCTGCCCTCCATCTCCTAGCACAATCCTGTCAGGAGATAAAGGTCAAAGGTTTAGGGAGGGAAGCTCCGGATTTAAGTGTTACCTGAGCTGCCTACCTATCATTAACCTCAGCTCCATTCGCTAACTCTCAAACAAGAGCCCCAAAGTCACACACTGTAGAGAGACACGAAATAGGCATATAGCTCTTAGGCTAATTTTTCCTCAATCATGACACTTGATCTGAACTCTCAGGGCAATTTAACTGCCGGTCATAATATGTCATAAAATATTACAAATAAAAGGGAAATTGAATATGGAAAGTGAAAGAAGAAATGACAGCAGATGTGACAGCATTCTCAGAACAAGCAGTTGAAAGTTTATTTCATTTGGTAAGACTAGAAATTAATGCAACCTATACCTGGTGCAAGATTTAAATCAAAGGTAAAATAATTATATCACAAAGAAGTGCTATGCTTCTCTAGAACTGGAATTCTTTGGCTTGAAGACTTGCGCACATGTCTTGGTGTTAAATGAGTTAATATGGAAAGAGCTCTGACTCACATAGCATAATGAGTCAGCAAGTGGGAGATTTATTATTATGACTATTGTTGAAACAGAAAAAAAGAATCATGGGTACCAAGCAAGACTTCTGTTTGCCTTTTAATCTATGGAATCTCATCCTATATTGCCTTGAAATTAAATGAAACCTCACTGGGATTTGAATATTATCTTATGAGGAGACATAAACACAACCTAAAAGAGTAATAAGACATCATGGAAAATGATAAATTCTTGTTCTTTGCAATTATGGGAAGTGTGGAAATTATGAACAATTAAAATTCTCCACAGATTTCTTCCTTCAGAGGAGGTCATGCGCTATGCACTCAAAAGCCTGCTGATTTGATGAATGAGTGAACTCTACGCGCCTAAGGTGTGTGCCCGGAAGAAATAGACCTCAGTTACTGAATGCTGCTAAGAAGAAGGCAGAGAACTTCCTATTCTTCAGAAGCAACTCTGTTCTTACAATTCTGGAAACTGTCAAAAGATGGTGAAAAGAGAAGCAGTGGGCCCCATGATGGCTTCACCGGATTATGGGAAATGGTGGAATGATTGGGAAATCCCAGTACACCGTGTGGGCGTGTTACAAATGGTGCCCTTCAGAAAACTAACAAAACACGATTTCACAATCACAGAATGCAAGCTATACATTGATCAAGATTCCACTACTGCAGAGCATGCTACAGCTTGCTGCCTGGAATGCTTCCCGGAAGGGTCTGGGGGGCGAGACGCTCTTTACCGACAATGGTGCACTTTGCACCTGTCAGCTTCTCGCCGGCTCGTAGGGTAAACAAGAACTTCATGGTGCGCTTTGTATCTGTCAGCTTCTCACCGGCTAGAAGGGTAACCAAGCACTTCAGCTTCTCACCGGCTAGTAGGGTAACCAAGAACTTCAGATCACATGTTGTGGTCCTGGAAATCTCACGGAATAGATGGGTGTGATAAGGTCTATATATATAAAGGTGTGTGGGTGTGCACAAGAGAAAAGCATCAAGAGAGTAATTTGGGATATTGAACAATGGAACAAGTAATGTGGACTAGCGTTTTTTAAAGGTTCACATTGGGAAGAGTATTCAAAGGATTACAGAAAAATGAATAGGTGAGATGTGACGTTACATCCGTTTCCTCTGCTCTACACACTGGCACACACTCAGCCACAGAGAGAAACACTGATAGCAAGCCACACACATTCCTGTGTCCCGTCCCAACCTCTGGCCATCCCTTCTCCCCTGCCTCCAAGGTAACCCAATTTTTCTGCTCATAAGACCCAGCTTAAGATACGTGAGGAGTTACTCTCCCAACCCCTGTTAAGCACATCCATGGGATGTTAGTGCAGTTTTCACGTGTTTCAATTTTCCAACTATACTAGAGTGGGCTGAGCCACAGACTGCATATTATACGAGTCCATGTGTTCCCCATAGTGCCTGATGGACTGTCAGTCAGCATCTGGTCTCTGGATAAGGTGGAAGGTGATTTGAGAGCAGACAAAGTCAGACTTTGCCAAGCAGAAGACAAGTATAAGGAAGCAAGTACTGGTGAAGAACCCTTGGCCACAGCGCGGTTAGCTTCAGGAAGGAAAGAGTCTAGAGTGACGAAGGGTAGGCCCCTAAATAGAAGACAGCATCAGGGAGCTGAATGAGGACCACATATGGCTTGGAGATTGCTATTATTTGAGGAGCAAAGGTGTGGGGGGGTGACTCACAAACTACAGCAAGGCCAGGAACCCCAGCACCTGAAATGCAGTGTTATCACTACCAATGTTGCAGGAGCTGCAAAGAACTTACAAGAGTGCAGGAGGCTCCGAAATTCAGCTTTCATCTCTATGGGGGAGGCTTTGAAAAGGAGGTACAGTAAGATGCTATTGGCAATGAACCCATGGAATCAAGGAACAGGAGCCAGGGAGATGAGCATGGGGATCAGAAAGCTAGTCATGTTGACTGAATGCACCCATGGGACTCACTGAGAAGGGGGACTGACCAGAGGGTCAAGAGAGGTGGCAGGAACGTGAGTATGATCTCAGGACAGGCAGGCTACATCTTACAGCAAATTAAACAGGGCTGATACCCAGATTTTCCAATTAAGGCAAAACACGTATTTAAAGAGTTTTGTTTTTTTTAAGTAAAACATTTATGTTATTAGTCAACACAAAGTGTTTCCCATGTCATTACAGAGCATACTTTGCTTGTGTCCTCTCCTGAGCCCTTCTATGCAATCCAGCTCCAAACAGACACTGGACAAGAGTCTGTCACACTAACATGAGAAAGGTTTCTCTCTAGTCATAAACAGTGAGTTAGCATGACAACAGGGAGACAGTGGAAAACGAGGCTGTCCCTAATTCTGCAACAGAACTACTTATATTTCATAGCTAGAGATCATTTATTTTTTACTTATATTTCATAGCTAGAGATCATTTTACTTTTTTGGAATTTAAGATGGAAAAGTGTTTGGACTTGGGACTAGAACAGTTGGAGTCAGAGTCTCAGCTCCGCCATTTATATTGAAACTGAAGCTTCTGGAAGCAATGACTTGAATGTCCTCATTAAACCTAACCAAACCAAACAAAACAAAACTAAGGGCTGAAGAGATGGCTCGTCCTTTAGGGGTGCTTACTATTCTTCCAGAGGACATGAGTTTGGTTCCCAGAACCCACTTCATGTAGCTAACAAACTGCTTGTTGCTCCAGTCCAGATGGATGCTACACCCTCTTCTGGCTTCCACACAACCACACAAGCGTACATATCTGATGAATGACAAATAAACACAGTGTCTAAAATGCTGCGTGTTTATAACAGAGTTCACCTACCCATGTGTTAGGAAATGTGAGCTCATGCTTGACAATAAGAATTCATTATAGAACAACATAAAATCATATCTCAAAAGATAGATAAAAATATAAAATCCCTCATCTGCACAGTTTTGTTTACAAAAGTACATGCATAACAGTGTTATGAATTCTGTAGGAGTTTAATTTTTCTCTGATGAAATGGATGCAAATGTTTATGTAGCAACGTCACTCCCGATTCTAATGAATTACAAGTAATTTGTGAATATTACAAGTTGACTAATTTTGAAATAATTAGAGCTATTTGAAAAGAAAAATCCAATATCTATACCAGTTAACAAATTTATTCAGCTCCAAATATTGTCACTAAAAACAACTCCAAATACTCCCCTCCCCAATTCCACCTGACAAGAGCAAGGGCGGGCACAGCCAATTATAATCCTGACCTGTCCACTCTGCCTTACACTACGCCAAGACATCTGACATTCCGGGCTGTAACTCAGACAAGGACTTGGTCACTTACTCATAAACGGCATAGTCTTACCCAGAAGCCCATTTAAGAACAGACGTTCTTAGATGACTACATTCTATAATAGAAAACATGTTAGTAAAATTTAGATAAAATAAGATTTTATTGCTTTCTAAAGACACATCTAAGTAGAAAAGAACACACAGTGAAATTCCTTGCTGAAAGTCTCACACGGGTTAATAGCAACCATTTAAAGTTTCCGGACAGCTTACCTAGCAGCAGCATTCCGTTTAGTTCCAAGCCTTTTACTGAACTGAGACAAAATTCAGTGTATAAGTTTCTATGTTTGGACAAATATAAGTTTCCTGAGTTAAAATAAGAACATTTCTGCATTAATATTTCAGCAGGCCACTGCTATTACACATTATGATAACCTTAAATTTGAGTCTTGCCTCTCCTTGAACCTCATGCAATAGCTCTCTCATGTCTTCTACTCAGTGTGAAGTAAAACAAAACCAAAATCTGCTATCACATTAGTGGCTCACCTGATCTATTGCAGAAAATCCACAATTTAGATTGGGATTGTATTTCAGTAAACTCACTGTAAATTGAAAGAAGAGTAAACTTGGGACACATTTGACACACCTAACCTCTGCACATCCTAAGCTAGCCTAGTCTGCCTTCCCTGCTCTCCAAATCCTTAATTTGGCCTATACTCGGGCAAAACCACTAACCAAGTCTGTTTCTAACATAAACTATCATCAGTGTTTTTGATATTAGTGATTCTGACAAGTGTAAGATGGCATCTCAGAGCTGTTTTGATTTGCATTTCCCTGATGGTCAAGGATGTTGAACAATTCCTTAAGTGTCTTTTTGCCATTTGAGGAGATTCTTCTGTTGAGTATTCTCTGTTTAGTTCTAAACCCCATTTT
Source organism: Chionomys nivalis (assembly GCF_950005125.1). Classification (NCBI taxonomy): domain Eukaryota; kingdom Metazoa; phylum Chordata; class Mammalia; order Rodentia; family Cricetidae; genus Chionomys; species Chionomys nivalis. The sequence goes on from NC_080106.1 coordinate 49,446,078, forward strand.
TAAATTGGATTATTTGTTATTTGATGTCTAGTTTCTTGAGTTATTTATATATTTTGGAGATCAGTCCTCTGTCCGATTTGCAGTTGAAGATCTTTTTCCATTCAGTTAGCTGCCATTTTGTCTTATTGACTGTGTCCTTTGCCTTATAGAAACTTTTCAGTTTCAGGAGGTCCCATTTATTTATTGTTGCTTTCAGTGTCTGTGCTATATTTAGGAAGTGGTCTCCTATGCCAATGCATTCAAGAATACTTCCTACTTTCTTTTTTATGAGGTTCAGTGTAGCTGGATTTATATAGGGGTCTTTGACCCATTTGGCCTTGGGTTTTGTGCATGGGATAGATATGGATCTACTTGCATTCTTCTACATGTTGACATCAGTTATACCAGTACCATTTGTTTAAGAGACTTTCTTCTTTCTATTGTAATTTCCATTGTAATAATTTTAGCTCCTTTGTCAAAAATCAGGTGTTCATAGGTGTGTGGATTAATATCAGGATCTTTGATTCAATTCCATTGGTCCTTCTGTGTGCTTTGATGCCAATACCAATCTGTTTTCATTACTGTAGCTCTATAATAGAACTTGATGTCAGGGATGGTGATGCCTCCAGAAGTTCCTTTATTGTACAAGATTGTTTTGGCTATCCTGGATTTTTTGTTTTTCCATATGAAGTTGAGTACTTTTGAGGTCTGTGAAGAATTGTGTTAGGATTTTGATGGAGATGGTACTGAATCTGTAGATTGCCCTTGGTAAAATTGGCATTTTTGTTATGCCGATCATACCTATCCAAGAGCAATGGAGATCTTTCCATTTTATGGTATCTTCTTCAATTTCTTTTTTTCAAAGACTTAAAGTTCTTGTTGTACAGGTCTTTCATTTCTTTGGTTTGTGCTGCCCCAAGATATTTTATATTATTTGTGGCTATTGTGAAGGATGATGTTTTTCGAATTTATTTCTCGGCCCTTTTATCATTTGTATATGGGAAGACTACATATTTTTTTTTGAGTTGGTCTTTATCCTGTCACATTTTAAGTCAGGAATCTTAAATAAGTATGAACATATGCAGATTCCCTATGTTAACAGAGAGGTGCAACAGACATTCCTTTCAGAGATGTGGATGAATGTGTTGGCTTATGCTTTGAGAAGTACCTGTGAGTAAAATACTTGTGTGTTTTATTTGGGGTAGGAATATCCTACATCTACCATGTGTGTGTATATGTGTTTTTGTGTGTGTATGTGTGTGTACATAATATATTGACTTTCCAGGCTGCTGGCACCATAGGCCAAAGGCTGTCTTCCACTCCAGCATGAACTCACAGCAGACCTGGCTGACCTACACAGATCCTTGCAGGTATCTGAATTTCTAGAGGTGAAGAATACCACCTAACTATAGTTTGAGCTACAGTTTTCTGGTGATGCTGAAGATCTTTTTGCAGCTCGTCAACAGTCATCCTCAGGTGTCTGCTTGCTCATCTTTTTCTGCTTTTCTTTTTTTGGTTAATGTTTTAAATTTTGATAATTTGCAGCCAATAAAAATGTTGGCATGGAGCAGAGTTCTGATATTCTCCTCACTCTACTCTTTAAAATGTTAATAAAGCACAAATCCTGGCTTACCTGCCGCTGACTGACAAGACAATGTTATTACACAGAGACTTTACTAACTAGGTTCTTGCAGGCATGTTGTAGCCAGTCTCCCACATCCTTTTTCATTTCTTCACGGCATTTTGATGAACAGCATTTAAAATTTTGATGAGCTCTAATCATCCTTACATCCACAGTTTGTCATATAGGGAAGCACGGGGTGGCTTTAAAATGTCTGAAGGGGGACTGACTGAGAGAACCTAGCCTCTGGAGGCAGGGAGCATCAACAACAGGTCACCCAGTTCTATGATCTGCCACAGCAAAGCAAAGAGACCCTAACATGATAGCTGTCAATGCAGTCAATTTAAATAGGCAGAAGAAAATGTAAGTTAGGAGTCTGGGGTGATGACCCTGGGTCAGGCAGAATCTGAATTCTAATTCCCAGACCCATGTAAAAAGCCAGGCATGGATAACATGTCCATGGCTCCAGCTTTGGAAGACAGAGATAGACGGCTTCTAGCAATCTCTGGCTTCTAGCCCAGTGAGATCCCCTGTCTCAAGGCAGTAACACAGAGAGGAACAGAAAATCAAAATCCTCCTCTGGCTTCTGTATGTTCATGGACCAACGTTTTCATCCCCGTACTCCTACACTTGAACCAATACGAAAACACAGCTTTTCGCCAGCTGCTTAGATTTAGAGGCATCACAGCCATTACTGCAGCCTTCCCTCCAGAGCTCCCCATCCTTTCCTCTCCACAGAACTCTACCTCCTTCCCTCCCACCCCAACCCACACAGACAATGTACTTCAAGGGTGCTACGGTCCAATTTCAGTCCAGGCAAGGATTCAGTTCTGCAGGGAAAATTCAGTTCCCGTATCAGTGAATGCTCCCAGGCAGCCATTTAGCTGCTTTAGAGGGGCTTCCGAGAAAACAGGGACAGTTCACCTCTTTCTGTAAACAGAGGACAGAAGCACAGAGCTCTGGTGTTGAAGCCGGCCCAAGGGTGAAACAGCCTCTGATGGGCAAAACAGACACACAGAGAAGGGATCTTTTCTGAGATGCTCTGCTTCCCAGCTCTGATCCTTTCTCCTCTGTGTACTGGCAGTTATGTGTGGCTGTCAGATTCTCTATAACTGAAGTCAGCCTGCATTGTATTTCTAAAAAATGTAACCAAGTGCCACTAAGAATCTTAAAAGAAAAATATCCTAGTCAGTCCAATTTCTTCACTTGCTCCAACTAAATCTATCGTGGGCTTCACTAAGCTTGGGTGCTCAGTTATAGCCATGGAGTGTGGGATGTAGAGTTCAAGTCCCTTGTAAAGAGCAGAGAATGCAATTATGCTCTAGCCTTAGTACTAAATTCAACTGCTCATGCATGTTCCTAGTGTCGCAGTAGCTGAACGAGAAAGAAGTGGTCGGCGCAGCCTTGCCATTTTCACAGGAATTACTAAAACGTGTCCTTGAACAGAAGAACTTGCAGAATGTGTGGTTGCCACACTGGCCCAAAGAAACCCTGTTCTTCCTTTCAGAACATCAAGGAGATGTCACCATGCGTGAGTATTTCAGTTTTCAGACAGATTAACCATCTCATATAACATTCTCTTTTCAGGGCAATGCTCCAAGTTGACACCTGGAAACATAGCTTTTGAAGAGAGACATAACTATCAAATGAACATAAGGACCTAAATTTTAGGTCTAGATTAAATAAACTAATATGAGTGCATTTTCATAAAATTACATTTAATTTTTACTGATTTGTGTATATGTGAGTATGATGGCAATATATATGGAGGGCAGAGGACAGCTGACAGGAGTTGGCTCTCTCCTTTCACCATGCGGGTTCTGGGGCTGGAACTCAGTTGTCAGGCTGGGTAGCAAGTGCATTTCCCTGCTGAGCAGTCTCACAGGCCCCATTTTAAAAAAGAAAGGAAGAGAGAAAACTAATGTAGTTTTACACAAGTTTTTAAAACGTTTTAAATTGAGCACTTTCACCCTAAGAAACAAATTTATCACAACTACTAACACATTCTTCCATAACCATCTCGAAGACAAAAATAATCTTACATGAAATTTTTGGAATAAATGGCCCATATTGTTAAATAGTGACGTGGTTAATCATCAGCCACGAGCTCAGAGCAATTTCCAGTGTAAGTTTGGTTTCTGCCTCATTCAGCTGAGCATCCAAGAACAAAGCCCTCTGCTTACAGAAACCTCATGCCAGGTCATTCAGCTTGTGTGTGCCAGACTTCAGGAAGGTGATGTAACACATGCAAGAAAGATCTCTAAGTACAGATATGCTTCAAGGACAGGAGCACTAAACTCCAGAGCTACTGTTTATGGTGTCGTATCATGAAAACGGTCCTACAACCTCGGTGTGTCATTAAAACACATTCAAAATTACAACTCCGTGACATGAAGATATAGAGAGCTTGTGTAGTTTTTTATTTGAACACAGATTACATAAAAACATTAATAAAATGATAACAGAGGCCTTTTCAATGAGTTATCTTGTAACAATAATGGGATTTTATAATTAGAAGTTATAATTATGTTTACAAGTTCTGCCTCTTAAATATATATATATATATATATATATATATATCTCAAAGATTTGTGGATATTGGGATGTCCTTTCAAATATCAGGATGGGGGAGGGGAAGGAAGAAGTGCGGAGAAGCAGGGAAGGTGAGCACAGCAAACGAGCTATCACTGACAGACTTCATAGGCTTTCAAAAGTCTGCATAAGAAAGGCTCACAACCCGCTTTCAAAACAGAATGATTAAAAGCAGAACGGTCTGCAGGACTGTCTCCAGGCGTCTGTAATACAGCTCCACCACCCTGAAATCTGATTCTGGCGTTCCTCCCACCTCTTGTACTCCAGCATATTCACACCCACAGATTATACCCACTGCAGGCGGACAGTGCACAGAGTTTTGGGGCAGGTTTATACAGCTGTACAACTGTAACAATAATGGTTTGATTTCGAACTGGGAGAATACTGTGCTCTTGCTGACACGGGACTGTTTTGCCGTTGTGAAACAAGTTAGATTTAGTGGCTGGCGTAAGGATGCAGAGCACTTCAAAACCAGGCCTGCTTTCGTTCGGGGATCACCGCTAATCCTGAAGATTTTGTCACTGAAGCTGTCCTCTTCTGTGCTGAGTCATGATGAAGAAATCCCCACTTCCCTCTTTTGGTGTATCTCTTGGCAGACGGCCAAGTACGCAGGAGTGCCGAATTGGTTCCTCTGCAAGCCCAAAACCCAGCAGGGCAGTTCTGTGGTTCCCCCACCCCAGAGACCCAGGGACCTTGGAGTTATCCTTGTAAAAATTGTTTATTTATTTTCATTTCATGTGCATTGGCATTTTGCCTGAATATATATGTATATCTGTGCAGGGGTGTCAGACCCCCTGGAACTCGAGTTACAAATAGTTGTGAGCTGTCATGTGGGTGTTGGGAATTGAACTCTGGTCCTCTGGAAGAGCAGTCAGCGCTCTTAACCTCTGAGCCATCTTTCTAGCCCCAGGAGTTATCCTTTTCTTGTGGGTAGAAATACATAAACTGAATAAATTAAAGTAGGCTTGAAAATTATGCACTCTCAGGCAAACCAATGTCACAGTGGCTCTGTCACATCTTTTGAAAATGATTTACATATTTTAAATAACTCTACCCCTCCTCTCTGTGTGTGTGTGAGCACAGCACCTGTGATGTACAGAAGAGGGCTTTGCATTCCCTGGACATGGAGTGACAGGCATCTGTGAACGTCTTCAAACTGAGCCCTCTTCCCATGCTCTCTGCTATCATTTCCAGCTCAGCCCTGACATCCGGAATGTTCTTCAGCAGATTTTGTCAACTTAGTGCTCATGTGAAGAGGCAGCATGTGCGATTTCATGTTCAGCTTTAATAGAAAAAGTATAGGTGATTTTTTTCTAAAGAAATCTCATGGGTTTTCCATATGTATTAGAAGACACACTCTGGACAGACACCAACTAGCAGTTAGTATATGCCCAACAGCAACAGACACACATAACATATATACAATATGACTATACACCACTTACACACACACACACACACACACACACACACACACACAGAGAGAGAGAGAGAGAGAGAGAGAGAGAGAGAGAGAGAGAGAGAGAGAGAGAGAGAGAGAGATTCAATGCCAGGAGTTGTTATTCTTTTATTTGAAACAAAACCACCTTGGAGGCTGGAGAGAAGATTCAGTAGTCAGAGCACCAACTGCTCTTGCAGATGACCAGGTTTCAGTTCCCCCAGCATCCAGTGCAGCTCATAATGGCCTGTAATGCCAGTCCTTGGGGAAGCTACACTTGTCTTCTGCTCTCCTCGGGCTCTGCACATACGTGGTGCACAGATATATATGCAGGCAAAAATTTTAAAAATAAAATAAAAAATTTGGAAACTGTGGCTTAAAGACTTAGGTGTACCATAAATAAAACACATATGAACTTGAATTCAATAATTGTATTTATCTCCCAGCTTTCAGCACTTACAAAGTTAAGTGATATTTTAAAAAATGTATGTAACTGGTCAGTCACTGTCATAAATAAAATAATCGGTCACAGAAACTCAGATTGGAATGCATTATCCAAACCCTTTCTAAAGTGGGCTATTAAAAATTGAAACCCAGGCTACACACAGAGGTGCATGACTCCAGGCCCAGCACTTGGGAAGCTGAAGCAACAGAACTGACATCTTGAGGAAAGCCTAAGCTACATGTCGACTCTAAGTACAGACGACAGAGTGAAAGCCTGTCTTAAAGAAAAACAGCACTGCATCCGCTGGCTGGGGATGCAGCTCAGTGGGACAGAGCTTAACATGGGTGAGGCCCTGGGTTCCATCCTCAACACCACATGTGTATGAGAACAACTGGAAACCAACAGTATCCGAGGCAGACCGGGGCTCAAGACCTCTCTATAAAAAAGTCAGTGCAGACAGACAGACAGACAGACAAACTCAAAACCAAAACCAAACCAAACCAAACCAAACCCAAACAAAAACCATTAAGTGTAAAAGTTTCAGCCAGGCTTCTAGTTTCTCAAGGGACCGCTCTGACTCAGGGAAGGCTTTTGACAGAATTAAGGGAGAGGCTGAAGTGAATGTCCTTCAGAATCGTACCACCTGAACTGTGATGTCTTTGCCTTCATGCTATGAGCAGTCTTAGAACAAATGCTACTCGACCTGAAACTTAGTGAACAATGGTAATACTGCAATAATGTAACTGGTACACGCAGAACATGAGTATTATGACAGTCTCCAAAGCCAAATTTTTGGGAGAAATCCCAAATCTTGGGAAGACACTCTCCCATTTATAATTAGATGATCTGTTGAAAAAACACACTCTAACTGATTATCAGTATAAAATACCAGCAGTGTGAAACTCAGCATACAGTCACACAGCACACTGTTGAACACAAAAGCAATGAACTTATCAAGGTTTTATATCTTACATACAGAAATCAATTTCTATGAAGGTGTCTTCACATAGAAATATATTTAAATTCTGAGAACTGTCACTTACTTCCATGAACATTAAAACAAAACCAAACTAAAAATTTAAAACTGCTGGAATTTATAGACCAGAAGGATTTCCACTTCGAGAAAGAGCCCACCATGATATTTTTATGAATGTATTAGTCCAGTAAGTTTATCTGCTATGGCAGTCCAGTGATTTTATAAACTGGGGAAAAGCCCAAAGATATGGGATTTTTCTGCTCTCTTTTTATAGAGAAGTCTGATGGAGGAGGGTCATCTTTCTATCTGTTGCTTTCATTGGTTAATTAATAAAGAAACTGCTTGGCCTCTGATAGGGTAGAATTTAGATAGGCGGAGTAAACAGAACAGAATGCTGGGAGAAAGAAGCCGAGTCAGGCAGTTGCCATGATTCTCCCACTCCAGACAGACGCAGGTTAAGATCTTTCCTGGTAAGCCAGCTCGTGGTGCTACACAGAATATTAGAAATGGGTTAGATCAATATGTAAGAGCTAGCCAATAAGAGGCTGGAACTAATGGGCCAGGCAGTGTTTAAAAGAATACAGTTTCCGTGTAATTATTTCGGGAATAAAGCTAGCTGGGTGGCGGGACGCAGCCCGCTGCTCCACACAACAGAAGTCAAAATGATTTACATTTTAAAATTAAATTACAGATTAAAACACATGGTATGAAGAAAAACGATAGCCTTGTGGATGTCTTTATCAAGAAGCAAGTAAACTGTTTCTGAATCAATTACCAAAACTGTTATTGTCAGTCATTTAAATATCATTGTTCGAAGCTGATACTAGCTTAAATACCTGCCTGGACAATTTATCTTATATTTATACAAAATGCCACAAAATTAGAAACTTCCTGAGACTTCCAAATAAGAAGTCACAAGGTCACTTCTCTGCCACTACCGAGCACAAACCAATGCCATCAAATACAATCTCTTCTCCTGACTCATCACTTCTTCTACTCCTGAAGTTCTAGTTCCAATTAGCAACTCTATTTGCAAATGTATTTTCTAGCATTCTTGCTTAAGCAGGGAATCAAGGGTGGAAATGACTTATCTTTGCTATTTATTTCCCCAAACCCAAAAGAAATGGTTTCCCTTAGCTAAGTTTTACTACTGAATAAGTCTGTTGAGTAAAAATGACTTTTATTTCTTAAATAAGTCATCTGTAAGAATGTAGGAAGTTTTGAGTAAATCATCCATCAGCCAAAAATGCCCCAGAAATCATAACAACAAAATGTCATTTTACCAGACAAAGGGAAGGTCAGACAAATGAACACAGAAGTGAAAGTGAAGTAAGTATCAAAATCACAAGAATGGCCTAAAAATAGTAATAGATATAAACTGCAGGGAAAGACTGTCATTATGTGCTGAATTATGGTCCACTGCTGGCACCCAAGTCAACAGATCAGAACTGCCCATTTGCTGCCATTGTTAGGATTTAAAACACTATATTCTCTAAGATCTAATACAAGACAGGAATTTAAGCACGTTTCTAGCACCTGCACACGGCGTCGAGGCAATCTAGTTTCTGGGCTGATGGCTCCCTGATTTTGTTCACTTACTCGTGATAGACTAGGTACTGTTTCTTGTAGGAGTAGAAACTGAACAAGTCAGAGTTACTGCGTCCCTCGGTGCAGTGGGAAAGAGCACAAAAGCAGCGTTAGTAGAGCATGTTAAGCCAGTGGTGAGGCTAGTTCAGGCAACATGGATATAGGAGAGCAACGTCAACAGAATACGCTTAGACCAGTGGTGAGGCTAGTTCAGGCATCATGGATACAGGAGAGCAACGTCAACAGAACACGCTAAGACCAGTGGTGAGGCTAGTTCAGTCACCATGGACACAGGAGGTAGGAGGACATCTCAGAGGTGAATATCTCTATATTGACTCTTAAGTCAAGTGGGATGAGGGATTGGTCACACAAAGGGGACTATGCTCACTAAGCATGGGACGTTCAGTCAGTCGGTCAGGTAGGCAGGCAGACAGACAGACAGACAGTGTGGCTTGTACTTCTACAAGTTTAGTATAGCTGAGGAGAGATCTAAGATATGAGTAAAACTGGAAAGGGAGGCAGGCTCAGAATAAATCATCAAACTTGCAGAAGCATAGCCGGGCTTGCAGGTATGACTGCCGAGTAAGCCTCCTGCCTTCTTGACACTTTCTCTGTACGTCTACCTTCAGTGTTCAGTTCTCCAGGGTGATGAGGGCTGGGGATGGAATCCATGGTGGAGCACATAAGACCATGGCAGAGCCACACACAATACACAGATGACACATAAGAAATATTTTTTAAATATAATGGGCCTTTCAATCTAGTCTGAGGGCTCAGATCTGCAGGATAAGACCTGACAGCCTCACCGAAGGCAGCACTGGGTTCATCTCCCACATTTCTTGGCTGCTTCCCTCCTTCAGGAACCTCCCTGCTCCCTGGGGCATCTGAGCCTGCCTCTGGCTTAGGTTAGCTGAGACTAATCCCAATTAAACAGGTCATGGTGGGAGTCCCTCTGTAGTCTCTGAGATCCTAATAGATGGAAGAAAGGCCATCCTGCACAGACTCAGAGATTGGGCAGGGTGTGCCCAAGTGTCCCCGTCTACCGTGGGCCTTCAGGTTTGCTGGGAAGGTCTTTAGCTTTGATAAGAGGTCAACCTGAAAGTTGCAGAGACTTATAGTTTCGAAAGTACATTCATAAACATTTTACTTTATTGTGAATAATGTGTGTGGTGTAGGGGCTTCTGTGTGTGGTGTGCACATAAGAGCGTAGGTGTCCATGAAGGTCAGCGGTCATCTGATCCCCTGGAACTGGAGTTACAATGGCTGTGAGCCACCATGTGGCTGTTGAGTAGCCCTGAGCCATCTTAACCCTTGAGCCATCATTCCAGCTCTCTAGAAAGTTTTGGTGTTTTGTGGTATATTGTTAAGATGAAGAAAATACTGTGTGAAAATGTGTGATAGATCTCACTGTTTGGAATAATGGAGCTTTTTTAGAGCTCTTATGGACAAATTTTCAGTTTTCCCCTCCCTAGTGAACCTCTCGAAGCTGCAGAGGAGAAGCTGTGCACAGGCCTGTTGCTCTCCACTATGAACTTGGTCAGTTGTGCAGGCATGATGGAAAAATGCAGCAAGATGGGGTGCAGTGAGGCAAATATTTTAAATTTCCCAAAAGCCACATTAAAAAGTAAAAATAAGCAGGTGAGATTAATTTCAGTAGTAGTTTATACTTAATTTAGCCAAAACATCCATTTATCATGTGATTGCTTTAGAAGCAATTAAAGATACTTTCCATTTATTCATCAAATCTCTAACAATAGTGTGTATTTTATGCGAGTATCGCATCTCAGGATTGGCTGCATTTCACGGACCCTGAAGCCACTGTGACAACTGTCCACCATTCTGGACTGTGGTCCAAACAGGGTAGGGATTGAATATTTAACCAAACATCTCTTCTACCTTACACCCTAAAGCAACCAGAACACAAAGATTTCTTAGGAAGAAACAGCTATCCCAGATTAGGGGTGGCTCCCACTGCTGGGAGATGTGGAAATTCTCACTTGCTACAGAAATCTTAGTATGAAAACCCGTAAAATGAACTAAATATAAAAAACAGTATTTGTTTTCACACAAGCACACATATGCACACACATGCATGCATGCACACACACACGCACACACACATGTACATGTACACACACGCACACACATATGTACATGCACACACACATGTACATGCACACACACGCACACACACAGTGGTTCTGTGACTCTCTCTCTGTCTATTAGGCTGTCAGCTCTCTGTGGGAAAGGTTCACTGTGTATGGCATATGTGATTTTTGTTCCCATGGGCCTTAAAGTTCACCAAGTAAAACAAACAGTATTGCAGAATCGAGATCTCACGAAGTCTGTGTTATATCTAAAAGATAGTTACTTCTCTGTCTTCTTGCCCAGTCTTGGCTTTGTTTTATCAAAAACATTTTCTCGTATGAGCAGCGGGGAAGGCTTATTATATAAAGGCTGCTCAGCCAATGAAGCTTAGCACACGTGTGTAGATAGGGAACTCTGTACTTCTGTTATGAAGTAAAGTCAAGAGTCATCAGGCGGAGTCAGGGCTGAAAAGCTACAGGATGTGGGAGAGCAAGCTGTTCATCCTGAATCGTCACACAATTCCCCAAACTTCTAAAGTCATAAACTTTGTGTGTTCTCAACGAGACTAACTGGAGATGTAAAGTGACTGTGGCTAACGCGATCCCAATGAAGGCTGGTTACAAGGGCACTGGTTTGGGCGGCAGGTTTCCTACCTACTTGGATAATAAAATAGCTGTCGATGATGGTATTCATTTAAGTTTGGAGAAGATGGTTCTATGATAACAAATATTATCTCTTTGACTGTTGCTACAAAAGCAGTAAGAAGAGGTTTAAAAATTTTAACTTTGTTTACTATTGAATGTATTAGGTGTGTGTGCCATGGTGTGTGTGTTGTGTGTGTGTGTGTGTGTGTGTGTAGTCAGCCATCAGCTTGCAGGAGTTGGCTTCTCTCTTTCCACCATGTAGGTGCCAGGTTACTCTGTTTTTATGTTTCCAAACTGTACTTGACTCCTAGATGGCTATTTTTGAATGGGTTTTCAGTACCAACAGAGTTTGATTTCTGTGACCTACCTGAGATCAGGCTTTTGTGATTTCAGAGAGATCCTGGGACATGGCACGGTGACGCAAACTCTTATTTATACCAATATCATTTTGTTTAATATGGATTTTCATGGGATGGGCTTTAAGTGGGACGCACAACTTAGCTCCCTGCTAACGGCTGGAAAGAGAGCATGGAATTACACACTCACAGGTGAAAAATTTGAAGCTACCTCAGTTTCCTCTGACAGCAGAGAGTCTTTTGAACTCACAGAAAGCAACTCATCTGTTGACTCCACGCTGGGCCATGTGTGACTTCAGAAGCACTCTCCCACAAAAAAATGCTGAGGAGCTATGTCTGAGCTTCTGCCTGTCAGCTTCCCATGCTTAGACCATTCACAGGTGGCGCTGAGCACAAAGTCACCAGCAGGTTGGTCTGAGGGACCATCATGACATAAGAGAACGGGTTTACCATGGTAAATTCTGATTAACATGTACCAGTAGAGTCAGTCTCTGGGCACACCTGTTAACATGGAGTTAGCATGTTAACATGGATGTTAACTTGTGACAAGACCAGTCATACAGAAGATGGTGCCTGAGTCCTCACAGGGCTCTGACAGGCTGCATTGGGTTAAAGATCGGGCCCACAGTCATCCCCAAGGAACATTACCAGCCCATGACCATTCTTGGTCAGCAGCTGGTCTCTTTGTATTTACTTGTGTCCTGCCTCATCAGGATGAGAGGGGATGCATTATAGTTATTTTTTTTCTAAGAAAAACCACCAGGAGCTCCCCCACCCTCCTTTAAAATGTGATTGTGGCTCAGTGATTAAGAGCACATTTGTCTCTTACAGAAAAATCAAACTCAGCTTCAAGCACCTAAGCCCCACGGCTCATAACCATTGTAACTCCAGCCCCATGGGGTACAGAACCCTCTTACCTGCTTCTCCCTCCCTTCCTGGGTACCCCCATCACACACACACATACACATATTTACAAAGTAAAAATGGATCTTTCAATGCACAGTGTAGATTGACTGTAATTTGAAGTCTATGCCTCTTGCTATTGTCCTCAAACACACACAAGCTGAGCCCCTTGTTATATCAGCTTTCAGCAGTGACTTTCAAGTCAGCTCCAGGTTGAACCTCAGTTCTGTCCTTGTTAGCTGTGATGCCTCATTTGCCTGTGTGTTTTGGGTGGTACAAAGAGATGCACAGATATCTTGTGTCCTGACTGAACGTGGAGAACTGGATGTAGATTCACTACACTGTTCTTCCCAAGCATGAGCTCATGACGTCACACCTGTGCCAGACAGGCTGCAAGGGGAGTCCAGCTCCTGGAGGCAGTCCGTGAGAGCAAATGTTACTGTAACTTGTAATCAGAATATTTGAGCAACCTGAACATCTTTCAGTTTCGTTTCTGTGGCTGTGATTAAAGGGTTGATTCAGTTTACAATTCCTGGTGTTTTAGTGTTTCTATTGCTCTGATGAAACACCGTGGCCAAAAAAGTAAGTTGGGTGGGGGAAAGGGTTTATCTAGATTACACTTCCATGTCACTGTTCATCAGTGAAGGAAGTCGGGACAGGAACTCAAGGAGAGGCAGGATCCTGGAGGCAGGAGCTGATGCAGAGGCCATGGAGGGGAGCTGCTTACTGGCTTATTCTCCCTGACTTGTTCAGCCTGCTTTCTTATAGAGCCCAGGACCATCAGCCAGCAGAGGAACCACCTAGAAAGGGCTGGGCACTCTGCCACCAATCACTAAGGAAGGAAATGCCTTACAGCCAGATCGTATAGAGGCATTTCCTCAATTGAGGCTCCTTCCTTCAGATGACTCTAGGACTCTAGCTCCTGTGTTAAGGGGACATAACACCAGCCAGCTCACCAGGCTACAGTCCATCTCAGGGAAGCAAAGTAGGAACATTATCAGCTGGTCACATGCTTTCACAGTCGATGGCAAAGAGAGAATCAACACCCTGTTGCTTGCTTCTTGCTCAGCTAGCTTTCTCTATTCTTCCGTAGTCTAGGATTCGGACCATGTAATGATATTGCCCACATTGTGGGAATGTCTTCCCACATGAATTAACAATGAAGACAGTCTTTCACAGACATGACCATAAGTCAACATCATCCAGCCAATTCTTCATGATGACTCTTTTCCCAGGTGACTCTTGGTTCCATCATGTTGGCAATCAAACTAAGCAGCACTAAACATATGTGTGTATGTATGTGTGTATTTGTTTATGTATTTATTTACTTATGTATATATTTGTCCCCTCTCTGTGTATGTCTGTTAGTGTGGCAGAGGTCATTAGGTTGTGTCTTCTTCAATCTCAATCTTATTCTTTGAGTTCGGGTCACTCCCTGCACCAGGAGCTCACCGACCTGGTTAGACTGGCTGACCAGCCAAGTCCAGGGGTCCTCTTGTTCCTCCCCCACTCCCAGTACTGGAGTTACAGTTAAGTGTCACCAACCCAAACCAGTTCTTTAATGTGGGTGTTGGGGACTAACTCAAGGCCTATGCCTGAATGACAAGCCCTCTGCGACTAGCCATCTCTTTAGCCTTGCCTCATTTTTAAAACCAATGACTGCAGTACTTTCTTTCTAAAAGAAAAAAATTAAAGTTATTTCATTTTAGGCCCTCATAAGCAGAATTTTGGCAAAATTTTGTTTCAAGTTAGAATTGGAAGTACTCCTTTTAGAAAACTAACAGTTTAGGACTTCTGAACTGTGCCCACACCTAATAGCATGTGGTGAAATCTCATCTATAACTCAGGATTGCAGCTTTTAATGTCATCCATCGCTGTATTTGATGACAAAAGGGAGCTATTTGAACAATTGGAAACGCTGTTGGCTCTAGGTCTACAATTCTAGTTCATTCTTTTTCTCACCAGGCTTCAGATCTACCCTTTATTGGCTTCAAATACGCCTCTTATATTTAGTGTATGTGGGGCCGCCTGGACTTAGAATGTGACATACAAAACTATTGTTCAATTACATATTTATAGATCATCCTACACGTTTATAGGTCTTTCTACACACAGTTGTGCAGAAAGGTTTGCGTATCATGCCCTCGGTCCAGCCTGACGGGGAATCCCAGCCCTGAAGGGTGTCCTATGGGCCAGGCACTTACCATGCACCATCTCCAAAACCCAAAGCACCAATATCACCCAATCCTACTCTACAGTTAGCCGTCAGGATGCCTGGTACCGTGCCCCAGACCTGGAGTCAGTCATGTGTCATGTAGAGAAATGAGGAAGGAGTGTGTACGCAGAAAGACCTGCTCATGGTCACAGCTCTGTACTTCACCGTGTACACAGGGAGAAATGACTTTTTACTTAACTTCCTCCTTAAAAATGAAGACACTGGAGGAGAGGGGATACTAGATGCACATATGGGATTTCCAATTAATAGAACACTGGGGTACTATCTAACCCCTACCGAAATTGCACAGAGGTGGGGGTGGATCATGATGTCCACTTCAAGCTTGGCTTGTGGTTGTATTTAATAATTATTAACTATTATAAAGACTATTCAGTGATACCAGAGTTTCAACATGGCCTCTTTGGGGTTATAATTCTGATTTACAACAGGGTAAATATAAATGGAATCAGAAAAATGAGATACTATCATTAGTCTCAATTAAAATAAAGTAAAAGCAGTTGTCAAACATTCAGCTTTAACAGACTGAGTTTAGAAACAGTGTTTCAAAGGGAATTTTATAAGCGAATATCGAATTGTCTATTTTACATATGACAGGATCATTTTGTTATGTGGTCTTAAAGGAATCTTAGCATATTAGAGAGTATTCATTCTATGGTTTATCTGTGTGACACAGGACAGATTGCAGGGCTCCCTTACCCTTTGATTTCTTGTGTAGCTACTCCCTCAGTGACAAGTGGGTATGTGCAACATATTCTAGAAAGAACAGAGTTGATGTCTCCTCAGCACAGGGCATGGAAGCCTCCACTAGGTGATGTGTGCTTTAGGAGGAAGTGTGGCAGACCCTCCTCTCCAGAGCACACCTCTCTCTGCACGCCGACATTCTCACTCTTCTCAAGGCCACATACATGCACTGAGAACAACGTCCTAAACATGACTACAGATGGAAAGAATGCTCGTGACCTTACTATTACTAAAAACAATCACCAATGTTTTACTTTAAAATCCTAAATAGTTTAATAACCATAGAATTACTTAAGAGGTATTGGAGAGATGGCTCAGACAATCAAAACGCTGTAAGCCTGATGTCCTGTATCCTATGACCGCACATTAAAAGTCAGATGCTGTGTTGTACATCTATGATCCAAGCACTCCTACTATGAGATGCTAGGCAGAGGCAAGAGAATCACTCTCACAGGCCAGCTAGCCTGGCAAGAGAGGCCCTGGCCGAACGAGGTGGAAGGCAAGAACTGACTTCTACATGCATGTCACGGCATGCACATGCCAGTTCAGCTCTCTCTCTCTCTCTCTCTCTCTCTCTCTCTCTCTCTCTCTCTCTCTCTCTCACAAACACACACACACACACACACACTCACTCACTGAAATAAGTACTTTTTAAACATTATTTAAGAGTCAAGGATTAAAAGCAGATGTTTCGTGAGTATGGGTACCCAGGGTATCTGAGGTCCCATTCTCTTTATGGTTCAGTTAACAACTGAAGATATTCAAAAAAACTGTAGTCATATACGTTAAAAGTCTATTTAATTTACAGAAATTTAAAGGGGGAAAATTGTTTGGAGGATTATATAAACCCATTTTTAAATGGTGTTTCTTTATAAAACCTTTTTAAAAACAGACATTTTATTAATGTTGATTAACATGCTTTTTATTTCTTCCTCTTTGGAGTGGAACTTCAAGGCATATTAGATAATAAGAAAGACAGCTAGTCAGGGCTTAGATAATGCCTTATGGTGCAGACCAAACAGGAAGTTCACCCTGTGTTTCCACACAGAGACAGAAACATCTGTCCGTGTGCCTCTGATGTGTGCTCTTTCACCATCCACGACACAACTAACTTGCTTTTTCTGTTTTAAAACACAACGATTCTCCAATGTGCTCATAGCTCAATAAAGGTTAATGATTCCCACCAAGATAATTTTCTAAATTTGCTTTTCTTCCCTGTGGGTCACTACCATAAATTACAACTCAATCCGAGAAGGAAATAATATCAATGTCTGCTATACCAGTGTTCTAAGCCTGGTGAACTGAGTTCCGCAGTGAGAAATTTAACTGTAAAAAAAAAAAAAAAAAAAAAAAAAAAGTGAGAAATTTTATTTAAAAAACAAATAAAATCTTTCAGGATTCCATTTGATTTTTGCAGTAGTTGTACTACTTCATGAATAATTCTCAAAATATGGCTGATTATTGCTGGGTGTGTTGTGTACACTTTTCAGCCCAGCACTCGGGAGGCCTCTGAGGCACACAGACTTCTATGAGTTCGAGACCAACCTGGTCTTTAGAGCAAGGTCCAGGACAGTCAGAGCTGTTACACAGAGAAACCTGTCTCAAAAAGCAATACACACACACATACACACACACACACACGTACACATACGCACATGCAGACACACATATACATACTAGCACACACATCTGTGTGTGTGGGGGTGGTGTGTGTGCATGTGTAGTATGTGTGTGTGGGTGGTGTGTGTGCATGCACAGTGTGTGCACGTGTGGTGTGTGTGCATGCATGTGTGAGTGTGTGTGTGTGTATGATTAAAAGCATGTGGACTGCTGAAAAGGGAGCCAAGCTCTGTACAGGAGGTCTTTATGCCTTTTAATCAGTGGAAATAGACTACAGAGCCCTTGTGGCTCCACGTTGGAGAGGCTGAAGGACTACGCCAGAGTCTGTACTGTGCACAGGATGGTGCACATCTCTCATCTCCAGGAGCTGCTATAGCTCATGGGTCCCAGCTTATGGATCCTCTGCCCTTCTGTCTTCTCGTCACCCACACACGCACACACTGCCTTAATTCCCAGCATCCTGAGCCTTTCTTTCTGTGTCTGCGTGAACTTCATTTCGCTTAACTTTGACTACAGCTCAGTTCTCAGAGATGATGGCAAAATTAGACAAAGGTCAGTTATTTTGATATTTCCAAGGTGCATCATAAATATATCCAATTTTAAGTATCATTAATTGTTAATTACAGTAACTGAAACTCTCTAAATAAATCCTAATCAGATGTGTCACGGGCACATTTAATTTTAAAAAAACAGAAAGGGAAGGTTGTTAGAAGGATTTTAATTCAGTAGTGGCATTTCTATAAATATTTCATGTTTTCTCCCTTAAAATTATTTCTATAGAAATTTTTAGTTAAACTTTCCATTAAAAGGCTGTTAATACCTTACATTACTACTCATTTCCCGTTCATATTGCACAGTTATGGCAATATCCATTTGTGTAGTCTGTTTACTGGAGAAATGCCATGTTATGGCCACATTAAAAAAAAAAGCATACTGTGGGCTTGGGGTACGGTGCAGTAGGCAAAATTCGTACTGTCTGTATGTGAGATCTTAGTTCAAATCCCTAGAGCGCATGTAAGAGCCATGTGCAGTAAACACAGGTCAACCATCTCAGTGCTCATCTGTGTGAGAGGAGGTGAGACATGAGGTGAGGTGGAAGACTAAGGTCACAAGGTCAGCTAGCCTGTGTCAAAGAACTTAAAAGATACAACCTACATACACACAAAGAAACACAGGACCCATCACACACACACACATACACACACATCATATCCTACATACACACATACATATTAACACAGAAAATACCACACACACACACATACATCCTACATATACACAATGAAGCATACATACACCATACATACACAGAGAAACACAGGAAACACCATACGCACTTCCTACATACCCAGAAAGAAACACACATACATCCTACATACACACAGAGAAACACAGGAAACAACGCAGTCAACCTAGGCTGCTTCTGTGCTGATTCCACAACTAAGTCGTCCAATGAGAGTGGAAAGGTAGATCTCAGTGTATTTTATAAATCTTTATACAGTTAAAAACAATAAAGAGAAAATCAGAAATATGATCTAGAAAGAACAGGAAGTTGTCTTTGCTTTTCTATATTTTTTTATTCTTTCATGACAAGTATTTAACATGTCCAAAAATAAACTGTTGCATAAATAGTTCCTATTTTATTGATAACCAGTGTATACTGGTTGAGCTCTAAATAGTGGGAAGGCATTTTTAATAGCAAGGTTTATGAAGCAATCTTTTATTGTTTCTCAAGTCACTTAAACATATGTGTACTCATTTTTATTTTCTTCTGTCTAAGACGGGCAAGGCAGATGCTTTAAGATTTATTTTCCTTTGTTTATAGAAGAGGAAGCAGACGGTCAATTATTTGCTCGGTCTCAGAGTGGGAAGCAGCGTTCCATAAAACCGACACTGGGATCTATGCTGGTGACGTCTTTATCATACAGCTGCTTAGTGGGGAGTTCACGCTAAGGACTCAAGCGACTGAGTAAAACCCAAATACCGTGTACTACATACACATAATAGACTTTTGAACTCTCCATGTAACTTCCTATGCTTCTTCAAGCAGCCATGGTGGCTGCTGATTTTCTGTTATTCAAGCTCATTGGCCGTGAACTACCTAGTGGCTAACTGTTGTTTATTTTTAAACTCTCAAAAATTAGTAGGAAAAGAATTTATTTATTTATTTATTTATTTATATGGCTTTGCCCCTTTGCCTTTTTTTTTTTTTTTCTTTTTCTGGACAACTTCATCCCTTTTGGAGAATGAATCCCTATAACCTCAGTAGTTCTAAACTCCACTCTTGTAACTACTGCTTAACCTCAAGTCTCTGTCAAAAATGGCCATCGTTCTTCAGAACTACCCACCTGTAAGTCCTACCAGTTTTCCCTTCTCACTTCCGAGTCAGACCTCCCTCTCACTCTTCTGGGCCAAGTCCACACGTAGGAAGGGCCATACTTCACACTGTACACAGTCCCTTCCCACTTGTCCCCTCCTCTTCAAGGCAGTGCCCTCCACTAGACCTCACTTCATAACATCAAGGGACAACAGACAAACAAACAATAAAACCACTATGCTGCCTCCAGTACAGACACTCTAAGGAACACCATACAAAGTTGCTGTGGTCAGGAAAAAGGTTGAGATTTCTCATTCCATTATTCATGCTTGGATCCCAGGGTCTTTGTTTAAGCTGCTCTTCTACCTCTTGGGCATGGGCCTACCTTAGTCAAGTAGGCTTTTATGAGACTGCAGGAAATCTAGAGGGTGTCCTCAGGGTCAAGTTCCCAGGTTCTTGCTTTCCTCCAAGTTCACTCATTCAACGAACTCCTCTTCCTATCCTCCCAAGCTTCTGTCTGGGCACTGGTTCTCAAAAATTCAGTAATTCTCATTTTTAGGACTTAATCATTTTCAAGATTATTAAATCATGCAAATTGCATGATGCTAAGTGCACCAGGAGTGTATGTGGAGAGGAGACCAGGCTCTTGATTCGGGTGTGGGTGTGTGTAGACAGCTAACAGCTAAAGAGTGAGTTTCATTGGAGGAAGACCTCCTCCCAATGTTTCCTCCTGCCTTCTCAGAGACCACATATAATTTTTTTATCATACATAGGAAATGAAATATAGAAACATAAAGTTCTCAGATTAATATCAAGATGTCACAGAGTTACTTCAAGATGGTAATGGTGACTATTTAAAAATATGAGGTTCATTCCTTAAGAAAGAGTAGAAACTGCCCAATTTCTTTTACCATTAAGGCAACAGTATTTCAAATTAGAATCTCAACTTGGAATGGGTAGGAGTTAATTATTTAGAATATAGCAGGATAACTATTAAATTATACTGTGCCCATACTCGGGCCTGAGCTATTGCTCTACTTTTTTAAAAAGTAAAAATAGTTAAGATCCAAAAATCTTAATAAGAGAAAGATAGCTTATGTGCTCAGTGTAGGGTACCAGGCTACCTGGGCTGTCTGAGGTTCAAATCTCAGCCCCGGCCTCTTCCTTTTGGGCAACCTTTGACAAGTTATATATGCCTCCCTGGATAGATTTTGAACACAGGGATCGCCTCACTGCAAGAGATTATCCGAGGGATTAAGATGATAAAATAGAATATTCTTGTCATAATGAGCACGAAGTAATTGCTCAGTAAATATTTAGTATTTGCAAGATTGAAGAACAAGACCATTAGGCCTTATTCAGAACTAGTTGATATCTTCCCTGTCATGACAATTGCTTAGAAAGTTCAGATCTAAAACCATTTCCTTTTCAAGCTCAAGAAATCTTGATTCAAGAAGGCTGGGAGCTGAGGGTGTAGCTAAGTGATTGGGTTGCTCCCTTGTGTGAGGACCTGGATTTGATCCCTAGTAGTGCACCCCTCTTAAAAAACAACCAAACAAGAACAACAATGAAACCCCTTATTATAACAAACATTTTATCAGTGGCAATGGAAATGTTAGTTTTATAATTCCAGGTTACCATTAAGATGGAAAAGGTAGGCAATATGCCAAAGCTGCTCATGAAAATATCCTCAATTCCTTCGGCTAGGTTTATTTACAGCATGGCCGGTGAGATGATACTGTCTCTCCATTGGTCACATGAACATCAGGGCAGGCAGGTGACATTGTGTCTGCACTGGTCATGAGAAAGCCATAAGCGAGCTTTGAGGGCAGCTTCTGCAAAGGGATTGGGGCAAACCTCTGCAACACATACACACCCAGCTTCATCTTCTCTTTCTTGCTCCTTTTTCTCCTTTTCCCTGTCTTCTGCTTCACTTGTTCTAAATCTTATTTAACTCATGGAAATCTGAGAGCTACTTACATGTTTTAAGGGACAAGATGTATTATAGGCAAACACATTAACATGAACAATTACTGTGAAAAATACTTTCTTTTCTCTTGATCAATATTTCTCAGATTTACCACAATAAGTGAACTTTTATTCAGAATTTTAAGATACAAGGAGTTTTCTTCAGATAATACTAATTTTTTTGGTTCCCACATCCAATGTCACATCATTTTCTAATAAATTGCTGCAAAGTATTTTCCACTCTAGAGAATCGGATACATGGCACAGACCTACACGAAGATGAGTCCTACAGACATACTAGTTATCAAATAATCAATACGCCAGCATGTGTGGGGCGCTGCTTATGCAGTGGTTAGCAAATCGAATCCCTCTCAAGTTATGTTTGTCGGGGATCCTGGGGCGACTAAAGGTCAGCAGGAATAAGAGCACATGGATGAATAAAAAAAAAAAAAATCAAGACTGGGATTGAAAACGTTCAGACTCAATGCCTGAAGCTGAGGAAGGCCACGTGTAGCCAGACACCCAGCAACTACACTTTTACTGCAAACAACAGGAAGGGAGGTGCGACAAATCATTTACACGTGCATATGCCTCTAATATCTGCCTCTCTAAGTGCCCCTGTCTCGGCCACTGTATCTACACTCATGGATGGCAATTATAACCCTCCGTTCTCAGGCTTGCTTTGTTTCCAAGCTTCAAAACCATGCACCCATCTTCCTGCTAGACACCCCCGAGTGTTCCACGGACATCGCAAACTCATCCTAAACCAAGGCTCACTCTTATTCCCTCTGTGCTAGAAATTCTCTCTGGTTACACAGCATCTGCCAGTCTTTCCAGACAGCGTATAACTATGTTCATCCCTTACCTGCCCCTCACAATACTGCAAGTTCCCTCAAGGCAGGGCCCATTAGCCATTTCCTTATAGTTTCTTGATCCTTGCCCAGTGTGTCCTAGGAATATAGGACAAACGTCCCTTTCCTCTCACATCCCCAAGACACGCCCACTCAGTATTCTGGCTCAGAAAATACCACCAGGAATGGAGCCTGGAAAAATTATCATTTGCCTTCTTTGCCCTCCAGTCAGAGCTAATGATATTCTAAGATACCTTTGCTCTCTGTGCCTCCTGTCATCTCTAACCCTCATGGCTTTGATCTATTCTAGGTGGTCTCTTGCCTAAACGATGAGAATAGCCACCAGATATGTCACCATGCTGGTAAGTGTAGCTCATTACAGCCAGATCTTAAATGAGACACTGGGCTTAGCACTCAGCTAGGAAAATGTTCAGGGCTTCAGTTTTCTGAAGGATGAATTCAGGCTCCTTCTTGTAGTCCAGGACTGGTGTGGAAAGTCCTTCTATATATGTGCTGCTTTTATTGGTTAATGAATAAAGAAACTTCCTTGGCCTGTTATAGCGCAGAGTAGAGCTAGGCAGGGAAAACTAAACTGAATGCTGGGAGAAAGAAAGCGGAGTCATGAGATACCATGGAGCTTCAGAGGAGAAAAACACCAACTGTGAGTTGGAACCTTGCCGGTAGGCCATGAACATCATGGTAAAATATGAAATAATACAAATGAGTTAACCAAAGATATAAGAGTTAGCTAGCAATACACTTAAGTGATTGGCAATGAAGTAATTTAAATAATATAGTTTCTGAGTGGTTATTTCAAGTCTGGGCAACCAGGAACAAACAAGCAGCTTCCTACAATATAGGACGGGGACCCAATATGTGTTTTTAGCCTCATTTTCATAACCTCACACCTTGAACTTTGTACAGTGGCACCACAAAATTGTTTCTGGTGACCTTTGCACTCTGCCCTTATCTCTGCTCATCACTGCCCAGTCTAATCTTTCTAAATTCACATTGGGGTCAATTCTTAGGTAAGCCTTCTCTCACCTTCCAGGGTAGTCTAAATATTATGTCCATAGTGTGTTTGAATAGCAACCAACATTTTCTACTAATACTGTGGTTAGAATGTGAAATGTCCCCATAGTTCCCCGTATGAATGCTGGTTCCCCAGCAGGGATGGCCTTGAGGTGGGGCTGAATTGATGTGTGTGGGTCACTTGGGAGTGTGCTCTGAAGTTTCTTAGCCAACCCCATTTCCTGCCCCTCTCTGCTTACTTGAATGCTATATAATCAGCAACCTCAGCTTTCTGGCTACATCTTCTAGATATCATGTGCTATATCCCTTCAAAGGGTGAGCCAAAAGTGTCCCACCCCCATAAGCTCCTTCTTGTCAGGTATTTGATCATAGCAAAAAAGAAAAAAAAACTAGTATATTAATGTTTGTGAAGAAACTGCAGTAAATGGAATCAGCTCCCATGGTTTCTGATTTCAGGTAAAATAAAGACTATAGTCAATTCAGTCTTTAAACTATTTGATGGGAAAGCTTAAGCAAGTCTTCGACTTTCCTGCCTGAGGGGGCAGTGACAATGGATGTGGATACCAATTAACCTTATACAATTCTGGGAACACCGAAGCTGATCTTAAATTACTAAATGCAGACATCTGATGGACATTAAATTATTTCTTTGCTTTATCATTGCCTTAATTTTATATTGCCAGCAGCCAGGGGCTGTATATGAATTACTCAATACTTCCCAGACTGGCTTGCATCTCCCCCACTGGAGGTCTCTACTTTGTGACACAGTGGTCAGTTTTAGCCCTCAGCAGAACACACACTTGCTCACTTACACTCTGACTTGCAAGTGCACACAAAGCACACAGAGATAACTTGAGCATATTGCATGAGACACTCTTCCCTCTAGACCTACTCAGTTCCCTCATTAATCTTAAAGGAGCTAAGAAAATTCTTCATTTGTCATCTGTATCATTTCCTTTTGAACACTTCTCTATATGGAATCATGAACCAATAAGTCTAAAGAAGCATAGTGAAGCAAATGTGAAAGGAATGGGGTACTGTTTCATAGGTTTGGGTCTATTAGTATTGGAAAAAATAAACATTAACCTGAAATGAAACCTTTAAGGCATTTAATTTCACTTTAAGATATAGACTTATAAGTCTCCTTCTTTAAGAGAAACAAAGGTTGACCCCCGACTTAGTTGATCTAAGTTGGTGATCTTTCAGCTAGCAGGCTTGCTTTCAAAAACATGAATCCAGTTGACCTTATTAGTAATGAACTCTCCCCCCTTTTATAGCCTAGGAATGATTTGATGATTTGTGGGAGCTGTACCTCCTACACACTGCTCATCTACTGGGTATCTGTGGAGGAAGTTAGGCTATAAAATAGAGCATGGAACCTACTCTGCTCTGATCACTGGGGGGTCACCACGTAGAACACAGTCAAGAGGAAGTTACAGTATTTCACTACTGGAAGAGGACTGAGGAACTGAAAGCACAAAGGAGAGTTAGAAGTCCCACATCAGCAGTTAAAATGCCAACATGAATTCGGGGACTAGTTCTGGCTGGTATTTACTGCTCTGAGCTAGCCATTTTCCCTCGACTCTTCTATGCTACACAGGGCATTGCTGTGCTTATCCAAACATCCATTTGGAGTTTCTTTGTAATTGAAGCCTTGGTGGGCTCTCTAGGAAGACTATCTTGTCCCAAAGAATTCTCACAGACGAACTGAAAGACTTGTGACTATCAGTTCTGTCTCAACTGTGTAACACCCAAAGGTGCCACCCAACCAGCATTGCCACAGAGGCTTCATGGCACGAACCCTTCACAGTCCAGTTGACAACACAGAAGTCCATGCAAGCAATTCCCACAGAACTCTCCCATATGCCCTTAGGGAACTGTGGAGTCTAGGACACAACCTGCCAAACACTCCAGCCCTTGAATACAGTCCCACAACCATAGACTTACTTCGCTGCTAATTTGTAAGTATAATTTTGCTACTGTTATGAATTATATGCAGGATATCTGGTTTGCCACCCCCAAAGAGATCGTGACCAACAGGTGGAGAGAACCTCTGCCCTAGGAGGAGCATCCCTGAGCTGGGATGGAGCTCAGAATGTGGTTGGACATCTTGTCTACTCTAGCATAGTGTCCCCTCATCGTTCTTTGGTACTGTGCTCACTTTTAGCTTAAATTGGCCCTCCTTTCCTCGGCTTCCTCTACATACTGCTGCCTTGAATTCTCTGTTGTAGCCTAAGAGGAGCTTAGGATAACAAAGAATAAGAAGAGAACAAACATGTAAGAAAGGAAGTATATGTATACACACATGTGGTATTACACATAGTCACATACACATACTACCTAAGATGTTCTTGATGTTTTGATCGTCCCTTTACTAACCCAGCTGGCATGGATAGGCGACAAGAGAGGCTAGAGTTTTCAGGGAAAGTTAAAGAACTAATGACAAGAGTTGGGTAAGGTCTGGGTTTGTGGGAGATGGGGGTAGTGGCAAAACAATAAACAAATACAAAATTCACAAATATAAAACCCACACTTGCTTCACATAGCTGAATGTGAAAAGTCAAATTCCCAGTTTAGAATGGAATAAACTCTACTAATGGGAGTCTTAGGGTGGGGGTGTGATTCAGTGGCACATTTACCCAGCAGTGCATGGGCACCCTCACATTTTAGCATGGGCACACACACACACACACACACACACACACACCCCAAAGCTCCCCATATCAATAGTCTAAAAAGGCACTTAACAAACCTTATCATCTCTCCAATTGATCTACTTTCTAATAAACAAAAATGAAGTACCAATATTTGGGTTTTTCCCATTTATTTTTATCCACGTTACAAAAATAATTCTTGGTGGATTTTCACAAAGACTATTTAATAGAAACTAAGCCAGAATCCCTAAAACACTTTCTTTTTCCACAGAAAAATAGGCAAATTCTGGAAAGAAATAGGTCCATGTTCTGACATCATGATGACCCAGGCATGGACGATGGCAGCTTGGAGCACAGAGGCTTCTGCTGCCACTGCACCCTGCTCTCCTCCACTCTGTTCTCCTGCTTTCCTCCACCCTCTCTCCTCCACCCTCTCTCCTCCACCCTGCTCTCTTCCACCCTGCTCTCCTCCACCCCTTTCTCCTCCACCCTGCTCTCCTCCACCCTCTCTCCTCCACCCTGCTCTCCTCCACCCTCTCTCCTCCACCCTGCTCTCCTCCACCCTCTCTCCTCCACCCTGCTCTCCTCCACCCCTTTCTCCTCCACCCTGCTCTCCTCCACCCTCTCTCCTCCACCCTGCTCTCCTCCACCCTCTCTCTTCCACCCTGCTCTCCTCCACCCTCTCTCCTCCACCCTGCTCTCCTCCACCCTCTCTCCTCCACCCTCTCTCCTCCACCCCTTTCTCCTCCACCCTCTCTCCTCCACCCTCTCCTCCACCCTCTCTCCTCCACCCTGCTCTCCTCCACCCTCTCTCCTCCATCCTCTCTCCTCCACCCTCTCTCCTCCACCCTCTCTCCTCCACCCCTTTCTCCTCCACCCTGCTCTCATCCACCCTGTTCTCCTGCTCTCCTCCACCCTCTCTCCTCCACCCTCTCTCCTCCACCCTCTCTCCTCCACCCTCTCTCCTCCACCCTGCTCTCCTCCACCCCTTTCTCCTCCACCCTGCTCTCCTCCACCCTCTCTCCTCCACCCTGCTCTCCTCCACCCTCTCTCTTCCACCCTGCTCTCCTCCACCCTCTCTCCTCCACCCTGCTCTCCTCCACCCTCTCTCCTCCACCCTGCTCTCCTCCACCCCTTTCTCCTCCACCCTGCTCTCATCCACCCTGTTCTCCTGCTCTCCTCCACCCTCTCTCCTCCACCCTCTCTCCTCCACCCTGCTCTCCTCCACCCTCTCTCCTCCACCCTCTCTCCTCCACCCTCTCTCCTCCACCCTCTCTCCTCCACCCTGCTCTCCTCCACCCCTTTCTCCTCCACCCTGCTCTCATCCACCCTGTTCTCCTGCTCTCCTCCACCCTCTCTCCTCCACCCTCTCTCCTCCACCCTCTCTCCTCCACCCTCTCTCCTCCACCCTCTCTCCTCCATCCTCTCTTCTCCACCCTCTCTCCTCCACCCTGATCTCCTCTACCCTCTCTCCTCTACCCTGCTCTCCTCCACCCTCTCTCCTCCACCCTGATCTCCTCCACCCTCTCTCCTCTACCCTGCTCCTCTCCACAAAGTTCTTTTTTGTCATTTACTTAGTTTACTGGCTAAGAAGAGGAAGGAGAGATCTTAGGACAAAAGGTGCCAAGAGTAATGATAACGATTTCAGAAGTCATTAACCTATTCATCTTATACTGAGCCAATCGTGTGACTAGGGAAAGAAAACCAGATTGATATCTTTAGGATTGTGAAAAATCTATTTTTTCTATTTTCTGAAAATTAACTTCCTTCTGGTAATAGACTCTGTCTTTCCTCAGGTCAATGCCCTTGTCAAACTCTGTGTCTTGGAGCTCAGTTGTCTGGCTCTGCATCTCTCATGGTGACGAGAGCGGCAAGTTGAGCCATGTTTGATCTGAGGCAGCTTCATGGCAACCTTGATAGGAACCACCAGGAACAACCCACTCACTTTAAATGGAGGCCTGGACCCCTCTCTCTAGACTAAGAGAAAATGGGCAGGCTAGAGCCAGAACAAAACCAACGGACCAAGAAGTTCTGACAGTCTGGCTTAAGACTGTGGCATACACAAAACGAAGTATGTGCTATGACTTTTCCAGCTTGGGGGCCAACAAATTTCCTCTAGGCTCCATCCAGCTTGAGATGAATTGCCTGTCATTTGTAGCAAGAATCTATCCACCGAGAAAGAACAACTCAACTCCCATGACTAACTCTACACTGCACTCTGGGACTCTAAGATAGTTAAGACTGTAAACTGGGCTGGGTGTGGCTCAGTGTAGAACACATGGCTACATGTATGAGGCTGTGGGTTCAATCCCAGAACTGTGTAAAAAAGAGTATCAATCAAATAACATCAAACCGACCTAGGAGTGAAGGAACTTCACACTGCAGAACTAGGAATAGGAATGTGGCCTCTGGCAGAAGAAAGGTGAGCTATGGATGCTGCTTCTTCAAGTTCCAGGGCACGGGCTCAGCTCGCCACAAAGGTCCCTAGAATTTAACCTCACAGAATCTTCCTGTGGAGCTTCTTAGAGACATAAATGTCAATGACAAAATAATTCTTCCAATAAGAGTGAGAACTCTCTCCACTCAGTTTTCAACATGAATAAAACCATCTGGCCTAAGTCAGATGTTAATTAACTGCGTGCCAGTGAGGGTAAAGGGAAGCAGAAGCAACCATTTCGACTTAAGAAGTACTTGTTTATCTGGAGAGAAGCCAAAGCTAGCCTACACATACATGTCCAACTCCAGCCAAACTTTTAATTTATAGTATTTGCACGGAAACCTGCCACAAGAATAAAGGAGGGACTTGGAAGAGGGCACCTGGAGTTTGAACAGTTGCTGAGGAAATATTCTGAGCCACACATAATTTAAATCTGCATCCCTATATTAAAGTTTTAATTTGCACAGATCCATATATTTGTAGAGAAATATCAAGAAAAGGGAGAAGACAAATTCTGCAGGACTTCTGAAAAATGCTATTCTAGAACATGCAGATTGAATGTCCACTGACACAGAATTCTCATTTCAGAATGACTGGCTCTGCTGGTGACTTCAAGGGCTCCCAGTAAACGCTGCTCGGTGGGAAAAAAATTTCTGGTAGTTTTTAAGATAAGGTATCATTACTATTCATTACTGACAGATTACATCAAAAACATTTTGCAGTAATTTCCCAGTCCGCCTGCAAAGTGCAAGCAAGGGACACTCAGAGAGGACGCAGAGGGGACACATGAACTTTTACCTTCCACGGCTCTTTTGAAGAAGACTTTGCAGCTGCCACAGGTCACCACCCCATAGTGACATCCAGAGGCCTCATCTCCACACACCAGGCAAATTTTGGAAGGTCTTGAGGATCCGGTGGAAACACTTCGTAAAGTAGAGCTAGGGAAAGAAATCAAGATTTAAATAACTTCACCTCAATGGCACATCTCCTGTTCTGTTCAGTTGCATTCCAAATTTTCAACAGTCTTGGCCCCTTGAGAGAATTCAGTTTTTTTGGTCATATGGTGAATGACTCAGAAAAATGAAGGTAAAGCATTTAAATCAGGGGGCGATGCCATCAAAAATGGCAGGCACATAGGCTGGGGAGACAATTCAGTGGATAAAGTACTTGCTGAACACTGATGAGGCTTGGAGTTCAGATCCTCAGAACTCACATAAATACAGGGCCCTGTAATCCCAGGACTCAACGGCAGAGAAATGGGATTCTCAGAGCAAGCTGACTAGTCAAAGTAGAAAACTTTGGGTTTAGTGAGAGACCCTGTAAACGTATAGAAGTACATATATATCATGTTCAGTGAGAGACCCTGTAAAGGTATAGAAGTACACACATACACACATACACACACACACATACATATGTATAATATTCAGTGAGAGATCCTGTCAAGGTATAGAAGAATATACATTAAGATATATAAGATGGAGAATGATGGAGGAAGAAATTTGATATTGACCTGTGACCTCCACATGCATGCATGCACACGTACACACACACTCACCTAATACATACATAAGCATGCCTACACATATGTACACCTAAGAAAAGAACAATGTACAGCCAAGTCTCTCAATACTGAGAGATGAGGCAAGAAAAATCACATATGAACACATTCCCTTCTTTTCCTGTTCTTGAGAATATTTCAGAAGCTATGCCCATAAAGTCTCACCAACATGACTGTACAAGCATGAGCTGAACGAGGAAGACACCAGTAGACATGCCAAAGTGGATAAACCACCAGATAGATCTCAAAGCAACTCAAAGAACTACAGGTACCTAAGGAAGACCGAGAGCAGAAAAAATACTTTTTTCATGGGAAGAACACACCAATTGTTATTCAATATCAAGTCTTCCCTGAATACATACATAATACAAGTAACATTATTCAGACAGAATATGATATTGAAATATATCTATATATGTGTGTATGGTATGTGCATTTAACAACAATTAATGAAGAAAGGTAATGAATTTGAGCAAGAAGAGGGATATAAAAAGATTTGGAGGGAGGAAAGGGAAGGGGAAATGATATAATTATAATCTTAAAACTGAAAGAAAAATTATTTAATAAATTTGCAAAACCAAAACCAAACTTTAGCCTTTTTATTTTTTATATTGATAGATAACTGAAATATATACTATATTTAACTATATTTAAATATATATTTAAATACTATATTTAAGTTAAATATAGCATTGCTAGTATTCTTTCAAATTAGAAAGAAAAATGAATTATGTTGAATATATATGTACTAGCAGGGTTTGGGGGAGTTCACAAAGGTAGTTCTTTAAGCAACCATCTGTGTGGAAGCTGTTTAGGAGGAAGTGTCTCTAGACATTTTTATACATTACTGGGTTAGTTAGTGGCATGCTCCAGACAGAATGGCTTCCATTCTGATGAGAAACAACAGCTGAGTGACAGCTTAGGTGGGTGTGTCTTGAGCAGGTAGAGAATTGCACTTTTTCCTTCATGGACCATAAGCATTTACTGAAGATTTAACAATAAGTCTTGTAGAGGTATTGAGGAAATAAATATAAAAACCTTGGTTTCTTCCCCAAAGCTAGTGGCGGCACACATTGTCAGTGTCTGTCTTGCTGCAGGATAAGATGGTGCTATGTTGTGGGTTCAACCCTCCAGTCTGGGGAGGGCAGTGCAGTGGAGTCAGGAAAATGTCTACTCAAGTATGGCAGTTGAGTTGAATTGTGAAGCATGAGAATGAAGGGGAAATGGAAGCAGACTGTCAGGTAGATAAGAAGGCTGCACTGGACCTGTGCAGGGGACTTGGGGTGCTATGTAACTCATCTGTCCCCCTACTCTACAACTTCTGACTGAGTGTGAACGGTAGATGCAAAATAAAAAAAATACTCAAAGTAAACACACTAAGTGCCCACAAAGTTCATGTCGTCATCATGGTTGGTCCTCTGCTTTGCAAGTTTGCCAAAACCTGGTCAAATCATGTAAATACACATTTGTCTAAGAATACTTTTCAATGGATAGTAATCCTCTTGCCAAAAACAGGCGAAAGAACAAACATTCAGCTGCTCAACCCACCATAGCATAACTGCCTTCCTAGAAAATGCCTTCTTAAATCAACGATTGAAACAGCGTTCTCCAGAGCGATTTCTCCTCCTGAGAAAAGTCTTCTTTATTACTTTTATTAGTGCCCTCTGACTCCTTTATGACATTCAAAACATTCCATTTCAGCACCAGCAACTCTGCAACATACTGCCTGGGAAAACTCGGTCCATGCTCAGGCTGACTCACAGCACACTTCAGAGAAAAGCCGTAACTGTAAATATTTAGAATATCATGTAAAATCATCATTAAAAATGTAATTGCCTTCTCACAATGACAAGCACATGTGGGTTTTGTCTGGTTTGGTTTTTGTGGTGCTGCAATTGAATTTGGCTTTGCACATCCAAGGCGAGGCCTGGACCACTGAGGCCATATGTGAGATTTTACTCATTATGTTTTGTGGGTCTTGATCTTTTACTGGTCTCTTAGCTTTAATCTTCTTGGAACTCTTGTTTGTTCGGGCCAGACTTCCTTTGCTGTGATCTCATCTAGGTTCTTGGCTTGAAATATTCCCAGTATCTTTGGATTTCCAATGTCCATCTTCAGAACTTCGGAACGTTTGTCTGGCTTTCTACCTGGCCTCTCTACCTGGGTATCTAAACTATACCTCAGACTCAACGTGCCCCCAAATCTGCAGGTTCTTCTCTGCTTCTTAGTTTGCTCATCTCCACACTTTTACATCTATTAATGCAAACATCTATGAGTTCAATTGTTTAACCGCTCCATAAACTTACAGGCTGAAATCCTGATCCCCCAACTCCTCAGAATGTGACTTTCATGGAGAAGAGGGATGCCGGTGTGCTTTTTATTTTTGATGAAGGCATACTGGAGTTAGATGAGCCCTTAATTCAGCAACTGGCATCTTTATCAGAAGAGGGAACTGTGCCACAGATACCAACACAGAGTGAATGACATGACTGTATACGTGTAAGGCAGAGACCACAGACATGTTTAGAGGTCAACGTGCATCCCACATTGCCGGCAAATCAGTGTAAGGAAGGAAGAAATGAAGTATAGGGAACATTCTTCATCAGGGGCCTCTAAATCAACATTGCTGATCTTTGCCTTGGATTTACAGCTTCACAAACGGAGCTATTCAGTGTGTAATGGTTTGTTTGAACAGTCCTGCAAACTAAGGCAGTATCCTTTAGATTTTTGGGAATGGGGGAGTGGATCTGGATTCATCCAGAATCTTCCTTGCTTGTTCACATACACATACCTGACACATGCAAGCTGCTCGGTCCTCCCCAGCACACACCCACACTATGTCACTCCTCCAGGCCCAGGCTAGCCCAAGCTGCCAGAGGTGGGACTTCTGTGGAGCTCTGAGACACTCCATAGCTATCTTCTCCTTCTCACTTCTCCTCTTCCTCCCCTCTAAAGCCAGGACACTGTGTCCATCATCCTTTGCCTTGAGAACATTCCAAACCTTCTCTGTACACTTGGAGTCAAATATGAGGCCACAGATCCACTTTATTCCCTTCCGTCCCCCCATGCTTCCTCTACATGAGCAATGCTGAGCTCCTTGCTGCCCTCAAACATACCAGCATGCTCCTCCCTTGGAGACTCTGACTTGCTGGTTCCTCTCCATCTAGACGTCAAAGGATGCTGGTTCTGGTTGTCATTTGTTTCCTGTGCTTTCTTTGCTGTCTGTGTCATCTACACAGAAACCACAGCACAGCAGAAGTCCAGATTCATCTGTGGTTTTCACTTGTTTGCCCCCTTTTGTGGAAGGAACCTGATAGACAACAGGCCTCTGATATACTTACGATCTTGAACAATCTCCAAAAGTTGTGTGGCACTCTTCACAGACAGTAAAACCTTTAAGAAGTGGAACCTCACGGGAGTAAGTTAGTTTGTTGCAGGACGCCCTTAAAGGCGGGATCTCAGTCCTCCCCCTTTCCATTTCTCTGCTTCCAGAATACCAAGAGTTGAACAAGCCCCTCCACTGTGTCACCTTACATGATGTACTGTGCCACTACAGGCCCAACATGACGCAGCCAAGTGACCATATTTGGGAACCTCTCCAACTACAAGCTAAAGCTCATCGAGACTCGTATGAACTAGGTATTTTGTTACAGACATAGAAAGTGATTTACACAGCCCCCAGCCAACACATACTACTGAGCCTGAGCATCAGGAGGCATCCTCAGCAGAGCCCTCATGGAACCTACTATGTCATCAGTTCTGACAGCCCACTGCTGCTTTTGAGCAAGACAATATGCTCACACCTACCCATCAGTAGCAAAACAACGTGATAGGGCAGCCAAACTGAGATGGCGGTGAGTCCAGCACAACCAGGTCCACTGGGGACTGCAGATCACAGCAATCAGTTTGTGAGACTCAAAAGTCAAAGCCAACATCCTCCCCTTTTCATTCTCAGTTCTGCCTTCCCACGAGAGAATACCAGCATCCTGAGCCTTCTCATCCCACACCTAACATGTGTCTTCTTTCATCGGCTCTTTCCCACCTTGCCCAACAACTGCGCATTTCTACCTCTGGCCATCTTTCCATCTCATTTCCACATTCTATCTCTGGAGGGCCACGTGCACAATGTGTCTTCAAACAGCTTTTATGGAACATCTAAAACCTCTATAACCAGTTCAGCCCTCAGGCTTTCCCCTCTTTCCATAGCCTTCTTTTTTCTACTTACTGTGAACGTCATAAATACACACCAGGTTCAGAAACCCTTTTGTCTCCCTTTCCACATTTGAATATTTTGGAAGGGGACTAGCACCTTGGGAGTCCTCAGGATCAAATCCTGTCCTTTGTTTCCAGTGGATAGTAATGCATACATATATATACATATGTATGTATGCACGAGTAGGCTGCTTCTGATATGCCCCGAAACATCACTGTCTTTTGATGTTTTGCACTGTGGTGTCTCCTCTCATGCCCTACTGTGCTTTGGGGCCTTCAGTAGAATATGGTCTATGTATTGTAAGTACTGTGATACACTATGATAATGGATCTGCTAGCTGAGCTGGCTATTGAGTGACAAAGGAGGGCACTGTATACAGGAAGAAAGTGTTGGACAGAGAAACCACCCATGTCCCATGTTGGATGGAGCAGAATAGCCTGAAATTTCCTCATGGCACTCTGAATAGTGTGTAATTAAAAAAAACTATGAATTTTTAATTTTTTTGAATTTCCCATTTAACATTTTTAGACTATAGGTAAGACAAGCACAGCAAGCCAAACCAAGCCTGCCCAGGGACGGTGGCTCTTTTCTCCCAGTCATCACACTAGTGGGCTGTCACTTGCTCTTGCTTCAGCCTTGCACTCCCTCCTCTTCTCTGCATGCCCCTGTCATCCTAGCTCAGGCCTTTGGCAGTTCCGAGGGCTTTCTCTGTCTCTGGTCTTAGTCCCATGCTTAGAGATGCAGCAGTGTCTCTGTCGCATGTCAGGACATTTACATTCTCTCCCTGACTAACCTTCTCTTAGGTTTCCCTGTGACATCTAGGCTTCTGTTCACACATAATAACCCTGCTGAGGGGTCTGGATGAACATTTATATTAACTGGGCCTTTTCTTCTCCCTTCCCATCCTTGAAATCCCCCACATCTTCACAGAGCCTGTTCTGTTAGCAGGTCACCCCTTTTCTCTTGGCAGTATGGGGACACCTCTGCTTCAGCTATCTTCCCATTGCCCTTTCATCAGTAACCTGAGAACTTACCCTAGTCCCTCTAGGGCAGAAGCCTTATCTACTGCTCTCTGTGTTTCTGTAGTCACTGACCAGGGTTGGCATTGTTTACTGAATGAATAAAATCACACTCATAATCTCATTATAGAAGGACATAAATTCACAGAGGGCAATTTTACAGAAGGTAAATTAATGAGGCCAAGGTTATAGGTTCAATTCTCATGCGGTTGATTTAGTTCTAGAGAGAGAATAAAAGAGAATATGCTTACCCAAATGCAAACAAACTAAAACAAACGAAAACCTAGGGACAGGGCATTGGACTGATCTCCTAAGAAGCTCATTCTCATTGTCCCATTATTTAGGGAGAATACTTAGGAGTACTTTGTAGTGTATTATATTTTATGGAGTTATCTTTGGTGATAAAGGAATCATTAAAGCTTGTGTGTGGAGGAGGTGGCAATTCTTCTTCCTCAGCCATGGTTCATAATACTTAGAAGTCAGGAATGGAAGAACAAAGGTCTGAACCAAGTCTGAACCAAGTTCCAGCTAAAGTTACCCAATAAGGAAAAATTCAAGAACATAAATGCTTTGGAAAATAAAAATTTGAAGCACAGTGATGACTAATTAAACACCAGCAATTAAGTAGTTATTGGTGGGGCAAGAAAAGTGAAGTCCAGACAATGACAAAAAACACAAACAAAAACCAAAATCCTACTGGAATCCCAAACTCAGTGAACTCAGCTATACAAAGACGCTTGGAGAACGGTCAAAGTCGCAGAGTGCATCCAGTCTGAGACAAAGAGGTTAGAAATCAGGCAGACATTTGGTGTTGACTGGAAACGCCATGGAAAATGAAGAGATACCACTTGCAAGAATGTTCCACATTACAGCCCAAGTGCAGTGATGGAGAGCAAGCTTCAGTCCGCACGGTATGAGCAATGCAAGCAGAAAAAAACCACTGAACTGAGAAGGACTGAGACTCCAGACAAGGCAAGCATGAAAAGTAGTCCCCAGGGCAAGGCTGAGCAGCAAGCACAGTTCCCCTTAAGGAGAAAGGGCTCCCAATCCATCACCGCTGGGAAGGAACCAGAAGCAAGTCACACCACATTCACACAGGACCAGAGAGCA
Organism: Chionomys nivalis; assembly: GCF_950005125.1. Taxonomy (NCBI): domain Eukaryota; kingdom Metazoa; phylum Chordata; class Mammalia; order Rodentia; family Cricetidae; genus Chionomys; species Chionomys nivalis. The sequence continues at coordinate 49,482,466 of NC_080106.1, forward strand.
AGGACTCATGCACGCTCGCTTGTGCTTAGCTTTCACTCTCCTTGCAAGCCAGTCCAAGGCTCAGCCTAGGAAATAGTGCCACCTACATTCAGAGTGGGTCTCCCTCTCACTTAACACAATCCAGATACCCCACTCCAAACTGTTTTCAGAGATCCTTTTTCCAGGTGACTCCAGGCTGTATTATTTGACTGACAAAATTACCCATCACAAAATAGATGCACTGTGATGTGGCCTGCCTGTCAATTGCACCCTCGTTCCCTCCCTTACACTCAGCTTTCCCACACAAGATAAAGGGATATTCTTTATTATTTTTTAAAAGAATCTACAGATGGTTGGGAAAACTCATTCAGTAATCTATGACATTCTTAATGATGATAAACACTTCGAATGTACTTCAATGCATAACACTGAACAGCATTGCCACCCCTCAAAATATTAAAAACAGCATCCTTTTTAGGGAACAAAAATTCCCAGAAATCCTTATGTTCATGGGTTACTTTTTCAACATTGAAACTTCTGGATAAAAATTTGGGGTATTATCAAATAGAAAAAAGTTTGGAAAATGCTTTCTCAGGTGATCCCTTATTTTCTTAGGCATAATTATGCAATTGTGAAATAGCATAAAGGTATGCACATCAGTTTCATACTCTGAAGTAATGTTCCAATAAAATTAGAAGGAATGTATTGGAAAAACCCATCCCCCTTCACATATTAGCTTGCAATAGGTAAAGCATATGTTCCTTTCCAAAACAAAACCGGGAGGTTTTCCAGTCACTGAAGGCTTGTTTGATGGCAGTCTATAATGTAGCCATGTGTATAAGGAGCATTGCTACCCCTGCTTTTCAAGGCACAGGAAGTTGTCACTGGTTTGTACTGATGGGCATCACCAAAAGAATGGCTTCGTCAGTGATGTGCAATCCCTTTTAGGGGACAGACTAGCTCAGCGGGAAACTCGGAAGGAAACGCGTGAGCACTTGCCACTTGCGCGCGCACGCGCACCTCCCCCCCACACGATTTGTATTTTTAATTAGCCACTCCTTCACAGAAAATTGCAGAGGTTGTGGGCAGAAGCACCAAGCCAAAAGGACTCGGCATTTTAAGGGACTGAGCCTGCCAAGAGATTGGGAGGCATGTTTTGAACCCACCCCCAGGAGTCAAGAAGACGGACCAGTGCGATCCTCCAGCCATCACTTATGTTTGTTCTTAACTCCACTGGAACCTGCTTTGGAAGTTCTCTCAGGCTGGGTCTGCAGCATTCCATGGTGTAAAGAAGTGGATCCTTCCCCACTGTCCTCAACCCACAAAGTCCAGAATTCCTGTGGCTCAGTAGGACTGACTTCTGGTATCAGCAACATGACCGAAGAAAAATCTCCAATTCTGTTAAGATGATGCTTTCTTATATGTAGGTGACGGACAGGCCGAGCCGCCCTGCAAGCATTTTTCCAACAGTGAGCAGGCGCTGCAGCAGCAGCCGCTCTCCTCTTTCCTTCATGTATTGCCGTCCTAAGCACGTGGCACACACCCGTCACCATGGGCCTGGGACTAGTTTGTGGCTAATAGGCCACGGCGGGCACCACTCCAAAGCGTTGCTCCTCTCCGCAGACAGGGGGCTGAGTTCCTCTTTTATAAGGGTCTCCTTTTGAACTTTCTTATGACGTTACTATACTTTTTTTGTGAGTTGTTCTTTTTATGATGGGTTTTGGTGTTGGTGTTTTAAGTGAAAATAGGAGCTTAAAATGATTTTAATAAATCAAACAGTGTGTTCATTTCCTTACTTGGCAGCGACAACAGTAAACACATCCTGGATATTTTCTGTGTCTTTGTTTTTCTCAGGGTTTGAAGTTAGGGGCTTTTTTTTTTTTATTTCTTCTTTCCAAAAATATTTGAAGTCTAAGGTTTTATAAAGGCCATTTGTTGGCTTCTAGAACTTTCCTCTTACTTGGAACATAAAATACAGTGACTGGGCAGTGCTGCCTCCTGGGGCCAGCACCCCGCTATCTAAGTACATATCCATTTTCTTAGCAACATCTTCTCTAGACATCTTTCACTCAGTCACTATTTTTCAGGAAAACAGAGAAAAACCCCTTTCACATAGTCTGTCTCTCTTCATCTCTGGTCCCATATGTATTTTGCTTTGAGGAAAAACGAACAAAAACAACAACAACAACAACAACAACAACAACAAAAAACTATCACCATTACCATAGGTGTGGGAAAATGAGTCTTTGCTGGAGGAGATTTTAAAGTTTTACAGACATGTGTCTAACTAAACTAGAGGGACCATATGGACAGTCTTTGGTAGCTGGTGCAGAAGAAGGAGGAAAGACGGAAAGCAGCTCACTCACCCTCTACTCCCACCTCACTCCTCTTGCAGCCAAGCAGCCCAGCAAGCATCTTTCAAACAGTGAGCAGGTGCTGCAGCAGCAGCCGCGAGGCAAGCATGTTACAAACAGTGAGCAGGCGCTGCAGCAGCCGCTCTCCTCTTTCCTTCATTTACTGCCATCCTAAGTACGTGGTGTACACCCGTCACCGTGTGGGCCTGAGATACAAACTAGCTAACAGGCCCATGTTGCTGGTCCACGATGCTCTTCTCTCATGCTGGAGAACCAGGTGAGGAAGGAGCACAGTCAAATCCCACGGAAGTCAGGAATCAATGGAGGCTGAATAGCTCTTATCTGAAGTGGCCCAAAAATTTTAATTTTTTTAAATTTGGAAACATTTGCATATGCATAATGAGGCATCTTGGAGTTGAGATCCAAGTCTAAACATGAAATTCATCCATGTTTCATGTGTCCCTCATACATATAGTCCAACTGTAATTTTATACAGTATTTTAAATAATTCTGTGCATAAAGCGAAGTTGAACGCTGTGAAGTTTTCCTCTTGAGGCATGCATTGGCACCCACAAAGTTTCAGGCCTGGAGTATTTCAGATTTAGGATTTTTGAATTAAGGATGCTCAACCAGCATATACAGTAAGTGCTCTAGCGCTTTGATGTGATTTGCCTCATGCTTATAGGCGTAGATCAAGCCTGTTTAAAATAGCCTTTCTTCCAAGCAAGGAAAACCAAAATAAAAGTTCTAAATTCAGCTCACTCAACGACATTTTCATTTCTTATAAATGAGGTGAGAATCATGGGAGATAAGGGGAAATACTCCTATAGGGTGGAGTCAAATACTTACATAGTTTACTACATAGCTGTGGTGTACAAGGCCGTGTGTGTGCGTGTGTGTGCACAAGCGTGTGTACGTGTGTGTGTACGTGTGTGCATGTCTGTACGTGTACGTGTGTGTGCATCTGTGTGTGCATGTGTGTACAAGTATAACAATACTTTTGGAACCTATTAAAGAAAATATTGTAGGTTTTTTTCCTGCTTTCAGTAAGGTATGGTGGCCTTTCAAATACATAAAAAGAAGAAAAAACGGTCATGTGCTAATGACATTTTAAATAATTTGTTTTACAGGGCTACTAAAATTCACACTTAAAAAAGAAAAGTGGTCACCCTTACTGAAGTAGCTTGTCTTTTGCCTGACATTTTAAAAGGAATTAAAGACCCCTCCCAATGGTAGGCTTTTGTCCTTGGAACTGATCTGAGGGAAGATGAAAGGGTTCCTATGACAAGGCAAAGGCATAGAAATCAGAGCCCGCGTGACACTGTGCTCAGAAGTCAGAACCCCACTGGGGTTTGCGAAACAAGCAAAAGATTTCCGTGAGCCGCGAACAGTGCTAAAAGATGCCACAAGGCCAGCGCGATGGAGACCTTTAGATCTCGCTGGCTTCCCACACCACCAGAGAGACAAGCGGACTGGCCTTGCCCCTCCCATCTTCTTAGATGGAAATCACCCTGCAGTAGGACTCAGGGAAGGGCTGTGAGGGCGCAGCTCTACAGTCGGCAACTTGTCTGGCAGGCTCAAGGCCCTGGGCTCTACCCACAGCACAATAAACCAATAAACAGACACATAAAAATAAATAAGATATCAGAGTTTGCAATCCCATTGGCCAAGATATTGACCAAACATTGGTGATAAAGGAGGAGTGGCAGAAACTTCTGGATGCTTGAGGGCTCAAATTTAATTCCACAAAATCAGGACTTTTAGTTATTCTAAACTCGATTTCAAGAACAGTATGTATGTACTATATTAAATATACCATGAACATATGCAATTAAAACTGGAAAATATACAGTAATATCCTATTTAATATTTCCTCATTGAGGGGGAGATTAAGATAGAATACCTTCAAATACAAAGATTGCACGTAGGACTATAGCTATGAAGAATATATTTATTATTATGCTTTACAAAATAAAGTCACACATTTATTTTCCATATGCATTATTTATTTCTTTTTTGTATGGACAGTATCATAATATACAGGTATCAGGATAGCATCCTGGATAAAAAAAAATGAACCCAAAATGGTAACATAATTTTCCAAGAGACACAAAGAAAAGAGAGGGAGTATCTGGCTGTCTGCCCAGAACAGCAGTACATCACAGGACCACAGCGTGAGAAGAGCCAGCAGAGCCCCGGAGAAAGCGTACAGGGCTGAGGCAGCCAAGCGCATACTGTGTATGCGAGGAGTGTGCACAGCGGAGAGTGGGAAGTCAGGAGAGCCACTGAGAGCAGGTCTGAGTGACAGCTTCAAGGGCAGGTCACCTGTGGCTGGTAGGAGTTGGGGACACACTGGGAACCCTCGAGTCTGGGTCTCATCGCACGCAACTAGATAGTTAAGCAACAAGATGGTCAATGCAGGTGAGGGGCAGAGGGAGAAAAAGAAATGTTAGCAAAACAGGTAGCCACAACCAGCAGAAACTTTTTGAATATGGTAGGTGTTTTACGGGGATTGCTGTTAAAACAGATGCACGGAAAATAATTTATCAGAGATGTAGAGAGGTGGATTATGTGCAGCCTTAGTTGGAAATTTTACCTTAAGATCGAAAGCATTTAGAGAAAGAACCAGCAAAATAAGGCAGAGATAATTTGAGATTCGGGGTCGGGCGTTGGTAAGCCTGAGTTACATGTTTAAGTGCACTTCATCCGCCCAACAGAGAAACTGTTTGCTAATTGAGATAACTGTAGCTGTCCTACATGGAAAGCCCAGAGACATTTCACTTATGACAGGGTGGCAGAGGACTTGTGACCTCAAAGCACCGTCAGGTTGATGAGGTTTTCTAATGAATACATAAAATTACAGGTAGGAAAAAGACTTGTTACTGTCTTCAAAGCTCCCCACTGCATACACAAAGTGAAAGATGATAATCTGATGAAGTCTAAAACTAAAGAGTTTTACTTGCACGCTTTCAAATATGAGTCCCTAGGGTAGAGATGAGTTTATGGGGGCTCCAGCTTCATATAAAGAAGAAAGAGCTAACTTAATGTAAAGCATGTGGAGATCTGAAATAGAATAGATATATAATCTAGAGTTTCCAAGACTCCACAAACATCAAGCTCTTCCAAATCAAATTCTGAACTAAGTGAAACATCTTGCTCAGGAAAGTCTCAATGCTTGAGTTACTCACAAGTTCCCCTTTTCCCTTACACTGCTGGTGCTGACACCACAACGCACACAGGGCTTCATAAACCCAACCGCTTTACTATATACTTCATGAGCGTTTTAATATGTTTCACCTCAAAACAGCTCGGGCACGGGGGAGGGAAGTCTGTTCAGTGTAGGGAGACCTCCGGAGCCAGGTGCTGTTTTGTCATCTAAGTCCAAATGAACACTGGGATTCTGTATGCAGGACGGCAATTACACAGGCCAATTAACTAGCTCACATTTACTGGTGTTACTGAGAGGCCACAGCTCTTCTATGCTAGGTCTCAGTGTTTACCATTTAATAGATGTAGAAGTTGACCAAGAAAATATAAATGAAAGATCAAAGACACACTTCATCCAAAGGTTATAGAGGGCTAAAAAATCAGTATAAGAATTAAACAATTAACAATATTATAGTAACACAGACAGGGATTTCTCCAGTCTAAAAATAGATACAGTTCCAAAATCTAGATAAAAGGCTATTGTTCCATAACAAAAGCTTCATAAGGGATCTTGTTTAGCATGGAACTTTATGCAAGCAGATGGGTGTGGTAACCTCCCTTACTTGTAGTTAGTGGTGACTCTTCCCAGAGCAATGCCCAGCTTTCCCGAGTGTGCCAGCATCCTGACCTTCAAGAGAAATACAAGAAAAGAGCCCAGTTCCACCATTTTGCTCTCACGCTATGTTAGATCAGGAATCCCAGAACCTGGATGAATCTGTTTCACAGCAACCTCCTCTACTCTAGTCAGAGTGTTTGATTGCCATGTCCGGGTTATTTCAAAGTTTAGACACTGTGGTTCAACGTGACTTTAGCGGTTTAGCAGCATGCATTTCATTTGTTTGTGAGAAGCAAACTTCCAGTCAGAAAAAGGGAACTGAAATCTGCATAAATTATCTCTTCTGTAGTACTCTGTAGAACACACATACGCACATACGCGGCACACACGCAGCACACACATTCACACACACAACACACACACAGCACACACATTCACATGCACAGCACATGCACTCACGCACAGCACACACACTCACACACAGTCAATGAATACACACACATATACACACAGAGGAAAATAGGTATTTGGTCACAACCTGACGACCAGTATCAACGTAGTACTTTTATTTTGGTACATGTTTGTAGAATATCCCACTGATCAAAACTGTCTCAGAAATTGAAGCTGAATTTCTTTTCACAAAAGTTTAATTCTATTCTTTTGTAATATCAATACCCAGAGAGAACATTTAGAGGCTATAAAACAACATAAATCATCGCTACACAGAAAACTATCTCCTCTCAAAGCCTCACGGCCATAGAAAGTTTCATGTAATTTCCAATATTATTATAAGCTCTTCAAATTTCCAATGGAGTCATCTGCATTAAAATTGCATCTGCATTGTAAAGCTGAAGCAAATAACAGGAGAAAAATCTTTTACAAATGATACCCAAGCCTAAACACCTCCAGCAGGCTGTTCACATCAGCCCCTCCCTAGCTCAACACACATCACAGAAACCTTGCTTGAATGGCTGCTACAGCAAGAATCATCATCATCATCATCAAGACAATAAAAAGCCACAAAGGTCACCATGTGTGTTGCATGCATATGATGGGCTCTGTACACATTCAAATCCCAGGGTCAAACAACAGGTATCTTCCTCTACTGCTCACTGTCTTGCTCTCACCATGAGAGAAGCTCATTGTTAAGGCTAGGATGGCCAAGGAGCTCCTGGATCTGACTGTCTCCCTTCCCAGGGCTGGGTTACTGGAATATGCAGCCATGTCCATATTTTTTTAACATGGCCATTGAGGATTCGAACTCAAGTCTTCATGCAAGCAGAGCAAGAGGTCTTACTGACTAAGCCATCTCCTCAGTCCTCCATTAAGGAAAGACTACTTTAAATGGGACATTTCAAAGGACTTATCAAATACAACCCATTTGTAAACTGAAGGCATTTTGCACTCATATTTGCCAAAAATGCGTGCAAATTTCAGGGGACCTTGATCTAATTCCAAAGAATAACTTGGAAAGGTAAAAATTGAACGTATGCCCATAAACACAGGACTTTATATTTTTAGATAAAGCCCATTTCATCTAACCCACACTACACTAAGTCCCTTAATCTTTTTTTTTTTTTTTTAAAGTTTAACTTTCCTTCTGACTTTGTCAGAAAATCCAAAGAAACTTTGGGGAGATATGCATTGGATTTTCTTTTAAGTTAAAGCACACCAATGGCTTAATGGCTCATACCTGAAATCCCAGCATTAAGGAAAAGAGGGTTCAGAGTCCAAGGCGTGCCTGGCCTACGTGGTAAGACTGGCTCAGAAACCAGCAGTGAGTGCCCTAGAGATAACCACATACTGTAGAATACCGTATTTTCCCTTCTAATGACAAAAACCAGTATTTCAAAAATGACTCACGCCCTCTTTGATGGTGAATATTGTCTGCCAATGACAATGGACAGGGAACTCCTGGGCATGCCTGCGAGGGAGTTTCTGTTCTGTCAACCGAGGTTGGAAAGTCCACTTTAAAGTGGGTGATACCTTTCCATGGGCTGGGGAACTGGACTGAATAAGAAGGAGAAGGTGAACAGAACACATTCATCTCTTTGCTTCCTGACTGAAGATGGAATTTAATGAGCTTTCTCACTCTCCTGCCGCCATACCTTCCTTGCCACGATGGACTGTCCCCTCAAGCTGCAAGTCAAAATCAACCCTTCCGTGTTGAAGTGTGTTGCCATGAATTTGTCACAGCAACAGAAAGAGTTATGGGTACACCCTCTTTTATGTTCTACCTTGAAACCAATTAAGTTTCAAATACTGTCAAAAAAACATAAAAATTTAGACTGACTTCTTGACTTGTGGAATAGGTAATTTCCATACTAACAAGTTGGTGAGAAATTTTCAGAAAGTTGAAACTGTAAGGTAAAATAACACACGATTGGAAAGAACAAAATTTGATGGAACGCCGAGAAGCCCCATCTTCAACCGCCTTTCCTTCAGCTAGTGAGAGAGCCATGGCCATGAAGAATCTACCCTTTATGCCTGCTAGTCAAGGGAGATAGTATCTTGAGGATCAGCAGTTCAAGGCTATATTCATCTATATAGCAAATTTCACAACAGCCTGGGATGCATGAGGCATTGTCAATTTGTTTAAAGGCAAACGTCTTTGCAAATTCATTTTGTACATTGTAATCCACTAACTCCCTAAGAGTGGGAATATGATGGATAATCATTTACCAAAATTTTGGGGTGGAAGCTATAGATTTATGATCGTGACTGTGCTGCTCATTGGCTGTGTGATCTCAGTCAAATTATGTGACCTCTGTGTACCTCAGTCCTATAGCTGGTAACATAAGAAGGTCAGGGTTTAGATGATCTTTGAGAGATTTCTTGGGAAAGCTCACAGACTTCTGTTCCAGTCAACACATGGAGATGCTCCAGTTGAGGCCACAACTGAGGATGAACACAAACCAGGAGTTCCCACACATGAACTTTCAGTTCATAAGAGCATAATATGCTCCTAATATTTAATTCTCCTGTAATTTTAACCTTAAATGCCTCATAATTTCATTATTTGTTGAATAAAATGGTTATATTAGCTTTAAAAAAGGAATAGGACACAAAATTTTATGACTAGAGATTCAAAAATAAAGTGTGAGCAAAATCAGATCATAGATCTTCAAGTTCATAGGTCACTCACAAAGTGTGTCTTTTTCTTGCAAGGGCCTAGGTTTGATTCGTTTGATTCCCAGCTTCCACACAGAGGCTCACCATTTCCTTGGGCACCAGCCATCCTCGTAGTGCAACACACACACACACACACACACACACACACACACACACACTGAAATAAATCTTTTTTTTAAGATAGAGCATGTGATGAGAAGTTTACATCCAAACACAGAAGGCACTAAGTGTTCTTGATGAAGGCAGACTTTAACCTGCAAACATGAAGTATACCCTAAATTCCCATGCCCCATCCCACATAGCAGTCACTTTAGCTGGTTTCCAATTTGTTTATTGCCTGAAAATGTAACCTACATCACAATAGATAAACCCAGCCTTTAGCTGAATTTCATTGAGTTCCTACAGGAGAAAAAAAAATCTGGTTTTCAACTACTGTCCAAAGAAATTTTAAAGTATAATGTACCCTCATTTTTTTCCTGAAATGCACTTTTTGCTAACTACTGTCAGTTAATGGAATCTTATTTCCCCTGAGAAATAAAAATGGCTTGTTCTGCAGCTTTTCAGTTTATAAACACAGTTACCTGGAAGGAGTAACTGGAAAGTAAGTTATGAGCAATGTCAAAAGGAATGTCAAATGAAACAGAAAAATACCCAGAGTCCCTAGAAATAACAATGGTGCGACAGGGTAAGCAGTCACCTGCCTCGGCATATCCAGAAATCAAGTTAATCCTGATTTAGAACATGCATCTCTCCCAGCAGGAAACCCCACACATGATTTGTACAATCTCATATAAACATAATAGGAACAGGTTAATAAGTGTGCTGATTTCTCTATTGGGTTAATTTTTCAAGACAGGTTCTTAGGTGTCCCAGGCTAGCTCTGAACTTTCTCTATGTAGTCAAATATGACCTTGAGTTTCTTGGTCGTGCTTTTACCTCTCTGATGCTGGAATTACACGTGAGACCCACCACCCCTGCTTTATGAGGTACTGATGTTTATTAGGTACCTAATGTTTAATGCATGATAGTCAACTCTACCATCTGGGCTATCTCAGGGATATGCTAATCTAAAAACTGTGATGTGTGTGTGTTGTATATGTATGTGCACATATGTGTGTGCAAGCATGCTTGCCCCTGCATGCAAATGGCAAGGTCATTGGTTGAAGTTCTTTCTCAATCATTCTCTATCTTAGTTTTGTGAGACAGGATCCTGAAGCTCGCCATTTAAGTTAGACTGGCTGGATGTCCGTCTCACACAACTGGTGTAACACACACTTGTACGTGTGTGCCAGGGATCTGAATCCAGGTTCCCACGCTGGCACCACAGCAGTGTCGCCCCTGAGCAGCTCCTAGGCCCTTTATGCTAACCTTGAGTGTTATCGTTTGTCTGAGAAAAGCAGCGATGCTTAGTTCGAGCAAGCATTAGACAGAAAGAAAAATCGAGTCTCAGGCCATTTCTGCGACTTGGGACAGAGGTAGAGGCATCAGCAACTGTCATGTACTTCATTTTATTTTTCTGACACTTCATTGCTTCTTGTCTCCCACTTTTCCAGTTCCAGGTTGTTACAGACTTGATCTCTCCCCTGCTTTCCTTACGTCCCTTTGTTGTGGTCACTGCTGCCACTACAGAAGAAGCAGACTAGGGACTAGCTGATTAGCCCAAGAGAGAAGTGGTGAAGGATGAGAAAAGACATCCTAATTCCCCTAAAGAAACCACTATGTGCGGCAAAGCTGAGCTAGGTGAGCCATAGCCGACTGTGATGAAGGCCTCAACTCATTCAAACATCACTGAGAATCTTCTACCTCCCGGTCACCAGTAGAGTGACTCAGCTTACACTCAGCCAAACCAGAAGGAGTAGTCTGTGTATTTTCTGCATAATTTCAGACAGTCAAGATTTTTGCTTACATTTTAAGCTTCTTACATTAAGAAAATTCAATTTCCAAGCATTTAACTTCCCATTAGGTATTTTTAAAAGTTTGAAAAATGTCCATGCTTCCTGAGGTGTGCCCCGTGTGTGCTTTCTCATCTCAGGCTCGGTGTTTGTTCTGTGCTTGCTACATTTTCCTCCTGAGAATATCTGGCTCGGTCTCAACCTCTCTGAATTTTCATTCTCTGCTTTCTCAGACCTTTCCATTCAGCGACATTCAACAAGAACCCGTCCTTTCTCCATAAGGAAATGCGCTGAATACAGTGAGAAATAACCAGCCATGCCAAGGAACTCAGAAAGAGACAAACACAGCTAAACACGGAACAGCGCATGCAAGCAACCACACAAAGTATTTATGAGTGCTAGGGAACATGCAGGAATAATGTCATGGAAATAAACTATAAGAAATCAACTCGTTGGAAGCAGAGGTTCCTGGACTGGCCGTGAAGGGGTGGTCAGACGTTAACATCAAGAGATTTCATGATTTTTTCTTAATATTTCTTTTCCATTATCTGTTTACTGTGTGGTGTGAGCTTAAATAATAATTTAAAAAGCCATTTTATGCATTAGAAACAGTAAAAGGAAATCTGTCTGGGATAAATACCACAGGCAAACTTTAAATGCCTACAGTGTAGAGCGAAGAGTAGAAAAGCTGGACAGTTTTTGAACATTCATTGAGCCAATTGTATTATCAAAATATGGAGGACCACAGCAATGACAAGCAGAGAGGCAGCACATTAAATCTGTGTTTGCACACAGGCACACCAGCCAAGGAGACAGCAGGGTATCACCTATGGCTGTTTTGTAAAGAACACTCTAAAACAATGCCAAGCCTGGTGATAAACACAGGCAAGAATAACCACCAACAACTAGAACACCAGAAGAGACAAGAGGCCACAGGAAGTGACCTGAGGTGAATGAGGAGGGCACAGGGCAATGCAACCCGAACTGGAAGAGTGAGACTGGTGGGCTGGGAGTGGAAGCCAAGGCGGAGCTGAAGGACCTGTTGTACTAGAGGGGAGAATGGCGGCAGTGATGTGGAGATGGAGGAGCTGAGGGGAAAATGTCTACATAGTAAAGCACACGGAAGTGCATTTACAACAGTCTGTGCAGTACAAAGGCAAATCCGTAACACTCTGAAGTAAAATGACTAAGGGGCAAAAAGAAGCATCTTAAGAAATATGAAAATCAAGAACCGTAAATAAGAAACAATAAAATAAAACAAAACCAGCAGCCTCGCTCGGAAGCATGATCACAGAAGCCGGCTGTTGTATCAGAACTGATGAGACAAGTCAGGTACCAGGACCACATTTGCCAGCTCTACGGGCTAGCCTCACCTACGTCACAGCCGCAGCACCCATCTTTCAGATAAGCAGCACCCGTCTTGTCTAAAGAACCCACAGTAACGGAAAGACAGGCAGGCACCAAACCCAGCAGCTCTCTGTGGATCCCCCCGGACGGCAGTAGGCACTACTGTGGGATCCTGAGTGACTGTGGAATCCTGACCTCCTCCTTTCCATCCTGACCGCCCTTGTTCCACGCTCACCACCTCAGCTCTCTCTTTTAACTCCACTGGCAAAAGGCACATCTAATTTTTCTCTCCACTTTCAGGATCTCCTAGGGAAAGCTCCACATTTTATACAATAAAAACCAGCACTCTGTCATTCATTTCTTGGTTAATTTATGAGTTCTGCTTACACGGTAACTTAGTTCATCAGTTTATAATGGATTCCATCAGTTTCTGGAAAATCAGTATTTAACATTGAGCAAGAGTTGGATAGAAATTCAGAAGAAGTGATGAGGGAGATAGTTCAGTTGATAAATCATTTGCTGTGCAAGCACGAGGACCTGAGCTCAAATCCCCAGAGCCCATATGACGCCAACTATGGTAGAATGTTCATGTCTGTAATCCCAGAGTTCTCAGCTGGGAAGCTTGTGGGCCAGGTAGCCTGGCATTGCAGTGCCAAACGAGAGGTGCTGTCTCAAACAAGGTGAAAGGTGATGACTGCCACCCAAGGTTGGTCTTGGCACCATGACATGCTTACACACACACACATCATACAAACACACAATTACAAAGTGAATTAAAAACCCTGAAGGTATTAAAAACACAGAGAAATCAAAGGAATATTAATTTCCATTATGGAGATGATAACAATCCCACTCCACCCATGTGAGTAACCTCTGCACTATGTGAAGGGCTCACATCAGGAACTGTTTCCTGGCCTTTTTTCCCGTACACCATCTCATGTGAAAATGTTGACACGGCTGGGAGGAGGGCACACGCATGAGCCACTGGGAGGACAGGCTAGCCTAGTCACATCTCTACCATTTACTCCCCATACAGGTACATACCCGTACACCTACCAATTCCTTCAGAGTAAAGGGTTGGCTTCTTAATCTTTAGGGCTGCAATAAACTAATATTAACACTCAGTCCATGTGCTGCTGGCATGAATTCCTCAGTGAGAGAGTCGCAGGAAGGAAGCTGTAGGGTAGAATCCACTGTGAGCAATAACTCCTCGCTCTGCAATGCCCACCATCTTTACTCTCATCTATGAGAACCCTTCTTATCTCCCTCCCCTGTTCTTTCTCTTTTGACATTCACTTCAGTGTGTCCCTGTGAATTGGTGTGTATGGAAGTGCCTTTAGATTCCAGAACAGGTTGCTGGATCCCCTGGCCTCATGGTTACTAGCTGCCATGTAGGTGCTGGGAGTTAACTCGGGTCCTCTGAGGAGACCAAGTGTTCTCGAGCCACAAGTCCAACCTCGCTTTTCTCTCTTGAGTCAGGTACACGAATGCACGCACCCAGGCTATTTATTTTCAGGATTTTCACCATAAAGCTCTCGGGTTTATAGCCTTTTTACCCTGAATGTGATGAGTTCTGTGGCTTGCCCAGCTTTTTACACAGCCGTGCAATACTCCAGCGAGCCTCCCGCTGGGATGTGGCATTGAAACCTCAAGCCACAGTGCAAACCCTCTAACCTTCAAGGAGATAGAAAGGACATCCACACGTGCTGAGGTAAAGTGTTGAGAGCCTGTGGCCTCTAAATGTATCACATAATCCCATCCCGGGAACGATTCCTCTCAGGAACTACAGCGCCGCGTAGCGGCAGGGTGGACACTAGCGGGGCTGTAAAGTGGCTTTGCCTGTCTTGGAAGCCTGTTCTCTCTGCATCTTTTCTGGATACCATAATACGGATTTGCGTGCGGAGCTTCTGTCTCCTGGTGTGAATGAAGGCGCTTTGAGAGTTCTTGTCTAGAATTTTCCTGGATTATAGCATACTGAAGAGGTAACTGAAGGCCAGTAAGGCCCTTAATAGGATGTCTTTTGAATACAGAACCTTAGACCACTTGGTCACCTGGACGCGCGGATGCTCTTACGGAAGGAAACCAGCTCTTTAGTGGAGCAGGGCACAGCTGCTTCACTGTCCTTCCCAGGCTGTGATGTAGTAGGAGGAGTTTCCTAAATATCCAGCCCTACATTCCCTTCAACTCGAACACCTCCTTGTGTGGCCACTGTCGGGGTTCTATTTCATACATGTAGTATTGCAAAACATCTACACTTTAAATAGAATTTCTTCACATGTCCATTTTATTCAAAGAAGAATTTTACAGAATATTTTAAAAGGAGAATGAAAGCAAAACCTTATTATGCATTGTTTATTTTGCAAGCAGCACCCAGAAGTGCTAGGGGCAGGGTACTGGGCTAAGTGGAGACACCTGGAAGTGTGTGTGTGTGTGTGGGGGGGGCTTGATCTCCAGTGGTGGTGCAGGGCAAGCCCAAGTGTAGGGCCACATAATTGTATAACACACAGGAACCCGTCATTACTGAAAATAAGCATATTTGTGAAAAATTGGTATTCCATTCACCAAAAATACCAAAAATTCATTGGCTCATGGATCAGCCCATGACAGAGACATATCACACTTCCCAAGTAAACTTCAGAGCCAAGCACAGATCAGACGAACCAGGAGAAGCACGCCATGCAACGGCAACTATAAAGCTTTCCTGCCAGTTACATAAGTGGGCTTTAGACATGAAATGGAATGCAGGGTTAAAGAAATCTAAGTGCAATCAAAACAGCATTTCAATAATCTCAATCTCTTGCTTTATAGACATCAACATAAGTGCACCAATTAAACTCAATAACGCAAAGACCTCAAAACATAATTCTGCCTATTATGATTTCACAGTCATTTACAAAAAGAGCCCCTGTTCTTTTCTGAACGAGAGAGTCGTTGGCATCCCTAGATTCTACTGATGGATCACATTCTCATTCTGTGCCTGTTTCCCGTCCGTTAGTGGTAGAATACTAATTTCCACTATTTTAAAAGAAAGCACCACATAATACAGCTCTCATTGTATTTAAACAAGAACTAGAGATAAGGAGTAAGTGTGGGGCCGCTCGCCCATGAGGCTGCTCACCCTGGCATGCCATTATTTGATAGAGAATTATCAGCTAGGCAGGGTAAGCAATTGTTTTTCTTCTCGTGGTTTTGAATTCTAATCAGAGCAGTTACTACTGTTTCTAACTTTGTACCCTCTTTTGCGAGCTTTCCCAAGCCCCTTATTAAAGTGCTGGGAAGGCTTCCTATCGGATGCGCTGCCAGCCACTGTCCTCCGGAGAACAATGTGCACAAGTTACAAGCCTGATGTGCATCTCTCAGCAAGCTGCCTCACAATCACCCTGATCACCACCATGGAAGATGGAATTGCTGCCTTGCCCGTGGCTTTAGATTTATATAATTAACCAAAATTAGCTTGATGTTTAAAACACAATGCCTGCCCACCCGTTTATTTTTGGAAGAATACTTTAGCGAACACAATGAGTGGGCTGATGTGGAATTGCCATCTTCGACTGTCAAAGTTTTCTTATAAGATTATTATACCTTAAAAAATACCTTCAGATTCTATGACAGCAAACACCATTAAAAGAAGACTGATAAAATAATCACGGACCATATTGTTTTCATTTTCATTCACCATAAGGTTTCACAGAGCCCAGTCACACAGGACTTCATTCAGCTCTTTGAATCTGTTCTGTAAATGTTCATCAATGAACCCCTAGAAAAGTATAAGCTCACCCGTGGTTACATATCGCAAATCCAGACAATATCACATGAACAGAATAGCAAATACAAACGGTATCATTCAGAAGTTCTTAGTCTCAGATAAAAAAAATTAAAGAACCAACTTAATTCTGAATATTGCAATAGTTCTAACCTTGGAAGGAGCTTGAAGGTTTATTACTGAAATATTCCTAAAATATATATGGTTCGTTAGCTTTATGATGAACCACGAGGGCACATTGGCTACAATCTCCATAAAAGGAACAGAAAAAAAGAATGATTTTCATACAGTCACTTCCATGAAATGTAGCCTGTAAATAATACAGAAAAAAGCTGCCTCTCATTAACGCACGGCCATTGCGAGTTCCATTAACACCACTGTACCAGGGATGTGACTCCAGAGTTTGCTGACTCATGTTTGGAATAACTTGACACTGACTCCGGCGCTCTGTAGCTCAGTGTGTTTGTGGGCAAGATGGTGACAATCACAGTTACCCTTCAAGGATCCAGTCTTACATAAATGCGAAACACAGGCAGCATAAGGCAGGAGCTCAAAGCTCACATGTGATTCATTTCATCAATATTAATCCCGTTTGTCTAGGTGAAGGTATTGTTGCCCACACTGGGCCAACAAAACGGACAGTCTGTGCCCACACAGACCTGTCACCTGGTAGAAATAGGAAGAGCTTGGTTTGTGGCATAAACACCAGATTGTCCCCTAGGGGCAGCTTGTCCTCACCACTGCACTGCACACAGAGATGCTATGGTCAGTCAGTCCCTCTGGGGCACATGGGGAGGCTGGGGGACTGGGTCCTGCCCCTGGGGCACAGGAAGGCTGGGGACTGGGTGCTGCCCAGTCACCTCTGGGGCACATGGAGGCTGGGGACTGGGTCCTGCCCAGTCACTCTGGGGCACAGGAAGCCTGGGGACTGGGTCCTTCCCAGTCACCTCTGGGACACATGAAGGCTGGGGATTGAGTCCTGCCCAGTCACTGTGGGGCACAGGAAGCCTGGGGACTGGGTCCTTCCCAGTCACCTCTGGGACACATGAAGGCTGGGGATTGAGTCCTGCCCAGTCACTGTGGGGCACATGGAGGCTGGGGACTGGGTCCTGCCCAGTCACTTGGCTTTTCCTCAGTCAGTTTGCCTGCTCCCTTCTTTCTTTTCAAACTGTGTCCTCCAGTTTTAACCACGCATGACTTACAATAGTGTCAATTCATTTTGTGTGAGAGGTGGCTGGTAGCATGGGTGGACTGGTCTGGGGAAACAGGCAGCCATCCCAAATCAAAGCAGGGCCTCTACTTGAGTTGTCTGATGCCCTCTGCCTAATACGTGGGGTTCCCAACGCAACCTTTTGGTGTGAATAAATAACCTTTTAGTGCTGAACGGATGTTTACAGAGAAGAAGAAAAAGACAAAAAAAAAAAAAAACCATTTGAAATAGGTTCCTAGATAAGCAGGCAGCTCAGCAGCAGAGCATAGGATTAGCCTGTCCAAAGCTCAGGGGTAATTCTTAACTCCTAAATAAAAACACACATGGAAAACGGGTGTCAGTCCTTAACAAACTGACACCCAGGACAAAGGTGTCACCTTGTCACATGCAAGCTGCTCTCTGCACTGCAGCCTGGAGAGACCTGATGCTGTCCACCACAGAGAAGCATAGCCAGGGACACAGCCTTCCCAGCACAGAGCTCTGCAGCCTGTCTGGACCCTGTGCAAATTTTCTAAGGCTACCAAAATTAGGTCTACAAGACTGACCACATCGCAGGGTGGTCCTTGGAGGAGTTTTGAGGTCAGGGCATTAGCACGGTCAATTTGGGGTCTCTTTTCCTGTCTTTGCAGACAGCCATCTCTTCTGTGTACCTCCATGTGACATTTCTTCTGGGTAAAGAGCATCTGTGTCTGTGTTCATACACCCTCTTCACACAGCAACACAGCCATACTGGATGAAGGCTCATCCCAAATGCATCATTCCAGTTTAGGAATCTCTCTTTAAGACAGTATCTCCTCACAGAGTGGCATGCTGGGGTTCTGAGAAACTTAAGTATATCAGTCTGGGGATGGGGAAAGGGCACAATCCAGCTTCTAGAAGATCCTTATGAACAAAATCTAGGTAAATGGATTCCTCAGCCACAGAAATATGTAGTTATGTTTTGAGCCACTGAGATTTGGGGGTAATTTATTATGTGGCCATAAATGACCAATTTAGCAATCAAAATAATTATCACCATTTACCATCTTGGCCCAGCAAAAAACAACTCAGTAAAACTTCTCATATATATTTAAAATAAGCCAAAATCTCCATTCCATGTCTCCCGGGGCTTGAAGGTATGTATATATAAAATGGCCAGCATTCTCTGAATGCTGATAATTGTCTAACAGCTCCCTGTGTGAACCCACCACACATCCATCTCTGCTGACTTGCGCTTGCCTTTGCTCCTGGGACTACTCTAGGCTTGCATGGTCAAAGTCAGTGTCTGAAGAATTGTCACACTCACTAGTTTAAGGAGGGGTTGACCACTGTCTCTCTCCTGTATTTGTAAACATTTTCAGTTTTTTGACTTTAATCACTGACTGGAGTAACTCAATGCTTTTCAAAATTTCTATATATTTCCAGGTGTCGATGGCAGATGCCTTAATCTAGGTCAGCCTGGTCTACAGAGCGAATTCCTGGACAGTCAGGACTACACGGAGAAACCCTGTCTTGAAAAAAAAGTCTCTATTTTCTATTTACCACTGTATATACCTTTCTATTTACCATTGTATGGACACCTGACTTCTATACTGTCTACTTATGCATCATATCAAGTAAATTAGCACTTTTATCACATAGACAATCATGCATCTACTCTATACTGCATATGAATTTAAAATAGATAATCTACATTATTTAAATACACATGCCCATGATTTTTTCCCTTTTGAACTTGTTTACCCTTTATTAATTGTTAGCTAGCATATACTTAGAACTGTTTTCTTTCTAACTACTCTAAGAATGACTTTAAAATTTTTCTTTTATTTTTATGTGTGAGTGCCTGTATGTATAAACATGCACCATGCTGATGCCTGGTGCCTGGGGAAGGCAGCACTGGAGTTACAGGTGGTTGGGAGCCCCATACGGGTACTGAAAACTGAATCTGGGTTCTCTGCAAGAGCCACAAGTTCTCAGCCTGTGAGCCTCTCTCCAACTCCCTAAGAAGGTCTTTACCACTTAAACATTTATGGTAAGAATTTGTAGTTTTCTATATAAGAGAAAACTTACAGAAAACATCCTAAGTTTAATCTTTTTAATGTGATATTTTCCAAACACATAACTATGCATAAATTTTAGGAGGTTAAAAATAAAATGTCTTTTAGAAGGCTGCTTTATATAACATTTTAAATGTATTTTTATTGATATTACTTTGGGGATTCGTATCTTTCCTGTCATTAATATTTCAAAATGCTACTGAGCATGAGTCAATGAAGTCTGATTCTTCTATACATGCCTAGCGCTTGTTCAAGTCTCACCAGGGTTTATATGAAGCAAAGAGAGCCAGCTCACCTTTTTCCTTTGATCCTTCATTTCAATATAAGTGATCTTCAATGACCTTAATTTTTTCTTTTTTGCAACAGCGTTTCTTTGTGTAGTTCTAGCTGTCATAAAACTTGTTCATATACCAGGCTGGCCCCTGCCTGCCTCTTCCTCCCGAGTGCTGGTAATAAAGGCATGCACCAACACTGTCTGGATATCTTCAGTTACTTTAATTTTATAACTTTTAAATAATGTTGCCAATAAGCAAGTGATACAGAGTCACTGGCTCCTAATTTCACTTTTATATAGAGTAATGAATGTATTATTAAAGTCTGGACTTGTCTTAAGTTTCTTTAATATGCTTCCCGTCACATTTAGCACTTAAGTGTTTATCTTTTCAAATTTCTCACTTTTTTATGGTCTTACTGCACACTGTGGCCATGACCTCTGGGTACAGTGAACACGATCATTTCAGACTGGAGCAGCTTCTGTCCAGGAACTCCAGGATGCTCTTATGTTGACTCTGACATACTTCTCAGGATTCTGTAAGTGAAATGAGCCTGCCATCTTTTAATGACCACCAAATACTTATTGCTTTATACGATGCTATTTTAAGAAGTAAAATACAAAATGTCACATTAATATTGCTAAAATCCTTATTACTTTACATGCTATGGCTGCTGGTTCGGTGTTCTTGTGGGACTCCCAACGGTGGCAGTGTGTGTGCCTCTGATTCTCTCACCTGCTCTTGGTGTTCTTGTGGGACTCCCAACGGTGGCAGTGTGTGTGCCTCTGACTCTTTCACCTGCTCTTGGTGTTCTTGTGGGACTCCCAACGGTGGCAGTGTGTGTGCCTCTGATTCTCTCACCTGCTCTTGGGACCCTCTTCCTCCTACTGTGTTGTCTTGTCAGCCTTGAGTGAGGGCTTTTGACCTGTCTTACTGCATCTTATTTTGTCTCTCGGAGGCCTGTTCTTTTCTGAAGAGGAAATGGAGGTGAGTGGATCTGGGAGGGGAATAGTCCAGAGAAGCTGGGAGGAATGGAGGGAGGGGAAACCATGGTTGGGATGTATTGTAAGAGAGAAGAATCTACTTTCAACAAAAATAAAATATAACTATTACTATATATAGTACATATTATAAAAGGAATTAAACATAAACCTTTAATACTTTATATAAACGTGTATGATGTGTATAGTGAAAATTCACACACAACAACACAAACAAGCACGCTGTTCTTCCCAGTTGCCTCTTGACCAAGATGACAGTATATGGCAGTTCCTGCAGGGTGCAGGCCAGGGTAAAAGGCTTCTCTAGGGTTGTGGCTTCACAATGAGAGATAAGAATAACAGGAAGCTGACATCTTGATGGTATCCCAATTACCACTGTCAAAGTTCTCTCAGCCACTCGGGGCTGTTACCGGGAACTGGGCAACCTACCAGCAATCATGATACGGCAGGCTAAAGTTACAGAAAAGTAACCTTTGGCAGATGACCTCGGAGAGCTCACCATTTCGTGAACTTTTCAAAGGCGCAAAGCATCCTCCCTCCCTAGGGGCCCCTGGGCTATGATGGGCAGGGGAGCAGGCACAGTACTAGGTACAGAACATGAGAGTATATGTTGGCCCTGAGCCTTCGAATGAAGGTTTGGCATGAGGCAAGGCTAACCATCGTTTTGGCTTTGGTTTTCTTGTGAAAAAAAATTAACTTATAGTGAAACTAAGAAAAGTTGTCTACCTGTTTCTAACAGCTATGAACTAATACACACTGACATGTAATAATAGCTATGAACTAATACATACTCACATGTCATAGCATCAGAACATGAGCCATGAGCTAACATACACTCACATATAATAGCATCGGAACACGAATCATGAACTAATACACACTCACATGTAATAACAGCTATGAACTAACATACACTCACATGTTATAACATCAGAACATGAGCCATGAACTAACTTACACTCACATGTCATAGCATCAGAACATGAGCCATGAACTAATATACACTCACAAGTCATAACATCAGAACATGAGCCATGAGCTAACATACACTCACATGTCATAGCATCAGAACATGAGCCATGAACTAATACACACTCACATGTCATAGCATCAGAACATGAATCATGAACTAATACACACTCACATATCATAGCATCAGAACATGAGCCATTGGTAAATCTACTAAACCCAAAAACATTTCTCAAAAATAATAGCAACTCAAGGTGGTACAAATTTCAAGATAGCCCTGAATTTTCGTTCTAGGTCAAAGTTCATTGATATTAGAAAGTATATTGCTTATCATTATCCAAAGGATGAAAAATAATCATTCTCATATTGAAATACATAGAATATCAATTTCAATATGTCCACACATATAGAAACTAGGGAAGAGGGAGAAGATCTTAAAAATTTTGTCTCCATTCAGACATTCCACAAAATCAAAGTTTTTATTTAAAGTAAGATACATTTAAGATCTTTTTTCCCTTGGAACTCAGTATTTAAAAATACTGAGATGCAAGAGTAAGATAAATGCTGTTTTGAGTAATTCCACAAATCCACAGACAGCCCAGGCTGAGACCCCACTCTCATAAACAGGCTCCAGGGTGTGAACGGCCTTCTCTCCGCTTGCCTGCCCCATCCTTGCTAACCCTTTCATATAACCTGCACTGTGGAGTAACTGCCAAGACTACTGATGTTCCTGGCTTTTGTGCTACTGTGTCTCCACGTTTCCCACCACCAGGACCTCAGGAGGCAGAGGCAGAGGCAGAGGCAGGAGGATCTCAGTGAGTTTGAGGCCAGCCTGGTCTACAGAGCAAGTTCCAGGACAGCCATGACTGTTACACAGAGAAACCCTGTCTAGAAAAATCAAAAAAACGTGCACAGACTTGTAAATATTCATTCAAAGAAGCAGCTCTCAACAACGAATGATAGTCTCATGAATATTATGACATAAGGAAAAAGCTATACACAACATAATTAAATATTTAAAATACAGTATTTAGTGAAGGAACATAACACTCTATGACCTCATTCACCTGAAGTTCTAGAACACACCAGCTACCTATAAGTAAACAACAGAGCAAAACGAATCCTCCTGGGAAGGGATGAGGGAGAGCAGCAAGCTGATTGGAAGGTGTTGGATCTTAAGTAACTCCAGGAATGGCTTACAATAAGGCCAGACTCACTGATCTTTGGTTCCCTTTTATAGAAAAGGCACAGCTAACTTAAAAATCATTAACAGCAAATTACACTAAACATGACAACATGATGAAGTGATTGACGCGGATGTCTCCGAGCAGTCAGCAGGTATCATCAGAGTGTTGTTCCCAGGCTGCGCCTCCTTTTGAGTCTGTACTTGCTGCTCTATTGTCAGTACCCCAGTGGTCACAGTACAGTAAGGCACACAACCCAGTCATCAGCAGCAGAAGGGCATAAACACCCTTGCAACCACTGACTTACATAACTCAGTTTTCCTACTTCTACCTTACCATTAACAAGCGCACAATCTATGGCTCATTTTCTATATAATTTTCCACATCTGTACTTCATGAGTGGGCAATGAATCAATAATAAAAAATGTCCTCGTTTGCAAAATAATGGGAAAATATCAGCAAGGTACTTTAGCATCACCAGGATGCCAGAAAGTTCCATTACATATGCCCTGAGAAGAGGAAGTTAGTTGTCGTCCATCTAAGTTATTCATATTTTAGCTTCATTTTTTTTCTATATTTATTTACTTACTCATGTGTAAGTGCATAAGGATGTGTGAGTGTGTTCATGCGGTAGGGAGATCATGTCTGGGTGTTCCTGGGTACATGTGTGGGCCAGAGCAAAACCTTGGGTATCATTCACCTTATTTTTAAAGAAGTCTCACTGAACTCAGCATGTCGATTTGGCTAGCTGCTGCAGGGCTTCCAGGGATCTGCCTGTCTCCCAGGTGTGTGCCACTGCACCCAGCATTTTTGCATGGGTTCTGAGGCTCGAGCTCAGATTCGTGTTAGCTTGTGAACAATTTTGCCAAACGAGCTGGTTTTGTGTTAGACTATCCGTCCATTGGATCCAACAAGAAATAGTAACTTCTCTCTCCTCCACCGCCCTTTTTGTGGGGCTGTCTCTTTTACAGCCAGGGACAAAAGCAGTGTCAGTCAAAGCAGGGAGGATTTCAGAGGCAGAAGAAGCGATTTCCCAGCAGGTTTTGACCTGAGCGGACTGTTTGTGCCGGATGTGTTCTTTCCACTTCCTGGGCTTGTCCGTATGGGAAGGCGGACACACAGCACCACAGCTCCGGACTGAACACAGGCTACAATGCCAGCCCCTCACTGCCCCAGCCTCAAAACCCCCACTTCTCCCCAAAACAACCCTTTTGAAACTCCTATGAAAAGCTCCACAACGCAGAAAATGCTGTTTTGGGGAAACTTAAAACCGCTTTCCGCAGCTCACATGGAGTTTCTCTTTTCCGGGCAAATATGGACCATGCATGCAGTTCCAGTGACGGAGAAGGTGGACGCAGGAAGATCTGCCTTTGAGGCCAGCATGGACTACTCCCGGGGGTGACACCTCCTGGATTGAGCAGAACTGAGGGAGGGTGGGGCTTCTGTGGACAAGTTTGGGAACGTAGACACGGAAAAGTCCTAGTCTTATTCACACAGGTGAGCATTCCTCGGGAGTCTGAGCGATGAAACCCTGCGGAAGTTACAGGCTCTGCGCGTGTCCTGCCCCAGCTGCTTTCACCACATTTGTCGAATAAGCAGCTGCTCTCCCAGTCCTTAGAAAAGAGGCTCCCAGGAGCAGGGGCATCATGGGAAGAACTCTGCAGCTAGACTTGAGAAGGATAAAAGTTGATTCTATTTTAAAAGCAAACTAACGCGTGGCTGCCATCTGGCCAGCAATGCCCGCGGTGTTGGGCTGTCTTGTAGCTGTCTGCCGAGCACTTTATGGATTTTTTCCATGAATTGGATTTTTCTGTTTCATACAACACAGTGTTCTAAGCAACCTTACCTGCATTTTTCAACAAAGCAATTAAAACAGATCACATAATTACCAAGTAAATAAGCAGGAAGTGAAATCTTACTTGAGGCTCTCTACACAACTGCCTACACACCACTCTGTATGTCTTACATTCCTACCGGCCGGCACCCAAACTCTACATGCTGAGGATGATCCTCCTGCCTCTGCCTGCTGGGCGCTGGGGTTACAACAGGTCACCACACCTGCTTTATGAATCACTGGGTATCGAACCCCAGGTTTGTCCATGCTAAGCAAGTACTCTACCCATTGAGCAACTCCATATGGATTTTATCTTTTCCAACCTGTGATTTTTCTTAACTATGCAAATCAAATTACTGCTCCTGTATCTGCCAAATCCTTTCTTCCAACTTAACCTAAAGTTCAAAATACTAAAAATATAAACTATAACTTTTTTCTGGCTTAGTAAATCATAACTTCATTTTCATAACACAACAATTCTGAAATATGATGGATCCAGTGCATTGAAGTTTGAATTCTTTCTATGTAAATGCAGTAAGATTCACTTTGTTTCTCACTTGTGGGTCAGGAAGGACAATCTGAAAGATCTATGCTAAGGAAACATATTAACAGGGATAATTTCTATTTGCCAGTGATCTCTAACAGATGGTTTTTAAACGAATCCTATGGAGTTAGTATGTAATGTCATCCCATAAATATGTTATACAGCATTAAAAATGAATCATAGAAATACACCTAAATTATTAGCAAACAAGGGAAGAAGATGTTGAAAGGATAAGCTCGCAGCTAAGAAATAATAGTTGTTTGCAACCAAGTACCTCTTTTAATAGATTAATGGATTAAATGAGACAGCATTTTAAAAAAGCCACATTAGGTCTGCTTCCTTAATTTGTATCCCAACATATTCATTTAGTATAAGAGTGACATTAACATGAATATTTTTATGAAAGCTTAGAGGTTTTTAAATCGATTTTTTTGTTATTTCTCTCTTCCTAAGAAGACACATCATATTTAAGTACAAACGAAAAGTTAATAATTGTATTTTGCCTAATTAGATTAGGTGAAAAATGCAAAGGATAAACTTGGCAAAGAAAATGACAATTATCTTTGAGGGGATTCTTTTGCATGAAGATGGCTTGTATTGAATTCTCCCTTGAACCTGCTGTTCTAACAACTGCAGCTCTGACTGACTCCAGCCCCATGTACTGCAGCAATGACTTAAATATGCTCATCTGTCATTCTTTCTGCTGTTTTTATTACTGTAGCATGCCATTCCCAGCACAACTGCCCAGCTTCACTGGGAGACCAGACTTGCTTGGTCAGCAGCCAGGACCAGATGAGGACTGGAGAGACACGATGGGTATCTGCAGGACAATGTTTCACATTGCCTTATTTTAAACCACTAGGAATCATACCTCATGAATGTCCCTATGTGCAATTCATCCTGTCAAATATGAGTGGATCTTCACAAAGGTTCAGATTTAATTGGCCAACACACAAAATGCTATGGAGACAGTGCTTCCACAATGGGTTAAAGCAGAGCGATGTTTCCAGGAAACAGTGAGGCCAAGACTGAGGTGACAAGAGATAACGGCAGGTGCATGTTTTCAGGAGGGCAGACCTGAAGGATACTGTTCTCGGGAAGTCTGTGCATGGGAAAGGAGCTAGTATAAAGCCAAGCTCTGCTTCACGGAGGAAAAGGGCATCCCATTGAATACGCTCCAAAAGAAAGCGAAATTAGAACTTGGATGGAGGAATCAGAGAGGGTGGGAGATGGGAGGTGTGGGCCAAGAGACAATCACAAAGGCAGATTTGACAGGCTGGGAGGGACCTCCAGCAGCGAGTTTGGGGACATGGTGTCCTCCATGGAACTACAAAATATTTAAATAAATTGTCATTGATTGGGTTAATGAGAAGAACAGAAGAAACAGAAGGTTCATGTCCAGGTGCCACAGAACTGGAGTCTAACACCGGCTGATACCTGGAGACAAGAGGCCAGTCTATGCTTCCTAGAACATAACACTCATAACTACAAACAAACACATTACAAAACTGCAGTTTGAAATCTGTGGGTTTTTATTCTATAGGGAACAGAGGAAAAAACCAACTGAATGCTAGAAATATTCAGGAAAGCCACAGGTCCTCTTCAGTCTACATTCCACTTGAAATCCATCCACACACAATGCTCACACAGGAAGTCTAGAAAACTGTGCAATCAACACTGACACCTGCCACCAGAACAAGGGAGAACATCACCTTTATAACTGCTCTTATAACCAGAAAGCAGTGTCTAATAGAGAAAAACAACACCATCAGCCCCAAGCGTGGTGCTTACAGCCAACGCGACTGAAGGACACACTGAAAACTATCGCTGTAGTTTTGTCCTTAAGAGATCCAAACTCTAGCAAATGGTAGCTATGCACAGGGCTGGAAGAGGAGGGATTTTTATGGACAAGAATAGACTGGAAATCTTCCCATCATCCTTCAGACAGGAATAGGGATTGTCCAAGCTCATACTGGCATAAGTTGAAAGGCCTTGTATGAGCCGAAGTCATTTGGCTCCTTATTTATCCCTTAACATGGAGACTCTAAAGCTCAGAGGCGGCGGCTAGTGAACATTCAATGACAGTATCTCCTCTGATCTAGGTATGGCTTGTCTCCCACATGCTGGAAGCTTAGTTCCAGGGTGGTAGTTTTAAAAGTTGGTAAAACCTTTAGGAGATGGAGTCTTCTTAGCTTTTGTTCATCAGCGATGCTGCCCTCAAAGGGATTAGGAAGTTCTTGTGTGGCTTGGTTGGTTCTCGACAAATGGATCTTATCATGAGCAAGCAGACCCCCGAGTGGCTCTCTAGTTTCCCATCTTACCACATGATCCTACACGAATGGGCTATCTCACTTTGAACTTTTAGCCTTCAAAACTTTGAGAAATTTGTTATGGCAACAGGTAACAGACTAACATGATACTTCACTTACCACAGGTATTAATATATTCATGGGAAAAAAGGAATAATGAGCAACAAATTACTCTCTCTCCAGGGAAGTTGTACAAGATAAAATAATAAAATAAGTCGCAAGGCCTCAAATGTTATTTTGCCCATTAATATAAACAAACAATACATGCTAATAAGAATATGAAAGCATAGCCAGGCAGTGGTGGTACACAGCTTTAATCCCAGCACTCAGGAGGCAGAGGCAGGTGGATCTTTGTGAGTTCAAGGCCAACCTGGTCTATAAGAGCTAGTTCCAGCATAGGCTCCAAAGCAACACAGAGAAACCCTGTTTTGAAAAAAAGAAAAAAAAAGAATATGAAAGCAGAAGAGAGGATTCGGGGTAGGGAAGAAGAGACCTATCAGGAGCCAGGACACGGGGATTATGAAGTTAACCTTCACTGTCAACATGAATGTCAACATATAGAATCACCATGGAAACACACCTTGGGGTCTTTCAGTGAGGTGTTTGTAGAAAGGTTTAACTGAGGAGTGAAGACCCACCCTGAATGTGGGCAACAAGAGCCTGTGAGCCCAGGTTCCAAATGAATAAAGAAAGAAAGCAAGAGAGCGCCTACATCCACCTCTCTCTGCCTCCCGACTGTGACCATACCCCTCGGCTTGCCTGCAGCTCCTACATAAACCCTTGTTCCCTTGAGTTGCTGTGGTCATGAATTTGATCACAGCAATGAGAAAATAAGCTAATACAGATGGAGGTGAGGAAGGAGTACACATGGAAATGCCTTAAATTACTCTGTTTGCTACTTTAAAAATTTAAAAGAACATGTTACTAAAAATAAAAATAATTGTAAAATGGCATATAGAAAAACACCACAGAAAAGTCCTTTTGTTTCTTATTTGCCACACTCCAGGGTTTTATAAGTGCAAATGAAACCTTGCTGGCTGAAAGAAGATGCACTCCCGTGTCCCCACACTTTCAGTCTTTTTTGCCAGGACTCTTTGTCACCCCATGTGGTTGTTCTAGGGACCTTATGACCTTGATGGCCTTTTCCATCTGCAT
The DNA here is from genome assembly GCF_950005125.1 of Chionomys nivalis. Classification (NCBI taxonomy): domain Eukaryota; kingdom Metazoa; phylum Chordata; class Mammalia; order Rodentia; family Cricetidae; genus Chionomys; species Chionomys nivalis. Next base: position 49,511,210 of record NC_080106.1, read on the forward strand.
TCTTACTGCTCTGCAGTTTGTTGCTCTAAATCAACTCTCTCTTCAGATTATTAGATGCCACTGTCTACCTACCACATCTACTAAGGTTCCTAAACGTCTGATAGTTAACATTCCACAAACCCATGTCCTTCTTTGCAGACATGCAACAATGCCTTCGGCTAGCTAATGGCTACTGTTATGTTCCAGCTACTCAAGAGCAAGCCTTGGAGTCATCATCCCCTTTGCTCCACACAGGCAAATCCAGTCAAGCTTACTGTCATGGCTGTGGTCATGTCTTTCCCTCACCATCTCTACCACCACTGTCTGAGTGACCACCAGGTGAACTGTTGCCTTGGTCCTTGCACCCCAGAATCTCACAGCATATATATTACAATAATCTTGTAATATATAATCCAGACATCATCGATTTGGAATACTTGAAACCTTGCAACAATCTAGTTCATAGTAATGGCCCATGTGATAAACCTCTACTAATCACCTCACTGCTCTCAGACTATCCACTCACTTAGCCTCATATTGGCCACCTGATGACTCCGGAATGTGTCAAGGGACTTCCTTACAACAGTAGTGCCTAACACCGAATGCATCTGTGGGAGGAGTCTAATACAGGATGACTCTTCCCACAGATGTTGCAAGCACACTGGAATCTGGGCTGGGCCACTCACAGGTCAATACCTTCTTCCTCCACACATCCTGCCGAGACATTTGGCCTCATCACAGGCCTGCAATGGGGCCCACCGACTGTGGACCAAAACCCCTAAAACTGTGAGCTAAAAGAAACACTTCTTGCTTCTAAGACTATTCTCTTAGATACTCTCGTAACAGATGCTAACTAAAACACTACACCTTCTTTAGCTCTTTGTGAAGACTGCTCAATTTAACCTTCCAGCTGACTAACCAACCATTCATGGAGTCCTTCATCGATTAATCAACCATCCTTTGAAAAGAAATATCTTGAGTGAACACACATACACGTACCACTATAAACAATCCCATCATCATACATCATGTAACAGATAGAGTCCATCATGTACACAACACACCCACATGCTCCAGCACATGCTCCAGCATGCATACACACAGAAATACAGACACACTTCAGCATGTACTCACTCCACCTATACACATACACAGGCAAACTCCACAGGCTTGCACTCTCCCTGACCCCCGCACACAAACCATTCACATTAGAATCACCAATGCTTAATTCCTGTTTCTACTTCACTTTTGGTAATAAAAATTAAATCTTTCCTGCGGGTTTTACTTTTCTATTTGTCCCGTAGTGGTGTCGTGAGAACAGCTTGTATTAGCTCATAGAAGCCAACTCTTAAAATTTTCAGGAATTTTGCAAATTGCTCATTAATGTAATGCTATCATTACAAATATCATCTATAAATTTCCAATTAATTATCTGTAAGAACAAAAGGCAATACACATATAAAAGAGATACTTTGTTAATCATTGCTCCCCTGCCCTTTGTGTCTGTAGCACCATGGACGCTTACCTCGCCAGTGCGAGGGCCATGCTGTTAAGCTCTTTCCCACTGTGCATTCAGGAGCATTGCATCTGTAGCCTGAGATGGGGTGCGGTCGGAATAGTTACACCATGGACATGAACAAACACTAGAAAGCAGGGCTTTCTGTTCCTGCAGAATCAGCTGTTGACTAGCAGAAACAGCCTCCAGCACTGGCAAGGCTGTCCTGTGCTACCTTCCAGAGCGCAGCACAGCACCCAACATTAGCACAAAAATATTAATGGGATGAGAAATGGATCTCTCCGGAAGACGCTTGCAAAAGTCTAGTGAAAAGGAGCTGCGAAACTGGAGAGCATTCTCATTTTCTACAGCACATAGCTGTATGCAAAACACTCCCTATTAAATAATGCCACATTAATTCAAATAAATGTCTCATAAGATGACTCAGTTCAGCTACAGCTGGCGTCTATCCAAACAAATAATCAGATATTCTAAGTTGATACTTTCTTCCTTGAGAGTTCTGTTTAGTTTTACAGTTTGGCAAATTTGCAAAAGGCTTTGTATGTGTGTGTGTGTGTTGGAAAGCTTACACCTTTAACTAAAGATCAATCGCACAATGAAATAATAGAAGATAAAGATTTTTTTTTAACAATTCACCTTTGAACTACTAGAAACTGTATAAGCACAGACAATAAATGCACCATTAACTCACAACAAATAAAATCAATGCCTTCTAAAAGTGAGAAATAGCAAGTGATCTTCTTAATTATTTGTTTAAATGTCTTGGTGTTTTTTTTTTCCTGAAAATAAACTGTACACACTAAAATGAGATAAAACATGATGATTAATTTACTCAAGATATGAAACATTTCAGGATTTAGAAATGCTTTGGGCCATGATCCAATGACTTGTATCTTTGAGCACAAAGAAGATTTCTTGAAATCCTTCAACACACACACATACACACACACACAGAGAGAGAGAGAGAGAGAGAGACAGAGACAGAGAGAGAGACAGAGAGAGTGCTGGCCCCTTTACAAATTTCAGCCTGCTTCACTCTCTTCAAATGCCACTTCTAAATGATCCACTGAGTTCTATCTGTGGGAAAGAGTCTGCCTGGTGGACGACAGGAAGACTTGTTACAGTTGCTCACAGATCTTGTGCATAACTGCAAAATGCTTTCATTGATGTAGCTAAGAAAATGTGAATTTAGCAAACGTACAAATAGAGCAAATGCTGAAGTCTGGGGATACAGCTATGTGGGAGACGCCGCCAGTACTTCTTTAACCATGAGAGACTGAATTCCGCCAGTTTTTCTGAGACTACACAGGTGGGTGGGAGGAATGCGCCCCAGAGGTGGACCGAACTGTCTATCTGAGTTTCCATAAATCTTCTGATCTTCCAAATGGTTTCCATTATCATGTTTCAAGCTTGATTGGCTTGGCAGTTTGCTCTGCCCTTACCTCCTTCAGTTTGGCTCCCCCCTTCCTGTATAAAGACAAACAAGTGTCATGGTCTCACTAAGTCTTACAGCAAAAACTAAGACTCCCCCAGAATCTTACAGTAGGCCTTGCTAGCAAGCTCAGGCTTTCCAGGTTTACGGCAGCAGCTGAGCTGCATCTTCCTAGGAGGAAGGCAGGATAGGAGGGGCATCCTTTGCAGAAGCCGAGAGGATTCATGTGCCTTTTGAAAGAAAAGGTGTATTTTTAAAAAGAGATATATTTTATTATATATGTGTATGTGCATGTGTCTGTATGTGCGTACTCACATGTGTGTGCAGGTTCCCACACAGGTTAGAAGAGGGAGTCAGATCCCTGAAGCTGGGGTTTCAGGCAGTTATGAGGCACCTGTTGTGGGTGCCTGGAAATGAACTCCATCTTCTGTGAGAGCAGCAAGCTCTTTCATGTGCTGAGTTATCACTCAGGCCTGAGAGGTCTATTTTACTGTCAAAGGTGGTGCGTGGTGCTGACATTCCAAGACTGACCAAGAAGCACAAAGCCCACTAAGAATGGCTGTTTACACTGAAAAGAAGCAATGAAGGGCTGACTGTGTATATGGAAGGGAGATCTCCAAAAGTAAGACCTTCACATGGTTTGAGGAGGCCATGGATGAAGAACAGGAGAGACAGGGACACAGACACTCAGCTTAACATAAGTCACCAGAAACCAACAGTCCCCAAGGCAAGGACAAAGTTTTAGAGAGGGGGTCACCTGGTCACTATTTGTTCTGTGGAAACCCTGATGGTTCTTCCAGGCCATGCCAAGATTCAACGGTGTTTGCACTTAAGAACCATTCAGTGTCAATTACAGCAGAGGTTTTGCCAATTGCTATACATACAGTTTTATAGGGATTTTAACACTAAGTGGGCTGTGAATAACATAATTTTATTTTGAATTTCTACTTTACAATTTATACATCAATAAAAATTAAATGGTCAAAGTCTTTAATAATAAGTATTTTAATAAAATTCTATGAAACTACATGCCTGTCCATATTTAAATGTGATCCTGGTGCTAATAACGACCACTCACAAAGTTTTGATCTTTGATTTTATAATTTGCTAGGAGCCATAACTCCTTTGAAGTACTCAATATCTACATCTGTTCTGAAGTGAAACTAAAGATCTGACTTTTAATAATTCAACAGAACTCTAGGCAGGGCTTCTCAAACTTCACTATATTTATATTACCTCAAAATAAATTATCATAATGCGATCATTTCTTCATCTCCAAGAAAAATATATTATAATTACACAGGTAATGTTAACACAGCAAAAACCATGCGAATTTCATGCCATGAAATGAAAACCCCAACAGTGAGGACACATTCTGCAACATTATACAATAAGTGACAATTATGTACTTTGAATGTGCACTCTTGATTATCTATAATCCAGGCAAATAGAAGTTTTAAATAACCAGTGTTTTGACAGTATCAAAGTTGCTATGAGAATTTATTTTTAAAGCCTGCGTTTGCAGTATGTCACGGGCCCAGAATAGTTTGGGCCAGTATGCCACCTCCTCCCACATGGAGGGCTCACTATTCAGTCACTTTGATCTGCCAATTATAAACATTTCTGATAGGGTCTTCCTGGGACTGACTGGACCCAGCCTTTGGTTACTCACTAATTCCATGGCAAACTACAGCCCTTTTGGTGGCCTGAAGCTGTCACCATCCATGTCCACCTGTCATGCAAAATGATCTATGGTGCTACAACCTGGCAAGTTGTCCACCATGGTAAGTATTTGTCTTAGTATTCCTAGCCATTAAACTCCTAAATAAAACGTGAAGATAAAAACAAGCAGTTGTGGAACGCCCAGGCCCGGTCTCCTGCTGATGCGCAGTGTCATTTCCCAAGATGCTCTCAGCGAGGGTGCGTCGTCTTCACACTACTGTGAAGATCATGGCTTTTATTGGTCTAGATTGTTTTGGTCACATAAATGATTTTGTTTGACAAATGAACTTAACTATTTATGAACAACAAAATAAAATTGTTTTGCTTAACTGGCATTATACATACGTCCAAGCTAAGAACTTCAGTACGGTATTAGAAAATTAACTTACAAGAAAATCTCTAAGAATTTCAGAGCCTTCTGAGACCAACTGTTATTTGCTAAAATGAACCTTACATTTATATGATTATTGCATTTACTTCAATCTACATTCTGTAACAAAATCCCTCATGTTCATGGATAAGGAAGGACAAAACTTGCCACCTATCATGCTGAAAATGACACTAAAGAAACATAGTTTCAGGAATGCTGTATCTGTTAGGGTTGCCACACATTACTAAAGGCGGCAGTTCATCAAAAACTTTAACAGTTTTAAGTACTACACTTAGTTTCATAAAACAAATGATACTGAGCATAAAAGAACTGAGGTCTGGACAGATGTGGTAAGAATGGCTGACTTCCATACTCTTACCAACTGACAGACATCCAGTCAAAAAGTCAACAAGAAAATTTCAGAATTAAATTGTACCATAGACCAAAATGTACCTAACTGACATCCAAGAGATAAAGAATACACATTCTATGGAAGTCCACGGAATTCTCTGTAAAATATACCACATTTTAGGCCAGAAAGCAAATCTTAGCAGATGCAAAAAAATTGATAATTTCTTGTACCTTATCAGGCTGTAGAATAAATGAAGATTTAATATCATAGAAGCCACAGAAACCACACACATGGATGCTGATCGATATATTCTTGAGTAGTCAGAAGGTAGTTACAGATGTTAGGAAGGGATTTTAGAAATTCCAAGAATCTATGAATACTAAAGGACAAGGCACCAGAATCTTCTGGGTGCAGCAAGACAGTTTTAAAAGGAAAGTTTGCAGTTATAAATGCTTACTTACATAACAAACAAACAAACAACAATAATAATAAAACCCAGGAAGATCTAAAATCAACAACTTAATGATGTATCAAAAGTTTAGGAAAAGAAAACTTTAAATCCCAAGCCAATAGACAGAACAAAATATTAAAGTGCAGGGAATAAATTAATAAAATAAATAATAAAAGAATACAAAGAACCCACGGAACAAAGGGTTGGCTCTTTAAAACGATATGACTGAAAAGTTTCTGAGCTAAACTAACTGAAAAGGGGTAGGAAACACTCAATAATTAATAAAGTCCAAGGTAAAAAGAGTTGTTATAAAAGATATCAATGAAATCCAAAGAACAATTTGGGAAAACTTATAATCCCAAAATGACAAATGTGGAAAAAATGCAAAAATTTCAAGACCTGCAGGAATTAAATAAAGAAGATCTGTAACTAAGAAAAGCTCAAGACCAGACAGGTTCAAGGCCAGATTCTACCAGATTTCTAAAGTAGGATATTAACCAAATTATTCTATAAAATAGGAAAGAAATATCATCAGACTCACTTTCTGAAACAGTATTATCCTGATACCAAAACAAGATAAAGGTGATACAACAATGTAAATAATCTACTTCCTTGATGAACATAGATGCACAATAACATCTTTGCAAACTAAATTAAACAACACATTAGAAAAATTACACACAGCAGAGTGTGGTGGTTCAGGACCTTAATCCCAGCACTAAGGAGGCAGAGGCAGGAGTATCTCAGTGAGTTTGAGGCCAGCCTTGTCTATAAAGCAAGTTCCAGGACAGCCAGTATTCTTTGTTATACAGAGAAACCCTGTCTCAAAAACATAAACAAACAAAAAACTCAACAACGGAAATCACACACACCCCATGATCAAGTTGTTTTATGCAGGGATGTGAGGATGCTTCAACACACCCAAATTAACAAATGCAACAAAGCACATAAACAGACTCCTTCAGAAAACACACAATATCTCAACAGAGGCTGAAAGGGCTCTTAACTAACTCAACATCACTTCATGATAAAAGCCCGGGTAAACATAAACATAAAGAACATACATTAGCATAACAGAGACTGTAGCTGATAGAACCATAGCCCAGGTTAAACTCAATGGGGAAAAATAACAAAAGGAGGAATGAGAGAAGGAGGCTCATTCTACTCTTACTCAGTATGGTGTTTAAAGTCTTAGAGCAATAGGGCAAGGAAAAGAAAAACAGGGATATAAATAAAAGAGACAAGGTCACATTATCTCTATTTTGAAGCACTGTAATCATACATCAGATACATCTTAAATGTAATAAATATTTTAAGTAAAGTAACAGGATATAAATTCAACACACAAAAATCAGGAACTTTTCTAAATACAAATAATAAACTTGCTAAGAAATAAATCAGGAGAATAAGTCATGCCAGAGAATCATCAGACAATAATATATCTAACCTGAAGCATAAAACTAATTAAGGAGGTAAAAGACTTTACAACAAAATCATTACAGTATGAAGAAGATATTAGAAGAAGGAAAAAAACTACTATATTCATTGATCAACAGAGTCAATGTTGTGACAATGTTATATTATCAAAAGTGGAGATATAGGTTCAATATAATACATATCAAAATATCGGCAACATTCTACACACAACTAGAAACAAAAAAAGCAACCAAAACCCCCTAAGATTAACTCAGAAGCAAATAACCCTGAAGAGCCAAAGGAATCCTAGCGCTGGAACACAGTACTGGAGACATCAAAATACTTGCTCTCAAACTACGAACCACAGTGACAGGAACAACATGATACTACAGACATGTAGACAATAGAATGGAATAAAGGGCACGAGGTCAAGCTCACACAGCTACAGCTACCTGAGTGTTAACTACAGATGTCAGGAATGTACACCGAGGAAAATAGAACTTCTTAATAAACAGTGCTAGGAAACTGGATCCATGTGCACACTGAGGAAAGAGAACCTCTTAATAAACGGTGTTAGGAAAACTGGATCCATGTGCACACTGAAGAAAGAGAACCTCTTAAGAAACAGTGTTAGGAAAACTGGATCCATGTGCACAGTGAGGAAAGAGAACCTCTTAATAAACAGTGTTAGAAAAACTGGATCTGTGTGTGGCATGAAACTGGATCCCTATTTCTCACTCTACAAAAATCAATTAAGATCTTAATGAGAGACCTAAACTTACTGGAGAAAGACATAGGGAGAATATTTCAAGATATTATGGACTGGTGAGATTGCTTAGAAGTTGAGAAAGCAAACCATTCCCGTGTGAGACCTGAGTTCGGTCCCCCATGTCCAGTGGCTCACAACCATTTGTCACGCCAGCTCCAGGGAAAGCTCTGCTCTGGGTTCCAAAGGCACATGTATTCACATGAACCTGCACACAAACAGACACACATACACAGATACACAGACATACAGACACATACAAAGACATGCAGGCATACACACAGAGACACAGACACACATGTATCCACACAGAGAACCAACCACAATTAAAAATAATAAAAAGCAAATCTTATAAAACATGCTTTTCAGTTAATAGAAAAGAAAAATAAATGGAAAGTTTCACAATATGAACTACTGAAGATGTATTTATAGAACATGAGCCTTAAATGCTTTTTGCAGCTGTCCTATCTAAGGTCATCATAGTCATGTTTTTGTTTGACTGTTCAGCTCCAGGTTTTAAGTTCCCTCTCTATAGAAATTACTAAATTAAATTGGGGAAATATGAGGTGGCTTAAGACATTAATCTTTAGAATCAGTGCAGCTCAATAGAAGCAATGAATACAAATGCCCTACTTCCTCAGCCCTACGTCGTGATGAACAGACATTCATCTCAATTGACTTGGAAAAAGAAACCTGCGAATGTGATCTAGTGATGAAAGGAAGCTCTGGTTTGCCTTTGAAACAAGACTTTACTTTCATTTTAAATTATGTGCACACATGGTTCTATATACAGGAATATAATCTATATGCACATATATGTATAAGAATGCAAGTGCCCAGGGAGGCAAGATGACGTCAAATCCCCTGGATCTTAAACTCCTGGCAGTTGTGAGCCACCCACTGCCATGCTGGGGATCGAACTTGGTTCCACTGCAAGAGCAGTATACACTTTCTGAGCCGTTGTTCTCCTCAAGCATTTCATTATCTGACTTTCCAGAAATACTGAGAAGAGCAACAGTTGTAAAGGGAAACTCTGTGGCTACCCTAGCTGAGGACAAGTGGCTCTTGGCATTGTTCAACATTGTTTTTGAGGTCAAAGTTGGACACCACTGAACCCATATATCAAGACCCACATGCGTGTGAATATGTCTCCAAAGTCTTCACAGTTCCTTGGAATAGGGGATCCTCAGGGAAAATTACTGCAGCTCTAATGTGTCTGCAGCCTGGAGCACCAGGGTCTGGAATGCACTTTCCACACAGTCAAAGCAAACTGATAGCCTCGGGAGTCAGAGCTCTCAACACCCAGCATCTGTCCATCTGCAGCAGTCTCCTCTAGCCTTCTCTCCAGCCCCTCGTCAGTACCTTAATATGCTCAGAGATAGGTCTTCACAGAGGCGGACAACCTAGAGCCCTGTCTTGTTTTGTCTGCTTATTGTCTAGGGACGGACACGGATACTCTTATATAGAGGCTGCGGGGTGCGCTCTGCTACCGTTGGACACCATGACACTAGCAAACTGGAATGAAACTGTTGGTCTCATTTCTTGGTGCAGATCCAACGTGCTGACCATCGTGCAGTTCTGTGTCCTTTGTAACTGCCCGCATGCTGGCCACGAATCCACACTAGTGGCTGACTGTTTCTCCATCCCTTCTCCAGGGGTGGGGGAGAATCTGGGTCTTAAAATTGTCTTTTCTTGCCTTGACACTGTGCCCTAACTTGCCTTCTCCAGAGGCAACAGGGAGATACAGAAGCTCTGGGTATTGATTTCAGCCCTGGATTCCTGCCAGGGCTTTGCCATTTGGATCCAAGGCTGCTTTGGTGCAGAACTGATGGAGACAGGAAAGAGGAGGCAGCAATTGGGGAGGACTGAATCCCCCAGCTTCTTCTTTGCCTGCAGCTACACAGATCTACACTATGCTATAATGAGGGTTCTGAAGAGGAGACTATTTCCCATTGTGGAAGGAGAGAGATGGGGTTGGGGGAGGAAGAACTGGTCTGGTAAGGTGTGGCCAAGAGCAAAGGAAGCATTTGTGCAGCAAGAAACAGGACTGTTCCCAACCGAGGCACTTCAGATTGTTTTTCTTGCAAGACGGACATACAATATGTTTCAAAGGAACCCTATAGCTAGAAGCAAAGACTGGGCAGATTACAGCAGCATCTCCCAATTCTGCCAACATGCCAAGTAGCCCCTACCCCCAAATAAAAGAAAATACATGTCTGAATAAATGAAGGCTACCAGTCAAAGACGTGCTTGCCCTCACTATTCACTGGCTAGCTGGATAGCCAACATGAACCTCTTCTCTCTTTTATTTATTTATTTATTTTCCGAGACAGGGTTTTTCTGTGTAAGAGTTCTGGCTGTCCTGGAACTTGCTTTGTAGACCAGGCTGGCCTCGAACTCACTGAGATCCGCCTGCCCCTGCCTCCCAAGTGCTGAGATTACAGGTGTGTGACTTCCAACATGGATTCTTAAATTGGTCTTCTTGAGCCCGATTCTAGAAAGCATCATTAAGGCAGGGCTGCCTTAGACTTTCACCTCAACAAGTTTCACTCCAGCAGGCTTCTTTCTACCTATGTGACAGACAGACTGCTGGTGTAACCCACTGTGAATATCTGTCCTCACAGCCAGTACAGTAGAGTACAGGGTCTAGGTCAAGAATTTGCGGTTCTGAATGAACTGCTATTTGGAATTCCGCATGTAAATATGCCACAAGCAACAACATGCCATGCATGTGACGGTCATTCTATAAGAATATGTTGTCAGGTGAAATCACAACATCCCCAGTTTGTTTGTTGTTGTTGTTTTTAACACAACACACTGCAATGCTCACATTGCCTGACCAAATTGCCTGACCACATTTCTCCTTGTAGGGTGCATTTCAAAACCTAACCTTAGTATCAGCTTCGCCCCATCTCCAACCACACTTCTGACCGATCTCTTGATGTTAAAATTTGTTTTTATTTTATTCATTTCAACTCTTTCCATACAGAGAAATTTCAAATTTCAAGATGTATAACAGAGTATAAAATGATATTTGGTGTGATAAAGGCCAATCCTACCCCAAGATTGCAAGTGCTCTCAGACCTGGTTACTCATCTAAATGAAGAAAGCGGGGCTCACAGTGAGCCGAGAAACACAGCCCTTAGCATGCACTGGCACCTGCTGTGCAGGGCTGGCAGAGTCCTCCTGCATTAGGAGCCAATAAATATTTTGAGATCCTTTTTCCTTTTCTTCTGCCTTCTTTCATTTCTTTTGTTCTACTCTGCCTCCCCACTGATGGAATACTCACATACATGTCTGTATATGTGCACTCATTTACATGTTACTCGTGAACACTTCTTCTGAACATTCCCGTTTGTAAAAGCTCTGCATGGAAATTCTAGAATGGAACACCTTCATTTTCCAGATCACTTAAAGAACAATTAGGTTTTCTTTCATTTATACTGTGTACAACGACTCCTTCCTGCTTCTTCTAAAGGTCACATCTATCTCCTTATTGGTACCAACTTCATTACTAAAGGGAATTATTGATTAAATGCTATTTCTATAATGGGAGAAAAGGCCACCCATTGTTTTCTTAACGCTCACCATATACTATATTATTCATAATAGATTTCAATGGACTAGGGTCATGCGAGTCCTGTGAAAAACTATGCACCTTCTGTGCTCCAGGGAACAAATGGAAGTTCAGCTGACTTTGCCCAAGTAGAGGAAGCCAGACAAGAATTCTGGCAGAGTCCAGGTCAAGGACCTACCCGTTAAACCTACTGTGTAGTTCTCTCGTGAATCATCATCTGTTAAGTATGGAAAGTTTCATTTTACTTATTTATTCGAATGGTTTTTCTCTTCTTGCTCTTCGCTTGATGCATGATCACCTCTCGGCTAGTTCTAGCCACCCAGGCGGAGTCAAAATTGGAAGCAGGAAATACTGATTTTTATGTACCTGAGAACAAGTGGGGCACGGGGCTGGGGCTTCTAAGGGTAATCTCCCATTATCCAGCAGCTACTTTGGTGTTAACATCAGGAGAAAAAATAGTCTACTTCTTAGCAGCTATGCATGCCTTTCTTTCATCTTCATAAAACTCACCAAATACCAGCTGATCAATACTAATGAAAGCCTCCAGTGTCTATAAGGTCAAATTCATTCTCAACATCTGTTTATAAGCAACAAGCTATGTCTTCCTAACTGATGAGGCCTCTGGCTCACTCTCATTATGAATCATCGCCTTAGCTTCCCAAGGTCCATCCAAAGTCCTGACAGAATAGCAAGCCGAGCTTCATCATTGGATAGCCCGGTATTTCACAGAACTTTTCCTGGCTGCCCTGTTGCCCTTTGATTTTGCAACACCTCTGAAAACAGAGTCCTTTTAGTGATAAGCAGAAACAACCCAATACACTAACATAACATGCCTTTTTATTCCTATTAATACTGTTGTATTTTCTTTTTCCTACCTTCTGCAGGTTAAAACTGAGGAACAGCCATTTTTAAAACGAATGTTTGGTGAGCATTAAACACTCATGTAAAACGCACACTGTTATTTTCCTTTTTTGACTTTATAGTCGAAAGTTCACACATACCCAGGACTTTCTATATGCTAAATGTCCTCTTTATGAGAAACAGCTGGCTTAAAAGCAGAACTAAAGTGAATACACAAAACAATTGCCCCAAACATGATCACAGATGACCAGGATGTAGGTAAATGCCAGACAGAATGCTTGTCTGCACAGAACATCACGACGATAACAGTGCTCCTGCCACCAAAAGAGCAGAACACGCTAACTATGAACATACCCATGAGACAGGGCTCCAGGAGGCAAGCTACAGGTAGGATGTAAATATAATATTTCAAACTAACGATTCAAGCCTGTTTTTCCCCATACTTGTCTAAAATTTCTATGACTCATGGTCACATCCCAGCAAGGAAGCGAGAATGAGAAGATAAAATATAATCTCTTACAGAAGATTTCTGAACTGTCATACACAAAATGCCATTATTGAGTTTGAGTACCAAGGTGGGATGGCTGCACCCACTGTTCAGCAATTCAAGACTGGCATTTTGTAAACAAGAGAGCATGTGACAATGTCTCTTTTGCATAAATCTACTTTCATCAGCAAGATATATCCTTTCCCTTTCTGAAATCAAACTATTACTTGAATAGATATTTTTCCGAGGCAGTTACTGCCTACCTAAAGGACAGTATTTCCCAGACACAATGCAGCAGTTTGAGCCAAGTAGATACAAGAATGATATCAAGAAACTACTAGACAGCCGCTCAAAATCCAGTGGCTGGAAGGCTGAAAAGACTATGGAAGTGTTCTGTACAGCCAACATGGCTACCCCACGCAGCTTCTGCCTATATTCTTTAACACAAAAAAACATTTATTTTTGTTTGTGTAGATGAAGCTAAAACTAGGTGCTACAGAGTCAAAAAAAAAGTAAGGCAGTATTGCTGTGGGGGCTGCTTCAAAGTGAAGCAGGCAGATCTCTGAGTAAGAGCAGGTGACACCCAGACTGGCCCTGGACAAGTCCTAGTCCCCAGGAATCAACATGATGGGATGAGGCACTGGTTCTAAGGAAGCCAGTACAACTAGCTTTCTTTGAATCAAGATTTTTTAAAAAAATGGATAAGAAACCGTGGTTTCTTTTTACTTTTTATTACATGTTTTAAAACTCAAATTAATTTTCAATTTCCTCAAAGAAGAGGGACTGGTAGTCAGAAAAAAAGGAAATAAAATTGTGAACTTGAAACAGTGAAAAATCAACAGAACAAAATGGTGAACTTGAACAAACCACCCAGCTTTCAAGAAGGACCATAATTGACCTTCGTACTAAGATCGCACAAGCCTGGCAAAGGCCGAGGGACAATGAATGTATATGCGGAGAAAATGAGAGAAGATTTGCTTAGAGAAAGCAAAAGTACACACTGAAGTTTGCTTGAAACACCCTTCCAGGTGACAAAATCCACATGAATGCAACAGCATCTACAATCCAAACTGGGTGTTGATGAGGCCATGTTCTAGATGACAATGAGGAATCCCTGATCTAAGGTGTGGGGCTGAGTGGACAGACAGACCTGAAAGCTGTCAAACAGGTTATTTTAAAACATTCTTGATCTGATATGTTCACTTGTTAAGACTCAAAGCAAAGCACTGTAAATCGAGCAACTTAATCTCCAAAAGAATCCTCAAGTCCTGAAGGACAGAGACCACTCAGGTTGTCAAGTAGGCTCCTCACCTGCCTTTGGAGCTCTCCAGGCAACCTGCAGCAACCTTGGCTTGTGTTGCAGCCCTCTTTGTGGGCACGTGGCCATCTCCTATATGGGTATCTATCTCTTTCTTTCTTTCTTTTTTTTTTTTTTTTTAGTCAAGGTATCCATCCATGTTAAGCCACTGTCCGAAAGCAGTTTCTTTATTAACTAATGGCAAAAAACATATTTCACAGCATACAGAGGGGAATCCCACATCACCACCTCTGTAACAGATAGAGCCATTCCGAGTGCTTCTTACTGTGGCTGCATGAAACTGAGTGTATGCCAACTATTGCAGAACTTTGAGCCAGTATTTCAGTATCCACGACACATGTTACTTTACAATGTTGAATCTCAGAGAAAGCTATCAACCAACGTTTAACCGAACAGAAGCTTTCAGTGGGAGGACTGGAGAAAAATGATTAGACCTGTGCGGAGATAGGGAAGTGTCTCAAACCACAGGAGAGGTTTTGTACACAGACAAACCACCATTCAGACTGGATGCAAAGCAGTCACTTAGCTATCCACTGAACACATCAGCTCCTCTCCAATATCTCAGTGGTTAGTTTGGTTAACTGAGAAAAGATTTAAAGGTAGTATTAGGACTGTTTGAATATTCATCTCTTTTTTTAAGTGAGATTAGCTCTGAATGCCTTCTCTACTTACAACACAGTTATACTTCAAAGAATATTCCAGTCAGTTTCAAATTCTATATTAAAAAGCATTTTAGTTATACCTAAATGCCATTAAAAACTCATCATAACTGGAAATGCTACTTCTGAGCATTTACCCCAAGGAAACCCTAAATGGAGAAAAACACAGATAGCAGTGCTCACACCACTGACCACGGAAAGCACGGTGCCATTCAGTGTGTTAGGAGAACACATGGCTAACAAGCTATGAATAACGTGTATGCCCACACGACATGTGGCTATGGGGCTTTGTTCTGTGACCTTTCTCTCCTTTCTCCTCAGTGGCAGGCGTGGTTCATTCTTCTCTGGCCTCAGGTGACAGTGCTTTGGAGAGATGCCACCTGAAGACACCCTGACTTCCTGATGCCTCCTGGAAGCTTGTGTTTCACGGGAGAGAGAAGCATGCACTGAAGAACTGAGACATGATGGCAGCATTATTGCATCTGCCAGAGCCCCAGCAGGGATGTGTGAGAGCGTGGCAGGCTAGAGGTGGCTATGGAATAATCTGTGCAGGACAGCCCTAGGTAAACTGACAGGATTCCTGTGCCCATCACATATGGCGCCAGCAAACTGAAAGATCACAACAGCTTAGCTTACTGCAAAACAGTGGTGTGTATTAGAGGACAATGGCCGTGGGTCGCCATGCTCACTCCCATCCCCGCCCACACCCTGGTGTCTTTTCCAGGTGCTACAAGTTCAGTGTCTCCCTCCTAACCTGGGCGAGCATGGTTTCTATACATAGGGGACATGGAGTATAAAACGTTTCCTATGTCCTAGTTTGTGGATTAAGAATCATATGTGGGTTTGTTTGTTTGTTTGTTTGCCTCGTGTGTTCTGCTATTTAGTTTTGTTATTCCTGTCTTTTGCAAAACTCGCCTAATGAAGAAACTATACCTTCCTGGTTGGTTAACTGCACTGTAGTGAAGAGGGCCCACTAAAAGTAGAAGCATTCAGCAGAATCTGCATGTGTGTATGTGTAATTGAGTGCAGGTGCCATGGAGACCAGCAGAGGGCATCAGATCCCCCAGAGCTCAAGTTACAGGAGGTTTGAACCACTAGATGTGGGCCTTAGAAACTGAACTCTGGTCCTATGCAAGAGCACTACAAGCTCTTAATCACTGAACCATCTCTTCAGCCACGAGAAATGGTACTTTTTAAAAAAGGGGTTTTATTTTGCTTTAAATACATTTTAAAAATAAAATTTACAGCTGGTTAAGTTTAAACATAATTTATTTTATTTGAGCATTTCATTTAGTATAAAAGGCTTTTGTTTTAGTATTGGTTAAATATTTGGGTTTGACTATTATTGCTTTTAATAAATTGAAGGAAAAACATTAATGTTAAAAATGATCCTTTAGATGAACAGAAATCCGTGGTGAATTTCCAAAATTTGGCAAACATTTCAGGCAAAGGCAATAAGGAATCTGACTAACTCTTCTGATGCAATGATTTTAATATACAAATGAAAAATTACTTTCAGGTTCTATTTTTGTGTTAAGGGAGAAGGGAAGGCTGGGAGGGCTGAGTTCTCACTGTTGTTTTGAAAAAGTAGCATTGCACATTGGTCGAATGCTAACAAAGACACAACCCTACATTGATGTGGGAGTGTCATATATCAATCTGTTGATTTCATTGGTTAAGTAATAAAGAAACTGCTTGGCCCTCATAGGTTAGAACATAGGTGGGTGGAGTAAACAGAACAGAATGCTGGGAGGAAGAGGAAGTGAGCTCAGACTCGACAGCTCTGCTCTCTGGAGCAGACGCTATGCTCTCCTCTCCAGAGCAGATGCAATGAAGCTCTGACCCAGGATGGATGTAGACTAGAATCTTCCCGGTAAGCGCACCTTGGGGTGCTACACACATGAATAGAAATGGGCCAAGCAGTGTTTAAAAGAATACAATTTGTATGTTTTTATTTCGGGGCATAAGCTAGCTAGGCAGCCATGAGCCGGGCTGTGGGAAGAGGCCCACAGCTCCTACTACACTACATTTGTGTTTTGGATTTCTCATCGGCTTTGTAATCTGATGCGAAGTTTTCTGAAGTTGACACACCTCATTTTCTCCCATCAGTGGCACTGAGATTGAGTCCCCCTCGTGCTGCAGGGAAGGACGGAGCTCTGTATGTGGAGTCCACAGGTCTGAAGTGGGAACAGCTCATTGTGTAACTCCCACAGAGGTCACACTGGGGAAGGGTTCTCTTCAGAGTGAGAAACAGAAAAACTACCATGTAACTTATAAAAGCCATCCCCTACCTTAGAAATACCAGTTTTTCCTGTAGTGCTGATGACTTTTAGAAAAATGCACATGGTTATAAGCTTGTTCGTCTTCACTGGGCTGTAATATTGGTGCCTGAAAGTGACATGAAAATTAAGCAGACCCAGGGGCTCACAAATTCAAACAACTGGCCGCCACACACGCAGCATCTTTCTAGGCCAAAACCCAGAAAATTTAAGAACAAAATATGACTGCTATTTTCAAAAACAATACAGTTTCTGAGAGAAATACCACAATAGAGATGGTAGCGTCTTTTCTTCTGCTCAGCTTGTGGGATAAAAGCTTTCTCATGATTTATCCAGGACTGGTCTATTCAACTGAAAATCTGGGATCAAAACTCACAAGGTTCAAGGGGTTGGCAGCTGCAGTGCAGGAGGAAAGTCGCCAGGATAGGGTAGGTCAGTCCAGCGTCTGACTGCACTCAGGGGTACCCAATTCTAGTGGCAGACACAGAGGCCTGGAGCTAGACACTTTCTGAAGGAGGCAGCCACTGCAGACAGGGAGAATCCAATGCAGTCACGAACACTAGAGAGCCTGACCTCCTTCTCTCCTAACCCCAGGCATTAGCGATAACTTGATTTAAGAATAAAGAGAACAGTTTAACTAAAGCAAAAACAAAGGGAGTGAACAAAGCACATCTCGGGGCCCGCGACAGCAGCATGTGTGTCAATTTAGAATCTGTGACATGGGTTCTCCGAACTGCCTACACTTTCAGTATCATTCCTTTAGAAGTACTTGAAATACTTGAAAATATTTTAGTTGAAGAAGTCATGTGAAATGTGTGCATATGTACATACATACACATACATATGAATTTTACATATGATACAATGCATTAATTTTATTATATCTATTTATATTTAGGAAGTAGCTCAAAACTAGAAAGATACCCACTAGCTGTTATTGTTTCCAGCCCTGTCTATTTACAATGAAGCCAAGAGATGGCGAGAGGACTTCTGTGTCTCCCATGCCCTGTGGTTGCAGAATCATGGAATGGATTTCCATGAAAGCCTCTGCCACCTTTGCTTACTTGTCTCGATCTGTTTTTAATACTGTACTCAGCTGGAGAGATATTGCAGGGAGGTGGTGAGAAGGGGTACATGTAGTGGAAAGTGGGGTTGATGAAGACAGTGGGGTTGATGGCTAGTTTTAGGTCAACTTGACAAAAAGTCACCTAAGAGAAGGGACCCTCAACTGAGAAAATGCCTTCATAAGGCAAGCCTGTAGGGTGTTTTCTTAATTAGTGATTGATAGGGGAGGGCCCAAGCCACAGTGGGTAGTGACATCCCTGGGCTGGTGGTCCTAGGTTCTATAAGAAAGCAGGTTGAGCAAGTCATGGAACAAGCCAGTAACAGCACCCCTCCATGGTCTCTGCATCAGCTCCTGCCTCCAGGTTCCTGCCTGCTTGAGTTCCTGTCCTCTGGGAAAATGAAAAGTAACAGGGAGAGTGAGTGACAACGCAGATGTGACAGATGGAGAATTTTGGGTGAAGGGTCATTGTTGCCTGCCCTGACCCTTAGAACTCAGAGTACTGAGGGTTGCTTTGCTAGACTGCACAGTCGTTCAGACCAGTACCCTAATTGCCACAGTGCATGCATGCAGAGTAGTCCCGGTCGGCACAGGAAAAGTCAGTGACAGTCACCGTTGCATTTCAGAATGAGATCAGTCTAGTTCAACAAATCCTTGCAAGGCCCTAGGACATTGCAAACACTTGATGAGAATTACTCTGAGAACTGTTCTTTTTGCTTCTGTGGTGGTCCTCTGTGGGGCCTTACACCCTGGATGCCCACCTGTGCATTTCCTCTAATGGTGAGCATGCAGGATGCGAATGGAGAAAGTAAACACTTGGCTCTTTTATTGTTGAAGGATCTTAATGTAACGGATTGTCAGCAAATGTTACTCCAGTGAGAAATAACTGCATGGACTGAATTTTAGTACTGGTGCCAAGAACACAGGTAATGCATGCTGTAGGAAGTAGGAGGAGCTAAGGGACCATTCTCGCATCCAGGAAAGCAGGTGCTAACCGTCATCTAGAGCAAAGAACTGCAGCAACATGTGTACCAGGGCTTTGACCCCTGACCCCGTGAGCTAGCATTGATCAGGAAACGTTGCTGCTAGGGTGCAGCTCCAGCACACATGAAGCTAAAGGCTTCTCTGTCCTTTAGGGAAAGGACCAGATGTGCTGGTTCCTTGCTGTGTTGGGCTATGCTTGCACAGCTCTGGTAGGCAATTCCTGAACTAGAAACAGCAATAAGCTATTTAAAACTTTAGATTTTTTTCCCACGCAGTATTTTTAAGTGTTCAATAGCTAACATAAACATTTATTCTTTCACTAATACATTTTAATACCAAAGGTTAAAATTTCAAATCAACTGAATATTAAAATGAAGGAAGCCTGTCAGACCACAGAATAAAGATCTCCAAGCATCCCACAGAAAACACGTGACCAATGTCAAAAGGCAGACCAAGTCCAACGGCCGAAGAGGAGGAGGAGGAGGAGGATCCAGAGAGTCACAGCCAGGGTAATGAACGGAGGAGAAAGGCTTAGGAGCAAATCCACGTCATTTCCCAAAACCACAGCTACCTCAAAGTGCAGAGTCTCCTCTGTTGGGGCTCTGTGCACACATTGAAGCGGTACCAAGTGGCATAGTGCACACCAGCCCTGCGGTACACCTGTGTCTTCTATCAGACGCAGCTTGGTTGCTGATCCATAAGAAGCCCCGTAGGAGCTAAGCTGAGCTTTCTCCATAATCCTTCCCCACAGCTCTGAACCTGCTGTGCGGATTTTTTTAAAGCAGTTATTAGCGGTGACTAAAACTTCTAATCCTCCGTTTTGCCTTTATTAACACATGCAATTATCACGCTGTTGCA
The DNA here is from genome assembly GCF_950005125.1 of Chionomys nivalis. Classification (NCBI taxonomy): domain Eukaryota; kingdom Metazoa; phylum Chordata; class Mammalia; order Rodentia; family Cricetidae; genus Chionomys; species Chionomys nivalis. Next base: position 49,531,300 of record NC_080106.1, read on the forward strand.
TTAGGACACCGTGAAAAAACTATCCTCATCCTACACTCGCCCTTCTACAAACAATACTGCAATTATTACAGAAATACCAATTCAGCAATTTTGTCTGTATTTTACTGGAAATTACTTTAGCTATGAGGGTAATTGGCATCTTTTACAGGGTGTGAGAAACTTCAAAGTACCTGGAATGGATCCATTACTAAGGCAACTACTTAGAATAGGAAAGGAGCTTGCTTTCTTTAGTTCATTAAAGACAACGGCAGATATTCAGCTCATTCCTGGAAAGAAAAGTGGAATCAGTTTCTACGATTAATATAGCTGCATACAGAATGGGACTCTCATAACACGGGTAATTACTAAATCATTGCATACAGAATGGGATTCACATGACAGGGGCAATTTTGCTCCAAACTCAGTCATCAGTGACTCACGAGACTTTGGGCACACACAGGACCTAATACATACAGCTTCTGAGCACCCCCCTTTGACTCCCTAACACCCTCCTAATTCTTGTGATCTTTTCTCAAATTCAATTATTCAAGCTCTCTTATTTTCCATGCCACTGAGAGAAAACCTATGACGGAAGGCGTTTTTGCCGTTTCTTGGTTGGGCCTCCCCTCTGGTTTTCTGCATCCCATTGGTTCAAGGACCAAGAAAAGAGGGTGGGGCTAACTCTACTTATTAATCCGTCTGTACTTCACCAGGAATAGGTTAGAGTAGTGGCTGCCTTGCTTGCAGAACTCCCACCTAGACTGGCATGTCTCCCTCTGAATCCTGGGGTCTTATAAGGTTAATTCATTTTAACCTTCAGTGTCTGGGGTGGGGGTAGATGGTCTGAAGACCAAATTTTTTATCCATAGCATTTATTCAAAATTCCAATCTAAGCTTTAATGAGCATAAAGAGTTCCTAAAAATAAGAAATTAAATATCCACTAATACCCACTTTAAAGATAAACGAGAAAAATTAAAAGATTAGGTAAGAGAAGTCACTCAGTGACATAGACCCATGCATATAACCATACTCCCCAAATAATAAAATCTGTTTATTTTTTAATTCCCAAACATGTCCAGCCTTTGTCTGTGGTCATATGTGGCCAAGTACAGTTATGAATTTGGCCCAACACAAAATGGCAAATTTAAAATAGTATGATAATTTTAAATGATTTCTAAATAACTTGACTTGCATGGTTATTGAGCCTAAATTTTGTAGATGGGACTGTAATATGGCTCTGCAGATAAGGGGACCCAGCACTAAGCAGGGTGGCCTGAGTTCAATCCCTGGGACACACGTGATGGAAGGCTGTGGTGTATGACTCCAGCCGATTGTCCTCGGACCTCCAGCACATGAGCTGTGATATATGGGTGCTCACACACTACACACAAACAAATTCATAAGAAGATTTGTAGACTATAGCACCGCATCACAATTTGAATAGATTGGATGTACCTGGCAGATAGTTCCATTCTGGGGGTTAAATTGTTCAACAGGAAGACTGGTTCCTCTCGGGGGCAGAATTTTGAGGCTAGTCAAACTACTATCTGGTGAGTTTCGGGGATAACAGAGGAGTTAAGTGCTTGGCAGTTCCTTGTGATGCCACGGTGCAGCAGCAGTGTCTGGGGGAAGAACTGGTTCACGTTTTATCCAAAACTTTATAAAGATCAGCTCTAAAGTTCTTTTCTCTACACAAATGGAAGGTGGTGGTAGAAGATGGTCATAGCCTGTGTAGAGCTCTGGCTTTAAGTACCAGCATCAAAAAGAATAAACAACAACGAAGAAGGAGGAGGAGGAGGAGGAGGAGGAGGAGGAGGAGGAGGAGGAGAAGAAGAAGAAGAAGAAGAAGAAGAAGACAAATATCCATTTACAGGTTTATATTTTCTGAAATATTAATAGTGTTGGAAGAAATTTGATCTAAATACTACTGTGTAAACGGTATCATTTAACCTTTTATAATAAAAAGGTTTACTAATGTTATTGAAAATACTTTAATGTGTTCTTTATACAGTTTAGCTAAAATGTTAGAATTCTATTTAACATAATGAAATCCCGGAATTACAAGTAACAGCAAGGCCACTAACTCATGAAATGTAAACAGCCCAGAGGCAGCAAGCTTGGCACAAGCCAGAGCTCGGGAGTCAGACACCAGGACTGCTGTGTCATTCACCCTCTCCAATGAGTAAATGAAACAACATACCTCAGCCACTTGGCGTGGTGCTCAGCACCTCATCAGCATTCAATAACCACTAGCAGCTGTGCGCATGCTCTGGCCCTCAGCCCACACAGGCAGGGATTAGAGGTCACATCTGTCTACCTCTGTTGTCCAGCTTCTCTGTTTTCAGGGCGAGGTCAACACCATGGCTATTGCTCAACGTGCTTATTATTATCAGGAGATCTTTAGGGGCTCTAAACTAGATGGTTAGATGAGGAGGACTGGAGCAGCAGCCTCTGGACTAGCATCTGCAGGGTTTGCTCGTAGTGGAGTCAAGAAGTCTAAGCACCTAGGACCTTCCGAGCCTGTTCTTTCTTGTGTTATTTCGAGGCCACATGGGATTCCACTGACTAACACAGAACCAAAGGTATAGTTGAGGCAGTTTTCAGACGCACAAAACGGAAGGCTAGGAAACCATGGCATTTCTAAAGCATGCACCAATGAAGGGTCCTTTCTTATTTTAATTGTTCTTTTCCAAACTTTTAAACTTTACATCCAAAGGAATAATCTCAATTTGCTATGCTCTGTTCTCGTCTTTCAAATACTGTAACTGGCTAGATTCCAGATAGAATGCTTATCCTCAAATGCCTCTTAGTGAGGGCTGCCAAATTTTGTGGCTCAGAAGCAATTTAAAAGTAGAAATGTGTAGCAAATGAGACCTAATGGAAAACACTGGATGCTTCATACTTGAAAGGCCGCTTCTTTTATTTTCTGGGAGAAATGGACAAATGAACATGTGCGCATTTATCTGAACACACACAGAGACCCTACATACAAGAGAGAAAATGATAAGCCAATCTCCATGTGCCTTCTCTCAATTATTGCATACAACAATTGGCAAGGGTAAATATTTTAATATATGTGTACACACAGGTGCACACACAAGCACTATTGTGCTTTTCTAAAAAAATAAAATTTATGATGTATTTCAATAACCAACCAAATTCAATAAGTTAAGATCAAGTATTAAATCTCTTAACTTGAAGTTGATAGTCAAGGGCCATATGAAAGTATTTATGGTCGGAGATTTCACTGTACTTACAAATTCTGTTCTAGTAGAAATTATGAGCTGCTTGGATCAGCAAAAGAAGATGGTTGTTATGGAAATGGTATGAGAATGAGTGGCAGATGCACCTCAATGATCTTCCAGCCCCAGTTCCTAGAAACTGAGGTGATGAGGGCAAAGTGTTACCTTCTCACTGCATTTTAGGAAATGCAGGGGAGGAATACTGACAGTAGGAACTTCAGGTCATATAGAAGGGATTCCTATAAAGTCTGGCTAACCCCTTCAAAATGGAAACACTAGAATTTACAATGAAAATCTCCTCCTGGAGAGGTGACACCTTTGTCTTCACTGTTGTAGAACTTAGCTAACTTTATTGGCCAGTTATTCTTTTTATTTATTTATTTATTTATTTATTTATTTATTTATTTATTTATTAAAGATTTCTGCCTTCTCCCTGCCATCGCCTCCCATTTCCCTCCTCCTCCCCCATCAAGTTCCCCTCCCTCATCATCCCTAAGAGTAATCCGGGTTCCCTGCCCTGTGGGAAGTCCAAGGACCACCCACCTCCATCCAGGTCTAGTAAGGTGAGCATCCAAACTGCTTAGGCTCCCACAAAGCCAGTATGTGCAGTAGGATCAAAAACTCATTGCCATTGTTCTTGAGTTCTCAGTAGTCCTCATTGTCCGCTATGTCCAGCGAGTCCGGTTTTATTCCATGCTTTTTCAGAGCCAGGCCAGCTGGCCTTGGTGAGTTCCTGATAGAACATCCCCCATTGTCTCAGTGTGTGGGTGCACCCCTCGCGGTGACTATTACAATCAGTTTTTCACCAATGATTTGTATAGTCACAGCTACTATTGATTACTTTTCTTTTGTCATTGTAGAGTACGTATCTATTTTACACTCCAAAAGCACTTTAGTTCATTGTGTTGTTTGTCAGCGTGATCTGCACTTGTATATCTTAAAATGTTGGACTATCAGCCAGCTTTTCTGACGTGACACTAAAACATACATTCAACTCATGCTTTGCTTTTGCTCTTGGTAATAACCCTATTATCCATGGTATATTGCACTAAGCTAAGGCCCAAGTAACTGTACATTGACTAAGTGATGGGTGATCCTTTTAAAAGTACGAGACAAGAATTCGAATATCTCACTAGGAATTGTTGAATATCTTATTTGGAATACAAGCTTTCACCTTCAGCAAATTAAAGGATAATGAAAATAAAAAAACAAACAAAACAAAACAAAAAAAAGATCAAGTATTAAAATGAAATTAACAAATCTTTGTTTTGTGGGGTTAAGGGTGGGATGGTGTTTAGTTTTAAATGTTTGCATGTCTTTCTTAAATAATATTTAATTTATAAATATAATGAAACAACTTTTGAATAATAAAGAACTTATTCAAAATAATAAATAGTCAGGTGGAGAGTTTTCTCTCGCCAAGGCTTGAGGAGCACCTGGGTCCTCCAAAGCTGACCCCTGTGAGAAGGGTTGACCCCTGTGAGAAGGGTTGGTGCGAGTGTGGATCTCAACCCTCTCCTCCTCATGGATGTGTTCAGGGCTTGCAAAGGCCAAGGACCTTGCTCCATTCTGTATATATAACAAAGCAGGACTGTCCAGGCCTGTCTTCCCAGAGCTGAGAATCCCATGGGGGAAGACTAAACATAAGAACTCAAAAACACAACGGAACTATGTGACGCTGTGTGGAGAGAGATGAAGACCAAGGCCAGCAAGGCTTCTCCATCAAATCCATTGTGGGACAGGGGCTCAGCCGCACAAGAAGACGGAGGAGGAAAAATATGAGTGCAGCAGCAGAAAGGCAGGGCAGCTGGAAAGGAAGGAAGAGGGACAAAGCCTATGGGAGAAAGCAGAGGTGACCTCGGAGGACACAATGAAGCATCAGCGGCGTCTATCCTAAGGGTAATGGCAACTAGTGAAACATCTTAAGTTATGAGATTATTAGAACCGGGCACGAATTATAGGCTGCATCATTCCTGGCAAGAGGAAGACAGGATGACTGGATGGGAGGATGAAGAGAGAAAAGATGCTCACATGATCTACTGAACTGGTAATGGTGGTGGACAGTGTCTGGAGCCAAAAGCTACTTGCTTGGCACACATGATATGATTTGTTTTGTGGGTGAGGGACAGTTCAGTGTCAAAGACACTGGATTCTGGAGGGACAATGTGGTGTGTTCAGTGGTTGCGAGGACTGCAGGTACTGGGTCTAGTTTTGGATGAGCCAAGACTGATTGCCTTTCAAGCAACTGGATGATGTGTGTAGAGTCTGGAGAGCTACATGCTGAAGACTGGGCCTGGTCATTTTTAAGCATTCAGATCTATAGAATCCAACAGTCCAGGTGCTGGGGAAATGATCTATTCAAAGTGAGATGTGCTATATAAAAGACAGTTGCTAAATTTCAGGGCAGCCAAGATAGCTCAGCAATAAGAACATTGGCTTCTTTTGCAGAAGACCCAGGGTCAGTCCCCAGCACCCACACCAGGAGGCTCATAACAGTCTGTAACTCCAATTCCATTGTTTTTTTTGCCCCCTGGCCTTCCTGTGTACCTGTATGCATGTGGTACATATAAAAACAAAAAGGCATGTGTGTACTTAAGTAAAAATAAAATTTAAAAATGCAATGTTAAATTTCAAAGGGCAGGGAAAATGAATGTGTTCTGTCCATTGATTTTATACTGATGATATTCCCAAATGGCACTCTGCTCAATCAAGCAAAGTCCACAAAGAAAACTCACTTCGCCTATTTGTTGGTCTTTTATAATGTGGTCCCTGTAGAACACAGTTATATGTAACTTTGCACTGTGCCTCACACTGCATTTATGTGCAGTGGTGACACAGAGTGTGACAGAACAGTGAATAGTGGCAGTGAGTTGATCTCTGACAGAAATGAGGTTCAACTGTGCAGTATGTGTGAAGACGGAGGGTGACAGGTCATAGGTCAGGGACATGCGCTACACCCAAGAAAAGCAAAGAGCTGGCTCGCAATAGCTCAGTAGAGAGTGAGGGCATCAAGTTCTGATGGGAAATCCAGTAATAATACTACTACTAATAATAATAATAATGATAATGATGATGATGATGATAAGATAGCAAAGGATTTTAAGCCAGAACACAGAAGGAAAAAAATACATAATTGCCCCTCAATTATCAAATTATATTTGTATGACTTGATGGAACATTTTGGATTGGCAGCTGTGAGTTGTGTAAGCCTCTGCCACTAAAGGGCATGGCGGCTGCTATTGTGGAATATGAAGGGTGCTATTCCTCCTTGTGCCATGGGAGGAGGAGGCAGGATATCCAAACAGTAGGGTAGCCTGGACTACACAGACTCCAGCTACCTTCATCAGGACTGTATATTCTCTGAGCACCAATAGACCTCACTTTTATACTATTTCCACCCCTGGTCCCTGTGAAGAAAAGGAATAGGGTGCTAACTGGCACCCCCGAATCCCTCTCTCCACTTCCCTTGAGAATTTCCGAAAGAGTGGAATTTCTGCACCTTAGTGCCAGCCCTCAAGCCACACTCTGAATACGTCTGCCTCATTGTCGAGAGCTGGAGTACAGTCCCCAAGAGCCAGCAATGACATAATCTTTACGTTACGACACACCCTGTACCCCAAGAGCAGCGCCCCTATGGGGGCAATTTACACCATGTGATTCGTGTTCTGTCTACTTGAACACCCCAATAAAGGCAAGGATTCTATCTGCTTAAACATCTTCAACACCCAGAAAAATACTAGGAGTACAGTGGAACTCAGATAGTAGCAGCATGGGAATAAACTTCTCAAATGCTAGAATGCACAAAAGCTCATACCCTAACTTTTCTCCTTAAAAATCAAAGAGAAATCTCACCTTCTCAGTCTTCTTGTATAGTCTGAAATAAATATAATTAGACCTTCCCAGGGTCACCATTTTGTGCTTGGTAGTGAGTGCCCCATGGAGCTAATGAGGATAAGTGGCTCTGCCATGGATAGCAGAGCTCCCTAGTTGCTAAGCTAAGTGTCCGTGTCTACTTGTAAAGATCTGAACATCCCTTCCTGCCACTTCCAGTATGTTTGTTCTCATGACTAATTTGATGTTTCCAATATACAATAACCCGAGGAAGCAGACACGTATTTACTGGCCTTAGCGAAAGGTACATTTTGCTCTGCTTATTTTAACTCCCACCCTTCTTCTTTCTGAGTTCTCCACTACTTACAAACCTTAAGGTTAACTTAAGTGTTATTCTATTTTCTGCTGCAAACTATTATTACCAAGCACAGAAAACACATCTAGAAAGAAAATACAATCACTATGTATGCACTACATTAATTTACTTGCATGTTTCACCGAAGTAGAAACAACTTCAAAAGGTCCAGGGAAAATCTGCCATCACTTGTGACAGGCATGAATAAAATCATGGCTCCAGACTGTGTCCTTTCTTGGTGCTGAGAATCCCAATACACATTGTACCAAACAATCATTCCCTCCCTGGGGGACATTCTGTTTCACCAGCGTCTCTCTGGATAGTGAACATTTTACATGATTTTGCCTGCATCTCTCTTTCACTTCCTTCTACAGTATAGTGAGAAGAGGTGCCCGGCCATAGACATTCTCATGGTTTAGCCTGTTGGAAATGCTATCAAAATCAGCTAAAGGACCAGCCTCGAAGAACTGAAAATTGTCCTCAGAGAAGGAAGGGGCTTATGACAACTGCCTGTCACCTTAGTCAGGGTCATCCCCATGAGGAAGAGCGTCACCGAAAGGGATGACAAACGCCTATAAAGATATCCTATTTTCTGAGAATGAAGCAAACTATTTCATAAGAATCATCTCCCTCCTACAGACTCTGTGCTACTGGGGAAAAGATTTCATAATGGCCACTTTCCTTAGTGTTTATAACACATTTAATTTTTTGTTGTTGATTTTAATGTATGATAAGCAATATCCTAGTTAATTTCATGACTTCCGTTTCCCACTAGACAATTTTTCATTATTTGCTAACTTTTGTTGATTCCCCAGAAAAGCGTAAAAGAAAAGGCTTATGGTCTACACTGTCGCTATCAAATAACACTCCAGTCGACGGCTCCCGAGGCAGCAAGGAGGACGAGGGAGAACATTTGAAGAAGAATAAAAGATAAACATAAAAACAAGGAAATATGCAAACAAGGGTCCTATTATACAAGTGGCAAAATAAGCCAAACATCCCCCAAATTACAATATACTTTTCCTTTCTGAAAGATGGTCATGTTCTCATAAATAAAAACAAGGAGTTCTTACCTGTTGCTTAAATGTGAATATGTATTGTGCTTGGTGTTCTGTTCTCCTGATCTCCTATAGAGGCAGGGGATCAATCACTGGCCCCATTTTACATTCGGGGTGCCAAAGCGTAGAGACAGGATTGCCCTATTCAAGAGACCCAATGACAAGCTATGGGAAGGTCTGCTGGACTCTACAGTTACTGTCTGTGCCTGTGGACACTGTGAGGCCTTGCACCCTCAGCCTTTTTTCCTTGAAAACTGGGCTTTCATAGAAACTTCATGTACTGAGATTGGAACTAACAAGTGCCATTTTTAATTGTGTATTCTGATAGGAAAGACCAACTAGTATTTCTACTTTTAAATAATTACCACTAATACACCAATGGAAAGAGTGCAAGGCAATAAGGTATCTATAGCATTTTTTGCCTTCTAATTTCTTAACTCAATTTCTAAATCATACTCTAGTTAAGGCCACACTGCTTTCTCCTGATGGATTCCTTCAAGTGCTGCTTTGAGAAGTCACTATAGGAAAATACACACTACAAATACACACTAAAATACACACTACAAACTGTCCTGTCTCTTAAAACCTCCCATCAGTACCTTCACAGCACACTCTGATCTCATCAGCACGGGAGAGGCGGGGCTTGTGCAGCTCCTCCTGTCACAGATGTCAGCCGGAGCTGGGAGCTCAGCGGCCAGAAACAAGCTTTATTACTTTAATGAATGTTTATAGAGATGAATTAAATTAATAGCCTCCAACTCAGCAAAAGCACCCATCTATCAATCCATTGTTCTTCAAGCCTTATTTCTTTTTATCTTGAGAAAAAGAAACTATTGTGCACATCCCTGGATGCCCAAGTAGCCGAGTAGGTTGTGCTCAACTATTGAGATTGATTCCAAAATTCAAAACCTTCAACCAACCCCCAGTGTTTGCAGTTTAATTTATCTTTAGGCTAACAATTAAAGGCTTCGCCATCAAGCCGATCATCTGTTTTGACCTTAGCTTTATGCCCTGCTCTGGGCTGATAGGCATTTTTGGAGAGACATTCATCACTTTACCCATCCTTAGAGCCCGATGACTTCTTTAATCTTTGGGGTGCTCCTGGGCTGACCCCATAGGTTCACAGAAGTGATCTCCCCACCTTGTGAGGTTGGCCACACCCCCCAAATGGAGAGTGAGGCAAATGTGACCTATTGTTCTCTTCGCAAACCCAGTCCCTTCGCAGGACCTGTGAATGCATGCTGAGCAAGTAGGTGAGTAGAAGCAAAGGCTCAGTCTGAGGGCAGAACGGATCAGTCCAGGGGTCCTCAGTCACAGAGCATCCATAGTGCATGCCCATCTAAAGGGAGACCTTCTACTATCAAGGATGAGAGTACTGTCAAGGGGGTCATGCCCAGAGCCCAGCCTCCTCAGCCGCCACAGGTCTGCATTGTCATACTGCCCATGTATTTAAAGCGTGAAGGGATGTGTGCTGCAAAAATAAAGACTTTTAAACGCTCGCTCTAAAGTAAGTAAGCAAGACAAAAATGGCCTCTTTGATTCCTGGACTTGTAGGAGGGAGGAGAACTAAGAAACCAGATCTCTTTCTTTATAGATTTCATGGACTAACCAGGTTGTCTTTTAGAAACATCATTATGTTGCCCACTTTTCAGCAATAAAACATTTGAAAATATTTTCCTGGCTCTCAGTTTTCAGGAGTCACACTGAGAAATGGTGAATTGTGGGATTGATTATACTGGTGCTATACTTGGAGGTCACTGGGAAGTCCTGTTTCCTCTTTTCTGTGTTAATTAAAATCACAAATCTTAAGCCCTCCATGCAGCAATGGCGATATATATCTTCTTCATCTAGCTAACATGGTGCTTGGCACACCTACTTACCCAAGGGGTTGTGGACGGTGCAGCTAACCCCTGTGGGCTGCTGCTTTGATGGGATTATGGGAAGGTCCCACCCCAGCATCATACTGTATCTCCCTATCAGCATCATCAGCTTTGAGGAAAAGCACAAAAATATAATTCAGCCCCTGACTTCTCCTGATCAGATTCCTAAAGTCAACCGCACTCAAGATTGAAAAGCAACAAGCTCCCTCCATGATACAGCACTGTAGAAAGAAAGCCACGTTGTTTTTAATATGAGGATATTATCCATGTCTGCGCATGTGCGGAGGCCAGAGCTCAGCCTTCACACTTCCCAAATCACTCTCCTTATTTATTTATTTGCTTGAGATGGGATCTCTCATTGAAATTGGAGCTTAGTGATTTGGTTAGATTTTTCTGGACTGCACATCCAAGGATCCTCCAGGATCTACAATACTGGAATTCCAGGCACACACAACCATGCCAGCTTTTTTATATGGGGGCTAAATATCCAAGCACTCATCTTACTCGGCAAGCATTTTATCAAGTGACCTCTCTCCTCATTCCAGAAACTATACCTTTTTAACATACAAATCATAATTTAAAACAAGTCTTGAAAATGATAGGTACCCATATTTTTTATTTGTTTAATACAGATATAAATAATTGGAACACTAAACTCACAAACAAATCTCTAATTATATTTTCAAGTAACGTGATTTTCAAAAAGTAAAGCATCTGACAAAGAACTTGATAAGTTTCCCAAAATTACCTAAGATACAAAGTCAAAAAACTATCGAGATTCGGCGACAAAGCTGGGCTTCACAATTTGTACCCACTCAGAAGTGTTTGTACACACACGAAAGGCAAAACCACAGAGAAGTGTACTAAACTAAAAGAATCTTATTTTTTTCTTTTTTTCTTATTTATTAAAGATTTCTGCCTCCTCCCCGCCACCGCCTCCCATTTCCCTCCCCCTCCCCCAATTAACTCCCCCTCCCTTAGCAGCCCAAAGAGCAGTCAGGGTTCCCTGCCCTGTGGGAAGTCCAAGGTCCTCCCACCTCCTTCCAGGTCTAGTAAGGTGAGCATCCAAACAGCCTAGGCTCCCACAAAGCCAGTAAGTGCAGTAGGATCAAAACTCAGTGCCATTGTTCTTGACTTCTCAGCAGCCCTCATTGTCCACTATGTTCAGCGAGTCTGGTTTTATCCCATGCTTTTTCAGACCCAGTCCAGCTGGCCTTGGTGAGTTCCCGATAGATCATCCCCATTGTCTCAGGTGCACCCCTCGCGGTCCTGAGTTCCTTGCTCGTGCTCTCTCCCCTTCTGCTCCTCATTTGGACCTTGGGATAGAATCTTATTTTTTATGCATAACTGAGCAGAGGTTTATCTCAGAATATTGTAGGTTACACTGAGTACTGATAACATACTTTAGAATTTATTTCCAACTTATTAAAAAGTATAGAGTTATGATAAAACTACACAGCTATATTTAATTCTACAACCCCCAAATATAATGAGCAACTGAAGTAACCATATATTTTTGTGACTACAATGCCATTTTTACTTTTAAAAATTATGGATATTTGAAAAATCTATGCTGAATTTAGTTTGTAAAAATCACATTAAAAACTTGTCTAATGATAAGATGATAAGAGAGCTTTTACTTGCAACCCAACCTAGTTATATACAGACACATGCTTCATATATGTAAATATACATATATGTATATTTTATGAAATACTTAACAGGAGAAAACATGACATACACATGACAAATGCAAGCACTTACAAAAAGACAGCATGTATAAAATTAAACCATTTTTATTTTTAAAACATTCACAGATACAGAATAATGGAAATAAAATGTGGAGTTTCAAATATTTTACAACTTGAAAGATGAATTTTAGGACACATGCATATCATTCATGGTTGCTATTGAAACTAAATCACTCCCTATTGGTGAGCCATCTCTCACACTTCATACTGACCATCCTGTCTCATCAAAATTTTATTGTGTAGACACCAATCCATGTGCTATAAACAGGGAACCACATCCTAGTGACGTTTCTTTGATAGATAAATACCGCCATTACCGTCCCTTAAAATAGCATTAAGTAAGGGCTGGGAGTGGAGTTCGGTGGGAGAACACTCGACTAGAAGGTGATGAAACACCATGACGGAAGCAACTTGGGGAGGGGAGGCTTTATTTTTGCTTACACTTAACATATCACTGCTCACTATCTAAGTCAAGGCAGGAACTCAAACAGGGCAGGAACCCGGAGGCAGGAGCTGAAGCAGAGACCATGGAGGGTATTACTTACTGGCTTGCTCCTCATGACTTTCTTTCCTATAGAACCCAGGACCACCAGGCCAGGGGTGGTGACTCACAATGGGCTGGGCCCTCCCCCATCAATTACTAATTAAGAAAATGCCCTACAGGCTCCCCTACAGCCCAGTCTTATGGAGGCATTTTCTTAACTGAGGCTCCCTCTGAGATAACTCCAGCTTGTGTCAAGTTGACATACAGCCAGCACAAAGGCCCGCAGTTTAATGTCCTATGCCAAAAATTTACAGTGGTTAGAGATTTATTATGTAGATCACAGGTCTTAAGATATCAACCATGCAGATACGCCAAAAATTATTTTAAACTTGCATAACCTTGTAAATACTCACTCATATTTTAAAAAGGCACTACTGGGGATGCATAAGAAGAAATAAATTTCTAACTTTGTACGGATGTTAGCACTCTGTAGAAAAAAATAACTGACAGGGCACATTTGAGTTTGGCCCTGAGCCACGTGTTCTAAAATAGCAGGACTCTGACTCCGGCATGAGTCAGGACAGCTGACAATTAAAATGAAATATAGACTTTTCTCGCTGTCATTGTTGGACAAAGTGTCTGCAGAAACAAGTTCATGTAATTATTTTTATAAGAAATATACAAATTTTCCACATCTAACTATAAAAAAATTACAATGACCTTAACTAAGAATATTTTCATTTTAGATGTATAAAATTAAAGTTAGCTAAGAGCCAGAAAAATATGAATGAACTGTGAAGAGAACATTACCCCCAGAATTAAGAAGATGATCTGAAAATTTTATGCTCAGTTTGTGCCATCTTTTACTTCTGTCACATGACTGATGCCACCAAACTCTTTCAATGAAAGGAAGGGAACAATAATGTCTACTGGAATGAAGCAAAATTACCTGGCTGCTCTAACCTGTCCTTTGTTCCCCTCCCCTGCTCCGTGTCATATTTCACAAGGTTTCTCAAGGTCAGTGCACATACTTCCAGGGAAAATGATGTGTGCATGGAATTAGAAGTCAGAGGGGGAAATTGTGGCACAGATTTCAGATCTTTTACTTTTTGGAAAAGTCTGCTTCAAAGATGAACTGAAGCTTCATATATATATATATATATATATATATATATATATATATATATATCCCACATACTTATAAGACCAGCCTCTATCATAAGATGTATGTGTGTGTGTGTGAGAGAGACAGAGAGAGAGAGAGAGACAGAGAGAGACACAGAGAGAGAGAGACACAGAGAGAGACAGAGAGAGAGAGAGAGAGCGAGAGAGAGAGAGGGAGAGAGAGAGAGAGAGAGAGAGAGTGTGTGTATGAGTGTGCGTGCGCGCACAGGAATCCAGAAGACAATCATTGGCATTGCCCTTAGGTGCTACCCATATTTTTATTTGTTTGTTTATTTGTTTGTTTGTTTGAGATTGCTCACTCTATGGCCTGGTAGACTGCTGGCAGGGAAGCCCTGGACTCTCCCTTGTGCCTTGTCTCTGGACTTTATCCTGTCCATCTTCTCTGCCCATAGTACCTCCTCTGATTCTGTTGTGGGTTCATGACTGTTTAGCAGGCATGGTGCTGAGAAGGAAGCTTCCCTGAATCTCTCAGGCGATGCCACCTCTCTCTTCCTGGGCACCTGAGGGCAATGCCGACACACCTGCCACCTTGCACATTCCTCTCCCAGGGGAAAGGCATGGCTGAACACTCAGCTTTCCTTGCAAACCATTGACAAACAAGTGCTCTGGAACTGGCAGCCAGTGGAAGGCCCTGGGCACTAGGAGGGTCCTGGTGAGTCATCTGCTAACAGCCGAAACAGTGCTGTGATCAACACTCAACACCAAAGGGTGTCTAAAGAAAACAATAAAGTTTTGGTTTTGGAGGTCATATCCTGGTCCAACTACGTGACCTTGGTCAAATTCCTTAATCTTTCCAAACCTATTATTTCTTTGTTTTCAAAACGGGAGCAGGGCTGGGGCCCACCACAATGGCTTCATGAGCATACACTAAGAAGCCATGTGCAGGTTTCTGTCAAGTATAGACTTCATCATCCTGGTATTGACCAGCGTCCACAGCCATCAAGCCTTGAATATGAACCAGGTATGTATCGGACACTTAGCAAGCTCAGGAGCATAAAAAGGGACAGATTGAAAACTTCATATATATAAGATAGAGGAAGTCACTGCAAGAAGGTATGAGCTCTGTAACTTTGAGAAAATTCATTCAATACATGAAAAAGTAATTTGATGGACTTACAATACTCATGGAAACTAAAGTCAGCTATGGGTGTTCAAATGAGTTTGTTGCTATTAAACTGTGTGTGAGTGTCTACATATGCATGTACAATAAGTTTTGAAGAAAACTCTATGGGTATGCCAACAGGAGCATCTCATTTAAACCTATGCGATGGTGCAAGGCCCTCAGAGGGAGGAAAGGAGTCTGGAGCAGTTCCACCAGCAAATGTGCTCCGTCAATGGCAACCCGACAAGGAGGTAGGCTGAGAGTTCAGAACAAAGCTATCTTTCATAAATTCAAGCCTGTTGAAGAGATCCTTGGGCCCCATATGTAACTATGACATTCCATAGTCAAAAAGAGTGCTTCTTCAAGTAGCCTAATGTGTATGGCACACATCCCAAGGTCAGATTGATTTTAAAACATCCTTTCCCTTTAGCTTGTGTGTATGTGTGTGTGTAAAAACAGTCTTGTTACCAAAACCAAGTCTCACCTTCCAACAGTTCTCTAATGCAAGAAACCCTTCATTATTTCTAACCTAGCACGCCTAGAGGTAAAATTCTGGCGCAGACCTGGCTGTCTGTGATTGCGGGGCCCTTCCAACAAAGGCTTAGATGCTCAAAGAAACACACACAGAAGCAGGCTGAGTATAGGTGTATGTGTGTGATGAACGCTTTTGAAGAGAAGGCCACAGCATTACAGGTTCCTCAGACACACAGTTCTGGGGAGGGGGAGAAATTCTTCAATTACCCTTTAGTGAATTTTGTGTGTTTGCAATAAATGTGCACTCATACATGTTCTAAAATCTTTAATCTCAGAGAGAGAGAGAGAGAGAGAGAGCACCCCAAGACTAATCTGGAGCATGAACAGGTAAATCCTAAACGCTTTGGGAAAAAAAAAATTTTAAATTTCAAGAATGATTCTTAAATTTTCATTTATAAACCTTTAAAATCTGGATTCTTTTATATCTATGCTAAAAGCATCACCATAATCTGTTGAAACCATTTATTCTACTGAAAAAGTGTCTATGCCTTTAATGTCCTAATCCCCTCCTCCCCATAGAGGACTTAATCCTTTATCTAACATACAAAGCAGAATACCAGTGACCTGAAGCTAGACAATCATCACCCGTCAGTCACTAGACCATCATCAGCATCCGTCAGTCACTAGACCATCAGCATCTGTCAGTCACTAGACCATAAGCATCCGTCAGTCACTAGCCATAGAATGGTAAGCATAGCACTTAACTTATAAATTCAGAGAGAGGCAAGTAGAAAACATTGCTGTGATTTCTAAACCGAATCTTGTTTAGAAGCAGCGAAGCTACCTTCTGGCCTCTGTGTTACAGTAAGTACAAGGGAGCCACCACCAAAGAGCCTTCTTTATTATGTTGACTTTTTTTCTGTTTAACAATCTCCATGATTGCATTTCAAGTATAATTATAATTATAAACTTAATTATGATTTTTGATGAAAACACTGGGTTAGGAAGATGGGGTAGGACTAGAGTTGGGAACCTACTTAAAGGCAGTGATAACAGATCTGTAATTGCAGATGAGAGGTAAGAAAAAGGAATCTTGAGAAGCACACTGAAGATGTGACCCAGAGTATGGGGAATGG
Organism: Chionomys nivalis; assembly: GCF_950005125.1. Taxonomy (NCBI): domain Eukaryota; kingdom Metazoa; phylum Chordata; class Mammalia; order Rodentia; family Cricetidae; genus Chionomys; species Chionomys nivalis. The sequence goes on from NC_080106.1 coordinate 49,547,778, forward strand.
ACATGCTTCCCTGCCCCCAACACAGTGGAGGGCAAGGACCAACACCCAAGGTGACCTCTGTACATGCAACAGGAAGCGCTAATGTGTGTGTGCGGGCGGGTGTGTGAGTGTGTGCGTGCACGCGCGCGCGCGCACACACACACACACACACGAAACAAAAATATCTTCAAGCAAAGATCATAAGCTTTGGAAAATCCCGGTAAGATCCTATTCCTGCAACCACACTCGACATTTGATGTGAACTTTCGCTTCATTTACCTTGTACCTAGCTATATTTAAAGAAAAAAGCTGACAATTTGAATGTTTATAATCTGAATAACTTTTTTTTTAGGGTAGACTTACTACATAGATGGTTCTTAGATGTTCCTAATAGAGGCAGGATTTAGCACCTACAGCTGGCAACATCCACTTGAAGCCCACTTAGGATCTGCGCCATCTCCGAAACGAAGGGAAGGATTCTAATGGTCTCTGGTTCCACCACTCCAAATAGGCAGACTTTTCAAAGGAAATTATAGTGCAAGCAAATGAATAACAATAAATTTTATATGTGCTATAAATTATTTATCACTATGTCTTTTCTTACTCTGATGAGTTCAGAGTTTTTTTTTTTTGAAACAATAGATGCTGGAATCAATGGAATCAGAAAAGAAAATGGAGCGAAAACTTCTTACGTTTGTCATCCCTAACACTTTGAAAAGCATGGGAACCTTGTCACATATTCACATACACACAATAGTACTGGTAATCGAGAAGTTTAGCTAAACCTTCAATTTAGGAATTGATAAACCTTATAAAGATGGTGAAGTTGTATGCCGAGGGTGTGAATCTCTACCCCCAATGCCATCCTACATAATCCACCAGAGGCTGGGGGCAGTGAGCAGTAGGGATGAGAAAATCAGGAGGATGGGTATGAGTGAGGCCTTGGGGCAATGTGTCATGGGGATGGTCTCGGGTTGCCATGTCTGAGAAAGGAGTAAGGTGGAGGAACTGAGCGCAGATTCCCGTGTAGAGGCGGAGTATATGCTGGACTTGCCAAGATGGCCTGCTTCAAAAGTACAGAATGCTCAGCCTAAGCTGTCCGGTAAAATCTTGGTGACACAAGGCATTCTTCATGTCATTTTGCCTTACACCCCAATATCATTTTTCCTATTTAGCATGAAGCATAGTAAAGATTTAATTTAGAAAAAATTAAAAATAATTATTTAATCAATGCAAATTATTTATATATGCCTGCACACACATAAGGGCATTACACATCTGTTCTTTGCCTTACAGAACTGTCTATATTTTCTTCTTTAAACCAAAGTCAAAAATACATCTGAGCTGAAAGTGGATGAGTGTAACACTGTCCCGGGTCCACACTTGGTGATGGCAGAAGTACCATAACATGCTCTTGGGCGACCTACAGCAAACAAGGCCAAAGCATCGCAAAGCTGTGTGACATTAGAATTATATATTCTGTGTAATGTACCTGTGTTCTGCTAAAGGAACTAAAAAAGTTCTAAAAGCACATGACATATTAAAAACATTATTGATTTCTGTTTGGATTTATTTAGAATGTGTTTAGGTTATAAACAGAATCGAGCTTTCAAATCACTGTTTGAAGTGTATGTGTGTGTGTGTGTGTGTGACAGAGAGAGAGAGAGAGAGAGAGAGAGAGAGAGAGAGAGAGAGAGAGAAGCTGGGAGAGAGAGAGAGAGGCTGGGAGAGAGGGGCTTAGGATTTAACCCACAGATCTGCACATGACATGCAAGCACTTACCACTGACCTATACCCTCAGCATTTCAAACATGATTGCTTAGATTCTGGAATCTTCTAATTCACATAACAAGTTAAATTAAACTCAGTGCTATATGCCAGGTATAAAGAGCTTTTACGTAGGTTTTCATCTTAATTATATAATGCTAAAGTCAATTGTTATGTTTCATATATACTAACAAAAATAATAATGGTGGATTAGTTAATGAATTTACACCCAGAACATCTGGGTCTTCATGACAACAGGATGTGTACACGTGACCACGGCTGTCGCCTTCACAAATGGCATCCTCAGATGGTACACCAATCTCCTTGTGGCATCAACACCTCAACACCTTGAATTGTATTTTTTTTCCCTCCCTTCCACCAATTTGTCACCACCTCGAGGCAGAAAGCACAGTAAAACGCTACATTTCCATGTTCCTGGTCAACAAAACATACTGTGTACATGCATCGCATCTAATGCCACTCCAGTCATGTTCAGTGGAGAAATGTGCTCTAGGAAGGGCAAATGGTGAAGTCTGGGATCATCCCTAGGTTAGTGATGCATGAGGCTATTCCATGAAATTTTAGTATGTTAAAGAGTAGTGCATATAAGCTTCTTTTCTCATGAAATAATAACCAATTAATGTATTACACATCAATGCACAGAAAGATATAGATGCAGCTTTGATGACAGTATAGTGTTAAACACCATATGCCAATTAACCACAGGGATGCATTCCGAGAAGCACGTCATTAGGGATTTCTTTATCATGCAAACATGAGTGCGCGTGTATGCAAACCATGATAGCTACATCAGCACTATGTGATATCATCTTATGGAAACCACTGCCACACATATGATCAGGCATGTTGACAGAAATGCTGTCATGTATTAGTTACAGTCTATGCCAACCTCACCATGAATCTCTGATTAACACAAACAATGACCTGTTTATTTACCAATGATCTTGCAGCAGAAGTTGAGTGTTTAAGAAAAATGCAAAGGTAATATAAATCAATAATAAATTATAAATGAAAATAGGAGATCTCGGGGGTAAGGAAGATGACTCAGCAGGTAAACCACTTGCTGCACAAGTATCAAGGCACCCAGAACCCATGTTAAAAGCTGGGTAGGAGCGGCAGCATGCCTGTAGTCTTAGTGTACTCCAGCTAGAGAGGGCATTCTCAGCAAGCTAACTAGTTGTACCAGCTAAAACAGTGAACTCCACATCAGTGAGAGAACCCGCCTCAATACATACAGTGGAAGATGTTTGAGGATGATGCTGACATCATCAGCCTTGGGCATCCATGCATACAGGTGCACCTGCACACACATGAATCACACACACACAAACATACACATATCCCCCAACATATACCACATACCCTGAAAAAAAAGAAAAGAAAGTCTAACTTGGAGACTTAGAGGTCTGTACTTAGAACCCCATATTAGTTACTCAGAATCAGTTCAGATATAGAATTCTCAATAGCAAAGTCAAAAGAATCTCTATGCCATGATGCTATTCTTTTGTTTCTGTAACGTGATTACCATACTGCCAATGGAGCAATTTGCCTTGTGAGCAACCTTGGCGGTGAGGACTGACAGCAACTCTTAGCAGCAGCCCAGGTGAGCCCTCGATGGGAGAGCCACAGCCCCAGGTGAGCCAGCAATGGGAGAGCCACAGCCCCAGGTGAGCCCGCAATGGGAGAGCCACAGCCCCAGGTGAGCCAGCAATGGGAGAGCCACAGCCCCAGGTGAGCCCGCAATGGGAGAGCCACAGCCCCAGGTGAGCCCTCGATGGGAGAGCCACAGCCCCAGGTGAGCCAGCAATGGGAGAGCCACAGCCCCAGGTGAGCCCTCGATGGGAGAGCCACGGCCCCAGGTGAGCCAGCAATGGGAGAGCCACAGCCCCACGTGAGCCAGCAATGGGAGAGCCACGGCCCCAGGTGAGCCCGCAATGGGAGAGCCACAGCCCCAGGTGAGCCAGCAATGGGAGAGCCACGGCCCCAGGTGAGCCCGCAATGGGAGAGCCACAGCAAGCCCTGCTCCACAATAGCTCTGCAGGCTGCTGCCCTCACAGAACTCAGACTGCCTCAAACATATGCAATTAAGAGGAAATCATGGGTTCTGATTTTTTTATAGTTCTTTTTATTATTATTATTCTTTTTTAATTAAAATTTCCACCTGTCCCCGTTTCCCATTTCTTGCATATCACCTTAGAACCTTCATCTGGCGATGGGATCTGATTTTAATCGTGGTTCTGACAGTGTATCATCTCCAAACTAAATCTCTGTGGTAGACCATCCATTCAACTGTTAAGTTGGGTTTAATGTCCCTGGTCCCAGGACTATGGCAGAGGTGGTATCCTCACGAACTGCTGAGCTTTCCCTCCTCCTTTTACAAAGTTCATTTTTATATTTAAATCTTGTTGGGATCTTGCTTCCCGTGTTCTCGACATACAAAATTATACATATACAATCCCACTAAAATTGAACATGTGGAGACTGGAGAGACAGCTCAGCAGTTAAGTGTACTTGTTGCTCTTAGAGAGGGCCCAAGCTCAGTTCCCAGCACCCACGTGGTGGTCCACAATGACATGTAACTCCAGTGCCAAGTGAGTCAATGCCCCATCTTCTGGGTCTCCTGGGCACTGCACATATGTGGTACACATACATACATGCAGGCAACACACACACGTACACACATGTGCACACACACAAAATAAATAAATCTTTAAAAAATTAAATTTAACATGTGGATTTCCCAGGAAATTTAGGGAATGTTTTGTATTCCAAGGCTAGAATGTCTATACTATTTCCTTTTATGAACAGTCTGACCTCCTACCCCTCTATCAGTTGTTCTATAATGTCCATTCACTTATAGGACTGCGTATATTAACTTCTGACATCAACTACTTCCAATTTACAGAGTTGCAGACATCCTGTATGGAATCTGTAGCAGTAAAGAAAAAATAGACATGGTTCTACATGCTACGGTGCTGGCTACCCAGGAACTAGAAACAGGAGACCATTGAGCCTAACCAATAATGGTGAATTGTCCTAACTGCTGTGGAGTTACTCACAAAGGACATCAATTCCATAACAAGAAAGCCTGGCTTGGCAGAAGGGTAGGGAAGTATGGGGAAGGGTTTCTGAAGGGAAATGGAGGAGTCAAGAAAGAACACCCTGATGGCAGAGCCAAGACCACCACAATATTTCCACTTTTAACGTCTTCAGTTTTCTCCGTGATCAATGGAATATGGTTCAGAGGAGTCCAGACTGCAAGGCAGACAGCCCATCATGAAGCGGTTATCACTTGTACAGATGTGTCATCTTCAACTCTCTCCCCAAGGAGCAGTGTGAAGACAGATGACAATGTCCTTGGTGACTACAGGGCTGGTCAAGGTGCCGACTGACTTTTCCCTTTCGTCCCCTTTCTGTTGTTAGTTCTCTCAAGAGGCATTTGTCCCAAGGCAGAGTCCTGATTTTCTGGGGGACAGAGATCTGACACATCCTAACTCACCTTCCTGTCATTTTCAGCCACCGATCACAAAAGACATTATAAGCATGGATATATTTCAGAAGTCAGGAGGAGTTTTCTAAAGGAAACTCCAGCATTAACCATCATTTCTGAAATGTAGGTTCTTCACATATTCCTAAATCAAGTGTCACCTCTAACTGGAAGTGCAGTCACCTCCCAAAACTTTCAGTCTCAGATACCAGTTACAAAATGAGTTGTGTAGGAGGGATAGAAAGGGACGGACAATGTCTTACACTTCAGACTTTATGCTTAACAAATTTTCTTCAGTAATTACATTTTAACTCCATCACACAGCCTTATCATTAACTTCAAAGTTGAATCTGAGGATTTTAACTTCTGAGAGATGTGACCATTTAACAAGCTGCCAATCAGCTCTAGTTTATTAATCTGTCCATAACTAATATTCATGAGCTACATGACGTTGGCCTAGAACGTAAACATTAATAAAGTACTAAATGTCTTCAGTGTGTGCTCAAAATGTTCTTCCCTTTCTTGGATTTGTTGATTTATGAAATTATTTAACGAATAAAGAGGTTTCACCAAACTCATGGCATTCATTATTTTACTCTGCTCCTGCAACCAAACACAAAATAAGAAGCAAATTAAGTTTGGCTTCCAGGATATAGCTCACCAAGGTAGGGAAGCAGTTGGCTTCATGATATACATTTGGGACTTCACCTTCTTAGATCTTGGAAGCAGCAGAAGCAGAGGCTGGACAGGCAGTCTAGTGTCCCACTGCCTCCCATGTGGCTCTGTCTTATAGGTTTCACAACCACCCCAGAGGAGTACTAGGAGATGGGGACCACGTGCTCAAACACACGACTGTGGGGCATTCGATAGCTCCAACCACACTGCCATCACACTTCGGTTTGCTGGGAATGAAGCGCTCACTTTCTCGGAGACTTTACATCATGGGACATTGTTTTAGGGATACTAAAGGCCATAAATTTAGAAAAAATTAGTAAACATAGGAACCAAGTGTAGAAGAAGTATTGAGAGGAAAATAATCCTCTCCGCCTCCACGAATGGTAACATTAGCTATACTGGAACCGGCGCGGTCCTGGAGTCATTCTTTGTAAAGGGGAATGACACTGAGCCACACTGAAATGATTTACATTAGATGCTTCATTTACAGTCTTAATAATCCTTAATAATTCACACCATGTCTAACAAAGGAAAAAAATCTATTAAATAACACCTTCAGCATGTATAATCCAACACTTTCAAAGCTACTTCCCTCGTCTTGTTTTTACAATGATCTTAGAAATGGATGGGTATTACCACTGTGTGGCATAATGCCACACATGGTCTGGCTACCCATGATCACAAGCACCACCTTCTCTGTCCCCTGACCCATGATTTCTTAACAGTGTTTTGTGACATGGATCCTCTATGTGTGTGCATGTGTGTGCACACATATTTGGGGCCCAGAGATCAATCTCGTTTGCTGTTCCACAGATGCAGCCTACTGTGGCTCTCCCCCCCAACACACACACACACACACACACACACACACACACACACACACACACACAGAGGCAATGTCTCTCTCTTGGTCTGAAAACCTTAGTAGGTTTGGTTGGTGGGTCATGAACCCCAGGGCCCATTGTGTCTCTGCCTCCCCAACATTGTGATGCTAGGGTTATGAACACATGTCGCCATACCCAACTTAAAAACATATAATAAGAACTCCCTGTTTGCATAAAACATATTTTGATCCTATTCAGCCCCATTCCTCCAAGATCCACCTCTTCCCAAATCCATCCCCCACCTTACCCCTACATACTTTAAAAAATTATTTTTAAAAATAACCTACCAAAACCAATTTATATTGTAAATATACTAAACCAATTTATGTTGTCTATGTACTCATGGGTGTGGGGCCATCCACTGGAGCATGACCTAGTACCAAGACAATTTGTTCTTCCTTCCCAGAAGCCATCAGCTAGCAAGTGTCAACTAGGGGTGGGGTTCACGAGCTATCATCCCCTCCTGGAATCTTTACTGCACTTTCAGCGTAGTTATGTGAATTACAGAATAAAATTCAGATCCTAATGCTTACAAGGCAAACATTTTTTTTTTTTTTTTTTTTTTTTTTGGTTTTTCGAGACAGAGTTTCTCTGTAGCTTTGGAGCCTGTCCTGGAACTCCCTTTGTAGACCAGGCTGGTCTCGAACTCACAGAGATCCGCCTGCCTCTGCCTCCCAAGTGCTGGGATTAAAGGCGTGCGCCACCACCACTCGGCTCAAGGCAAACATTTTTAACACTTTGATGAGTGAGTCATAGGTCCAGATCTCATCTGGAACGTTTTCTGCAGCCTATTGGTACCCATAGATCCAAGAAAGGAGGCTAAGAGGAGAGAGAGAGAGAGAGAGAGAGAGAGAGCATGTGTGTAACTACATGACATAGAAATCAGTAAGACTGGCAGTAATCAAAATATTGTGACATAGTAACTGTTTTATTAGTATAGTAAGCAACAAGATCTAGATGTAATTAGAATTCTGTAGTTTTAAAGTAGCAATGGGCTTTAAGGTTGAGAGGATTTCTACAAGTGTAACATGACGTGAAAACACACATGTGTTCTAGAAAAGGCAGAGCGATGAGTTTTGTCAAATGCTATTCTGGCTTACATCCCATATCGATATTAGTGAAAATGAAAGAGCAATAGTTTCTCCACCCGAGTTAAACAATTATTAGTGTGTTTCAGTGTATGACAAAAGCTGTCTTTGATGACCAACTCTAAACACCAAAGAATGGAATTCCATAAAGTTCTATTTACCAAGTTCACAACTTTCGTTTTCAGACTCCCACCTGATCTTCACACAGAATCACCGGAATGGTCTGAGGGAACACGGGACTTTTAAAAACTTTGTCTGTTGAAAACATATAATGCTTGGCAAATTAATTTCACCTTCTGCATCAAGGAAGATGATAGTATTGTTGTCTCACCCACAAGGCTCTGAGAGGATGTCGCCTCCCACCCTTCCTCCAAGTCCCTCCACTCTACCTTCCAGTCTGTACACTTGTGACCTCAGAGCTTGTGTCCCAGCTCCGGCGTAACAATGCTGTCTAGCGCACTATGATTCCTCAAGCGTGGAGACCACAATGTAAGGACATTCCTGTGGCAGATACAGTCCAGCCTCTGAATCCAAACAAAGAAGGCATGGTTTTGTTAGGTGCTTGGTAGAAGTTTTAAGAGTCAAGCGCCTGTGTTCTCCTCTTCCCATGACTTTCCAGAGAAGAACAAGCAGAAACTAATTCATGCCAGCCAGAGTCTCAACACTTTTAGTTGTGGCTCAGTGTAAGGGTGTAAGTGTTGCTCAATTTAATCTCATTAGAATGTTTAGCTCCCTGCCTGCAGCTCTTCCTGTCTGGCATCTTTGAACATGTCACCTATGCAGAAGTAGGACTTACGACATGTGCATGCCTGGGATGACAAGCTTTCCATCGGGAGGAAGCATGGGGCTTCCCGGGGTCTGCCCCTGTTTTTCTGTTTCAGGAGACAGCGCTCTCAGATTTGCCATAAGTACTGACCCTCTTTTACTCCTGGTGCTTTGCCCGCACCGGGGAGCCACTGTGTCTGGCTATAATTTGACAAGTGTCAGTCTGCTTGACAGGACAACCAGACGTGGCATCTGATACCTGAAAGCTCACAGTATGGGCACAGGGTCTGGGCACAAGACTCTTGTGGAGTGCACTTGTGGGCAGGTTCTAATCCACCAGCAGCCCAACTTTCCCATGCAGCAGTGACATAAACACATCCAGTCCACAGCCATGCCGAGGGCAGGCCCAGGCCGCGGCCACACCAAGAGCAAGCTCAGGCCACAGCCACACCAAGGGCAGGCCCAGGCAGCACCACACCAAGGACAGGACAGGCCTCAGTCACACCAAGGGCAGGTCAGGCTGCAGCCACACTGAGGGCAGAAGGACAAAGTCACACCAAGGGCAGGCCAGGCCACAGCCATGCCGAGGGCAGGCCCAGGCTACAGTCACACTGAGGGCAGGCCACACCGAGGGCAGCAGGACACAGCCACGCAGGCCCAGGCTACAGTCACACTGAGGGCAGGCCACACCAAGGGCAGCAGGACACAGCCACGCAGGCCCAGGCTACAGTCACACTGAGGGCAGGCCATACCGAGAGCAGCAGGACACAGCCACACCGAGGGCAGGCCCAGGTCAAGTCAGGATTTGCCAGTTATGTGAGGGAAACACTCACGGAGGCAATTACAGGTGCTTTTCCACAGCTTTTTATTTTAGAACATTAAGATATTGTGGAAGGTATGTTGGAACAAAAATCAAATTATTGACTTTGGAATTTATTAATTTTGAGGTGATAACTCGTTCAACGCAGTCTAAATTGATATTTTTGAACAAAACCAATTTCTTTTTCTACTGACTCATCAGCTCACAAGCATCCCCACGTTTGGAAGCACAAATGATACTTCCAAACACCAGGAAATCCTGCTTTATATCGGTTTTGTCTTCAAAGAAGACCGAATGCTCTACCTGAAAAAAGCAAAAATTAAAATGACAAAGAAAACTCTAACCATGAGATAATTTAAAATGGATTTTCTAGAACATTCTAACATTGAAACATCTTGCCATTAGTTATATTTGGATTTTGTTAATAAAAAAACCTGAATTACAACAGTCATGTGACTTCCATAATTCCCATCTCTTAAGAAACTTCTTCAGGTGGTGCTTTTGTGTGGACCCTCTCCTCCATAGGGTACACTAGCCCCATTATACGTAAAGAAAAAAATCTCATAAGGAAGGAAATATGTATGTTACTCTAGGAAGGCAAAATAATATTTTGTAGTTTCAGGGCTATTTATTTACACAAATCTTCAAATAAAAGGGTTCCAGTACCTGTTTACCAGAGTCTCTGCTCTAAATCAATCAGTCTATACAACACAACAGACTCCATACAAGACGATGCATTTTTGCTCCAATTCAAATGTTGCACAAAAATGGGATGTTGGTTTGAAGGGATGGGATTGCTTCAACACGTACAAAACGCCTGTACAGTCCCAGTGTACTGTAACTGTTGCAGGTGACTCGTAAACGATGCCATAGTTTAAGAGAATGTCTGTGGCTAGACTTAGCTGAGTGGGCGAAGTGCCCACTTGGCCAGCATGGGCAACGCCCTGAGTTGACTCTCACACTGCATCTAGTGGGCACCAGCACTCCTGGAACCTCAGCAGGAGGTGGAGCCAGGAAGAGGAGGAGTTACAGACCACATAGGTTAGCTACTGAGTATGAGCCAGCCTAGGTGACAAGGGACCCGGTCTCAAAATATTTAAAAGTTTAAGTGTATTCTCAAATAAGCTGCAAAAAGATCTGCCTATTAAAATTCAGTTGGAGTTTGATATGAAAAATGTTAACGTACCAAGAGAATTCCAGTTAAGCAATCATGTATAAACATAGATATTAGCCTGAAATATACGACAGGCTGCTGGAGTGAGTGATGAGCCCATCAGCTTGAGTTTTCAGTTCATTAGCTTAGCCACAACCCCAACCTAATATCCATAAACTCACCAAGGCAAGTACAATATACCTCCTAAGTTTACAGAACTACGCAGCTTTTCATTATTCCCATCAGGAAGGATTTATGGTCAGTATTACCTTATCTCATGGGAGAAAACCAGATGAGTGTTTGAGGAGAAAATTAACTTCTTAAAAAACATTAAAAATCTGGGTTTCTCAGGTTCAAAGCAAATGTCTTTTTTTTTTTTTTTTTTTTTTAAAGAATGGAGGTTCTTAAAAAAATAAAATAAAAAAAAGAACATTCTACAAATTACCCTGTGTCCTTCACAGGAGCAGGTATGAAAGCGGCAGCCTTTCCTCTTGCTGTATTCCTTCTCCTGGATGCCTGATGCCCACACCTGGCCTCGGTTTTCCTCTCCACCCATCACTGCAGAGTTTCCCAGCCCTCTTTGCTTGGTCCTTTCCTGTGAGGTGGTGAGCCAGGCTCTCTCCTCACCACACATTCAGCTGTCCTTTCTCCCCTCCTGGTTGCCAGGCTTCCTCAGACATCACAGTCCCACAAACCCCGCTTAGCCTTGCCTTCTTGCTCGGTCTCCTCTGGAGGCTCTGAGCATTTCTGATGTGAGCTTCTGCCCCTCCCTGAGGGAGTGTGGTAGGAAGAAGCATCCTTGCAATAGTACTCTGCTCCTCACATGAGATGAACTTTAACACTAAAAAAAAAAAAAAAAAAAAAAAAAAACAAAAAAACGAGTGCAGCTGAATTCCTGCCTCATCAAAGAAGAGAATGGCGACCGGGAACCGTGCTATTTTTAGCTCCTCTACCCCACCCCGCTATAGTTAGCGCACATCGTCATTAGCACTAGTAGCCCACACTGGTATGTTTACCATAAACAAAACGATGCGTTACGTTTACATAGGCAATCCTTCTCCACGGAGCATGTGGGTAGTCATGTATTTTACACCAGTACACACAACCGCCCTGCATTCTACAGGAGGGGGAGCGGAAGCCGCAGGACGAGCCCTGGAGTCCTGAAGAGGCATTGGAACCGGGCGCTGGAGACAGAGGGTGAGGAGAAGAAGCTACGGAGCACTACAACACACAAACGAGGAAGTCCCTGAAGTGATCTCTGACCAGGAGCCTCCTTCCCTGCCGGGTGGAGCTGACAGGCCCGGTGGAGGCAGATCTGGTCTCTGCCGGCTAGGGCTGCACCAACTTCCTGTTTTGCATTGTTGCCCTTGTTACGCTCAGCTCCTTTCTAACACGCCCACTTCGTTGCCATTGACAACACTCAGTAAATATATAGTCTGTGCTTTAGAATCCTTGGGAAGCAGTGGGGCTGGTAACATTTGGCAGTTACCTGTCAGCAGGGGAAAATTTATATACTTTAATCTACTTTATAAAAAAAATAGCCCTAAATGGATCCCGAGGGCTAGTATCAGAACTGTGATTCCTCTCAGCATGGCCTGACTGACTTTGCTCTAAAGTGTTTGATAGAAAGGGATAAAATGGAGCAGGGAGATAGCTTCACTGGTAGCAGACCTGTGTCACAAATCCCAGGACTTGTGTGTGAATCCCTAGCATCCACCTCAAGGCTGGGAACAGAGATGAGCATCTGTGCAGATGGGAGATCCCGTTTAGACCGCCAGTTCAGCTGAACAGTGAGTTCTATGTCAGTGAGAGACCCTGTCTCAAAATAGAGGCAGACAGTGTCAACCCCTGGCCTCCATACATGAGCATGCACAGGCGACCACACCCCCATAGCTGCATACACCACAAACACAAAAATGAGTGCATTGCAAAACAGATAAGTAGATATAATGAAGGACTCATTAGGAAATCTATCTTATAATAGCCAAAACATGAAAAAGAAGTTAGACAGTTATACACTAATGTGTATACGCCACATTTCAATATGCTTATTCAGTCACACTTTATGACCTTTGCCCCAAAGAGCAGCACTGCCAGGGACAAAGGTGCTTTTTGGTTGTTTATTTTAATTAAGTGTCAACAATGATGAGAACTGAAGACCGGCATTCAAATATTTCTTTCATTCTTAGAGTATATCGATTATGCTCATGACTTCTAAGCCCACGTGGCCCTTCATTTTAGAGCACACAATAAATTTTCTTCATGGTGGGTGGAGTTTGTCCACTTTAGGATGCTAATTAAGTTTTTATCTAGAGACACTTACATGTCTCTTTGCTCACATTTCATTAACAGAAACGACTGGGCAGCAAGATTTGCCCTGAGGTTATGGGTCACCATTTCTACACAGGCCACAGTGAGCATGGTTCCCCTGATGGTGCTGGTGGTTGGAGCAAGCCTCAGTGTTTCTAAGGCAGTAACTTGCTCAGTCAGTAGTGGCGTATTTCACAGCATCTCTGGATGGATGACGCAGCCCACCCACCCCAGACACACCCTTTGAAGTGTTTTTCTAACAGTACTAATGGACAGTGAGATGTGTCCCTGGGAGACAGACAGCCAGTGACAGGTGCAGGACAATTGGCTACAATCTGCCATGTCATCTGACCACAGAGCATAGTGGAGCCCTCGCTCCTTGTGGCCCTTGGAGCTCCTGACGGATCATCTCCAACAAGCCAGCCGAGGAAGGCACCAGGGCCCAGGCGAAGGCGTGGAAGCCAGCTTCTTCCTTGCTGCCTCTTTATTTTTCTATGGCTCGGCATTTAGAGAAAGCTCCCTGTAAACAAGCTGAAATAATCTCAGAGGAAAAATACTTCGGTAAGCTATGAGAGGTAGCTATTCAGTTCTATTCTGCTAGAGTGCCTTTTCACCCACGAATCCAATCATGAACATGCGTGATTACAAGAAACACGTAATTAGCCTTTTCCCATGATTTACTTTTTTTTCAAATACTGTGTCTGTGCCAGTACACCTATAATTCAAAGAAACAGATAGGTCATGTTTTAGATAAACCACATGGCAAGCTGTCAAAATTCAAAGGGTTTGTAGATTTCTCCAACTCTCAAGTTGGTAGGAAGATAAAACAGACAAAAAGCAAGGGGTATAGAAATCCATATATCTGGAGGAAATCAAAGATCCTCCCACAAACTGATCTGATTTCAAAACAACCTTATCATTTAGAGAATTGGCGGCACAGGTTCCATAGCTTCCAGATTCCACAAGCACAGGGTCCGGTTTTTTTTTTTTTTTTTTTAATGTGACTTTAGAAAGAACAAAAAAATCAAAGCTTAGGGATCTTTGGGATAAAGATGTTCTAATTCTATGGCTCTGTGATATACACACAGAAGAGCATGGAATCCATCATACATAGCCTGGCATGAAATGTGAACCATGTTTTAACACTCTGCATGAGCAGGCCTTCCAGTTGCCATGCCTAAATCTCCAGAGCGGGGCTGGGGCACAATACGCACTATGGTCTGTATCTGAGATGTGCCCTAAAGACCCATGTGCTGTAGTCCTTGTCCCCAACTTGACCTGAAGAGAGGCTGGCAGGGACTTTAAGATGTAGTAATAAGAGCAGCGGGCTGCGTTCTGGCCGCCCCGGCTCCTGCATGGCTAGCTTATGCCCTGAAATAATTACACAGAAACTGTATTCTTTTAAACACTGCTTGGCCCATTAGCTCTAGCCTCTTTTTGGCTAATTCTCACATCTTGCTTGAACCCATTTTTAATAATCTGTGTAGCACCACGAGGTAGTTTACCAGGAAAGGTCTTAACCTGCGTCTGTGTCAGGTGGGAGAATCATGGCGACTGCCTGACTCCACTTTCTTTCTCCCAGAATTCTGTTCAGTCTACTCCACCTACTTAATTTTCTGTCCTATTAAAGGGCCAAGGCAGTCTCTTTATTTAACCAATGAAATTAACACAAAACAGAAGACTCTCCCCCATCATTGAGAGGTAGTAGACTTGGTGCACTGGGACATGCTTGTGAAAGACTGGGGGATAAGACTCTGTGTGTGCTTTCTCTTTTGTTCCTGGCCAGGAGAACAGCTTTCTCTGTCATACACTCCCACCATGATGTCACCACTGAAAATGGTGTCTACCAGTCATGGACTGAGACCTCCAAACTGTGAGCCAAAGTAAGCCTTTACTCTTTTTTAAGGTAGGCTTTGAAATTAAAATATAATTGCACTGTTTTCTTCCTTCCCTTTGCTCTCCAGCCCTTCCCATGCATTCCCTTACTCTCAAACTCACGGCTTCTATTTCCTTAAAACACGATGCACATGTTCTTAAATATACAAATACGACTTGCTCAGTCCTTTCTTCTTTCTAAGAGGACTTGCTCGGATATTTTGTTACCATAATGGAAAGCTAACACAATATTCAAAAGTACCAAGAATTTAGGAGACATACCAAATACACATTTTCCTTAAAACAGTGCTAAATTGAAGATGTGCTCTTTAATTCTCATGAACCTGAGAAATGGGAACTATGATAAAGACGTTGCAAGACCATAATGCTGAAGAAACTAAAGATTCAATAAATCCAAAAGTCACTGATAAAATTAACAAAACAGCAAGTGACTGAGTAAAAAATTAAAAAGAGTGAAGGGGAGCTACAACTTTTCAACAGCAACAAAGATGATTTCTATACCTTTGATTTCTTTTAACAAACACTGGTACACAAACTACAGTTGGTTCCCTACTCAGTAAGGAAATAATAGTAAATATTTTTGTTAATACATTAAAAAAAATCATGGGCACCAAAATAAGAAGTAAAATATAGCACGATGCTTTAGCAAGTGTGTTCTTTCACGCATAATGTACTAGGAAGAAGATGTATTTGCTCAGCAGATGGAACATGATGTCTTCTTCTGTCTTTAAAAACTGTTAAACCATAAATCAACCAAAGCATACGGATGTCTAGAATTCTAGAGGTCTCCTGTTGTGGAATAATGCCTTTGTACACTGTAAAGATTTGTCACTTGTATTGGTTTAATAAAATGTTCATTGGCCAGTAGCCAGGCGGGAAGTACAGGTAGGGAAACTAGACTAGGAGAATTTTAGGAAGAGAAAAGAGAGACACAGTTACCAGCCAGACACAGAGTAAGTAAGATGAGAATGCCTTACTGAGAAAGCCATGTGGCTAAACATAGATAAAAATTATGGGTTAAGTTCTAAGAGCTAGTTAGTAATAAGCCTGAGTTAAGAGGCCAAACAGTTTGTAATTAATATTAAGCCTCAGAGTGGTTATTTTCTAAGTGGCTTTGGGAACAGGTGGGTCCAGGGGGACTAGCAGGACAGAAAATATTTGTACCTACAGTCTTTTTGTGATATATTAGCAAAGGCTGACATAATTTTAGATGTAACTTTGATATCCTGGCTTAAAAAGACATATATTTGCTTATTTACATGGCTAGCTCATCTTCTCTCCAAACAAAACCCTTGGTCTAGATTACTATTCTCTTATTCAGTCTATGTCCTTAGAACTGATGGGATCTACAATTACAGCATTCCTGAAAGAGAACAGAAGCAGGAACATACCACAGACACGTTCTCAGGAACATACACTCCTGGAGGTGTGGGAAGCCCGGAGCAGTGTGTTTTGGTTCCTTCCGGTGTCTAGTGGTCTTTTTTCCCAACAGGAGGCCTCCTGACCTGATGGCACCTTTCCTTCTGCTTGGAAGCTCCCTGGTTCTTTCCTTCTCTTCCTCCCATGTAAAGAACCTCACCCATTCTCAAAACGATGTCAATCCCTGTTCTCCGGCAGTCTGCTGTACTCACCATCCCCACCTGCTGTCCCATCCACTCTCTACAAGTGTCCCCTGGTTGATGACTACCTGCGCCAGCCTACACATTCCTGTAACCTGCTCTCACCCACCCCTCTAGACCTATAGTTTCTCAACAAAGATTTGAACTCAAACAGGACAGTCTTAAAGAACATTCCAAGTGAAGTCTGGTTTGGTCACACCTACTGCCTAACTTAAATTCAGTTAATGTTGGCAACAGATCCATGAAGTAGGTATTGCCCTCAGGTCAGAGACAGGAAATCCAGAATCAGAACAGTTTCATGAATTACCCCGGGCATCCCAGCTCTTGAGGCATAGATCCAGAGTTCAAATGAGATGAGTGGCATGGGCTCTGGGCCCCACCCACCACTCTGCATCTGCCTTTCCTAATGTGAAGTGGAACCCTTACAGAGAAGATTGTGGTTGCCACCACGACATCTTAAATTGGAATATAGCCTGCTTATTTAGCCACTGTCACGAACTTCCATTGACATCAAGTGACAATAGCCCAGGAATAAAAAGATTCTAAAACAGCGGAAACTGAGGATACAAGCCGAATATTCTGAATTTAAAAATTGAAAATTAAAAGTGCACCACAATTTTGAGTTTTGCCATACTTTGAATTTGCATCTTAGTGTTCTCAACTAGTAAAATCTATAATAAATTTTCTGAAACTCCAAACAAAGTTCAAAACCCAAAACATTTGTGGTACCAACCAGACTGGATGAAGAGCACTGACATGTGTATTGGAAAACTTTAAATTATCTACCACTGCAAATTTCTACACTTACATTCAGTTTTATTTCTTAATTGGCATATAAGAATTATATATTTATGGGGTATAGTATAAATATCACACCAACATTCTTTGAATATAAATTATTTGTTACATTAAAATGTTACATTTTATCATTTATGAATTACAATTTACCAAAAAAATCAAAGTAGTCATTGAATTATGTTTATAGTCTTCACATAGAATATCTAGAAAGCATCACCATTTTAGAGATGAGGAAACTGGGCTTGGATTGATTCCCTATCCTCAAGGTCACACTGCTGTTAAATGCAAGTTCAGGGAAATATAGTCAGTTTATCTACTCTGTCAGCAGAATTAAACACAATGTCTGAAGACACTCTGAAATAAGAGATATTAGCAGCAAATGTCAATTTGATGCCTGTTGGGGCCTCTTAGTCCAATAAAACTAATTTGTATGAAAAAGTGGAGATCCAAAGAGCCAATATATTTCCCCAATGTTTAAAGTTAATTTCAATGAATCAAATTAAACACTTGTAGAGTTGAAAATGCATGATTGTTTGAAGGAAACTGGTCCTACTGACGGACAGTGCATCTTTGTAGGAGAATATCATCTGCCTGAGTTTTCTTAGATACCATCACAGACCTTAAAAAGATAGGTGTGAAAGTTATCTGATTCGAGATGCTCATAGTCTCTACTTGTAATGCTATCTGAAAACAGGCAAATTTCTTTCCCTCACATTCTAATGTTGCAGCCATTTTATAAGAAAATAGAGATTAATGACGAACATGGAAATCTGTGGGCATGGCTACTGTATAAAATAATTGTAATGTCACTGAAGTAGGCGAGAACAATTCATATAATCATGGCATTATTTTTCAAAAAAGAATCACAATGTACCATTAATTTCTACTGAGGCTTAGATGTTTTCTCTGTACCAAAAAAAAAAAATCAATGAAACTGCAAAATTTATATCTTCTGACAAGAGGATCTTGGTATTAATCTTCTGCTTCCTGGACTCTTTTGCTTCCATGGTAAGCTATCCTTTGAAAAAATACAAAACTTCCAAGTTTTCCTCCCAAATTAAAAAAAGAGAAAAAGTTTAAAGTTTCAAGAGTTACACCCCTAGAGTTGGGAGGCAGGGCCACACCCTTCACTGTGTTCCCTTTCCAATCTGCTGCAGCTATGTCAGACAGAAGAAAGAGGCACACGGGAGATGAATCTAAAACCAAGAGTATTCTAGAACACTGGAGGAAGGGAACATCTCCAAAACAGCCAAAACTCCACCAGGAAATCAGAATCCACTCTGAAAGGACGGTGGCATTAGGAGGTCCCCGGGATCCCACTAGGTTCCCAGGCATGCATCAGGAGTGGACCTCACACTGGCGAGAATGGAGCAATGAACAGGATTAGTGTCCTGCCTTCTCCATTAGGCCTCCACCCAAACAAGCAGAGGGCTATTGGGTGATTTCGGTATTGTTGTCCCCAGCCATAATTGTTTCCTTCTCTTAGGATATTCAAAAATTCTTCAGGGTAAAAAGAGAAAGTAAATAAAAGGAAGAGATGCAATTCTTGAGCCTGCCAGATTACAGTATTAAAGAAAAAAGCAAAGCAAAACAAAACAAAGAGAATCTGTGCCACAGCTTGGCAGGCGGCCATATTTACAGTAAGCTATCTGGTGTTTTCCCCAACAGAAGAACAAAGGGCTCCACATGGAGCTGCTGCGTGTGCTTCAGAGCCTGCCCAGGAAGGAATGCGGCTTCACACAAGTTTGTGACTGGTCCAGAGCTTCACCTGACACCCATGTAGCTTCCCCTTTAAACAGCCACTTACTTCACTCAGGCAAATCCAGCTATTCACTTTCTTTATTCTTCGGAATTTCAGATATTTCTACTAGCCACTTACTAAACTTAGTAGTCCCAGCTTTCAAGAACAGTCAAACCTGAAAGAGGAGCCTCAAAATGGATGCGGTAAGATTTAAAGAGTGCCCTTCCATTATATTGCCAGAAAATCTGAACAGTAAATAGACTGAATAACATCAGGAACATTATTTTGCAGTCTCAATTTTTTTTTTTTTATTTTGGTTTTTCGAGACAGGGTTTTTCTGTGGCTTTGGAGCCTGTCCTGGAACTAGCTCTGTAGACCAGGCTGGTCTCGAACACACAGAGATCCGCCTGCCTCTGCCTCCCCCCGAGTGCTGGGATTAAAGGCGTGCGCCACCACCGCCCGGCTGCAGTCTCAATTTTAATATAGTACATTCTTAAATTAAGTCTAGAATTAGAATATAAGCTGGAGTTTTATAAAGAAAATTAAAATAAGAATAACAAGTATTTTTCCCCTGCAAGTTACACTTTTTCTGGGGAATACACTTAAATAAAATGGAAATCAAAATTAGGTATAGCAGTGTTTGTGTTTCTTTATAAATACTTGAGATTATAAATTGGCTCAGGTGAGACCTTTTTTGATGTGTGTTTGTGTATTTTTAAGACAGGGTTTCCCTGTATAGTCCTGGCTGTCCTGGAGTTAAATCTGTAGATCAGGCTGCCCTTGAACAAAGAGATCTGCCTGCCTCTGCCTCTGTCTCTCGAGTGCTGGATTTAAAGATGTGGGCCACCACTGCTAGTTCTGGGTGAAACTTTTAAATATACAATTAGTAATCAGAGCCGGCCTTGGTGGTGCACACCTTTAATCCCAGCACTCAGGAGGCAGAGGAAGGTAGATCTCTGGGTTCAAGGCCAGCCTAGTCTACAAGAGTTAGTTCCAGGAAGGCACCAAAACTGGACAGAGAAGTCCAGTCTCAACAAACAAACAAACAAACAAAACAATTAGTAATGAGCTTAGTGTCCTCACAGACAACTGGTAGTAGTGGGAAAGAAGAGAATAAAAGGTAAGTAAGTATAATGTAGAAAGCAGTTCATATAATCATAATCATAATAATGTAGAGGGGAGTCCATAAAATAATAGTCATTATAATAATGTAGAGACCATTCCATATAATAATAATCATAATAATGTAGAGAGCAGTCCATATAATAATAATCATAATAGTAATGTAGAGAGGAGTCCATATAATAATAATAACAATAATAATGTAGAGAGAAGTCCATATAATAATAATAACAATAATAATGTAGAGAGAAGTCCATATAATAATACAATAATAATGTAGAGAGCCGTCCATATAATAATAATCATAATAGTAATGTAGAGAGCAGTCCATATAATAATAATAACAATAATAATGTAGAGAAAAGTCCATATAATAATAATGATGATGATGTAGAGAGCAGTCCATATTATGTGGAGAGAGCAGTCCATATAATAATAATGATGATGATGATGATGATGATAATGTAGAGAGCAGTCCATATAATAATAATAATAAGAAATAAAAATGAAGACGCTCTGCAGGGTGACTTGCAGCAGGAAAACGAGAACAAATTGTAGTCAGAAGTCTGGGGAAGGTCTTTGTAGGGTGAATCTAGGGTCTATACCTGCAAGGTATGAAGTTAGGAATGAGCCTGGGGACTTGGGGAAAAGAGGAAGCTGGGGACTTAGGTAATCATGCTTAAATACTGTGAGGTTTGCCTCAAGAGGAGGGACTACAGATAGAGCTTTATTTAAAAATAGACTTTGCTTACAGACACAAGGAGCTTGCTGAGTGACGGGGCACTGGCAGCTTGCCTGGACGCCAGGGAGAGGGCTGAGGCTGAGGCCAGTAAGTGAGGGAAGAGAGACCTTGAAGTCGGGTCCCAATGGTCCTGTCAGCACTGTAGGGTAGTCAGGATGAACTAGGCACTCAGGAGAGGGCACCCCACAGGCAGGCGGTGCTGGAGCAAGGGGGATCTACTAACTTTTAGATCAGCTCCACACATGATCTCTTGTTTCCTTGTAACAGATGGGTCCAGAAGTTCTCTCAAGCACAGGCATAGAGCATCCCAGTGCTCAGGACACACAGGGCAGAATGACCAGGGCAGACTCAGTGTCATTGAAGGGGACAATAGAAATGCAGATATCAGGAGAAAGGAGCAGAGCATCCAAATGGGATGTCCTCAAATGTTTCACTATGGCTCTACAATAGGGAAGAAGAACACTGAATGTGAAGTTGGCGTATTCGGTTTTCCTACAATTTAGTACAGACAGTTGGAAGATAAGAGTAAGAAATCATTCATGTCCACCAGACCAGAAAACACTGCAGGGATTAGCAACACTGTTGCCCAGAATAGAGGGCTCTCTCATTCTGCTGGCAAGATGGAAGCTGCACAGGAACCCTCAACAGCCATGAGATAGTAAGAGTGCACACCCAACTCTGTCCACTCATTCACAGGACTACACTCTTGAGAAACTGCACCTCTGCATACCGCACACACCAAAGAATCTGCTATTTCATGCATGATTTAAAATATACATGATTTAAAATATACAAAATTTAAAATATACAATGTTCATCTGAAGGAAAAAAGTTGCTGATGTTGATAGACTATCCCACAATGGTGACAATGAACTACAAATCACCAACTTCCAACTTCCAACAAGAAAAAAACTGAGGTTAAAAAAAAAAAATCTCCAAGTCCAGTAGTGGTGGTGTGTGTCGTTTCTTTAATCCCAGCCCCTGGGAGGCAGAGACAGGCGGATCTCTACAGAGCGAGTTCTAGGACAGGCTCCAAAAGCTACAGAGAAACTCTGTCTTGAAGAAACAAACAAACAAACAAACACCCCCCAAACAAACAAACAAACAAACAACATCTCAAAAGAAAAAAAAAAGATATATGACTTTTCGAAGCTGCCATGGCATGAGAGTACAGACTTAGGACTCTAATAGTCCTGAGGCTGAGGAGTTTGAGGCCACCCTGGACTATACAGAGACACACAGATTAAAAACCAGAAGACAATGGTAAGGGGGATTAAGCATCTAAGGAAAAGGGATTTAGAATTCAAGTTTATCTCATAAGAAATTATTTGGAAAATTGGATGAAGAATTCAAATACAGGCTCTCTGGAATGTGAAATTAATCTTTTAGAAGCTACAGACAGTTCATTCCGAGTATACGTATCTTTCTTAAGATCATTTTTATTTAATGATTTACTCTTGAGATGCTGATGAAGTGTTTTGTTGCTTGTTTGCTTCTTTTTTTATGCCATCAATCCTCAAATCGAGGTGGCCAGGAAAAGAGGGGAGGAGCCAAACCGACAGACTGAAGTGGCCAGCTTTCCTTCCCCCACCCCTCCCTATTTCCCTTTCTTCCACACCCATCTCTGATCCTGAGGCCGCAGAGGCTAACCAGCTAAGGCCTTGGGAGATTTGATAAACTGAATGTCCAAAGGGCCTGAAAAGCCATTCTGCTAGTAGTCTGGCTTCTATTCAGAAATAAGAGTTGGCAAGAGACAACAGATTTATTTTGAAAGAAGAGGAAAAAAGTTATATTTCCAGTATTCTGTATCATGTGCTAAAGAAGCAACTCCCACTTCCTAAGGATGCTGGGGATAAAGGCGAGGAGCAGGCCAGAGAAGAAGGCAGGAGCAGAAGCAGTAGAGGCTTCACAGCGCATGTAGAAACTACCTTTCAAACAGAGGATCACGGAGGAGGCAAACCTGGGGCTGGCCTTGTACCTCCTGGAAGATGTTTCTTTCAGCATTTAGATATCATAATAACAAAGTGTCTACTTTTACCTAATGTGAAAAAATGACTTAAACAACTCTGACGTTATTCAAACAGGCATAAAAGAAAGTTAGGTATCTTCTTAAAATACAGTAATTTAGTTCATGAACAGCAGTAGCACTATGGATATGTAGATAAATATAGTGCTATAAACTTGATATATTTATAATATCATGGTGTTAAGTATATAACTCTTTGCCATGCTTTACTAAAATTGTGTGATCAAAAAAAATGAGGATAACAATAACATTTTCAGAAAGTAGTTTAATGTCTTACAGTGTTGTAATGAGTGATGGTGACTGAGCTCAGCCAGTGACTCAATGCCACGGATGTTTCCAAAATATACACTTATTCTAAATAATGAGTAAATTTCAAACCTACTAAAATTTCTAAGATGTTTTCAAACTAACTTCTTTAACCTTCTCTAGATGAAATTAATACAGCAGTAGGTTGTATTCAGAGACACTTCCTCATTGATTTAAATACAGCAGAGCAGTGGCCTGGGGACAGCTCAGCTGGGACATCACCTGCCTTCCTTGACAACCTGAATCTGATACCCAAAACCCATACAAACTAAGGTAGGCACAGTGGCACACACTTTAAATCTGTGCTGGGATAAGATGGTTTGGTCCCTGCGCTCACAAGCCTGCCAGCCTAGCCTCCCTGGTGAGCTCTAGGCCACTGAAAATCTGTTTCAAAAACCAAGGTAGACATATTTTAAACAACTAATGTTTATCTCTAGCATCAACAGGCACAAGCATACATATACAATGTCAATACGATCTACTGTCCCACACGAGACATGTCATGAAACTCGTGACACAGAGGATCTGTGTACAGTAAAGCATGTTTTAAATGGTAAAAAAAAAAAGCAATCAAAACATTCCTATAAATAAAGAATCGAATGTTCGCAGTTAGGGTTAGGGCCGTTTAAGGTAACAGTTTATCAGTTTACCCATCACCACCAGAGCTCACATTAGTGGTAACTGAAGAGTATCAAGATCTTGCACCGAGACCACCAAACATATTTATGGAATCCCAATAACCTCCCCTACACCCTTTAAACTTTGATTTTTGGACATATATTCATGCAAGTCTCTCTATTTCGAAGTTTCTCTTTAGGCTTTTCCCTGACAACTGCCAGCTACTTAGATCTTACACACATTTCCTAAAAATCTGATACACATGATATGGACAAGCAAATTCACAGGGTAGAGAAAGCAGAAGATATGAAGAGCCACATGTGAGCCCAGGGTTCTAGTCAGGATGGCTACCTCCTTCCACGGAAGCCTTTATGAAGATAAGTCAAATCAAAGGGAAGAGCCCACATATTATAACTGCAGTCCATTCTAGGATCTCTAAGTGAGTTAGTTATTATTTATTCATTTATGCATCATTCAGCATTCATTCTCTCTCCTCCAAGGGCCAGCCCCTGAACTTGGCACTAAGAATAAAAACTAAGACAACATCCCCAGACTTAATAAATGCTGAGCACTAATCACACTGCCCGACAGATGCTCTGTCTCTGCATTTTCACTCTTAATCTTCACACCAGTCCCTCCCATACCCAATACATAGAGAAAACACACCATCAAGTTAAGTGGCTCTTCTAAGCTCACAAAAGCTATCAGCAAACAAACCTACATCAGCATCAATCTGTCTGACTCCAAAGCCACAGAAGTACAAAGCCTCTAAGTGGACTACACGCCAGGTACAAACATGCTTTATATGTGCACTAGCTATGTATTCATATCACATGATAGTAATGTTTAACATCTGCATGATGCTACCTGACAAATGGCACATCTGGGTGTTATAATCGATAATATCTCCTTTTAAGATGCTAGATATGAATAATGCTAATCAATTCAGTACTGGGTTTTACAGTATCAATCATTTGTAGGTTTTTAACTTTTGCCATTGAATTGTGGATCCACATTGTAGGACAGAGAAGTCAGTAAGCAATTTTAAATAAGGAAATAAGACGTTGAAATGAAGTGGGTTATGTGTTAAGCAGTGAGATGTCACTGCAACTTCTTCTCTCCAAAATGGGACCTCACCAGGACCTTCAGAAATGTGTACGGTAGGCTGGAGAGATGGCTCCGTGGTTACAAGCACTGGCAGTTCTCCTGGAGGAGCTGGGGTTGATTCCCAGCATCCATGTGGTGGTTCAAATCATCCATAACTCCTGTCCTAGGGGAATCCAACAGCCTATTTGGGACAGTACGAACTAGGCATCCACAGACATACATGCAGACAAAATACTCATATGCATAAAATAAATAAATAAAAATAATAAAAAAAGAAATATATGTGACCACTGTCTCAATTTCATCTGAGAAAATATTTTCAAAGGAGGTGTACATCCCAACATGAGAAGGCTCGGGTAAGAGCATTGCCAGTTCGAGGCCAGCCTGGAAAGTGGGTAAGCAATGGCTTGGGATAAAACGTGAGTTCAAGGCTAGCCTGGGATACACAGTCAAACACAAGAGCTTTAGATACAGCTCAGTGGTAGACTACATGTCTAGCACATGGAAGACCCTGGACAAAGAATGTGTGTGTATGTGTGTGTATATATATATATATACACACACACATATGTACTGTTCTAGATACTGCACAGGAGACTAGAGAGTGACAAAGACAGCACACACACACACACAATGTACGCTACATATATGAAATATATGGTATAAATAAGACAATCTACAAATTAAACAATTAGCAAAATTTGAAAATAACTGTAACAAATGATTAAGGTTCTCACAACCTTCCTGTCAGCTATTAAAATATGTGCACACTGCATGCTTCATTCCTCCATAACAAAAGGTGAATGTCACAAGAATTAAAACAATTTGGGGGGGGGGGGTTTCTAGTCTTTTCCTATCTGAGCAAAGACGGCACGGCATTAGGGACTGAGGAGAAGGTTATCTACTGCACCGAGAGATGTTTTGCCTCCAGATAAACAAGACAACTTGGCTAGAGTTTATTTTTCTGTACCTCAGACTGCAGCACTGCAGAAGCTCACTATTAGGAACGATGGTGCATCTGTGCCTTGGGTTAGTGTCACAGGTCTTTTGACATCAAGCACGACACCTCTGCTTCAATTCTGTGAAGTCATTAATGTTAAACAACAGTTGCTGGACTAGGGATTTACCGTGCCAAATGTAAGCTAGCATTACCCAAGGGCTAGGCCACCCGAGAGTATAACGCAGACACTGTAGATCAAGTCTGACTTCAGAAGGTCTAGAAATAAGCACCCTTTAACACTAAATGACAGCAACTAAAAACTACACGCTTAGTAAAATAATTCAGTAAGCCTGATGGTTTGTAAGAACCAAGAATCATGGGCAACTTCTCAGAAGGAAAAAACAATGCATTTTATGCCACTACACGGGAAATCTATTTTCCCATATATTCAAAATATAATTTAAACCATTTATGATAACTAACTCATATTTTATATCACCAAAGTTCTTAAAATGTACAAATGGTATCTTCAATTCAATAATAAGAAATAAAAATTTTCATGTCAACATAGAATACAAGATAGAAACTTTATTTCTTACTCTTTGCTTTATATACAAGATAAATCTTCATATTTATTTCAAAGCGTGATGGATTTTCCTTATGAGGAAGGAAATATCACAGTGTCTGTATTGCTTTGTTGGTCTTTCCATTGGCAGAATTTTGCTGGGAGAGAAGTGAAAACATACCATATGGTATAATCAACAGAATAAGGCTCCTTTCTCCCAATTCACGTACATGAAACCCACTAATGTTATGTATATCAACACCACCTGGTCCTGAACTTAATGCTCGTGTCAAGATTCAGTACACATTCTAAGCAAACAAGAAACTGTATTTGCTAAATTTAATTCCCCAATTGAACACAACAGGTTTTTCTGGTTCTGTGTGATGAAAACTACAGGTGTTTTTCCCATGCTTCTGTCGTTGTGTAACTGAAATGCCCTATTTTCTCTTCTTTCTAAGATGAATCAAAAAAGTGGAGATGGAAATTATGTGACTAGAATTCCTCACTGTATGCCACCGTGTTTCCCTTTGCAATAAGCATATCAGTAGGAAGGCATGCTGGGAAACACTGCTCTAGATACTGCCTGGGAGACTAGAGAGTGACAGAGACAGCATAAACCACAGCTGTAAAATCTGCATCACACTACCTGTGGAAGAACATCACAGGAGGCCATTTTCCTGCAAGTACCAAGGGCCACACTCTCCCATGTCCTTTCTACCCCAAAGACAGATCTTCCCTGTAGAGATCACAAACCACTAGAAATTCTTAG
The DNA here is from genome assembly GCF_950005125.1 of Chionomys nivalis. Lineage (NCBI taxonomy): Eukaryota > Metazoa > Chordata > Mammalia > Rodentia > Cricetidae > Chionomys > Chionomys nivalis. Next base: position 49,574,976 of record NC_080106.1, read on the forward strand.
TCACCCATGTGCAAGCATGACACGAACTCTGAAATTAACATTCCAACTACAGGACCCTCCTGGAAGACAGAAACAGGAGGTCACCAAAGGCAGGATCTAAAAGAAACAACCACGGAGTCAAAGAGCAACATCCTAGGAGCATGGACCAGCCCCACTGCCATTCCTTAAGAGGAAGAAGTCTGATGCATCAGATAAACCAAAGTGCTTAGTGATCGCATTCTTACCAGAAAATTATCTGCTGGAAAAAACCTTCAAGGTCAACCTCAGCAAAAATTAAAAAATAATGCAAAGCATTCATCCCTAAGGCAGAGTGAGACTGTTTCAGTTTGAAGCAATGCGCTGTATATTTTATTAGCCATAACTCGTTTAATTATTCACTACACCTCTTCTGATATTCCATACAGAAACCTCACAGTGCTCTGATTTCTATCTGAATTCTCTTTTAAATTTTCCTTTCTTATTCAAGGACCTTAAGAGCCTAAAGCTCTCTACCCAGCACTTTCCACCAAATGCTAACATATATTAAAGTCAAACTCAGAAGGAAAAACAGTCAAGCAGGAAGGGAGGAAAGAAAGAGACCCAGACACATCTAACCACTGATAAGCCCCCTTCCAGTGCCACCTGCATCCTACATCCTCTGCTGCCTGGAACAGCCTGCAGCCCCATAGGCTGCAGAAGGTATGCTAGGACATTATCCCAAGCCCGTGCACCACTTCCTGTCATCTGAGAGGTTCTGTCGCTGTTTGCCTTACTTGGCTTGCTTTCTAATGTAGCTTGCTCCTAAAGATGCAGGTGTTTTGTTTTTTGGTTTTTGGATGGGTGTGCCAAAAAGGTGAGCCCTGATGGAAGGGGAAGGATGGAGAATCTGAGGCAGTTCCTCACTGGAATGCCGATGTCCACGCAGGCTTGCTACTCATGTCTACAAGTCTAATTATGCACCCAGTGCCTTCATGCCTAGCACTGAAGATGGTAGAAATTATAACAACATCACCAGTGAACCCTGGGAAATATTAGCTCCTCTCACTCATATGAACCACAAGCTTTCTCTATCCACAGTTTTCTTTAGCTACAGCTCTGAATAATAAGGTACCAAGCATAATCTAATTAGCACCAAAATTAATGAGGTCCCGTCCCTGGGTGACTATGGAGCCAAGCCATGGCTTTTGTCACAGAGGAGATATTCCCAATAAATTTCATGCCTTAGCTTTTCATGTAATGAAGCCAGTGACAGTGATGTTTCATGAAAGACTCTGTGGTGGTTGGAAAGAAAACGGTCCCCACAGGGAGGGGCACTATTAGGAGGTGTGGCTTGTTGGAGTAGGAAAGCCTTGTTTGAAGAACTACGTCACTGTGGGGGTGGGCTTTGAGATCTCCTATGCTCAATCTATGCTATGCTATGTATGTATGTATGTATGTATGTATGTATGTATGTATGTATGTATGTGCTTCTCTCATCTTTGTCCTTTTCCTGGGGCCCTTGGCACATCAACCTCTGGCATGCAGGTACCATGCTCAAAAGCTCCTGCATACCTAATCTAGATTTCAGCCCTTTTCTCTTACTGAGGCAGCTCCCATTTTATGGAAAACAGCGTTTCCCTGTGAAGAAACCACACCCACATCTCAACCCCCTTGCAACTATGGGTGGTGGGTGTTCCCAAGCTTTAGTTCATCTTCCAGAACCGAGGAGACAGAAGCAAAAGTAATCACTGACGTGTCTAAGGGGGCTCCTTAAAAGTTCATCTTTCTTTCCTGTAGAAAGCTTAAAGCAGTTGTGGCTTCTTTTGATTTTGTTCATCTCTCAGGCCTTTCACCTTCCTCAAGGACCTCGGAGATAAAGCAGTCACATTGCTACCATGACACAAGAAATGAGAGGCTAGAAGCCAAACAACCAAAAGGAAAGTTATAAAAAACATCAAGAAAGAATAGTATTTGAGGCTAACCTGCCCAAGCTACCAGTAGACTCGATAAAAGAGAGAATCCTATCTAACTGAACTACTTTGACTGAGAATTTTGTCACATAGAAATGGCATTATTTCTATCAGTTGCCAGCAGATGTCATCATAAATACAAAAAAAGAAAGAAAAAAAAAGAAAAGAAAAATTGCAACCATGTACTTTAAGCATCTTATAGTAGCAATGTTCAGCCTAGAGCCTGCTAGAATGCTTGAGTGAGGTAACCCGTTGAGGCCACTGAGAGTGAGGTGGCCAGTGATTTACCACACAGTAAAAATATGATCATTTCAGCACACAGTGCTAAGCTTATGGCTACAAAAACGACAAAAGGCAAGGCAAATGAGTCAATTAGGATGGCGGTCCCTAAGAGTTTACACGTGATGGCAGCTTCTCCCAGAAGACTAGTAAGGGATGCTATCTTTTCACAAGGACGAGTGCTCTAAACAGCGGATTCTCAGGTCTCCATTACAAAATTAAAAGAAAGTGATATCTTACATGTGGCACAAAAAGTCCTAAGCAACTGACAACCCACTTACTATCCAGTAGTTTGTGGAACACGAACATACCACTGAAAATCAGTCCCACAGTGCACTTCCTAAAGTCATCCTCCGTGTCTCCAGGCTACCAGACAGCTGAGATCCTCCACCTCTGCCAGACACATTCCCACATGCTTGCCTCCTTTGGAAAATTCTAACATGGGAAAGCCAGGAAAATGCCTACTTGCTACAGTTGTTTTCTTTACCTTTCTCTGGACAACATGTGAGAAGAGAATACTGTATTTTAGAGAAACAATAGAGCATCAGAGACTGCATCTGCCTGAGGTGCAGCCACTCTCAGGAATTTTAAATTCTAAAAAAAATGTATTCTTCAAAAACTATATTTACCTCACCTCATATAACAAAAAAAAAAAAAATAAGAACAGTAGTTCCAATGGTTTAACTGGACAGAAAATGAAGAAATGCTTAGTTAGAGAAAACAGGCAACTGACATTTGGGGGAAGTGAATCAGCCCATTTCTTGAAACTACTTATCATGTACTCACTGTCTGGTCCAAATGCTCATAAAAGGGTAATGAGTGAGAGGAACCAGCACAGATGGTTGGCAGAGGCTTGCAGAATGACCTGTGGGGAAGGACAGTTCCCCGGCTCCGCAGATCAGCGTGTTCTACTTAGGGAACTTACATGCTATCCATACATTAAGAAGGACACAAAAGGACAGCAGCATTCCACACATAGGCTTTGGGGGACCAGGCAGCATGCTGCCTTACAAGAGGAATCCTACCTGGCTTATAGATAATGGTTAAGCAGCAGACAATGCTGGGGCTTCTGTGGGGGCCTTCAGATTAAGTTGGGTGTTTGTGTGTTCATGTGGGTACGTGCACATGTGTATGTGGAGGCCGGAAGTCAATGTGTGTGTGTGTGTGTGTGTGTGTGTGTGTGCGCGCGCACGCGAGTGCATACACACATGTGCGTGTTTGTGTATTCATGTGGGTATGTGCACACATGTATGTGGAAGCCAGAAGTCAATGTTGGATTGTCTTTCTTTACTGCTCTCTATTTTTGAGAAGAGCACCTTTCTGTGAACTTGGAGCTCAGCAAATGGGCTGAACTGGCTGAGAAGTGAGTTCTAGGGATCCACCCATCTGTCTCCAGCACAGGGATTACAGATACATGCCTGCTGCGCTTGGCCTTTAACACATCCTGGGATCACAGATACATGCCTGCTGCGCTCGGTCTTTAACATGTCCTGGGCTCTGGAAGTAAGCTCCTTGGGGACACGTGACCAGTGCTTCACCAACCAAGCTGAGCCCTATCCCCAGACTTATGGTTAGTTCTTTGAGGAATGTGTCATATTTAGATTAGCCTGGTATTCAATGTCATCAAGAAGACTTCTGGTGCAGTCACTTGTCAGTGTAGTTACTTTCCTTTCTTCTATCTCTAGAACATTCCAATATGGTCTGTACTGAGAAGAAAGCAAAACCTTCTGTGCCCCTTCCCCATCTTCCCATCTTTACAGCAATCTAACTAGCAATGAGCAGTATCCACAAAAGTAGGTCACACTGCATGGGACAGCAGAGCCCCAGATAGGAAAGTGCTTACCCCAGACAGCACTCAGACCACCTGCAATTGTACAGGAAGGAGGCAGATGCTTTGTCATGACTTTCTGGAACAGAGTCAATAGATGCCCAGCTACAAGACTGACTAGGTAAGAGCACCCAATGTAATCACACTGTCATCAAGACAGTAGCTGAGTAAATTTATCTTCCCCATCTTTAAAGTTTATTATATATTTTATACACACACATACACACACATGCATGCATGGGTATGTGAGCACGCGTGCACTCTCTCTCTCTCTCTCTCTCTCTCTCTCTCTCTCTCTCACACACACACACACACACACACACACATTGTTGTTTGACATCCTGGCCCATTGTTCCTTTCTTTCCTCAGACACCTCCTAGCATTATTTCTGAGAAGAGATATGGAACCATTTTATAATTACAGGAAAAATCCCTTATTTGGATAATGTCTCCGATTATTTGTTGTTGTTGTTTTAGTATTTTTGTTATTGTTGTTGCGAGGCGGTTCTCGTGTAGCCTCTGTTGGCTGCAAACTTACTATATAGCCCAAATTGGCCTTGAGTCCTGATTTTCATAACTCAGCCTCCGAGGGCTGGGTTCACAAGTGTGAGTCAGCATGCCCTGCTCAGTTAGTTTTTAAGAAAAGAATGTTGAAAGGAGAATGACCCCAGCTAAGACTCCTAGGAATAGGGGATATGTAGCCTAAAGCGGCCATCTCCTGCGACCAGGCAAGACCTCCCATGGAGGGACTAGGGCGCCAACAGAGCCACATCACCATTGACCTACAGTTTGTCCTGCCTATAGGACCTGCTGGGGTAAGGGTGGTACAGAGGTTGTGGGAGCATCCAACCAATCACAGTTCCAGCCTGGGACCCATGCCATGAGAGTAGGAAGAAGGAGAATAAACTATGATCTGGATATAAAACAAATAAATAAAATTAAATCATATATCCCAAAGTACCCTTTATTGAGTAACAGAAACAACTTGCATTGTACCTCCATTAAACAGGCAACACACTGAAATTCTTCACAGATACTGGAAAATAAATATTCAACATCATATGAACATATACATACACACAAAAAAACAGAATAGCTGAAATAGTCCTGAATAATAAAAGAATTTGTCAACAATTCCCAAAAGAATATATGTTGAAGGGTCACCAAATGCAGCAGGATTACATACCTATTGTTTCCCTAAACTCCAAACCTGGAATTCTTAACCTCACAAAAGGCATTAAAGACGAAGACCAAAGAGCACAGAAGAAAATCTTTATGAAATTTAATCCAAAGAATGTCAGACTACTGAAAAAGTTATTTGTAACACCAGGCCTTGATTTAAAAATTACTACCTTTTATATACAATTTATGAACATGTAAAGCAGTAGTCAATTTTGTCTGTGGGTGGACAAGAACGTTCTATAAGTCTAAGGACAGCAGAGGGGAAGAACCAAGGAGGAAGAAATGCAACTGTGACCTTCAAGTCTATATTCTCTTAGGAAATGCTGACAAATCCTTTCATGCTGCATGTGTTTAACTCTGTAAAGCTGTGTTGCTTTGCCTGCCAAAAACATCTGACCAGTCTAATAAACACTGAACAGCCAATAGCTAAGTGGAGAAAGGACAGGCAGGGCTGACATGCAGAGAGAATAAATAGGAGGAGAAATCTAGGCAAGAGAGAGGAGGAAGAAAAGGAGAAGGAGAGGGGGATGCCAGGGACCAGTGACCCAGGCACACAGCCAGCCATGGAGTAAGAAGGAAAAAATAAAAGTAAAAAGTCCAGAGGCAAAATATAGTTAAAGAGAAATGGAGTAATTTAAGTTAGAGAAACTAGCTAGAAACAAGCCAAGCTAAGGCTGGGCATTCAAAAATAAGAATAAGTCCTTTGGTATTTTTGGGGGGTGGGGGAAAGTTGGGTGGCAGGCCCCCAGAGTTAAAAAGAAAAAACTACAATAAGGTATGGTAGTTTGAATGTAAATGGCCCCCATAATCTCATAGGGAGTGGCACTATTAAGAGGTGTGGCTTTGTGGAAGAAGTGGCTGTGGAGCTTGTGAGGTTTCCTATGCTCAGGAATTTACCCATCTCAGCCAACTTCCTGCTGCCCACAAGATGTAGGACTTGCAGCTACTCCTCTGCATGATAATGGACTGAAACTCTGGAACTGTAAGCTAGTCCCCTCAATTAAATGTTTTCCTTTTAAGAGTTGCTGTGATCCTGGTGTCTCTTCACAGCAATAGAAACCCCAAGACATAAGGAATATTGGTTTGTAATTTTGTTTACTCTTAGGCATTTGCGTGGTTTAGACAGCAGAGTAATAGTGGCTTCATTAAAAGAATTAGGTACTGTTGACAAAAGCTGGGATGGAGCTTAGCTGAAACACACTGTTTGCCTAGCATAGAGGAGGAGGCCCTGGATTTGGTCCCTAGGCATTGCTTACATTGGGTGTGGTGGCATACACATAGAATCCCAGCCCTGGGGTGGTGGAGGCAGGAGGATAAGGGGCAAAGGGAGTTGGAGAGCAACCTGGGCTAAATGACTGCGGGAAAGGGAAAGGAAATGGAAGGAAACACAAAGGAGGAAAGAGCTGGACAATGAAATCAGAGAGGTAAACATGAGGGTTAGTGGTGCTTGCTAGATTTTCCTCCTTCCCCTTCCCCCTCTCCCTTTGCTCTGAGACAGGTTTTTTATCAATGTAGCCAGGCTGAGTGCTGGAATTCCAGACCTGAACCACCGCATCCTACCTGGGCTACACTTCTCTAGTGCTTTTGTATAGGAACAAAAAAAATCTCAGATGAAAACATGCTGAAATGGGATTTCAGGTTGGGGCAAAGTGTCAGCCTGTGGGAGGATTCCAATATTAGAAGACAACAGCAGACAGGTAAGGTATTAATGGGGATGGGCGCTGTTCATGCAAACAGTAGTGTTGGGATCACTTAAAAAGAGGACAGGTAGAATAGCTGAGGGACACAGGACACTGCTAGCACTGTTAGCGAAGAACACAACAAGGTCCTTTCAAATTGCTGGTGTTAGCCGGGTGCTATGTGACCCCAGAATCGAGTGCTCTATATATCAGTTTACTGCGAACCAAACAGGCATAACATAGTCTGCTTGTTGCATAAAAATGAACTCTTAATCTTAAATACATAGAAAGCCACTAAAATAACATTAGGAACGACAATCTTGAACTAAGATTTGACAATGCATGGGAAAAAAAATACATGCTTACCAATAAAAGTAAAAAATTATGCCTGCACATAATATGGCTTTAAGAGTGAAGTCAGGAATTTATTTTATCTGGTACACCACAGCAATTTGCTATAAAGCTTTATGAAACAGTGAAAGTAATGTTACAGCCAGAAACCAATTGTTGCTAAAATGCATTCAGTTAAAATGGAAAATAAAGGGAAATAAAACACTGTAATTGTCTCTCAACCCACATTGTATATTATGTTGCTAAATTATATACTATTATATTTTCTTCATTTTAATATGCTTTCCCATAGAGGAATTGATAGCATAAGGAAATGATTCTCTGCTTTTATTTCTGAAGACCTAAATATTATCCCACATGTATTTATAAACCAAACAGGCTCTCATTCTCATAGTAGATCCCAAGGCTCATAAAACCTATTTCATGAAGCCCCACATGCAACAATTTGTGAAAAAAAAGAACACAAAATGGCCTCTGTTCTATTTCTTACTTGTTTCAAAACTGGAAGCTATATATTTAAAGAGAGTTATAACCATGTATAAGGGGAGAAATCAAGAGTTTCTTAATTTTAGAAGATCTTTTAATAGCATATTTTACATTTCTTGCAAATATTGTTTTTGGCCTTGATGCTAGTTTGTTCAAGCTTGTCCATCCACTGAGTAGGGAGTCTCCCCCAAAGAATTTTTTATATAATAAGCCACAAGATCAACAGAGCACTGAAAACAATCTTTGTGGCTATAAGAAACTTATGTCTGCAAAGATGACAACTGCCTACAGACAAAGTGAGCAGCTACAGGCGGGTTTCAGATGGAGCACCTGTATCTGAAATGTGTGGAGATGTCTCAGAGGCCGAGAAAAGCCAACATCCAGCAGATAGACAATGCTACTTCCTTTCCTCATGCTGACAAAGAGAACCTGACAAGAAGCCACGGCAGGGAGGATGGCTCAGTAGGGCTTACAGTTTGAAGGCTCAGGGCAGGGGAGGCAGCGTCAGGCAGTTCCACAGCAGCAGGAGGGCGAGGGGGGGGGCTGATCACACTGTGTCCCCAGTTAGGAAGCAGAGTAGAGACAGGAAGAGGGCCCTGGAGATAAAAACCCAAGGCCCATCTCCAAGGCTCATTTCTTCTAATAAGGCTCCACCTTGTCAGGGCTCCAAACAACGCCACCTTCTGAGGACCTGGGGCCTGTGGGGAATACTTCATATCAAATCCTGACGTGTACTGATATTCTCAGCATTAGAATAGATTTAGGACATTCCGACAGAACACTACAACACATTGACAAATACTAACGGAAACTTGATTTAGAAGAGGTAGCTTGGAATAGAAACCTTTTTTTTTTGTTTCTTTGTTTGTTTGTTTTTGTTTTTCAAGACAGGGTTTCTCTGTAGCTTTGAAGCCTGTCCTGGAACTCGAACTCACAGAGATCTGCCTGCCTCTGCTTCCCAAATGCTGGAATTAAAGGCGTGTGCCACCACTGCCTGACTCTGGAATAGAAATCTTAAACAAAACATTTTGGGATTTCTTTTTCAGGTAACGCTGTCAGTTCAGATGCTCTATTCATGGTCTGAAATATGAGAGAAGGAAGACAATGGACCCATCAGACCCGTGTGTGACTGGTAGGGACTCGGGGCATCTGTGCTGTTTCAAGTTAGCTTCCTGTCACTCTAATCAATACCTGCGCAATCTCATTTGCTGTTGTGGAAGTTGCTTGGGGCCAGTGAGAAGACATGATAAAGCTGCTTACTAAACAGCCGTGAAGTACATAAGACCAGACCAGGCCATCCTTTCCCAGGGCATATCCCCAGTGACCCACGGACTCCGACTAGGCCCACCATTCAAAGGTCCCACCATTCCTCTCAACAGTGCCATCTTAGAGATGTGGGCTCCGGGGAACAATGAAACCATGGCAGTTGCATCATAGGTTTTTCCTCCTATCATATCACTTACTTGGGTAGGAGACAGGTGTGCGGAACTAACCCAGCGCGAGCTCACTACTCCAGAAATGTGCATTACACTAATATAGGTGACAGGACTGCCCTTATGGGGCAGGAAGGCCCAGGGAAACACAGACTAACCTTAGACTGTGATTCTGAATAATCAACGAAAACAGGCAGTTTCAAGTTTTTCCTTTTAAAGGTTAAGCCCTGTCTCCCCTTCCTCCTCCTCAACTGCTCACTCTCTGGAATTATCATGAAACAATACAGGCAATTATTTATGCTATTTTTAAACATAAAAATTCTCCCTGACTGGCACTGAGAAGAAAACAGCAACACCATTTTGGCAATGGCGTCCGAGTTAAAGGAATTGGTCGTGTAAACACTTCAGTGCACACGTAAGTCTGACTGCCAGCTGTAAGGCTCAGTAAGTTATTTTCAAACAGGGTATGTAAGAAAAATCGAATTCCCTGGGTGAGCCTTGCATCTCCTTTTCCTCTCCTTCTCCCCTTCTCGCCTAAATCAAGAGGCATACTTGGATTCACGTGTGCTAAGGTAATTTTAATAGTAGTCAACAGAGCATTTAGCAAACGCAACCCTTTTCTGAAAAATAACTCGGAGAACTTTAGTTGACCAATAACATCAATTCATCACAAACAAAACCAAAATACCATGGTTCTTTGGAACTGATTTTAAGTAAGTGCTGATTCATTTAAAATACATGCCTGTGGGGAAAACTTCAGAAGACTGGACCAGAGCCATCCTGTGCGACACACACAGCCCATATCACGCAGCCTGGTTACTCTCAGTCCCTGGAAGCCATGAACAGCTGTACCCCAGTCACAACGAAAATGTTACTGTGTCCACAGCTTTCCCTGGAGGTGGCCTACAGCTGCTGCTCGAGTTCACAGTCATCTTTCATCTTTCCGCAGGTAGAGACTGGGGTGCTATATAAGCCACCCTCTGATTGGTTTAATAAAGAGCCGAATGGCTAGACAGAAGACAGGCGGCCCTTCTGGGGAGAGAAAGGAACTTGAGAGGTGGCAGATGACAGAGAGAGCACGCACAAGAGAGATGGAGAAGGTCGGACTTACAGAATGGAGCGGAGATAATGAACTATGTGGCAGAGCATAGATTAATATAAACAGTTTAGTTTAATTATAAGAGCTAGTTGGGAACACACCTAAGGTAACTTCAAGCTTTCATAGTTAATAATAAGTCTCCATGTCATTCAGGAGCTGGTGGTTCAAAGAAAGTCTGACTACACCCCGCTACTACAATAAATAAGGACACTAGTGTGTGTGTGTGTGTGTGTGTGTGTGTGTGTGTGTGCTAAATCTGGAAAGAGTTACATTTTAGTAAAAAAATCAGACTTCCCAGCAGCTTATAAATTAATTTCTCTGTTTACTTTTATTACATACTTTTTGGGAACAGAAAGAAAATAATGTGACAGAAATACAACATTTTTAGCAGAAAAATAAGAATATTCAAAATATAATCATTTCTCAGTTACTTACACTTGCATTGTGTGGGTTCATTACCTTTGGCCACTCGTTCCAAATGATGGAACATACCAGAAACACTGTGGCACTTGGTAAATACATAGGCCTAGTTCTGCTGGATAGTGAGTTGCATTCAAAATGTCTTAGACCCCAAGACTCTATATCCTACTAGAGATCACACCTCCATGTCCATGTTCACTACTACTCTGCTCACAATCCCAAGGGAATGGACGCAGTCTAGACAACCACCAACGGATGGGCAGCTAATAAGAATGTGGCACATATATAAAACAGACTTCCATCCAGCTATAAAGTCATGACATTTCTAGGGAGATGGGCAGAATTAATAAAACACTATATTCAGCAAGGTGACCCAGACTCAGAACATCCTTCTATGTGATCCTCAATTACAATGTCTGAGTGTGTGCACGGGGTGGACGGTGACCCTAGATCACAACGTCTGAGTGTGTGCACGGGGTGGACCATGATCCTAGATCACAACATCTGAGTGTGTGCACAGGGTGGACAGTGACCCCTCATCACAACGTCTGAGTATGTGCACGGGGTGGACAGTGACCCTAGATCACAGTGTCTGAGTGTGTGTACAGGATGGACGGTGACCCTAGATCACAACATCTGAGTGTGTGCACAGGATGGATGGTGACCCTAGATCACAACATCTGAGTGTGTGCACAGGATGGATGGTGACCCTAGATCACAGTGTCTGAGTGTGTGCATGGAGTGGACGGTGATCCTAGATCACAACATCTGAGTGTGTGCACAGGATGGAAGGTGGTCCTAGATCACAATGTCTGAGTGTGTGCACGGGATGGACGGTGACCCTAAATCACAACGTCTGAGTGTGTGCATGGGGTGGAGAGTGACCCTAGATCACAACATCTGAGTGTGTGCACAGAATTGACGGTGATCCTAGATCACAACGTCTGAGTGTGTGCAAGTGAGTGGGGTGGGTGTGGGCATAGGCTATGAAATCAGGAAAAAGATTAGAAGAGGGGGAAGAAGATGTCAAAAGAGGTGGGCATAGGACAAATGAGTTATATAATGGAAAGACTTTGTGGGAGAAGGACACAGGAGGGTATTGGGGACTAGGAAACAGAAAAGAGGAAGGGAACTCACAAAACATTTTCCTTTTAAACATCAAAATGGAACCTATTAAATAAAAATGTTGCAAATAGCTTTTTTATTTTTTTATTTTTATTTTTTTAGGGGATGTACAGAGGATGGCACTGTGTATGTCTTGGATACACCAAGCTCGGGTTTTATCCTGCAATTCTAACATCAGGGAGCAGGAGGCAAAGGATCAGGCGTTCAAGGTCATCCTTAGCTATATAGGCAGTTTGAAGTTGGTGCTTGCTACATAAGACTGTCTCAAACAAAAACAACAGAAGAGGTCTTAAGAGCCTGCAGGTGATTCTGACACACAGCCCAGAAAGATGAGCTACGATGGCCCAGACGTCTCGGAACTGGGTAGACAGTGAATGAGAGAACAGACAGCTAGTCATGGAAACTGTGTCAAACTGAATAAGGCACACCCTCCTGAAGCAAGCAGTGTCCAGCTCCAGTTCTCTGGGGACAAAAGGACGCAAGCCTGATGCTTCCACTTCGTTCAAAGAAAGCTCATTCATGATTCCGTTTAGAGACTGCTGGTTTACAACTGTTCAGTTAATTTTGTCCAAATGTGCCAATGATCCCACTTTGGCCTTAATAGTCAATTTGTTATCTACAGTTCATAAAATCAACATCATTAACTATCTTATATTCAATTCACAGGTGTGGGGTGCTGTAATATTTAATATTTAAGAAAATATTTAATATTTAATATTTAAGAAAACTTAAATAGGTGGCTGTGTGTAAGTGTGCATGAGGAGAAAGCTCATGGTTTCTTCTAATAGTTCACATTAATATAAATGTGAAGGTACTATGTCTAGATTATAAGCTGTCATTAATTTTAAGACTTATTTTTAAAACATAAGACTTGAAAGAAAGTTCCAATGGGCAAGCATTATTCTCGGTCCTCTTAGGCATACTTGATGGCAGGCAGGGCAGCAGTGAGCTATGCCCCCAAGGAATCCTCACTCTGAACATTTTGGAAACTTGGCACCAGTTAAAGGTCCCAGTCAAGTGAGGAACATAGCAACGGGGAGTGGTGGAGTCACAACTGTGCCACGGGATGATCCCAACTTTCTCCAAAGAAAAGCCTACAGCAAATGGCAGAAAGAAATGAAGTGAAAACAGAGCCAGTGATAAAAGACGACACTGCTCTCCTGAGTGAACTGAGCTTATGAGTCTGCCTCTCCGGGAGTGGCTGTGCTACGTGTCCTACTGAGCCATGCTCACTTAAACATCCCAACCTGCGATGGGGAAGGCGGCATCTAGGTTTTGGTGTGGTTAACAAGTTCATCATGAGGGCGGCATCTTTTCACATAATTGTTTCTTTTATCCCAGTGAATGGGCTGACAGCGTGTCATGGTGGATGGGAGCAGGAATTAACACACCAGCCTTACTCTCTGTGCACTCACAAGGATGTGGTGGTGACTTAGGCACACTTACCTGTGTCTGCTACACTCCCAAGGAGCATCAAAAGAATCATAAATTACTCATTCATTAAAGAAAGGTTTGGGCCAGTACAGTCTATTTAAGAAGATTGGAATATGGTTTGTTTTAGACAGATTTCTGTTCCAAATATATAAAACTAAACAGTCTTGAATTTTAAGCAACTTCTCCACCCTCTGGAGTGATCCCAATGCCAAAGTTATACTGAACATATCATATGTAATATTTCATGACACACATATAAATATAAAGCAGTGCGGAAAATAAGTCACAAATATAAACAGAGACTGAAACTTCATATGTTCGTACTTAGGAGTAATAAAACATGAAATGATTATGCTTTCCCTGGGGCAAAATTTCATTTTATTCATTAAAAGTTCAAGGCAATTTGAGAAAAATTTATATGCAACCATTACATATACATCAAATTGTCGTCAGCTTTGCATAACCAACTATCTCTCACTAAGGCTTCAGTAGAGTAACTGAAGCCTAACTTGAAATATTTTTAATTGGAAAAAAACCTTATTTTAAAGAAAACAATTTCATTAAAATGTGACAAATGTGCACAATTTCCTGCCACGATTTGGTATTTTTTAGCCAAAATTATAATACAGGGACAAAAATGTATGAGTCCCTAGAAATGATCTGCAATGAAGCCATCTCCCTAGACAGTACTGTCGGCACTGAAAGGTGTTTTACATTCATAGAGAAATTACACCGCTGCCCATCTTAGTATGCTCCATCAAGTAAAATATATTCTTGATTAGCTGAAAACTTAATATACTCTAATAAACACTGAATAATTCTAAAGCAATGCTCAATCTTTCGCACAACTTTTTCTTACAAACTAAGTCCATCACAAACAGGAGTGTGGATCTCCTCAGCCCTGACTCACGGGCATGAAGAAGTCAATGTTCACCCATTCTCTAAAAGGAACTCTGAGAATCGTCCTTTAGGACAGATTCCAAGATATGATGAACAAAGTGTAACTAACTTTTATAAATGTTCTCTGCAAATTCTGATATGAAAATCTATGACATGGTCTGCGTTTAAAAGCCCACTGCTTTCGCATGGGGGGCTCCTCATGGGTTACATGGACCTTGTCACTGCTATTGGCAGCTGCTTTCACTTACTTTCTTCCTCCACACAGGACCTCAGGATGAGACTTGTGGCCACTGATGAACTGCCTTATCCTTTTTTCTGACTATGGGCCATCAGCATGACCAGCATGTTGAGTGTGTGGCATCCCTGGGAAGCAGGGCGGCCTTACTGGCCTGTAGATCTCACTGAGCCCTGGGTTTTCAGTGGGATCCTCCTACTCCAGACAACCCTATGTGGTAAAAGTAAAAATGCTTTTGGAGCTGGGGAGTCCCAGGTTCTAACTCTGGTTCTACCGTGTGGCCTTAAGTCAGTCACAAGATCTCTACCTGGCAAGAAATCACACAGAGTAATTCACCTCTCATATTGGAATCCCACCAACATGTATCGCTACTATTGAAAAGAAAAACAATCTGTGGTTCCATATGATTTTTTTGTAATTTTTTTATGTAATGAATGAGATAGGAGTTTGATTGCAATAGCACTTAATCTGCAAACTGCTTTTGGTGCGATTGTCATTTTGACAGTATTAATTTCCCCAGTAAATGAGCATGGGATGGCTTTTCATTTGAATGTCTTCCTCAATTTCTTCAGAGATTTAAATTTCTCCCTGTAGAGGCCTTTCACCTCGTTCATTGGGCATATTTCTCAGAATTTTATTTTCCTTGAGGCTGTTGTGAGTGAAAGCATAACGTGTCTATGATCTCCATCTCAGCACGTTTGCATTGGTGTGCAGAAAGCCTACTGATTTGTTAGAATTGTTTTCATATCCCGTTGCTTTGCTGAAATTATTGATTGCTTCTGTAAGTTTTCTGCTGAAATTTTGGGCATCTTATATCTAATAATTATATCAAAACGAAGAGGGCTAATTTGACTCATATTTTTTCTATTTGCATCCCTTTAATTTCCTTCCCTTATTAAACGCCTATAGCTAGTGCTTCAAACACTATATGGACAGGAGTAGGGACAATGGATAACCCTGTCTAGTTCCTGTTTTTAATGGGTTGTTTCTAGTTTTCCATTTAGGATTATGTTTGCTGTTGGCTTGTCATGTCATTATAGTCTTTAATGTGTTGAGGTATGTCCCCCAGTTCTACTCTCTCTAGGACTTTTATCATGTGGGATTTTGCCAAAGGCTTTTTCTGCATATATTGAGATGATCACGAGATTTTTGTTTTTGAGACCATTTATATGATTTCTTACATTTACTAATGTACATATGTTGAACTATACTTAAATCTTTGGCATAAGCCTATTTAATTGTGGCCTATGGTCACACACACACATGTATTCAGCTTGCAAGTATTTTATCGATGATATTTACATATATACTCATATTCACAGTCACTAGAGGTTAGGATTTGGGGCAAATATTTTTTAGTGAATTCTATTTGTAAGTATTAACTCATAAATGTTATAAAAATAATTTCTAATTAATATGAGTTAAGTTAGAGTGTTTTTACTTCACATGGGTTTTGAAAATAAATAAAGCATTAAAACTTATGGCTAGACATTCTTTTGGTCATAAAATGTCAGTCCTATTATCTGGAGTGTGGTGTAGTATGTGTTTCTATGTAATAATCTTAAAAGTGTACAATTTCACTTACTTCATATATAACCTGAGATAAGAACTCAAGGTATAAATAATCACCCAAACTTCATCAGTGTAAAAATGAGACTCGACCTTCAAGGTGTGTCCAAAGCACAGAGAAAATAAAATTATGCTGGGTATTGGGTTTAAATTCCTGATTCATTTATTTGAAAGCACTCACTGAACGTTTTCTACAGTGAGAGAGGAAAATCTGTAAACACAGCATGTCTTCTCGGGCCTCTTCTAATAGGGAAACAAGAAGTTAAAAAATTCAAAGTGACTAGCAACAAAAGTCACAGTGTGACAGGGTAGGGGGTGTGCATGTATGTGAGGGGAAGGAGTGAAGAAAGTGTGTGTGAATGGCTGATCCACGCCTGAGGAAGGGGTGAACCAGTCATGAGAGTCAGGGTAAGAACAGTCCAGAACGGCAGTTCTCAACCAGTGGATCATGGCCCTTTGAGACAGAAAGGCCCTTTCAGAGGGGCCACCTAAAATCATCAGAAAACACAGATATTTATATTATGATTCATAACAGTAGATTACAGTTATGAAGTAACAACAAAAGTACTTTTCTGGTTGGGGGTCACCACAACACGAGGAACTTTATTAAAGGGTCGTAGCATGAGGAAGGCTGAGAAACTGACATAGAAGAAGACAAGTGCATTTTTAAGATGGTCTAGTAAAGACTCTATCAATCATTTTGGGTTAACACTCCAAGAATGTTTGTCACACTTTGTCTCACCCAGCCATTCCGTCCCTCTGGTCTTTCTGCGGAAGTTTCAACATGCTGCTTGCTCTCGGCACAACACAAGACTGCACTACTTTTAGAGACAGTAGACCTTATTATGGTCTCCATTTTTGTATAAGCTTCATGATTATATTAAAACAGCAAGTAAAAGAAGCTATATACCAGCAGCCGGAGAGGTGGCTCAGAGGTTAAGAGTGCCGCCTGCTCTGCCCGAGGTCCCGAGTTTGATTCCCGTAGATAGCGATGAGTAACTCGCTATCTATGAATAATCGGAAAAAAAAAACAAAAGAAGCTATATACCATCATGATTTGTCATATTATCATTTATTTTTAATAACACAACACTGTTTTACTAAAACTATATGAAATATTGAGATACTGTAAAGTAGCACTTTATATATACTTTTATATTATTATATGTCATATATATCACATATTACATATTATTATATAAAATTAATAGCCATAGCTTTTAAAAACAATAGCTCATAATAAAAAATATTTTCATTATGGCAAGTTTTTAGTCTTTGAAATGGTTATGCATATTGGATTTTTAAGATGGAGTGCAAAGAAATACGACTTTTGGATGACGTGTGAGAATCATAATTATTAAGGTTAATATAATATTTCACATCTTTGTTTCCAGGCCTGTTGGTTTGACACAGTTCATCATCTTTGACAGATCTCTCTCTCTCTCTCTCTCTCTCTCTCTCTCTCTCTCTCTCTCTCTCTCTCTCTCTCCCTCTCTCTCTCTCATGCACATACACATAAACACATACACAATCACCAGTTCAGATCATATTGGATAGATAAATACATTAGGCATTTCCCAAGGATTTTGTTTCCACAAGTTTAGTCTATGTAAGCCTGGGGACATGGATCCAGATGTGAGTATATACGAAGCAAGAATTGTGACTATGGCTACAACACCCAGTCTCCTGTGTTCCTGTCTAGCAGGAACTCAACTTTACTCATTAAGGCAATATGGGAAAACAGACATTTCCCAGCTTTCTTTGGTAAAAGAGGTGGTTATGTGATGTGCCTTAGGACTCTGCAGTGTAGACAGAAGTCTACTGAGGACTCCTGTTAAGGTTCCATTTCTTTAAAATGCTGCCTTAGTTATAAACACCTTAACCAAAAGCAACCTGGAGAGGAAAGGGTTTCTTTGAGCTCACAATTGTAGTCCATCATGAAGGGAGTCAGAGCCGAAACTCAAAGCAGGAACCTAGAGGCCATGCATGAATGCAGCTCGCTGGCTCAGTTAGCTTACTTATACAGCTCAGACCATGCCAACACATGGGAACCCCCACAATAGGCAGACCCTCCCATTTCAATCCTTAATCAAGAAAACACAGCATAGACTTGCCTTTGAGCCAAATGGATGGGGTAATTTTCTCAACTGAGGCTCTTATTAAATGACTGGTTTGTGTCAAGCCGACACAAAACTAGGCAGTAAAACTGATCCCTTGTCAAGATTAAAACATATGAAAAGAACAATTCATCTGTTCAACAAACAAACAACCAGTAAACGCATAGGAATTAGTAAACATCTCTCAATAATTTAATGTTAATTATTTCAGCTCACTAAGGAAACTCAGACTAGCTGATTGTATTTAAAAACTTGGTCCAACTATGTTCTGTCTCCAAAATACATACCTTAATGATAAAGGCAATATGATAAATGCTAAGGACATATATGAGAGTTCCAAGATAGATGCAAACCTACCAAGCAAATGGAAGTTGAAAACAAGCTGGTGTAGTTATTCTGATATCTAATAAAGTAGACTTTAAAGCGAATCAGTAAGAAGAGATAAAGAAGGCTACTGTGTATTAATAGATTCACCAAGAAAACATAACAGCTGTAAATAAATATGCACTCAACTTTGACGTCCCAACTTCATAGAACAAAAATCTATGGCTATAAGGAGTTTGATAGGTCCTGACCATGAAACACGTGAGTACAATGGAGCCAAACCAGACTTAAAAAGTCTGGCCTCAGAAAAAAGGTTCAAGACTCATTATTAAAGATGGTAAGGAGCAAAAACATGCACGAGAGAATCCTGGGAGGATCTGCACCTGCTAGCTTCTGGATCAGGGGGCAGGTTCCTTTTTGTGTGGTAAAAGCACTAGGGAATGTTTCTTCTATATACAATTCTGTGTTTTATATATGTGTGTGGTAGAAGCTTTCATAAAACATCTTCATTTATGCATATGAGCATGTATGTATCTTTTAATCACCTGTTGTCAACAGTACACTTAATATGATTTTAAACTACCCGATAAAAGTACTATGTAAGTAGCTTAATTTAAAAAGTTGACACCATACAAAAAAATCTTAAGACTCAAATCCATCATTTCCCTTTACATATTTCTATAAATCTGGAACTGCATATTTCAATAAATTACAAGTTGAGATCCAAATCACATATCAAACGCTGAAAATGAGAAAGAGGTCTCTCTATCCCAGCAGCCCTAGTTTTTAATCATTTGTTATGATCTACTTTTTACTTGCTGGATAAAAACATCTTTACTACAAACTAAATCCTCCTGAAAGAGACTATCTTCTACTGGTGGTGGTGGGGTTATCTACTTTTAGCAGATTTCAGGGCCTGCCCACTTATATAATATTACTTAAATTTATCTCTAAATATTCTGTAAAATTTTATCACATTCTTTAGGGATACACTTTTACAAAGAACCAGATACTGATGGAAGACAATAAAGCTACAAATTTAAGATAAACTTTTTAAAGTACTAGTTGTGATAATAATAATTTGTACACTTAAGTGTTCTAGATAATATGCGGTAGAACCATAAGTACCAGTTACATGTTCCAATATTCAAAAATTATAATCACTTAACTACTTCCTCTGATAACTAGAAGTTTTAAAAACATCCAAGGTCAGTTTATAAAATTTATATTTCAACCAGAATGTATTCATTGATTATAATATGTCTTTCAAACAGGGTTCAGCTTTTAAAGTTCTATTTCTCAGTCATAACACTGGAACCCACATTCACAAAGAAGAACAAGAAAACATGCAAAAATTTAAGAATCTTAATATTTAACAGGCAAAATTATGATGCTGGCAAAGACAGTTTCAAGGCTGCCAAAGCATCTCCTGTAATTTATGTTGTTGTCGTTTTTTTGTTTGTTATGGTACAGGGACCAGGGAGTGCACACAGTCATCTACGCACAAGACTGCAAGCAAGGACTTCATGCTGCCTGCTATTAGCCCCAGCTAATGCTAGTGCCATGGTCTGCTCACTTCAAGCCATCATTTTCTAACATGTATGATCTACCATCCCATCTATAAATTCAAATTCATACTAATCTACATGGATCTTGATGATTTTTTCAAAGAAAAAATGATAAAATGATTTAGAAACAATATTGCAACACAAGCAAACAATAAAGAGTGAGAAAATGTACTTTGGGGTGCACTTTTGGCAGCGATGAAAGTCTATGGAATGTTCTTCATCTTCATTCTCAATTTATTTGTAATATTTGCTTGCGAGAATGTTACCTGAAGGACAGAATTATAATCAAATTTACTGATTTAAAACAACCAGAAATAAAAGCATACACTTAGGCAAATCTTCTAAGCGTATACACTTAGACTCATATGGGGAGTGTGACATTTCCAAACTCATGCACTGGATGTTTAGTGAATTATAACAGCATCCTAAGCCACTGAACAATTAAATATCAAATAGCACATACTCCTGAGGACTCATTTCTAGTTAAATGGTACTGATTTTCAAATTACCTTTTGTTCATATAACAACCTCCAAATCCAAAACAGACTGATCTTTTTAAAGGCAATGCAGTGGGTGAGAATGAAGGAGTGCATCAATGACAACCTGACGTGTGATGGGACTTTGTGCATGAAGGCACCCTTTCTTCCTGGTCACAACAGTGTTAGAACAGTCACTGTGTGATGGGGAGAAGGTGTCCATTTTTCCTGGTCACAACGGTGTTAGAACAGTCACTGTGTGATGGGAGAAGGTGTCCATTTCTCCTGGTCACAACGGTGTTTTTCTGTCACTGAGTAAGGGATAGGAGGTGCCCTTTTCTCCTGGTCACAGCAGTGTTAGAACAGTCATGTGTGATGGGGAGGTGTCCATTTCCCCTGGTCACAATGGTGTTTTTCTGTCACTGTGATGGGGAGAAGGTGTCCATTTCTCCTGGACACAACAGTGTTAGAACAGTCACTGTGAAGGGGAGAGGGTGTCCATTTCTCCCAGTCACAACAGTGTTAGAACAGTCACCATGATGGGGAGAAGGTGCCCTTTCCTCCTGGTCACAACAGTGTTAGAACAGTCACCATGATGGGGAGAGGATGTCCATTTCTTCAGGTCACAACAGTGTTAGAACAGTCACTGTGTGAGGGATAGAAATCTCAGGGATAAGCATTTGCTATGCAGCATAAACAATAGGATTCTGATCCCCTGCATCCACTGCCAGGCAAGGCAAGATGGCCTCCCTGTATCCCAGTGCTCAGACCGTAGACTCCAGAACAAGACAACCACCAACAATGGATGAAATGTCAGGCTCCAGCTTCAGTTGAGAGGCCATGCCTCAACATCGTACCCTCTAACATTTTACATGCACATATGTGCACATGTCCACCCAACATGTGTTCAACAGCAGACTACGAAAAGTTGTGAGAGTAGAAAAGAGGTCCCAGAGTTTGGAATACTTTCTTATAGAAGAAATGGTTAAGCCCTGAAGACACCAGGCTGAAAGGAAGGACACAGACTTGGGACAAGGGCGTTGTGATGGGGGCAAATTTTCATTCCCAATCTGTTATCTGTTAGTGGTGATCTCTCTCCCTTCCATCTTCTTCTCCATCCACTGACCCCATTGCACCCTTTGAGCCCCAGTAGTGTCTTTTCTGACTTATTATTATTATACAGAATCAAGAAAAGACACTGTTCTAGTTCCTTTCTAATAAAATACATCATCTGGAAGGCCACATATCTACAGATGTAGGAGTAGTAATAAGTATACTTTATGGGTTAATATCAGAGAGGACATAAATTTCGGCGGGTAGGAAATGGGAGTGGATCTGGAATAAGCTGGGGGGGGTAATATGATCAAAATACATTATTGAAAATTCTCAAAAGTTAATAAAAATGGATGAAGTGGTAGAAAATAATGTAGTCTAGAAACTAAAATCTGACAGTTGACCGATTAAAGGAGATATGAATTTAAGTTACATATTTATTAGATTTGCATACTTTAAGAAAATACATAAAATATGCTTTAAAGTTTATGCTTCAATTAAATTACGGCAATCATTTGCCTATAGTTAATATTTATATAAGAACTATGCTATACACTAAGATTATATGAACATTAATCTCTTCTCTGACAAGAACCTGAGAAATTAAATAGGATATAACAACTAGAGAAACTGAGGCTCAGAAAATTTACGCTTCCTTGTGCCATAGGTCTCACTATTATTTAGAGCCAGAATTCAAAGGCAAGTGGTGGGATTTTAATTCCAGCCATGGCTCAGGACTCAAAGCCATAGATCTTTCATGAGGATGGCATCCATGACACAGAAGAAATATGACCCATCAACAAGGACGAAAACTTCCATTACATACAGAGGTCATTTGATTATATTTTGTTCAAATGACGGAAGCTTAAATCTAACCAGTCTACGGCCATAGGCAGCTCCCTATGTCATAGAAAGGTATCCCCCTTTACATAGTTTTCTGTATTAAAATGATTTTATCATGCCTCTCAAACATATAATTAGTTTTGATTGAGTGAGTTACTTTTGTGAAATTGTATTGATCCATTCATTAAACAGCTTATTCTTCAAATAAAACAGTATTAAAATCTACATAAATTACAGTGACAGACAGGCTTTCACTAGACTTCCTAGTATGCCAAATAGCTTTTCTTCAGAGTTCTAGAATATGATTTGCAAGCATATGCACATAATGAATCTATGAATGAAAATCACCCAAATCTATCAGAGGCCCCACTTCATTAAAACACATCCTCCTAAAGCACCGGTTCAACATCCCATCCTTACATCGTTAGCAGCCCTTTTGACTATTTTAGCCTTGCTGTAGTACTGCAACATGCCACACATTTCTTTTTTCTTTTTTTTTTTTTTTTGGTTTTTCGAGACAGGGTTTCTCTGTAGCTTTGGTGCCCGTCCCGGAACTAGCTCTTGTAGACCAGGCTGGCCTTGAACTCCCAGAGATTCACCTGCCTCTGCCTCCCGAGTGCTGGGATTAAAGGCGTGCGCCACCACCGCCCGGCCACACATTTCTTTAACAGAAACTAATACCCTCATCTCATTACCATTTCCAGTTCTGGTGACCTTGAAGTTGCACCTGAACACTGATTTCCTAAGACTATGTACAAGAAAGTTCACAGGCACACAATCCCACTGGCCTGCCCAGACCTCCCATTGAAACTGGCCTGAGCTAGAAAGCAGCACTGTGTAGACTAAATTTGCGAAACCACCACAAGCAACCTTTCCTCGTCAGTCTGCTATTCCTAGCCCATCTCTTCCATATGGCCAATCAATGTCCTTGATTAAAAAATAAAAAGGCTTTATATTAATTCTCATGTTAATTTGATCTTGCAAGGACTTAAAATATGCTTCAAATTTTAATTTCTCTACATTTATTATTAGTTTAAAATAGTGTGTGTGTGTGTATGTGTGTGTGTGTGTGTAATATGTAGGTGGACTTGCCTGTGAAGCTGCCAAAGGTGGATGCTGGATGCCTAAGTTTTTGAGACAGTTCTCTTCAGGGAACCTGGTGTTCACCATTTTGGCCACACTAGCTGGCCTAAGAGCCCCTGGGATCTACCTGCTTCTGCTTGCCTAGTGCCAGGGTTACATCCGTGTGCTACCATGTCCAACTTTTATGGGTGCTGAGGATCTGAATTAAGATCTTCATATTTGTACAGTACAAGCATTTTACCCACTGAGATATATCTGTCAGCTCCTCAAGCTTTAATTTAAATGTAGAAAAGAGAGGAACGGAATCCTACACATCATAGAGAGGCCAAGCCTAGCTTTACAAAATGAGCATGTATGGATATGATCAACAACACGAACGAATATGATCGACAATATAAATGGATATGATCAATAACATGAATGGATATGATCAATAACATGAATGGATATGATCAACAACATGAACGGATATGATCAACAACACAAACAGATATGATCACCAACACGAACGGATATGATCACCAACGGAAATGGGTATGATCACCAACACGAATGGATATGATCACCAATACAAACGGATATATGATCAACAACATAAGTGGATATTATCAACAACAAGAACATATATGATTACCAACATGAATGGATGGGATTGACAACATGAATGAATATGACCAACAGGACACACTGCATGAACCCTTCAGGCCTCCAATCTTTGTTCTAATGTAACTGTGGTAGGTTCTGAACTTTGAGATCTTTTTTGTAGGTTCCAAGTTTCCTTACCTCCTATCACATACTACAGTCTGGAAGGCAGAGATTCTGCTGTATTTCTTTATACTCCACAGCTTCAAATTCAGTGACATAAGCTCACTGGTCAGTCACAGGAATTGTAAAATTCATAGAAGAATACTTTCCTTTATAAAGTATACTAGACAGTGTGCTTTTGCTTATCAAGAAGAGTATCTGCAACCCATGGACAATCACATTGTTGATTAAAAACAGCAGCGTGTAAAATATAGAAAATATAAAACCATGAAAAACAAAACCTTCCATAATATCACTATGCAAAAGAATAAATGAACATTAATAACTTTTATAAATTAATATAATGGTTTATTTAATCTATAAATTCCATTTTAGCTGACACCTACCAATATAGCTGAGTCTATCTCTATGATGCTGTACATGCTCTGTCACTCTGTGTTTGGAGAAATGACATTTTCTTGTGCTCAGCAGCACTAACTACAGCTACAGAACAATCTCAGGATAGTTCCCAGTCCGCTGCTGTTTCCCAGTCCTGCTAGTGTTGCCTGGCTCTCTGGAAATGTTTGCCACGTTTCTCCCTTTCCCTTAGGATGGTTTCCTAGAAGTGGGGATACTGGGTTGATGGAGGAAGGTCATTGGCTAATAAAGAAACTGCCTTGGCCCATTTGATTGGCCAGCCTTTAGGTGGGTGGAGTAAACAGAATAGAATGCTGGGAGGAAGAGGAAGTGAGCTCAGATGCAGGGCAGCTCCTCTGAGAGACAGATGCCATGCTCTCCTCTCCAGAGCAGAAGCGATGAAGCAAGCCGCCAAGTCAGACATGCTGAATCTTTCCTGGTAAGACTGATGCTACACAGATTATTAGAGATGGGTTGATCGGGATATGAGGATTAGCCAGTAAGGGTTAGAGCTAATGGGCCAAGCAGTGTTTAAAAGAATACAGTTTGTGTGTCGTTATTTTGGGGCATAAGCTAGCCAGGCAGCCATGAGCCGGGCTGTGGGAAGAGGTCCGCAGCTCCCCACTACACTGGGTCAAAGGGTAAAAAAACAAGTCTTTTTTTTTTAATATATTGTCAAACTGCTTTCCAGAAAAACAATCCCAGTTTACACTGTCACTGCAAGCATATGTGGTGTTCTCATTAAAATGTGTGCATGTGTGTGTGTGCTCGCACGCATAGGATATATATATATATATATATATATATATATATATATATATATCCTATTTTGAAATGTTGACAATATGGAAAAACAAGCAGTAGAGTTTGTTGTCTTGACTTGTATTTTCTTAATGTTCAATGAAATAAATCATCTTAGCATGTGCTTATTAGTCATTTCTATTTTTCTTTCCCTATAAAAATGTTTAGTATTTTTCTTTATCCAGTTGGCCTGAGTTGAAGCCATGAGTTGCTATTTTAAGGTTAAACACACTTCTACCTTCTGCTACTAGATTATATCTCATGGTCTTTCACGTTACCTTTATCAAACTTTTCAACTTACAATTTGGTCATTTCCCATGTTTCATTTCTCAAATTACAATAAGTATATTTTAAATATATATTTCTAGTTCAAGGAACTAGATACCCCAAAATAATCTCTAATTACCAGACATCAAACTCCAGATTAGTATTTCAAAAACCAAAATTATAATAAAATGTTCAAAAATTAAAGGTGTGCTATTAAAATAAGATTATATTCTTATTAATATTTAAATTTCATGCAAGAATATTTGCTTAGATAGTCTAACTCTCATAAGTTTATAATAAAGTGGTCCAAGGAAAGTAATTTACTTAGTTTCAAATTCATTTTACCAGTAATTGTCCTCAGGAGTTTGAATAAAATATCCTAAACCTCTCCATATTAAATTCCCCATAAATATCAAGGAGGTTGAAATTTTCCTTATAATCATGTGAAAGGATGCTATTAATCTAAATAACATAATGCTACAAGCTCCTTTAAGTCTTCTCCTATTTAGAAAGCTATATAAATCCCAGTAGCTATCATTATGCATGATATTTTCTATAAAACACATTAAGTACACACACATATAAATTCTTTAAAGAACAGCATATTTAAATTTGGATGTTTGAATTGCCAAGTTCAAAACTGTATCTAAACTTGCGGATAATTTACTACTAATCAAATAGATGTAAATTGCACCTTGTTACGAAAGGTATGCTGCAATCAGCTATTCCCTGGCCTCCTGGATCACACCACCACCATGGTTGAGTGAGAGATCCCCCTCTTCCAAGTTCATCTGAGCTTCCAGTGAGTGAAGTGGTCCCCAGGATAGCTAATGAACCTCTGGAGAGTGCTGTGGGATAATGCTCTTGTACACTCTAAGGATTTGTCACTCATATTGGTTTATTAAAATGCTCATTGGCCAGTAGCTAGACAGGAAGTATAGGCAGGGCAACTAGACTGGAGAATTCTGGGAAGAAGGAAAGCAGAGATTCAGTCACCAGCCAGATGCAGAGGAATCAAGATGAGAATGCCTCACTGAGAAAAGGTAACAAGCCACATGGCTAAACATAGGTAAGAATTATGGGTCAATTTAAGTTGCAAGAGCTAGTTAATAATAAGCCCGAGCTAATAGGCCAAACAGTTTATAATTACTATAAGCCTCTGTGTGTTTCTTTAGGTCAGAGTGGCTGCAGGACCTGGGCAGGACAGAAACTTCTGTCTACAGGATAGAAATCCATCTATAAAATGAGGCTTTGAGAGACTGCATCATCAAAAGATATCAAATCTCGGTTCTGTTATGCCCCTCGTTCAAAGCAAACATCATTTTAATTGAGCAATAACAATAGTTCATGGCTTCAAATTTATAGAGACTTAATTTGGAACACAGCTAACTCTACTTTCTAGTCTAACTGTGGAAGCTTAAATCAAAGTTTAAGATGTAAAACAAAGCTATCCATACTAACAAGTCTTAAGACCTGTATGTACGGCTGAGACTCTTCTCACGCTAAGTCAAAGAAGCAGGATCTTTCACAAAGTGCATTTTTCTTACCTACCCATGAGTGAACTCAAATAAATGTGAAACTACCCACCAGATCACAAAGGGGCAGGAGGTGGTGAATGATGATTCCAAGCAGTAAGTATTTGTAGATCAATTGCCTAGCTTTCTTTCTCACCTAACATTTGAGGTTGTACTGCTGGGACTTACTTACTCCCAGAGGACACCAGGGTCATACACCATTTGATCAGTAGTGATACTAAATGTGTGTGGCACTTCCAGAATCAGAGACCCAGAATACACAGAGCCCCAATGGCATTTATTTTGTAAGGATTGAGCATCTTCCTGGAAGTGCAGCTCAAACTGGTTAAATTTCAAAAGCCTAAAACTTTGTTAGAATATTTAAAGTAAAAAAAAAAAAGGATCAATCTGGAATTCTAACTAGATCTTTGACTAAATATTCAGGATGGGGATTCAGACTTAGCATTTCAGTGACTTCATGCAGCTTCTACCAGCAATTGCTGGTAAAGTTTCATCTGAGGAGAAAAGAAGAATATCAAAAAAGTACATAAAGACAGCAAAATATATGCCATCCTTCCTGGGCAATGAGACAGTTCACCTGAGAACTTCATAATGAAAATGTCAACCATATCAACAACCCAACTGCCAGCACCTTCAAGTTTATGAATGTGATTTCCTTCCAATTTCAAACAGTATTCAATGTCTGTTGTGTGTGTGGTGTATGCACTCATGTGACTGTGTGTCCATTTGTGTGTGTCCATGTGTACTTGGATGCCTGCACATGCATGAATCAGAGGTTGATGTCAGATGTCTTCCTCATCTGCTCATCAACCTAGAGGGTATCGCCTCAGCTAGACCTGGCTATCACTCCCTCAGAACTCTCTATCTCCTCTCAAGTGCTGAGGCTAAATAAAGACTCCACTGCCTTTTCACATCGGTGCTAGGGGCCCTAAATCATTTTAGCACACTTGAGAGGCAAGCACTTTATTGACAGAGCAAACTCCCCAATCCTATGTTTGTTATTTATTCTGCCACTGGAGGAAGCTTCCTTTTCTGGCCCAGCAGCATCACTGGAATCATCCTGCAAAAGACTAGGGTACATCATTGTATTTAAGGTGACAAACACATTGAGTACATAGCTCACATCTGGGTTACTGGTGCTTTCCCTGTCTATGTGAACTTGCATTTATCTGTTGAAGAAGCTTAACGTATAATCTAAATTGGTCTTGAATGACTGTAATCATTAAAACTAGAAGTTTATTCTATTTCATCTTCCATCATCAGCTAATACATATTTGAACCTCAAGCCAAGTAAGAAATAAATACAATGAATGAATTCTGTGTCCTGTCTAGTGCCAGTGAAAGCTCTAAGGAGCTAGGTGGCAGTCACTCTCTGTAAGTCACAGCATGAGGCTGCTTTCTGCTTTCAGCCCCTTCCACATGACAGGGAATTATTCCCATTGCTACAGAAATGCTTCTATTGGACAGTGGGGACAATGTATCATTTCCTAAGTCACCACATCAAGAAATAATCTCATCAGCTGCTCCATGGGGAGCCCTGAGATTTACAGATTACTAACCAGCACAAACTGTAAACAAACTCAAAGCAACTGTATGAAGAATATTATAACAAGGTTAAAGGTCAGTGCCCAGCAAATCACATTTGAACTTTTATATGCACTGGATCTGAAATGTTCTTGAAGTTCTGAACACTAATATGACCTCACATAGAAAATCCCATGCAGAGAAACTTAAATTTCATTCATAAAATTCTTAAAAAGTTATATAAACTACCTTTTATTATGTGTGTGAAATGTATGTAAAACACAAATGAACTTTTATTTATGCTTGGGTCCCATTCCCAAGATACTTTACTATGTATATATTAATATTCCAACACCTGGAAAGGTCTGCAAACTCAAACATCCCCAGTTCCAAGTTTTTGTTCATATCTTTCTTTCTTCAAGACAGGGTCTCACATCCCATGCTGACCTAGAATGCCCTATACAATTGAAGATGACCTTGGGCTACTGGTCCTCCTGTCTTCACTTCTAACTGCTGGGATAACATGTATATGCCACCACACCTGCTTTATGTGGTTCTGGGGAATCAAACCCAGGACTTCATGCATGCTAAGCAGCACTGTACCAGCTAAGCGACCCCAGTCCTGGTCCCAAGTGTTTCTGATAGGAGAAATTCTATCTGCAATGATTTCAACAAATAGTGAATGAACCCCAAGACATGTCAGCAGAAACTGGGCATGGTGTCAAACACATGAAAGCCCAGCACTTTGGGATGCAAAGTCAGAGGACTGTCAGTTAGAGGAAGCCTGGGCTACAGAGGAAGATAAAGGCTACCTTGAGCAATGAAGTGAGATCCTGTCCCCAAAATAAAAAAAAAAATCATGAAGAGATATAACAAGCAAGTATATAAAGTGAAATTCCAGACAGACCAACCTATAAAAATATGTTCAACTTACTGGTATCAAGTAGATTCGCATTTAGACTCCAAGTGAACACTTTGTGGTACACACAACAGAAAGTGTCAGTTAAGGACAAGAGTTCCTAGCTCTGCAAGTGCTGCTGGCAATGTAAACCAGTCCACACACTGGGGCACTGTGCAGAGCTATAAAATTCAAGAAGCACGTGTTTCTCCACCACCCTGAAATCCTGTTTCTAATATGTATCCCTAAAGAAGTTCCCACTCATGTGTATAAGGGGACATTTACTGAACTGATCTTCATGGAACTATGTTTGTGCAATAAAACTGGAAACAACATGGATGTCCATTAGTAGGGAGAGACATAAGCAATAAAATATCATCAAACAATTAAATTAGAATGAGCTAGATGGAAATGGATCGTTATACATAGAGCTCAAAAGCTGTTAAATATTTTGCAAGCATAATATCACATTCTAGAATTATTAGATTTTTACATGTACCTACATACATAGGACAAAAATATAGGCAGAGAATAGGCACCACATTCCTGACAGAGGGGCCTTTGGCAAAGGCAGAGAGGAAGGGAAAAGAAGAAGGATCAGACACTCAGCTTCATCTGTATCATTTTGCCTCTGAGAGAAAGAGCTGCCACTAATGACAGATTAACAGCTGCTGACTATGACTGGAAAAATGTTTGCATTAGTAATTTAACTTAAAAATCATAAGATAAGAAACAACTCAGGCATCATTTGAAAAGTCCTAGCCCTTATGAATAGTTGAATTGGTACCTTTTTAATTCCACAGGTTCAGCTTCTTAGTGGACTGCAGTCTTGGTTGCCACTGACTTTGAATAATTCCATTTTGAACTTTATACCACTGTTAAGAAACGTACTCGGAAACTATTAATAACAGGCCAAATGTAAATACATTAGGTTTTTTAAAAATAGCTGTCATACGTATTGATGTTAAACATGAGAACTTTGGGGAGGAAATTGGTGTATTTTCCTTATGAAAAAAAGTTCTATTAAAAATTCTCCTTAGCATTAACAGATGAACTGATTATATAGTAAAGAAGTAACTCCTATAACTACCACAGTCTTAATGGATATAGTATTCAACCCAACTGCAAAGCAGCATGGATTATTAACAATATTAGAGGAATTAACAGAATGTTTTTAATGCAAGTACTTATGACATGGATAAAAACAAATTATTGACATATTACATGGCTGTTTAGAATACAAAATAAAAGATATCAGGCTTGCAAAATGTCCAATGACCCATCCAATACCAATTAATAATAATTAATAACCTCTTGCCATTTACTCGCTTAATTTTTCTTCATAAAGCAAAGCAAATGGATTAGTATGTGGAAACAATAAAGCTTTTAAAAATAGAGAAACAGAAAGGAAAAGAAAAATTAACCACAGGACTGTCCTAAATTAAGTGTGTAAGGAACAATTCTCACAGTGAGGAGGTCAAATTCCAGGCCTGTAAAGTCCTGCAATGGAGGAAAGATCATTAAGGCAAAGAAAAAAATATGTGAGAATACAAGTTTTTCTGTACAAGAATTTATTCGACCCTAATATCTCTTACTTTAAGAAATAAACTGCATTATAAAGAACCTGCTGCCTTCACATGCTTGCTTGTTCAGTAGGAACACTGTAACTATTGCACTTTGACTTACTATCAACAATATTAATAGCTGCTACAGCCAGGGGTCCCACAGCCTAGAGAAGTCTACAGAGGCAAGTGTCGCAAGAGACAGAGTGGTATTCCAAGCAGACACATGCAGGGTGCCCTAGCAGGACTTCCGGGCTGTTATGGGGAGCTAGGCAAAGACACCATCAAGCCCAAATCAGCCCTGAACAGAGCACTCATCCATCGGCACAGAAACCGGGGCTTCTCTGTAAATGGTGGTGCCCTCTGGAGGCAAAAAAAAAAAATTGCCTGTGTTCTATGGGGGAGGTTTGTTATGCTCTCAAATGGAATCAGTCCAGTGCTGTCTGAAGAAGCTGCTTTCTGCAGAAATGATACATTCTCATTACAGAAATTTTGGTAAATATAAAGCAAAATTTAGCAAGGTACTAACTGTATTACTCTAAGATAAACAGCAAGGATTTGAGGTATTTCCTCCCACTAAGGAGGAAATGTTCACCTTTCTTCTGACTTGGGATTCAATACTCACATACACAAACACATACAAATTCTGGGAAGAGAGCTGCATATAGCACTAAATAAAAAAACACTTCTTAATTGTTGCCTGCATATTTTTTCTTCATAGAGATGCCCATGCTTATTCCATCACAAGTAAAACCTGTCTCAATATCAAAGGAAAGAAAATTTAGCAAGGCCTAGTGGTATCAACTTGTGATCTCAACATTTGGGAGGGTGGGGCAAGGAAATTGCAAATTAAAGGCCAGCCTGGGATATAATGTGAGTTCCAGTACAGCCTGAACTATAAAGACCTCAAAGACCCTGCCTCAAAAACAATAATAAAAGATTAATTTGTCAAGAATTGATTGATCCCCAATTTGGTGGA
Source organism: Chionomys nivalis (assembly GCF_950005125.1). NCBI lineage: Eukaryota > Metazoa > Chordata > Mammalia > Rodentia > Cricetidae > Chionomys > Chionomys nivalis. The sequence goes on from NC_080106.1 coordinate 49,607,114, forward strand.
GTGAAAATGTTGCTTAAACTGCATATGTTTGTCCCCAGGTGCGATGATTAAGAACTAGTCCTAGGCACGAGGCCTTCAGTGTACAGGAAGGCAATGACAACTACAGATCACTGTGTAGGCCTTAGCAGTCCACGGTGTTAACCCCAGGTGCCCTACAGAGAGCTGTCTGGTGCTCCGTATCACTGTTGCCATTTGACAGATGAGAAGACCAGGGTGGACAACGCTTAGGTAACATGTACTGGGATCACTGCATGACTTCTGTGTGGCACATGTGGCCACTCATGACACTCAACAATGACAGTCTTAAGGCACAACTTATCAGCTGCTTCCCTAAAAACATGATAGATTTAAAATGGCATCAGCCTGCGGCTTCCATTGCTATTTCCAGCACGACAGTTGAGAATTTCGTACATTATGTCCAAGTTGCCGCCCCATGAGTGTCCTGCTTCCGTCTCTGCCTGTTTCCTCGCCCCTCTCTAGAGGTTTCGTTCTCATGAGTCCATGTTAACTCTTGGCATAGAGACACTGACCCAGCCAGAATTTTCTCTCTTTTGTCTTAACTCTGGCAGGGTTTCTCAATTTTTAAAGAATCAAATGGTTTTGTTTGAACATGTGCACTGCTTCATGGTCCCATTCAGTGGGCATGCATAGTGTGTATCTTTGTGTGTGTGTTTTCTGGACACAAGCTCTTTTTGAGCCATGGGAAAAGGTCCAGGGACAGGCTAACATTTCATCTTAGGCACAGTTGAAATGTAAAGACTCAATATGGTATTAAGTCTACCATACTTCCATCTTCATGAACTTTTAAGACTACACAGAAACACAGACTGACTTATTACAATAAAATTCCCCAACCTGAGAAAAAATATCATTATTTAAGACCATTCTGTTCTGCTTATAGCCCCATCAAAAAAGCCTCAAACCTGAGCATCTTCCTGCCTTTGACAAAGCCAGAGTTACAGTTCCCATGGGCCATCCCTCCACAGCGGTTATAGTGCCCAATGTAGCAATAATTCCTCAGCAGGATTTTCACAGTAGAGCCAAAGATCTGTTCCCTTTTTCATTGTTGTTATTTTTCTGTTGCCTAAAACAGCACAACTGTAGATTTTGATGCTCTCTGTTCACTAGCTTTTACGTTGGAATAGCATCATGCACTTAGTGTTTGCCACTGTGTGACAGACACAGAGACCGCTAATGTCCCCACTAACTTCTCAGCTTCTCCTCTACCTAGAGGTCCTTAGAAACAAATTAGGGTACACCAGGGCATGAAGAGTGTGAACTTTATGCTGAGTAGATTATTAAGAATCCTTATACTAAAGTTCCTTAATGGCTCCCAAGGCTCTTCTTGTGCCAACGCCACTGTCCTTGGTAGTCTGATGGTTTTCCTAAATCACAGCAGAGGCGGACATTAAACCCTTTGCAGTGTATCACTGTGCAAGCCTATCTTACCTATGCCACAGGCCCTCGGAAGCAATTCATACTGACTCATTTTTTTGTGTCAAATACTGCTTTGTGATCGTCACAAAACAAAAAGCTTATGATGCTGCTTTCTGTACTGCCTACACATACACACCCACATAATGCTTATAAATCTAAGTAGTAGAGCATGCAATATATGTGAATATTAATCTTCATCTGTATCAATGCAAAAAGGGTTGAGACATCACTGATCTCAGCTACCTTCACAATACTCTCTACTTTAGTAATTCAAAGAATAGAGTTCTCAAATACCCCACAAGTACACAAAGAACTGGAAGGATTTTCCCCCTGGGATAAGGTTAGTTTGTGGTTGAGTTTACTAAAACTGCTGATTCTTTTCATGAAGGAATCTCTGAGGTCATACTGTCACATGATTAACAATCTATCTCGCCTCTGCTCTTCTCATCGGATCCTACTCACTCACTAAGGTCTGTGCTGAGCATCCCTCCTATGCTCACGCTTTACAGAAATTGTCACATAACCACTTCCCTTGAGCCACAGCAATTTTTTTTTAAAAAGTATTATTGTCACCATCTCATAGACACGAAAATCTACTCTTGGGTTAGGAAACACGCTCTGGGTCACGTGATCACAAACCCACAGTTAGCGTTTCTTTACCCACCAGTTCTCCTTTGCATTTCTCCTCACATTTTCTCCAGTTTACCAAGGTTATCCTAACTCTTGGTTTAATCTTCCCCGCACAATATGCTCTCTTAACCTGTCAAATTCTGCAAGCCTCACAACCTTCCTCTTTTGCAGACCCATCTCTGGTCTGTTCATTGCCTAAAGCACCACTGTGCAGAGACCTCATGTCATAAGATGATGTAAATATATGAAGTAGCACCATCATGGAGCAAAGATTTCTAAGTACATGTTCAACTATAAATGTTCTATTGGTAGTTGAGGAATATGACCGTTCTTGCAATGCACTTATATTTGAAGAAGAACAAAGAGAGCCCAGTCTTAACCACAAGTCCATAGAGTGCTTCATGAAATGCTTGGTGGGGGGATGGTATCTAAATTTTCAAACCATAGGGAAATGCCACTGTGTATGTATCTTGTGCTGGAGTCAGCTGTCCACATGGTCTAGATCCATGTATACTCGTGAGGCCAGTTTAATGAGCCTCTTAGAATTGCTAAGTATGTATGCATCTCTATGCAGCAACAAATGAGGGGGGATCTTTGGGTGTGTACTTTTCTTAGAAGACATTCTGGCTACTATCACACTAAATTTTCTCATGAGTGAATGTATTCTGTGAAAGATTATCAAATCTTCCCCACTACTGAAACTGGTTTTGGCCCTTTCTGTTCATCAACTTTCTCTTCTACACCAGACAGCAATATTTCTAGGAATTGCATTTTAATTAAAAGTTGTACGGATGGCAGTGCTCAGAGAAGCAATCAATTAGGTTAACCTTTCTATTTAAATAACTTACTGAATCTGTGTGTGTGTTATGTGTGTGCATAAGTCAATGAGGTTAACCTTTCTATTTAAATAACTTACTGAATCTGTATGTGTGTTCTGTGTGTGCATGGGTGTACACAGGAGTTCCCATGAATGAATCCTGATGGCTTTAAAGAAGACAGAGGGAGGCCAGAAGGTAAGAGTGCTCAAGCACAAACATCCCCCCTTTGTCTAGGCTTGTGGTCCTGGCCTGCCTTCAGAAGCAAGAAGGCCACTAAACAGAAGGGTCAGCTCTACTTTATACCTCCAGTCCCATGAGCCAAGAAAACTTTGATGCTTCATATGTCTGTGGGGTTGTAGCACGAGAAGATTGCCTACAAAATAGTGAATAACTATGTGGCCACTTTTAAAATTAATCAGAGTGAATTTTTCTTGACTCTTCAGAGAGCCTCCCTGTGTTCTCAGTTGATGTAGCCGGGCAAGGTTAGTCAGGGCCACCCACGGCACAGGGACACACATGTGCAGGCACACCCTACTTACCTCTCTCTGAAGCTGGACATATGAACCTAGCCGGTCCAATCACAGTCTGTTAAGGGCGAAGCTGATCCTTGTACCAGAATCAATAACTAATGAAATTCACAGGTCAGAGGGCTACTGGCTAGAGTCCCTGGCTGAATGTAAAGGAGACAGGTAAGCCTGTGCCAGTGCCTTCTCATACATGAAGTCTAGTCTTTGCGAGGCTTATCTTCGAATTTCTTCCTCGTTAGGAGCCTAGATACTCCTCCATTCTAATTTAGAGACGGATTCCTGTGCTACCTACAATGAAAAGTCCTAACCACACTGATGATCACTGCATCCGATTATTAATGAAATTAGTATCTCACCCCTACACGATTCGTAGCCATGTTCTCAGCTCCTATTTGATGCCCCAAGATAAGACCTGTCACGTCTACTTTGCTCTTGGGTCTTGGGGATGCCCAGATCAGTGCTCCTAAAGAATAAGAAGCCACTCTTTTTGCCTCGACCTACCACCTGGACTATGGTACAACAGCACGTTATTAAAGTGTGGTTCCCAAACAGAAGCGAACAGAACATATACATGGCATTGGACCTACTAGAAACTGTGGGAAGGACAAGTTCCAGATGAGCGACTTCTTACATGAGCTCAGCACACCTTGGTGGCTTTTGTGCTGTGTTGAATTTCATCAGTGCAATGCATACCAGATATTTAATATTATTTTAAAACGTGATTGAAAAATATAAATAGTTTATCTCTTAGCTATATTTAAGGTTTCTGTACAACCATGGCCACCACTCATCTCCAGACCACTCTTTGGATCAAGTGCTTTTGCTATATCTTGCTGTTTATTCCAGATTCTGGGGAGTTTAATAACTTGAACCAGCATTTCATACAGTTATTTACAGGTAGCAGTGCATTCTTCTCTTGAAAATATCCATGTTTTCTATCTTCAAACATTCTTGTTTTCTCCCCATGGGCAGAACCCAGGAAAGGGCACCCTTGCAAAGATAAGCAAGTAAAACATTAGGCGGTCACAACATACTGTTTAAGAAGAGGAAATGAGGAAGCTTTTACTATTCTTCCTTAACTCAGCATCTTGAAATACTCAGGTACAGGAAGGCAGGTACAGCATCCATTCTATCTTGACTGACTACTGAACCAAAGGACAAGGAACTGTCTTCGTTTTCCTCATTAATTTCTGTCTCTTATTTTAGGTCTCTAGTCTTAAAATCTTCAGAACACTTGAATCTGCTTACTCCTGCTAGAATAAAATCTGCAAGAATTAACCTTTTTTAAGGCGCATTTTATCAGTGTTAAGAAAGCATGGAAGTAGACCCCTGTTCACTGTCAGGCCTCTATCCTTCATTGCTGCCAAGCTCAGGTACTGGCAGCAAATCCATCCTTCAGCAAAGTGCACAACTCAGGCAATTATGCTCTTGTGAAAATCCTTAGCCTTTAAATGCACATTAGCTGGGGCCTGGGGATGGTCATCTCAGCACCACCCATGGATCTTAATGCCTAGAAATGCTACAGAAGGAGAAGCCGATGGCCTTGGGTGTCATAATGAATGATTGCTGGGTATTTAACTCTTCCATCCACTACCCCAGGCATCTGTCAGTCTCTTTAGTTCCCCTAAAAAAACAGTACTTAGGTAGGGGAAAAGTGCTAATTTCACTTGAATCATAGCAACCAAGTCCACATACAGAGTATATGTCAGCCGGATTATCATATTTCTCCCACATATAGAAAACTCTAAATCCACCCAAAGTCTCAAAGAGAAAACTCACACATGGTTACCGCCCTTAGGTATGAAAATGACAAAGGAATAGATAAAAAATAACTTGTTCACTAGAATCAATAATTTCTTTCTTCACACCTTAAAGTTTGGGAGAATGAATGCCTCTGAATGTAAGCTCCATTCAGACAAACTGAGAAGATCCAGCTGGTATAAACTGGAGAATACCATCTCTACAGCTTTACATTGTGTACCTAGAAGTCCCCACAGTCATCACCAACATCATCATCAGGGTTTCATGGAGTCAGATGCCCTTGAATAAGTTACAAAGAAAGCATGTCTTTCAATTTAGATCTCCTCCACTTCCTGAGTTCTGAGCCAGTCTGGTGGCAGATACAGGCATGAGCCACTAGACTTGGTTAATGTAGTGGTGGTGCTCAAACCCGGGTCTTTGTGTATGCTCGGCAAGCACTCTACCAAATGAGTTAAAGCTCCACTTCCAACCTTAATTTTTTTAAGTTAATACAAACTTCATCATATGCTGGAAGAAGACAATCTCATTTCCACTTTCAGAAAGAGAATCTTGAATTCAATGCCAGGGCCTAAAGGCAACAAAAGCTTCCAAGTGTTGTGGCCCCATCCATCCTTGATATGTTGGTATGCTTGTCAGAATCCCATAAGCCACCATTGCTAATTCACATTTATATCTGATTTTTGTCTAACCAGTAGTTTGCTCCTCCTGTTTCCATTTTCTGGTATTAGTTTTCTAGTTGCCCAATGGTAAGTATTTTTGAGTATCAAACCTAAATTTTACCTTCATCCAAACAAAATTATTTAGCTTATATGGATGTTTGAATAAGAATGGCTCCCACTGACTCATATATTTGAAAGCTTAGTTACTAGGAAGCAGCACTATTTGAAAGGATTAGAAGGATTAGGAGGTGTAATCTTATTGGAGGAAGTGTGTTTCTGGGGGCAGGCTTTGAAGTTCAGTGTCTTGCTCTGCCTATGGCACAGGACATAGCTTTCAGATACTGCTCTAGTGTTATGTGTGCCACTATGCTCCCTGCCCTTGTGATAATGGACTAATTCTCTGAAACTGTAAACAATCCCTCAACTAAATGTTAGCTTTTATAATAGTTGCTTTGGTCATGGTGTCTCTTCACAGAAACAGAACACTGATTAAGACAGCTTGTTTTATATTGATACCATGCTTTCTCAAGTTGCAATTATTCCTGTAACTTGTTTTTTGCATGTTCTTTCCAATGCCCCTTGGCAAACTATTTTTGCATTGCTAATAATTAACATGCTTCATGGTAGAGCAGAAACAGATTAGGATCAGAAAACTGGGCACTAAATCATTTATTTCTTTAAATCACCACTAAGCTTCCAACCCTTATCTATAACTAGCCACTGGAGCTTCTACCCTATGGGAATTGCCCATATAGTCATGTCTTCATTTTGTGCTGTCTCCATAGCTAGTCCCTAGCTTCTTTATCACATTAACCTTTCTCCCCTTTGTGCCATTCACATGTCTAAAAAAACATGTTGACTTGTGTTACAGAAAAAATGCATCAAACACCTAAAAGGGCCAGTTTAAAAGAGAGGAACAATTTGTTGTGTTCAAGGTTCTTGTGGTTTCAGTCTTCATGCTAGCAAGGGCCTCAGGAAAAAGAGCAGCTAAAGTGACCGAGGCCAAGCAGAAGCAAGGAAAGATGACAACTCTTAAGGACAGACCTGTGACTCCCTTCATCCAGATTATTTTCCCTCCTCCCACAGTCTCCATAACTCCCCAACAAGCCATCAACACATGAGCCTATGGGGGACATCATATTTAAACTCTAGTAGGGCTCAATACTTCATTCCAGCAATCACAGATTTCTATAGCCTAAGTTCTCCAAATATCATCAGTTCCTTCCAAGCAGGCTCCGTCTGTGCTATCTGTGCACTCAGCTTGTGCTATCACTTATCCTTGGATACCCTCCCCACTCACCGCCAAATACCATCTTCAAATGTCAACTGGATCTCACCTCCCATCGAAAGACAGCTTCCTTGACTTTCCAGCCCACACAGAACACTTCCTTTTCCAATCGTTGGTAACACTTCTTATCAGCAGCACACAACCAAACACATAATTAGGGAACAGGAAAAGACTATGCACACTCATCAGAGCCTTCTTCTCCAACTAGATAGGAGACGGTAGGACACTGGGCTTATTCAGATTCATTTGGTCCTTTCACATTTAGAACAGAGTGGTGGGTACTAAATAATAGAAGATTGCCTGTTGCTATACCCACTGACAATACAGACTTTTCCATTTGGTATGTGTACATACTCTGTGTGTGTATGTGTTGGTATACACATGTGTGGAGGCGCACATGAGTGTACATACACATGTATGTAAGGATGTACACATTGAAAACACAGAATTTTAAATGGCTGCTTTTCTCTTAGTCTAGGTGTTCTATCGATAGTCTTACATTAAAATACATTGATTAGGCAGACAGTGTGGCCCAATAGGAAGGATAACTGTCCACCAAGACTGAAAACCTGAATTTGATCCGTAGGACTCACATGATGGAGAAGCAGAGTGGGCTCATGCATATTGTCCTTTGTCCTCTGCATGTGTGCTAGGGTACACATAAACTGCCCAACGTACACAAAAATGAAATACAATAAAAATTACATAACATACTGATAGCAAAACTCAAGAAAGAAAAGACAAAACAAAAAAAAAAAACAAAAACAAAGAAAGCAACCTAGTTAAAATGGGCTTAAGAGTGGCCAAGCATGATGGGCGGACACATGCACAATAAAATATGACAAAATGTGCAGTGTTACTCACATGTCAGGAAACTGTCAATTTAGGCTACAATAAGACATCACTATTACAATGCTAAAAGTAAAAAAAAAACCCTCTCACTCTTTCGAGTATTGGCAAGGATGCAGCGGACTAGAAGCTTTATGCCCTGTAGGTAGAAATATAAAATGTTATAAACAATTTTGGAAAACAATTTGATTTCCTTTATTTAAAAATTAAGAGATATGATCTCCTTCAAAAAATTAACAATTTGATCTTTTTTAAAAAAAAGAAATTGGAGTTGCACCCACCTTCTAACCCAGCCATCTAGTTTACCTCCATATAGATGGCTGCATGCTAACATTTAAACCAACTTTTATGTGTGGGAAGTTACACTGGCAACAGGTGAAACAGCCAGAGAGAGGTGAACAGATAAAGAGAACGCGGTTCAGTCACAAATGGGACAGTAGTCAGCAATAAAAAGAGAGGGAATCCCAATGTATGTGCCTTTGATCCTGAAAGCAGCCAGGATCAAAAGGTTACACGAGTTATTATTCCGTCTATGCTCATCTAGGGAAATATCTGACCAGTGGTGCAGTGGCACTAGTGTCTCTGGGTAACCAACAACTGTCTAATTGGAGTTGAGGTGCGCGCAGCAGGAGAGTCTGGTACTGTAAACCTGGCCAAGAACCCAGGACTAACAAGGTCTTAGGCCCCAGAGGAGAAGCTATTACTGCATTTTCCTAACTAAAGATAGCTCCCAATTGCATACTAAATGTTTATACTTTCCCCCTTGGGCAAATGTCGTTCTCACCACTCACTAAGCAAGCTTCATTTTGCAGCAGATAAAGGCTACTGCTGAGATTCAAAACCAGTCAAAATACAGAAAATAGTTGACCACAGGGTGCTCAGTCCCAAGTGGCACATCAGCAACACAAGCCCTCCACCTTAGGCTCAGAGAACACTGTGGAAGAGGGGATGGAAGATCGCAAGAGAAAAGTCCACGATGAGCACTATGAGAGAACATCTTTAGACACGACAGGGTTGCTGCATCCCTGAAATCCCCACAATACGGTTGTGTCAACAAGACCCACACATCACTGTTGTGTGAACACAAATGGGGCAAAACAAGGTTTCACCTATAATGACCGAGAGAAGAAATATCCGTTTTCTCCAGGGACAAATTCCCTGATAATTTACCCAATCTCAAGTGGTCAGCACTAAACACATGTACACAGAGTAAACATTAAATGAACTTAGTATATTGTGTATGCATTTGTGTGTTTAACAACAATAATTACCAATGGCATATGAATTTCAGGAGGTTGGGGAGACAGGAGGGGCTGGAACAGGGAAAGGAAGAAGTGGAAATATTATAAATACAGTGTACTCATATAAGAAATTCTAAAAACAAGCAATAAAATAAATACAAGGGGAGGACACATTTGGATTACTGGGCTTGGGGGTAAGGGAAGGGCTTGATGAAAGGGGGCAATAGAGAGAAAGGTGGGTGTATTATGCAACTTATCTGTGTCTTGATTAGGTATTGATAAATAACTGCACACTCAATAAAACATTCAGAATGCCATATCCAAAGAATAATTTTGCCATTTGATTTTTTTTATTTAACCTCAAAATAAAGCCCAAGAGCATATGTTACCAATTAGCTTGGAAAATGTCATTACCAATTACTCTTTTGTGCAAAATGTGAAAAACAAAACCACCTTCTTTATTATTTTGTGAACATCTCTAAAATGTGTTGATAGACACTACAATTTTTTAAGCTAAACTCAATAGAATTCACAGTGCCATTTGAAGGCAATTTCATAAATATATAACCATCATTTATATCTACCTAGTGATTCTACATGCATGTCTGCCCCTCGTCCCTCTGCTAAAGAATCCAGTCCTTTACCATCACATCCAGCAAGTGTTCTGGAAATGGCTAGACTGGATCCTGACTCTCCCAAGACTGACACTGTAGTTCATTCCCTAGTGAGAGGAAGTGATGTAATGAGGCTCCTCCCACAGCATGGAGGAGATTGGGTCATCTCTTTGAATAAAATGGCTGGGGAGGGAGACGCACAGTGGCTGGTGAAATGTGCACTGATCCTTAGTAAATGAACAGAAAGAGAAAAGCCCAAATCTGGAGACAGGTATTTTCGCAGAGGAACCTGTAAACGAAGGATGGGATTTAGACCCTTGAAGCCACAGAAAATGAGTTCAGAGTAAGCAAGGGACAAGGAAGAAACAAATACTAAATCCAATAGCTGGGAACTGAGAACTAAGGCCCTCAATTATTTTACTTCTTTTAATGAGAAGCCAGCAGAGGGCTTTGTTTGGCCACACAATCTGATTTACGTCTTTTTTTTTTGTTGTTTTTTTTTTTTTTTTTTTGAGACAGGGTTTCTCTGTGGCTTTGGAGCCTGTCCTGGAACTAGCTCTGTAGACCAGGCTGGTCTCGAACTCACAGAGATCCGCCTGCCTCTGCCTCCCAAGTGCTGGGATTAAAGGCATGCGCCACCATCGCCCGGCTGATTTACGTCTTTAAAACCTCCACCAGGGCCTAGCTCTTCAGGACATTCAGCTTTCTTCTCTTTCAACTATCAGTTTCTCCATTTTCCTTAGCTGGGTGGCATTAGGCCAATCATGTATCCTGTCTCTGTTTTAGTATTTGTAAAATGGGTAATACGAGCTTCCAGCAAAACATATGTGCTCCATCTAGAAGTCAAGCATTCGATGACTGAGGCCCACCACAGCCCCCTTCCCAGCTTCAGCCTCCCTAGACATGGCGCCTACTGTCAGCTACACTGCCTCCCACCGTTTTAATCTCAGCCAAACTTACTGCACCTACAAAGCCATACCCTGACTCTGCTCCTACTGTTTCTTTGATTATCATCTCTTCTCTCCATCCCTTTCTTTGTCATGCAGACAGATGTCTTTGGTGACATCAGCGTTTCTGGTATGCTCACGCATCCCACATCTCTCTTGGTCAATGCTCATCACTTGACCAATCATGACCTGATTCCTGATTCCAGCACTCCATGAATTCTTCCTCAAAACTCACCAGCACTCCTGTCACCAGCTCACATTCTTGGACCTGTAAACCCTACTGCCAGACTATAATGCAACTGTCTCCTCTTGGAAGAGAGGGACAATTCAACGGAAGGACACGGGACAGGATTCTAGCACAGGTGTAACTAACAACTGTGTATGGTCGTGGAAAACACATGCAATTTCTCTGGGCATTAACTTTGGGATCTATGACCACAGTGACTAGATTTATAACCTTAAAAGCCCTTCTACTATGTCAAGTCCAAGGTTTACAATAATTCTTAGCTTTGGCATCCATGAATCAGTTCTATGTATATTTTCATAAATAATTTCCATCTCCTTTATTAGGACATGTTGCTCGTGTTAGTGATCCATTTCTCCACGTTCTTAGCCAATACTTCTATAATGACCTTCTCAACAGATACTTCTATAAAGAGGCTTTCACGCTGCCTGTTCAGTGCAGCCATCCACACAGGCAGTCCACCATCAGAGAGAACACTGGTAACCAAGTCAGACACTTTTCAGAGACACGGGATTCCAGGACTAGGACAGAAAAATACAAGACGGATGAAAGCAAGAAAGCAAACTGTTCAAAGAATAATGGAGTCATGACAAACGTGCACAGAAACCAGCTTTAACAGCCTTCCCTGGCTTTATCGGGACCAGTCTTAGCTATCAGACAGGCTAGAATCCATGGCATAGGAGGAAACAGAGATGCCCTGCAAAGATAAAGAGAAAACGAGTAAGCAAAGTTTGATGAAGGATGGGATTTTGATGCCTTCAAAGGACTTTCCTATAAAAGACCTAGTTATAAAAGGACAGGAGCCACTTTACCAGGGAAAATCTGAAGACAGAATTTAAGTTGAGAGTTCTAAGCGAACAATAGCAAGGACAATCACATCCACATGCACTGGACAACCACAATGTAAATGGTGCACTACCTCTGCACCCCTGAATCTAACCACAGTGAGCCTGCTGAAGGAAACACTCCAGGACACTGGGATGGGCAGGAATTCTTTGTGGGAAATACTCTAACAAAGCAAAACTAAACAAACAAGCTTGTATCAACTTAAAAACACTTTCACTTGGCAAAGAAAATTTCACCAAGGTGAAGAAAGAGCCTATAAAATGGGAGGGAAATTTCTGCTAACTACATTTCTGACAAGGGTTAATATCCAGAACAAGTAAGAAGTCTAAAAAGTGAGCAATGAAATGATGTAATTACAATCTCAAAAGAAAGAAAGAAAAAAGAAAAAATCACCTAGCCAATAGATTTAAGAAAACATTTCCCAAAAAAAGGACCTTAAGTGGTGAAGAGGTCTATAAAAAATATGAAACAGCACTAGAGAGGTACACGTTAAAATCATCATGTAAGAATAACTATCATCAAAAACTATTGGCAAGCATGTAGGAAAGTGGACCCCTGAATGCTACAGCCATCACAGAAAGAACTATTGGGTTTAAAAACAAACAAACAAGCAAATGAACAGCTGCCATAGGACCCAGTGATGCTGACCCTGTATAGACACAAAGGTAATAAAATCAGCATGTTGACGAGACATTCGACTGAGCCCTGTTCGTGGCAGATAAGCAAAGGAGATAGCTTATGTGTCCATCAACTCAACAGAAGTGCGGATAATGAAAATGTAGAATGTAGACACGATGCAAGGGCGTTGTGATATAAAAAGCTCGAATACTGTCCGTCGTTGGGACAACATAGATGCAGATCATTATGCTAAGTGAAACAAGCCAGCCACAGAGAAGCCACTGGCAAGTGAGCTCACGCCTATGCGGAGCCTCAGAGCTGTCGTTATGGAGGCTGAGCTGTTGTTGCAGGCTCTTGGTTACCAGAACTGGAGAGCAAAAGCAGGCGAATGGTCAGCAGGTTCTACCTTGAAGATCTATTTCTGAGTAAGAAGCTACGGTGTGCTGTTGCAGTAGGCGTAGGGTGCCTGCCTATTCATAGTGACTGCGTACTGCACATATTAGAAAGTTAGGAGGAAGAAATTTAGATGCTTTGCCACACAGAAGTGATATTAAAGTACATAGATATGGTTTCCTCTAATTACTCAGGAGAGATGATTCAAACCACATGCCTACAAAATTTATAAGGTCAGTTTTTAAAAGGTCATATAATCTACAAAAGACTGAAGCACTATCCCAAACCAAAAGAGAAAATGAAATATGACCAGTTAGCATAGCACTAAATTCTGAACTGGGTCTTGTTCCTGAAAGAGCCATTACTGGGACAACTGGCAGAAGCATAAGGTCTGTCCATAGATGCTAACAATTTACCAATAACCGTTTATTAGTTTTGATCGAAGTTCTGCAGTTGTATAGAGAAGGTTCTTATTTTGTAGGTGTTCTTGGTGACAGACTTCCTGTGTAAATTTTTAAATAATTCTGAAATAAAATTTTAATACAAAATTCAGTTTGGACGCTTGGAGATAGATGAGCCAGTAAAACGTGCTGTGCAAGCATTAGGAACTGAGTTGGGTCCACAGAACTCATGTTCAAAAATCAAAATAAAAAAAGCTAAGCACAGTGGCACTGGTTTGTAATCCCAGAACCTGGGAGACAGAGACAGTGGATTCCTGGGGCTTGCTGCTCTGTGCGTCTACCCTAATAAGTGGGTCTTCAGGCACTGAGAGACTATCTCCAAAAACAAGGTGAATGATACCCGAGGAAGGACATACTCGGCTTACCTCTGGCATCTATATGCTTACCTTGAGACATGCTATTGTACAACATTGTACTCAGAGATTGAAATATTCCATCCTGCAGGAAAGCTCCCAAAACGGAAGGGTAAATAACTCAAAGTAGCTTCAAGAAGTTCCTGAAACTGACAAGATTTACTAAGCTCCTCCCTGTCAGAGTTAGCAGTAAAAGCTGCGAGTTTTTTTCAGACTGAAGGAAGCTGAACTGCAACGACTCTGCCACCAGACCAGCTTCCTGGAAGAAGCAGAAACAGCTGAGCTACCTGAAGACATTCAGGCCACCTGAGGCACTTGGAAAGGAGAATCTCTAATCTATTGAGCTGCCTGCAGACTGTGTAGTATGCTCCAGGTTTCCAGCTTGTGAGATATCTCACCTATCCTGGGGTGAATTTGGGTGATACAGCTGTCTTTGGGTCATCTCTGCTTCTGTAAGGAGTCCCAATAAAACTCAAGGGTCACTGTTGTGGGACAATCTTTTCGTGTTCTGTGAAGATATATCTTTGCCAAGGCTCTTGCTTATTGGTTTTATAAAAAGATGAATGGCTAATAGCTAGGTGGGAGAGGCTAGGCAGGACTTCAGGGAAGAGAGCGGATGAAGAAATGAATCTTAGCGTGCAGGGATGCCTGTGAGATGCGGACCAAGTCAAATGTACAGAATGGAAGAGAGGTAGAAAAGCCATGTGGCAAAGCATAGATGAATAGGAGCAGATTAATTTAAGTTATAAGAGCTAGCTGGGGACAAGCCTAATCTAAAGGCCATGCTTTCATAATTAATAAGAAGTCTCCATGCAATTATTTGCAGACTTCACAAAGGAAAATCCAACTACAGTTGACCGAACACAAATGATATCTGTACTTTAGTCTGCTGTGGAACCCCTCTCTGGGGTGAGTTAATGTGTGTGCTGCATGTCCCCAGAAACTATTCCTCCGTATAACACATGCGTATGCAGAAGATGCTTTCCTACATTGATGTTTTCTGTAACATTTCAAATCTGCCTGCTCCTTTCCATTACGGTGAACATCCTTGTTCCAGAGACACAGTTCCCACTCTTCCACACAGTTGTGACTGCGTCTTTACAATCGCTTCATTCCGTCCTCCGCATTTAATTCACGTTTCCTCACCTGCCACACCAGGCAGCGATTTCTTAGTCTGACTCTCAAGTTCAGCTCCATTCAGGTCCATTTCAAATGACCTGTGTCTGGCTGCTTCCCCCCACTCCCCCATCCTCACCAGCAACACAGCTGCTTTTCTGCTCTGCTCCAGAGCTCCCTGTACCAGGAAATATTCACTTTTTACAAAGTTTCTAATACTAGGTGAAAATTCCTTACTGTGGCCATCTTCCTTAACTCTCTGCTTTCCAGGGTTAGTCTACACCATCTCTCCGTGTGGATGACCAGGTGACCAGTCAACTCTGCCCCTTACAAACTGTATCTCTATCTCACTTCATCTCATACTGCAGTTGTTTTTAGAGATTTGTCTCACTAACAGCTAACACATGAGGTGAAGCCACACACCACATGGCCATGGCCATCCTTATCAGTGATCAAGTTAAGTCAAGGTTCAAGTTACAAATACACACAGTGGTTATCTCACATGCCCCCTGAAACGTGGACTTTTTAATAGTTCCAACTATTGCCTGTTTAGTTATATAATTCCTTGAATAAAATTTTCTCTTTCTACTTCTTCATACATAATGCCCACCTCTATTCAACATAGAAATCTGGACTCTAAATCTAGAGGCCTCTAGAATATCACTTAAGTAATGAATGTCTATTTGTAATTACAGGTTAACTTCACAAAGACCAAAAAAAAAAAAACAACAACAACAACAACAAAAAAAAAAAACCACCAAACTTAAAACTAAAGTGAAGCCTACATTTCACAAATTTCAAATTGAAAACTCTACAGTTTAGAATGAAGGTGTATGTCTTGAGAACACTGTCCACTGAGGACAGTTTTTCCCCTTGGTTTTCATTAATAATTTTTGGGTACAATCATCCAAGTTAATACATATATCTAAGTGTAATCAAGAAGCACAATTTTCATTTATATTTGAGTTTAGTAAGTAAAAGAAAAATGATAAATTACTTAGTAGTAGGATTGAAATTTTATTGCCAGATGAGCAATAGGAAACTAAAAGCCACCACCGAAAGCCAGGGAGCTTATTATTCTGGAGGCAAATATAAAGGATCAGAGCCCTGAAGGAAGCCGACTGTCACCCTGGAACTGTAGTCGACATAACATCTGCTATTACTTTGTCACGCAAGGACAGGCAAGGTTGGGCACACCCAGAGTTCCAATAAGCAAAAGGCATCGAATCTATAAATGGTAAATCTCCAGGTCCTGGTTCCAGCAGATTGCAAGGATGAAAACCACCTTAAGGTGAAATTGTTTCATTTATCTAACTTAAACTACGGATTTCAGTTCAATATTCATATTTAAGTATAAAGCACTTAATAAAGCATTTTTGGGGGATAAAAGGTAAGTTGCTGGGAGTTAAAACTGAGACATTTCTGGCATGAGAACAAGACTTACCAGAAATACACTGTCCCGGTAGTTTGCATACTATAAAGCACTTGGGTCTTTTTGGTGTTATTGTTTGATTGTTTATTTGGTTTGGTTTTTTTCCCTATAAAATGATCACCATTTTCTCCAGAAATTGCATAAGTTAATGAAAGTGAGTGAACTTTCAGGAAAAGCAAATCTCATTCTAAAATCTTTACAAAAACACTATTCCTTAAAAGACTGGCCTAGAGAAATTCTAGGTATGTTAGCCATCTCTAAGTCAAGACATTATGTAACAAGTAATCAAAAGAATAGGGCACGTTTTCATCCCGAATGCCCTGGGCAAAGCTGCCCGGCTTTCCTACTGTCCGCAACAACATTCCTCACACAGCACACCTCCACCAGATCCACCCTTTCAGGAGCTGGCAGTCGCAAAGCTACTCACATCAGCACAGCCTATCTGGGAACTTTACTGATAGGGAGAACTTTGTCACACGCTTCTTGAATTGTGTGTCACCACAGAAAGAGAACTAAAGTCAAGTCAAGGGTAACTGACAAACAAAAACAATTACCGGTCACTTACTGAAATTTTCTCTTCTGTCTGAAAACAAAGTACAAATGATGGTGAAGCCTTAATTTCTTATGTTGGAACCTGGCAGCCTATGCCCTTTGAAACAGTGCACTTTATATTCAAAGCTCTAAGTCAATGTTAGCACTGCATTATGGGACTATCACAGTGACTATGGTTGTCGCCATAAACAGCCAGTGTTGTGTTAGCAGAAGGGCTGCTTGTGCCAGGAATAATGCAAATAGAAAGAAGAATTCGTAGCAGGTGTCAGATTTTTTTTTAAAGGAAACGTTGGGGTAAAAAAGACGACAAATGCCTCCACCTCTCATTCTCACCATATAAGGATATATTGCTAGAGACATGTGTGTGTGTGTGCGTGTGTGTGCGTGTGTGTACCCGTGTGTGTGCGTGTGTGTGTACCCGTGTGTGTGCGTGTGTGTGTACCCGTGTGTGTGTGCGTGCCCGTGTGTGTGCGTGTGTGTGCCCGTGTGTGTGCCCGTGTGTGTGTGTACCCGTGTGTGTGCGTGTGTGTGTGTACCCGTGTGTGTGTGTGCGTGCTCGTGTGTGTGCGTGTGTGTGGAGCACAGTTATTCGGGATCAGGTTAACAGTTGTTTTAAGAGACACTCTTTTGGTTCTCCCAAGGGAGTCTCAGTCATTTTATCAGGAGACCTCACAGAGACCGCACTTTAAAAAGAAGAAACTGAGGCAGCGTGTGGCTCTGACTCACCCGAGGTCACAGTGTTGTTTGCACTCAGGCTGACACATGACACAGCCAGGTCCAGTGTCCACCCTAAGGCTTTACATTTAGCTTTGTCATAATTTACTTTACAACTTGGAACTCAGCACCGTCACTGGGAATGATTAACAGGGGTTACTTTCGTCACTGCTCCCACAGAATGCCCACACAGCGAAGTAAAGAACACGTACACCACAGCCATTACTCTCTTCTGTCAGTCTAAAAAGTAGTCTAGGTGACAGTCATCTCTCTTTCCAACTACTCAGTAGGCTAACAAACTATATCTCCTTTCTCTACCAAGTCCCAAACCCCGTGGAGAACAGGACAGACCAGCAATAACCAGCTTCTATGCTGGAAGCACCTCTCATTCTTAACAAGGAGCAAGGCTAGCTGGGGGGCCTGGTGGCACTGCCTGTATCCCAATATCCAGGAAACTGGAGAAGTAGAGTCTAAGACACCTGTGTCTCAAAACAAAACAAAAAAAATCAAAGGTTCAAAAACAATTAAAAAACTGTTTATGTGTTATAACAAAATTAAATTTTAAGCAGAAACTGCTATTTAACTCATTTTAAAAAACAATAATATTAATATAAACATAAGTTTATAAAAACAACTTCTCCAAATGAAAAACTTTGGTGAAGAAATAATCGGTTTTTTTTTTTTCTGGCAAGTCTATTGTCTTCTTTTAATAGAAGAGCCAGATTCTCACATCAACCCCTGCATTCAGCATAGATTAATATAGTTTGTTCATGCATATGGAAAAAAGTAGCCTCCTGTGGATTTCCTAGAGATGGGAAGAATGCTATGAAGGTCATTACAGGCATGATTCTTTGGGACCACAGTGAAAACTGACTGAGTACTCTTTTGGAAATGGCAAATGGTTAATAGTAACAACATGGAATCTGAACAAATCCCAAGCTACTCAGAAATCACTACAGTCCACTACCAATCCACTGGTCCATCTTCCACTCTGAGAAGACCTTTTATCCATCATGAGCTATGATTTCATGAACCTCTTTGGAAAAATGTCAGAACCCCCAGATCACAGTTTGAAATCTTCAGGTTTTGCTAAGAGAGAAGAGATGCTACTGCAGTCAACAAACAGCATCGCCCATGACCTTGACCCTTCATAGTCATCAATGCTTTATTTACCCAGCATTCTTTGAAATGGGATGTTATCACAAATGGAAAAACTAGAAAAAATTAATTTTGTTTAAAAAGATCATTTTTGTCTAAAAAATTGTCTAAGAAAGAGATGGATGGTGAAACATGGGTGAGACTGTTGCATTATGTATACCAAAATGCAGAAACCAGCCTATGTGCCCTCTGACCCTCAACTGTACTCTGGAAATACTCAGGTTGCCTTCCCCAATGAAAGCTATACAGACTTAGAACCACCGGGATGGCAAGCAACACCAACCTTTCACAGTGAAATGTGGAGAGCTTGATCTTAGTTGACACAAACCCCGCAAATGTACAAGCAGAAAGGCTTCTCTTCCCGTGTGGCAGGAGGAGGCAGTCTCAGTGCCACAGACACAGTCTGGTCGCTCAGACCCATGGCATGCCTAAGGAGACTGAGTCACGGCTAATCAGGAGGGACTGGGCCACAGCACTGGAATGCAGCCTGCTGTGCTATGAAGAACTGTTAAGAATGTATTTTTTATGGAACATTTGCTTCTTTAAAATAAAGAAGAAAAAGATTTGATCCAGTAATAAGGGAAAGGATTCTCAAACCAAAAGGTTTTGCTTGTGTTTGAAAAAGACAGAAAAAGAAGCCCCAGTAAAAGATATCGGATTATAGGTATAATCTATGTTCTGTTAATAGGATGGATATATTTTCTACAAAATAAAGATTGAAGGAAATGAAGGGAAATAGGAAATACCCACATATTCTTAGATGCCAACAGAATAAAGTGTAGTTAGAAAAGTTATACTTTATATATTCCACAAAAGGTTCACTTATCACATTCATGTAATAAAACCAGAATTGAAGCAAAGTCCAAAGCAAGTACTCATTGCATAAATAAGAACCACCCTTTACCCTCACATCTAAAACCTCTTCCGTGTTTTTCTAAACATACACAACACACTCTCTGCAACAAGGAAACCAAGACACATTTGACAGTAAACAGAGCATATCTTCTTACAGATCTCACATGCTATAACTGTACCAATTCAGAACTAGAGTGACAATTATAATTTCTAATAAGAGAAAGTAAAATTGCCCACTAAGTGCTTTTAGATGGCTGAGTCTTTAAATGCCTTCACAGTTAAGGAAATAATTTATTTGGACATGAAACTGTGACTTTTATATAATTAGCCTACTACCCTCACCCAGCTTCCCCCCCAAAAGAAACCTTCCTAGAAAATAGAGAGAAGGAAGCATGTAGGTAACAGATTTAGGGATCTGTTTTATTTCACAAACTATTGAAGTAATTAATAAAGAATTTTAATATCAAAAGGAAACTAGGACCATGAGGATAAGTAATTTAATACAGTCTCAGCAAACCAGAGAACAACCAAGGGGTAAAAATCAGCACTAGTCTGCTAAAGGAAATACAGTAACTGGTAGTAGAAAACAAACATTTTCCAAACACTAAAACAGACAACAGAGGGGCACCTATATATGCTTCTTCAAAGGCGAGGCAAACATTTTGTAAGAAATCTTAAGAATTTTTTTGTTCCTCTACTTCGAATCATAGTGCTATATCAACATTCCAAAGAGAACAAAATGACCAACCTTAAACAAAAAGTAAAACTCAATCTCTTGAATGCAAAAATAAAGACAGGATGTAACAATTTACAAAGCCAGGAGTTTCAAAATAATCAAAGAAAAGAAAAACAAAGAGAGAGAGAGAGAGAGAGAGAGAGAGAGAGAGAGAGAGAGAGAGAGAGAGAGAGAGAAGGAGAAAGAAAAGGAAAAAGGAAGGGAGGAGAGGAGAGAAAGGATTACAAAATACATCAACTTACTTTGACACATTTTCTGGAATGTACTCTAGGACCGGGTATCCATCACTCCTCCTAGATGGCAGGTCACCGTGTGGTTTCCATGACTCCACTAATGTATTGACGGGTGGAAAGGAACTCAAGTGTTGGAAAGATTGGTCTCTAGGTGACCGTGATAAAGATATTGTACCTTGAGCACCAATCCGGTAGTGAAAGGACTGTCCACCCGAATTCACACCAACGATGGCAGATGATGGGATGCTGGTCTCAGGGTAATAGCTCCCATCATCTGGTTCTTGCTTAATCCCCATTGGGAATGCACTGCCCTCACAGCTACCGTCAAAACCGGGCACAGGTGGTCCTAAAATTCCTGATAGGGAATAATAGTCTTTATCATCCATAAAGGAAAAATACGAGCCATCCATGAATGGAAACGGGTTGACCGTGGGGTTCCCTTTAAGAGAGGAGCCTGAACACGAGTGCTTGGTTGATTCTTGCTTTATTGGTACAGAGAATGGAGAACCGGGGTTGATTTTGCTGTTTCCTCCCAGGCAGGAGCTGCTGAAAGTGCCGTCTGGTTCTGGTTTTATGTACTGGACAATGTTGAGCTGGCCAGTCACACCATTGGAGATGGCCTTCTCGACTTCCTCTGTCTTAGGGAAAGGAACGTCATGAGCACCTTTCTCATGGGTGTCTGGACTGGGAACCACATCCCGGATGGCACTGGCTGCAGCAGCAGCGCCTGAAGCAGCATAGCCGAAGGCATTGTTGATGGGGCTGCAGATGGACCCCACAGTGCTGGCTGTCGGGCTAGAGAGTGTGGATCTGTTGTTGGTGTTGGAAGGGCTGGAAACGGAGCACCTTGAGTTGTTAAGATTTGCCGGGCTGGACACAGAGGAGCGCAGAGTGACATTATTAGGACTGGAGACTGGAGATTTTACACTGCAGTGACTCGGAGGGCTGGAAATAGGGGATTTCATGCTGCTTAAGGGACTTGAAAGAGGGGAGCCCACGTTGCTAGCATGAGTGGGGCTGTGAGACCGTGAGCCTCGGTTTTCAACATTGGGGGAGCATGTTAGAGGGGTTCCTTGAGTGATGGGACTGTGCACTGGGAAATTGCCAAAGCCGGCTGTGGAGGAGGACATGGAGTTGATGCCCGCAGGGCTGCAGACCGAAGACGACATGTTCAGTGGGCTGCAAACAGAGGGGCTCTTCTCATGACAGATGATTGGGCTCTTAACAATGGCACGCATGACCCCACCATTCATGGAGCCTCCAGAGTCAGGAATGAATGACCTCAAAGGCCTGCTCATACCACTTAAGGTAGAGGGCCTGTGGCCATTCTCTTTGTAAAATTTCACTAATTGCTCCATGTTTTGGTAAATCTTTGCTGGGCTCATGCTTCCTTGTTGGTTCTGCTGATCGTAGGTGTAGTCGGCATCTCTCACAGAGTCCATGTATAAGCCCATAGATTCAGCCACAGTGGCTGAGAGTTCCTTGGATTCCAGCTCCGTTTTAATATCAGATGGTAAAATCCCAGAGCGACTACTGTCTTGCTGAAGGCAAGGGAGTAATTCGTGTTTTTCTTTGCTGCTTCCTTGAGTACTGTTGTTTGGGATAGCACCGGAAACGCAGCTGACATTGACAATCTCCATGTAGTTGTTCTCATCGGTCCTTTCTGCAGGTCCAAGAGAAGAACGCTCTACTGTCTGAGAAACTTGACTCCAGCGTCCTTCCATATCTAGACCTTCAGGGAGACTGTGGTAGCCTTTGGTTTCCATAGCTAACAAACAAGATTTATATTAACATATTAGAGTCAGTAACACAGTAGTAAGCTTAGGCATTCTAAAATTGCATTTATTGAGCTACACTATATATTCAATTTGGTATTAGCAGTATTTCTAGTTGCATTAAAATTTATCTTCATGGGTGCTGACACAAAATATCACGCAGAGAGAATATCAACTATAACTTGTTCAGAAGCGAGAAGACTCAAGCACAATTTTGCATCTCAATTAAAACTCGCTATAATTCAGCCTTCACAGTTTGTAAAAAACATTTATAAATGTTAACTTACTTGAATATTAAATAATAATCAGTATAATCATAGGGATGGATGAGGTAATCAGAGGAGAAAGTGAGAACTAAGCGGGTGACTCAACAAGGCCTAAAGCATGGTGACAAATATCAAACTTAAAACTAACCTGGGCAACCTTTCCTTGGGATCCACTTCTATGCAGGAGCGTGGCTGGTTTCCTTGCTGCTAAGCTTGCTCCCATAATAAAGCTCCTTTATACACTAAAACAAAACAAACAACTAACTTTATGACTCCAAAGTTTTGGGAAATTTGCTCATATAAAAGTTGTCTTCCATACGATCAAATACACAGCTTTATTATCAATGATATGCAATTAAGGGTACAGTTTCCAAATATAAGCTTAATAAATGAATAGCCATAGGGAAAATCATTGACAAATTGTTTCTAAAACAATAAGACTTTCTTACAGTATATCAGTGGTGAAGACAGTTTAGTGTCAATTCTGAAGAGTGAGGTGTATATAAACTGATTGACTTGGAGCACAGATTGTGGCAGTTGCCAGGCGGTTCAGCCACAGCAGTGACTCCTTCTTGTACTTCAATAACCAGCACCCTAGCCTAGCAATACCTCTCTTAAGTCTTCCAACAGCTGGACATTTTTAACTCAGCTATGAATGAATGAAGCTTATGAAGGGCCCTGATCATTTAAGCATTTATTCAAGAATATTTCCAAAGCACTCATTACATCCTGGGTCTAAGAACAGTTCTGAATCTGTAATAATAAAACGACCAGCCTAGTTTCCACCCATTGGAGGGAGCCCATTGGAGTGTTTTCAATATACATTCATTTCCATCTGCTCTAATCAATAAATTTAGCTCATGGACAGATTGCAATAGGCTATATGCTCATAATTATTATATACTATATAATTCAGCACATTATTACAAGCCTTTCTGATATATTATTTAACCTCATGAACCAATATATATACAAAAATCAAAAATGTACTCATAAACAATACAAGTCAGAGACTCAGGTGCTGGCCACATAACTATGTGCAAGACCTGGAATTTGATCTCAGGTCTCTCTGTTTACCAGTGTTTCCCAACCTGGGTCTTAAGGACACTTTCGGGCAGATCTTTATTGTTGTTGGAGGCCTGCCCTATGCGCTGGATTGTGTTAAGCAGGGTCTCTGTCTCTGAAGCACTAGAGGCTGAGAGTACCACCTTCCCCGGTTGTGACAGCAACGAAGTCTGCAGATTATCAAATGTTCTTAGGGAGCAAGATTCCACCCCTGAACACTGCATTAAAGAAACAGAGCACTGCAAAATGAATTTGCTCTTATCTGTACATCTTAGAATTAAAAAAAAAAAAACATGCCTGCGTACAGTTTTCAAATCTATATGTCCGGTGAAGCCTGCAGTTCTTCGTACATAAAGCCTTGCATCCTTTCTCTGCTTGCCTCTAGCCTCTCTCCCCTACCCTTTCTTCATTAAAAGGAAAAAAATGGAAGTCCTTTGCTACAGAACCTATATTAATTAACATTGCAAAACAATATAACGACTTCACTAAATAAATTTGTATTACATATCACAAGCCCCTATAATGAAATGTAATGCACAAATTGCCTGAGTCTTACAATTGCCCCTAATTTTTTTTGTATTCTGCAGTAGATTTTCAATTATGAGCAGTCAGAAACTATCAATTCCACCACTGTGGCCCAGATGGATAGTAAAAGGCAAATAAAAATGTTTAACTATTATACTATAATCAATACACAATTTATGAACCTTAAAATCTACCGATTATTCAGCATGCTTTCACTTAAAAACATTATTAATTCTTAATCAAAAATCAATCACTAAAAAGTAGAAAATAAATCAAATCACAAAGATTGAGGTAGTTATCTGGGAATTTCAGCCAAGAAAAAAAGAAAATAAGTATGGGTGAAAACCAAGTTAAAGCTGGAACACACACAGAGTGAACTGAGACCTAAATCATTGCTAATAATGGACTTTCTGTTTGCTTGTTTTCAATCTCCTGAAAACTCCATCGTAGCAGTGAATTGGAAAATACAGTCAATATTATGTTCTCTTCTACTTCTATAGGAAATATTCTGTCCTTTCCACAGCAAAGACAGTCGGATACAGCTGAGGTAGAGATGGTTCACATTCAGATCCATGAAGTATCTCAAGAACTATGTTCAGAGCAGAACTTCTTGTGTATGTCCATGCCAGCCCAGTCCTCTCCTGAGCTCTCCTGTGGCCTCCCTAAAGATCTCTGTGTGAAGTGATCCCCCTGCCTCCGCACTACAAGGTTTCCACAGGAATTCCTCCCAGTGTTGTAGCTGTAGCCGCCAACCTTCCTTCCACCATAGGCAATAGGGCTCTGTGGCCTGAGACCCTTCTCCAGAACTTCAGACCTCCAACTGTCTGTCGGGAGAGATGGACACTCTGCTTTTTATGAGGTCTCAGTAAAATTCTGAGCTCTAAAATCCCTGGGAGATTTTAAAGTACAGAAGCAGCATATTTTAAATCCAGTACTCCATGAAATAATTTGATCTCTGTACATCTCGTTGCTGTTCGGAGGGCCTACTAATATTCTGAGGACCATTTGTCACGCTCCTCAACGAGCTATATACCAGACCGGCGAAGATCTCTAAGGCTCACAGAGGATCTTTCCTGGAGATAGTGGGTACCAGCCACAGTTCCTCTCTACAAGGAAGAATTTTATCAGCTAACATCAGAGAGCTGATCTCAACTCCCCCAAAGTCTTGCTTCACCAAACTCAGAACTCACATAATAGCCTCCTAAAGCCAACTGTATTTCACCACGTTATTGACAGGAAAATCATGAGGAATTTGCCATGGGCTTTTCTGAAATCTAAATTGGCTTTGTTCAAGGGATCCTCATCTATCAACCTCACCAACCTCTCGAATGATAGAGAGGAAAGGTCAGCAGCCAGCACAGAAAAGTGGACAGCAGTGAGCTGCGAATGCTTCCCCTGCAAACCTTGTTTCGGAGACTAGATGCTTTCAAAGTAGCATCGCTGAGATATTTTATGCGGAGTCTTTCTTGGTTAGTATTTTAGTTAGTATTTTCTATAAACAAATGGGTTAGGTTAGAAATTTATTTCCTGTGTTGTTCAGGAAACTCGGGTTGTCTTTTTAGAATTGGCATAATGATCATGGCTTTGAACAGTAGTTCAGTCAACCCGAACTTACCAGAGACTACTAAAAATATGACTTGATGAATATGATCCTCATAAAACTTTATCCTGAGGGTAAAGGGAAAGCTTTTGTTACTTAAGAATAAAATAAGGCAGTGAAATATATAAATTATATTCCTAGCTTAAGAAAAACTAGGCCTCTTAGCTTCCCAGTGAATACTGTACCAGAGACTCTTAGGTCATTATGACCTTTATTTCATGCAAAAGAAACAGAAAGGTGAGAAAAATTCACATAAGTAAGGGAAGCACCAACAGGTTGCATGTGTATGTGTGTGTGCATGCACATGTATGTGCATAGTGTACACGCGTGTGTGTGCATGTGTGTGTATGCATGTGTGTGTGTTTGGAGTAGTACTAATATACTAACGGGCACTTATTATTATTGTCCTAAATGAGCCATATGCCAGGTTTACAAACCTCTCTAAAGCTTAGAAGAATACACACACACACATAGCCTTAAATGCTATTTCTGTGAAGGAAACAGACTTTAAAACTTTGTTTCATAGTCTGTTAAACTGCCCTTTTCCATAAGGAAGTAATTTCTTTTTTCCCCCCATGAAATTATTAAAGACCCTTAGAAATCTGCATCTTTCCTGAAAACTTTCACTTTTAATCACTTTTGCTGCTCTCCGAAACATATCCCCTTCTTAATGGCACCTTTCCCACAATCATGTTGCTTTCCGGTGGCACAGTTGAGACCCAGCTTGAGGGCTTCACAACACATGCCTGTTTTACAAGGCAGAAGATGACTTCAGGAAACCAGTTTTAGTCGCTCTGCCTCTCACACTGTCATCTTCCCCTCTTATAGTGAGGGGAGTAGGATAAGTCTGCCAAGGTCATCTAACAGAGCAGGAGAACCAGTTAGAACTAAGCATACCTGACTTCTGTTCACTGGCCAACTGCACCACATCAGCTTTCCAATTGTTCTTTGAAACAAAACTACCTCTTCCACAAAGGAGAAAGTTCCGCTTTAGTGCCCCCCTCCCCGCCCCGAAACACAAACTTCTCTCCAAAAGTATTTCCATGGTAGTGTGTCATGTCAAACGTGAAATTAAAACTCCAAGGGAGGACCACACAGATGGAGAATGCTGTTATCGTTGCTATGTAAATATCACCAGTAACAGCACCTCGAGAATGAGGACCCGAAATGTTAAGGAGCTTTTAAAATTCGGCGATCTTAATAACTCGTCTGCTAACAAAAGTTTTTTGAACTACGTTATAATAAATAAATAACGCAGATGGTATGATAAAGCATTGTGATTTAAACCTTGTCTTTTTAAAATGCAGCAGGAAAAGCCATGCATCTAAAATCCATCTGGCCAGGGATGCCATCAAAAGCAACTTCATCCCTTTTCCGTCCCTGCCCTGACAATCCCCTAGAGTTTCCCCAATATAAAGGAACGGGAAACGCAAGATTTTCCAGACCCTTTTATACAAGATCTATGGGGATCTGGCTTTTTCAACTGCCCTATCGGCTACACCTCCCACCCAGATTGAGGAGCTTCCGCAATTGATAGAAGAACGAAACATTATTCAAATGTCTTTTAAAATTTGCAAGAGGAAAACGAACTGAAATTCATTTGTGGGGAAAGGGGAGGGTGGCAGACCTCCCACTGCCAAAGGCGGTTAAAAGCCGCTCTTTAGAGGGCATTTATCCAAAGTGGCCAAACTTTCCCAAAATAGTCCTCAGCCGGCCGGGGCGGGGGGGGGGGGCGGGGGTGGAAAAACAAAACAAAACAACAAGCACACAGCACATACTGACTGTGCCTCCGGATTACGCAGCGGCTTCTCCTTGCAAAGTGCAAGCCACCCTTGCCATGGCCGCACGCCGGGCAGGACCGGAGGCGCCCCACTGCGCACCCCTACACACCTGCCTCGGCCGGGGTCGTCTTCTCGCCTTCTACCTGTTGCAGCGCTTGCCACCGCCACGACACCCCTGCTGCGGAGCCCCCCTACATCCAACCACATCCAGGCCAGAGAGTGCCGCTCTCCCTGCAGAGGGAAAGCCGGAGGCAGAAGCGCTGGCGCCCAGGTGACTTGCACCGGCTTCCTCTGAGCAGCCTGAAGTTGGCTCTCTTCTCCCGGGCCCAATGACACCCTGGGTGCGCAGGAGCTAAGGGGAGGGGTCAGGGGCAGGGCCAGGGCCAGCAAAAGAGGGAGGGAACGAACGCACGGGAGGGAGCGGGCAAAAGCCGGGAGGGGGGGTGGGCCAGCTGGAAGGCCGGTCCTTTTAAAAGCGGGTCACATGTCCAGAAAGTTCAGGTCGCTGTCCCGCCCGCCGGAACC
Organism: Chionomys nivalis; assembly: GCF_950005125.1. Lineage (NCBI taxonomy): Eukaryota > Metazoa > Chordata > Mammalia > Rodentia > Cricetidae > Chionomys > Chionomys nivalis. The sequence goes on from NC_080106.1 coordinate 49,635,133, forward strand.
ATTTCCATTGGCCAAGGGGGAAACAAGGCTCCACGCTGTGCGGGCCAGGCGTGCTTCTCATTGGGCAATCGGGGCTGCCAGTCACCAGGCGGGCGACATGACTGATACAAAGTTGCTGCGACACAGCCTGGACTCGGCAGCTTCCTTAAAGCCGCAGAGGCAGTAGGTTCTCCGGGTTCGCGGAGGTGGCCACAATCCGGGGCACCCCTGCGCATGAAGCCCTTTAGCCCACATCTCTCCCTTGCCCCAAACTTGCTCTCACCTACCCAAGTGTCCCCCGGGGGGACCACAGGCAATCCGGAGAGAAGGGGAAACTGTGGTGACGCCGTAGCAGCCTAGGTGGTGTGCCCTCGCGCCCTCCACCTGCAGCGCCAGGTGAGCCGCAGCGACTCACACCCGACGCCGCCCACGGGGTCGGCAAGCCCAAGACGACTCAGGTGGGCTTTCCTCGGACCCCTAACACTCTGCTCCCTCCCACCCCCCTTCAGGTCTAAGTTACCTCCCCCGCCGAGAAGCCTTAGTCTCCGCTGTCGAGAGCCAGAAGATCACGTTCCCAGTCGATTTCAGTTTCCTTGCAGGAAAAGCGGGTGCTTTCAGTGCAGCCAAACCCCTTTAAACACAGCCTTCCTCCCACCCCACCCCCTGCCAAAAAAAAAAAAAAAAGTGCCAGGGTCAAGAGCTGAGGCGCCTGATAATTTTGTTACTGTACTTACTACTTTAGTACTGGATTTTTCCACTAGTTCAATATGCAAGAAAGCTTACTATCGAGGATATGCGCTTTATAATATGTGGAAGGGATGCACATAATTGGGGCAGGATTATTGGAGGAAGGGAAAGCTCTAAACTGTTTTCTAACGATCGTTTGCGCGAGAAAAATTTTGACTTCCCTTCGCCCCCACTCGGATTTTCCTCCCGCCCACCCAAACACTGCTCTTGCTAAACCGAAGGATGGGCTCCTTAACTTTAATTCTAAGGACTTTTAGACTGGTGTGAGGCTCGGTTTTGGATTCCCCTGCTAGCTTGGAGTCGGCACCAGTGACGTACACACCTAAATCTGGTCCCCTGGCCCTTGGCGACCCACAGGCCGCAGGCGGCAGCTGTGCAGCTTCGGGCTCACCCTTGCTCCTGGCGAGCCAAGGCTCGGGAGGAGGAGGGCAGCTTGTGCCCTAAGGCCCCTCCTTTTCTTACAGTTAGTTAAGCCTCAGGATCCCGGATCCTAAACCCAGGGAGACTGGAACTCTCAGCCACTCCCGCAGGACACTCCCCAGAGGCATGGGGGACTGCAGCGGTGCCCAGAAGCTAATCAGACGCCGGACTCGGATGCCCATCAGTCGCCTGAGCTGAACTAGCCCTGGAGCCCCTACCCATATGAATCCCCGCCGAGTGTCCCAACTTTCCCGTGAGGATAGCTGTCACGCGACATCTATTGCGCCCGGGGCCGCGCGCGGGTGGCGAGCTGGAGCTAGGGAAGTCCCGGACCCGGCGGCCCGGGCTCGCCAAGCAGTAGCGGCTGCAGCTCAGCCAGGGTGACAGAACTATTCATCATTAAAGAAATGGACGCGTCTCCTTTTTACTAAGTTTTTACCTCCCTTAGGGAGGGCTGGTCTTGCCTTGGATCGAAGCTCCTTGTAAAAATCTAGGTTAGAACCGCGCGGAATAGCCGCTGCGCTCTCTCGCCAGTCGCCCTGCACCCTTGTCCCGCGCGGGCCAGGCAGGCACCTGGCCTCCTGCCGGCAACCCACCTCGGTATACTGACCAGCGTCCTCTCCCGTCTGCGCTGGCCTGGCCACCCCGGGGCCACCCCTGTTCTCCCAGGCCCCCTCCCGCCACTGTCGGCGCAAAGTGACAGTCTCTGCACTCACCTTTTCTAGGACATGGTAGGGAGACTGGGGCGGGGGAGGGGGCAGCGAGACTCCCGCCGCCTCCGCCGCTGTTGCAGCCACCCGCAAGTCCAATACCAGCTGATCTGCGATGAGGATGGAGAGGGTAGCAATCCTGGCAGTCGCCCTACTGACGGTGGGTAGAGCAATAGAGCGACAGTGCAATTATCCTGCTGAAGGCAGCGAGCCGGTGGCACCAGATCGCGCCGAGGGGGTTGCGAGCACCCGCCGGCCCCCAGCAGGGCAGCCGGGCCTGGGGCCGGCGGGACTCCGGGGATGCTGGTTCGTCCCGCGGTGACTGCGGAGGTTCCGGGAACCCGCCAGTCCCGCGGTAAGATTCCGCGCCCGCAGCGGAGAAGCGCGACTCTCCGCGCCCCTTCCTTGGGCTAGGGTGGCCGGTGACAGCTCCGGCGACAGATCGTGGTGTGTGTGTGTGTGTGTGTGTGTGTGTGTGTGTGTATGTGTTTGTGGGGGCAGCCGCAGGGGGAGCCCGCGGAGCTGGGGCCCCCTCCCCGGGTCACACCCTCACTAGCAGTACGAGGCAGTCTAGCGTCCGGCCACCCGCTGGTGGGAGACAGGGTGCTGGTGGCAGTCGCTGGAACCCCAGTCACTGACAGCAAGGAGGCCAAGGGAAAACGGAACCCCAGTGCACGCACCCTGTACTCCCCTCCTCCCGGGTCCACAAAGTCGGCCTTGACCTGGCGCCTGGCTTCAGGTGCAGGTGCCACCGTAAAGGGAGCAGAGGGCTGGAGGATCACGAGCGGGCCAAGAGGGAAAAGTTTCTTTCCTGAGCCTCCGCTGCCCACCCGGTGAGACAGCTCTTGGGTCGCTGCCCCACCCCCACCGTGGGGGGGGCGCCCTGGAGCGCCGGGGTGTCTGCGCACCAGGACGTGTGGGGAGCGACCGCCACCGATCCCGCGCTCTGACAGCGGCCGCCGGGCGCTGCGGGCCTTGGAAGGGACCAGCCGCGACAGCCCTCCCCCGCAGCGCGCCCCCGCGCCACCCCGCGCGCCCCCGCGCCCTCGCGCCCGCCCGGGCAGACACCTACGCAGCTGCGAAAGTGAAAGGCGGGCTCCCTGGCCGGGCGGCGCGGCGCGCGGGCACGCGGCGCGGGGAGGAGGATTGAGCCCCAAGCTACCCTCTTAGGATTCTCCTATCCCCCGTGCGTCTTGGAGCTCACCACTTCTCATTCTCCAGCCTCACACCCCAAGACACACTGGTCACCCCAGCATAGTGTGTATGCACGCGCTCGTTTTCATGCGCACTCGCGGGTGTGAGAGATACCCTAAGCTCCAGACTTCTCCACCTCACCGTTACACGTGCCCCTAGCTGGAAGTCTGCTGGGAGGTGAGACTTGAGTCACTAGCAGAAAGGCTCACCTACTAGCTTGTTTTTAAGGACTGAATTAAGCAAACCCAGGACTTGACCACAGGTCCCTTTCTCTGGTTTGACATTTCTTCCACTGTTTTCTAAACCCTCTGTAGCCCCCCCCCCTTCCCGATTTCCTCCTAAATAGGAGTGGAAGTTGTTGATCCCCAGGAAAAGCGGTACTGTTCTGTTAAAATAATGTCTGCCTTTCTCTAACCCCACTCCCATAGTCCAGTATCAAGTTTTGTTGCTCCACCACCTACCTATTGTGTTGACACTCCCAGTTCCTCTGTGGCTCAAGATGGCATTTCGGCCTGCTGCAAAACAAACTTTTCCTGTTTTGTGAAAGTGGCTTCTAGGTTAAGATGTTTGGAATCATGACTTGGGTGAGATCAAGAAAGTGTTTAAATAATTTATGATAAAATGTAACCTTTTATTAAACGAACTTTAAAAAGGACAATTTAGAAGAATCCTGTTGTTGACGAACTGACTGAAAACGCCTTGAGAATAAGATGGTGCATTTGTTAAATGAGCAGAGAGATGCAGAGGTGCCATAGAGCAGACGCCTATGCAGTATCATAAGGGAAGAACCAAATTGCCGGCGCAATGCAAGATAGCTAGGGATGTACATCCTACCGGCAAGGTTGACAGGTTGGGCTTGGACGATTCCGGTTCCGTTCTTCCCTGCTGCCACCACTAACTACTCTGCTCCACACTTTCAAAAACAGACAACGTGATCAAAGTATGGCATAAAATGAGCTTAAAATAGCTGCCACATTGTAGAAATTTAGGAGATTTCCCCCCATGGTTTAGTTTGTTTTGAGGGAGAATTTCTATGTGTAGCTCTGGCTGTCCTGAAACTCACTTAGTACACCAGGCTGGCCTCCAACTCAGAGGCCTGCCTGCCTCTGCCTCCTAAGTGCTTGGAGTAATGGTGTGCACAGCCACCGCCTGGCATCTTCTTATGTTTTTATTTAGCCACTTTGAAAAATTTTATCTGCTCTGCCTGCAAGGCTCTGCAAGGCTGTCTGATATTAAAATCTAAGATTTTTTGATATATTCTTTTAAAATATTTTCATACCACAATAGAGAGTCTGGGATCTCTGTATACCCTTAGGTGCCAGTTTCTCTTACTACTGATGGATACTTAGAGGGTCTTGCTATTACCCATAGGCGAAGTTTTGGGTTTTTCTTTCTTTAAATTTTTATGAGTATTAAGTTTCTCTTGCATAATCTCCCTTTGCTGGCACTGACACGGCAACAGCCCTGGAGTTCAGTGCCATACCTCCTGGTGAAGGGACAATAGGAAGGTGGTACTGCTTTTGATAGGATCACCCCATCAGTGCTGGCTCTGAGGGACCCCATGAGAGAAGGAGAACACAGGACTTTAGGATGTTAGCATGCACTCTCATTCCATGTCTATCAGCGAAGAATCTTGTCTGCCTTCCTTTGTATCTAGCAATGCCATTGCTTTAGAAAAACTCTCTCTCAACCAAGGTTGTCCTTCACACCCTTTTAAATAAGCCTTTTTGTCCTTTGCAAAAGGATGGAGAATTCAATTTCTTTAGAAAAAGAGATTAAAAAATTAAGAAATGGACAATCCCAGACAACTATGAGCCCATTTCCTATCTAGCTACCAAATGTCTTAAAGCAGCAAGCAGCCTCAGACATCACTCAACACATTCACAGGCTGAACCTCAGGACACCGCCCTCCCCATCCCATTAGTGTCAAACTCCCTGAGGTTTGCTACAGTGAAGTGCACGACTCAGCGTTTGCAATTTACATGTGTGACATCACATCCTCTATTATGTAATTTCAGAAACAAAGCCTAATATCTAAGTTTGTGTTGGAAAAAATTCTCCCTAGCCCTGTTTTAGCTTGAAGAGAGCTGCCCTTTAGGTCCTTGTTTCCAGCCCCACTTCTCCAGTTGTCCCTGAGAATGATTCATGAACTGGAACATTTCTCAGACCCCAAAGTGAGCATATCTTTCTTAAGTCTGACAAGAAAGTGAAGACCATATAGCGTATTTGCATTAAATACTGTTTTTTGTTTGTTTGTTTTGGTTTTGGAGACAAGGTTTCTCTCTGCAGCTCTGGCCATCCTAGCCTCTAATTTAGAGAGCCACCTGCCTTTTTTTTTTTCTTTTTTAAAAATAAAGGCTAAAGCATTAGTTGTAGTTAACTCCGTTAATAAGCCTACCCATGTTAGGCCTGTTTACTTATTTAAGCTTTTCTCCTTTCCATCTCTTACCAGCTGTTGGAAAGAGTTAAGAAAGACAGGGTGAGTCAGAGAAGTGGGGAGGGTGTCAGGGAGAGAAGACGAACAGGACAACAATATAAGATCAAACTTCTTTGTTTATTGCAAAGCACACATGTTACAGTTTATAAACATTGCAAGCAAAGAAGGAAGTGTGGACTAGAAGATAAATACTGAACATATTAAGGATTTTGCTGACATCCCAAATGGCCCAAACTCAATTTTCTACAGTGTTTGGAATATTTGTTTCAGCTTTCATTATTCACTAATTTGAACAATTAATTAGGAATTTGTTTACTGATTGAGTTATCTGTCTACCTTTTTCCTATTTGCAGGCAGTTTAAATAGAAAATTCACAAACATACTACATTTCTATGGCCAAATTTTGGGATGGAAGAGAACCAAACAGCACACACATCACGATTAGAATGCCGTACTATTAGAAACAAATCAGTTTTCATTTGGCCCACACTGAGGTTCTAAATTTAGACATAATGTACAGTGGTTGAAAGGGGGGAGGAACTTGAACAGTATATTTTAATAAAACAGGGACGTTTTCAATTTCTTCTCTTTTCTCATGCATTCTTGGTGCAGTAGAGGAAATTCAGCACCTTTAAATAACTGTGCTAATCTTACATAAATAACCACATGGTTGTGTGCTCATTAGAAAACCAGGCTGTTTTTCTGGTATAATGCTCAGTAGCAGTGCATGCGTGCGCGCACACACACACACTCACATGTGCACACACACACAATACACTCATAGAACTACATATACAGACATGCACACACACACTCATACATATACACATACACACACCGCACACAGGAGCATACACACATACACACACAAATACACATTGCACACACCACAAACACACAAACACACTACACACCACACACAGGAACATACACACATATACATGCCCGCACAACTACACAATACAACACACACACACAAACATACACACACACAAATACACACCACACATGCATGCACATGGGAGCATATACAAATACACAACACATACATATATACACATACACATAAATACACACTACATGCACATATATACATACTCACAAAACATACATACCACACACCACATACATATATACTTACAAAGCACACATACACACAGATATATGCACTCACACACCCACACCACACACATACATACACACGCATATATGAACATACAAACACACATGTATACACACATACAGAAACACACATGCACATTTATACACACACACACACATGCACGCACACACACAACTGGAACCCATTGGGTCAAGAGTGTGAACCCCACCTCTTTCGAGCTAGGAGGAAGCCTTTTCAGCTTCTTCCCAGGACTCTGTAGGCGTTGCTAGTGTTTCAATAGTGGGCACATTATTTTTAGCAGCATATTTTAATAGCTGTCAGTAACAACGAAGACATTTTGATCAACAATATTTTTTACTCTATCAAAGATGATTGCAAAAAAGAATGCCTCAATATTTAAATGTTTAGCCATTAAAGAGAAATAATTTCTTATGATAGAAAATGCTCCAAACACATCAGAGACAAGCATGAAATAATTGCATAAAATGAGGCCTAATGGATTTATTTTTATTTTAAAGTGTCTGACAACTGTGTACACATAGTAAAGATAACTATTCCCAAAGGGGTCCATGTCAGAAAGAGAAACATCACGCATTTGCAAATGGGTGGAGCATAGTTATGTGGGCAGAAAAAGTGAATAGGATATTTCCCCTAATCGAGTTAAGAAAGAGAGGTTATCATATGTCAGCTATATGACCCTGTATACATCAGACAGAAAGTGTACAAAGTTTCTTGACAGATGTCATCATTACCCCTAAAGATAACCATTGTCTGTGGAACTGTGCATGTGTGGTAACTGATAACTGTCCTTTGGAGAATGTATTAAAAACAAATGAACCAAATCTCCTGATGTGTCCAGGGTACGGTCCCCACATTGAGTGAATTTTTTTCTCCGAGAGAAATAGAGGTAATAGTGCTTGCTCGATAAGCCACTGGTTTGTGTCACCCTAGTGAGAGGTCACCTACTCACTTCAGATCCAGCCCTGAAGGCAGTTAAATGTTTCATCTTCATCTAGTTGGCAAGGTTGAGAGTTTGTGCATTCTTATATCAGAAAATATTTCTATTGCCTGACATTTGTGTTCTTTAATCCTTTGGGAGTTTCAGACCTCTTCTAATAGGGAGTATTTTAAATTATATGACAGGGTTTTTTAAAATCATACAATTTTTGTAAAAAAAAAAGATCAAGTTTAGATACACTTTTTACAATTCTAGCACAAACCATGTGACAGGTGCAACTCTTTAAGTGGTAATGCTTTCTCAGAGTATTATATGGTTTTATATATGCTTTGTTCTTAAACGTGAATATTTATAAAACTAAATCCCATGCCATATTACTATTAATATTCAAACCACAATCTATTTTGAAGTACTTAGTGCTTGTCCTTACTATCTTTTCAAATTAAGTAGGCATTTTAAGAAAGGACTAATTTTTATTTTATGCAGAGTGTTTGTGTACATGTATTCATGTATGTGCGCCATGTATGTCTGGTACCTGCAGAGGCCAGAAGAGGGCATCATGTTGCCATGGAACGGGAATTACACTTAGGAGCCTCGTGGGGCTGTTGTGAAACAAATCAGGGTCCTCTGCACAAGCACCAAGTGCTCATAACTGCTGAGTCATCGCTCCAGCCCCAATGGGCACGTTGTACTTTTAACTTAGCTGTTTTTCTTTTTTGTTTAAATCTACTTATTATATAGTCCAAAAAAATTGTTCTCATCTCAGTGTGTCCTGAAGATGGGCCATTACTTGAGGTATAGATTTAATTGATGTTTCTTTTTCAGTTTTCATTAGATTTGATTAAAATTTGATGAAACTTTTGTAGCCATTACTGCTTTTCTTAATTTAATAAGGCATTATATTGTGGTAAAATACAGCAACATAAGAGTTATCGTTTCTGCCTTTTGTGAACATGCAGGTTCAGTGGCTTTAAATGATTGACACTGCAGTGACGCTCTCGCCACTCCCCAGCTGTGGAATTTATCCCTTCTTATAGCACAGAACATCACTAGCTTTTAATCAACTGTTGTACAAGACAGTTTCCTTTATTTTGGGTGTGGGAAACTTCCCATTTACGTCAGTAACAACTGTACCTCTCAATAGGAACGGCGTCGACATGGTAGGACTTTTCCTTCTTTAAATTCTGAAGTGGCACATGGAGAGGTGACTCGGTGGTCGGCAGCATTTGCAGCTCCTGCGGAGGACTGGGATTCAGTTCCTGCATCCACATGGCTGTCACAACTGTCCAACTCCAGTTCAAGGGGTTCCCGTGCCCTCTTCTGGCCTCTGAGGCCACTGTGCTCACATGGAACCCATAGACACATATAAGCAAACTACTACACATGAAATAAAATGATAAATCTTAAAACGAAGTGAGTTCAGTGAATTTTTTTCATGATAGGTGAAATTTCTAGTTTGTTTGTTTTTGTTTGTTTTGAAATGGACCTGGTGAATAATCAAGGAATTTCAGCTGAAATAAAATGAAGCTCCATTTCAAGTGTTATTCAAACATGCACTGGCCTGGAGAGTTAGGATGTAAAGAAAGGACTGCATCCTGCTCTGTGAGGAGAGTCTCGGTGCTACTCTGACTGTAGACTGTGCAGGGTTGTGTGTCCCACAGACTAGAAACAATGCATTCAGCTTTAGAAAGGAAGATCACGTGGAAAAATGAGATTTCCTCTTGTGGTAGATGTAACAGCTCAGAAACATAACCACACAGCGAAATTCAATTATTAATATTATTAATGGGCTAAGGCTTGGATTTTTACTGCCCTCATATGAAAGCTGGAGATCAAATGTTGGTACCCAAAGGAGACTCACAGACACCTGTAACCCTAGCTCCCAGGGATCCAGCGCTCTCTTCTGGCCTCTGGGGCACCTGCACACCTCTGGATGTATACACTCAGGCAAGCACATGCACACACAAATAAAACAAAATTTTAAACAATATTAAAGCATTTAATTACAAATACTATCAAGAATAATGTATTTTGTACATTCATCAATACTCCATAAAATATTCCAAGCACACAGAAACTATCTCACCACGTTTAATGTGGTCTTGGCCTTCCCATCAGCAGGGTAATATCACATTTACTATAGATTGCTGCAGAAACAGGAAACTGTTCCTAGGAGCGACACATTCTGACATCATAGAAGTTGCTGTTGGAGGGACAAGGGTGCCTAATCTTTCACTGAGCCACACAGTGAGCTACTAGAGCAAGTTAGATTCAATTAGTGACTGATTCTTAAGTAAGATAATTATACTCAGTATAATACATTTTTAAAAGTAAAATTTAAAAGATAGTAAGAATTTCAGCTTTGTGAGATAAATATTTTTGAAATGCAAGTAATACTCGTATATAGAAAGCCACGAAAGAAAGCCTTTATTCATGTACACCTGTCGTGGGGAAAGAGGCAGTATGCTTACCTTCATGTACATGTTAGCCAAAGTGAGAATGTATAGGAAGCCACAAGTCCCTTCATGAACACAGCAAAAGGTTAGATCCAAGTACGTTAATGCTCAGTTGATCAGAAAAAAGATTCCAGGATGTCTGACTTTTAGCTAATGTATATTCTGATGGCTCACACTGGTGTCCAACTGGTCAGTGCATGTCCTGATGGCTCATGCTGGTGCCTGGCTGGTCAGTGCATGTTCCTGATGGCTCACATTGGTATCTAGTTGGTCAGTGCATGTCTTGATGGCTCATGCTGGTGCCTGACTGGTCAGTGCATGTCCTGATGGTTCACACTGGTGCCTGACTGGTCAGTGCATGTCCTTATGGCTCACACTGGTGCCCGACTAGTTGGTGCTGCCATATGGATGTCCCTGCTTCAGGGACCAATTAGAATGTTCTTAAGGGATGTGCAAAGTACAAAGGCCAAAGACGTTAAGATTCCTAAGAAAAAAAGTACCAGGTTCCTTCTTCCAATCTGCAAGACCTCTTCTAGGGAATACATGAAATGGAGAAAGAAAGAAAAGACCCAGACTCATTTGCCACCAGACCAGTGTTCCACCGTTTGGGATTTACATCTATCCAGGATTCACCAGTCTTCATGGAATTTTGATGACGTCCAAGTTTCCCATACATTTCAGTTGCCAAAATACACACAAATACACACACCACTACCACCACCACCACCACCTCTACCACTACAACTTCCTCCACCTCCACCACCACTTCCTCCATCAGCAACATCACCACCACCACCACCTCCACCACTTCCTCCATCAGCAACATCACCACCTCCATCACCATCACTACCACCCCCCCATCACTACCACCACCACCACCACCAACATCACCAACATCACCACATTTGTATAGATTGCTGAATCTTGAGATGGACTGAAAAAGAAATTATGAATTTCTTATTCTAAAGTAAAATTAGAAGTAGAATTTATACTGACTGGAATGGCCAAGACTCTATAAGCAGAGTAACAGAGGAAGCTAGCAGCCTTCTATATGATTTTAAGTAATTATTTTCAGAGGAAAAAAGATTGGATGGGGGAAAAGGCATGCCCTTTTCTGGTGTCAAAGGATATTGGAACCTTAACATGTGTCTTTTGCAGTTATTTTTAAAAAGTTACCACCCAGAGTCACAGACATGGGGTCATATAAAAGAAGAATTCCAGTTCTAAAGAGGGCATCATGGCAGCTACTTGCCTCATGAATGACAGGAAGAGGAAGTCAGAATACAGGAAGGGACCAGGACAGGTACGGTCCCAGGGACATGCCTTTTTCCAGTGTCGCTTCCATCACAGCGAGACCTCCTTCCTTCAGTTAGGCTCCATTTCCTGCTTTTCATCACCTACCAATGATTCACCAATGGACCAATCCCTTGACTAGATCAACGGCACCAGAATGTAATAACTTATGAATAGTTCGTTATTTTGCACCTGAGCCCCAAGCCCCAAACCCATAGACCTGAGAGTGTGTGTGGCTGATTTCATATTCAAGCCATAGCAGAGGTGAAAGTTAAAAGCCTTGGGTATAAATATAGCCTGGGTTTAGGTGCCACCTCCAACCTCTGTATCACTGTGGGCAAATTATTAAGCCCTGTGCCTTAGTTTCATCACCTCTAAATGAAGTAATATACCTTACTTCATAGGGTTGCTCTGGAGATTGGCAATTTATTTAACAGCTGGATTCTAGCAAATAATATTGGCTACAATATCTTCACATGTATTTACTCCTAAGCCATCTGTTCCTAGCCAGTTTTCTAGCCACATTCTTTCCTTTTCTTTATGCATCCACACTTTGTCCTCCTCGTGTAGTTCTGGTCTTGAGAACTGCCAATTTTCTTCCTTTACTCACATCTAGGCACATCAGTTTCCATGAGCCAAGTCGGCCATTGCAAAATGCGCTCTTTTTGCAGTATAATGCCACCCACCCTAGCCCTGTAACATGGTGTGTACTGGCGTAAACTTGACACCGACGTCTAGGTCATTAGACTTCTTAATCTATTATAAGTGAATTCTCTTATATGGCATAAAACATAAAATGCTAAGGATTTGCCAAAAAATTATTTCATTTTCTTCTTTTTTGGGCACTGCGGATGGCTACATGTCCTAATCTCTCTTGCATTTAGGTGTGGTCTAGGTGCCAATTGTGCTGGACTAACAGAAGCAATGTATTCTACTTCAGGCATGGCCATGAGTCTTCCTGGGTGATTGTTCAAACTCTTTCTTTTCCTACCATATGCACAGTTTAAAAGCATCAGGGTATGGAAGGTAGCCGTATTCCCGAGCCATCTTGGGGTGGAAAGCTGCTAATGCCAATTACATGGGACTGTGACAGAAGCAATAACTCTTTGTCTACCCCAAGAGATTTGGGGCAAATAGGTTGTTATATTGCCCGCATGTAGGTGGCATAGAAGAAAACTAATCACACAAGGTCATGGTGAATCATTGTTGTACAGTTTCAATATAATTATGTTACACCATTACTGAACTAATTGTAGAGTTTCCAGTGTATTGTAGAGAAAGAATATGGATTGTAGAATCATTCAGAACCAGACTGAGATTCTGTCCTCAGAATCCATAAGCTTTGATTTCAAAATGTTCTATCTCTGGGATCAAAATAGAACATCTTTTTAAAAAATCTTATTGGATATGTGAATTAGGTAATGTTCCTTAATTTCCACCCCCTTCCAGCATTTCAGTATGTCTAATCTGTTATATAATATTGGTGAGTCCACATACTAAATCTCATTTTTAAAAAAATTTGACTTTGTAAAAGCACTGTATTAAATCTTGACAAAATGGTAGCAATTTAGTCCACACGAAGCACTCATTTCCATAATGTGTGCCCAAATGAAAAAAATCATTATAAAACTTTTTTTTTTGTGGAAAATAGTACTGAGCAGAGAACAATTTCCCTTTATTTAGTTGCATTATTCAGGAAGTTCCCAAGTTAGAAAGCTTATGCTATGCTCCATAGCACAATCTTGAAAATATTGTATTTAATTAAAATGGGAATTTCTGAAATGATTACAACAGCATTTATCTTTCAAAGCCTCACATAAAATTTTTTGACCCATAAAATATTTATGAGTTAATTTTCCTTTCCCCATCTCAATTTAGCAATCAGAAAAATAGTTTCCATTCCAAAATACTGAAGGTGGGCCACTAGCAAGCTGTGCACCAGCAGGTTTAAAAATACCTAAATATCACACACGTATGGTCACTTGTACACATAGGGCTAGCAAGATTTCAAAGGCATACCTGTAAGGGTTGCCACTTGCTAGTTAATATTTAAACAAACTGTTAAGAATTTATGACATCCATTTGGCGGCTTTTTAAATGGAAAAAAACAAGCTGGAGTATTACATATTATATTAATATAAAACGTGAGTGGCTGAAAAAGTCTACACTAGTTACACAAAGAACATTAACAAGTCAACAGGTATTCACTCAGGGCTTATAGTTCCTGGTCCTAAGTTAATCAGTGCAACTGGGTCAACTCCCTGTGGCTTAACTCCTTGTTGTAGACTTGCAATAGGCTTTTCCTTCAGTTATCAGGTAGGTATTTCTGAGCATGGGAAGGTAGCATCATGCTCGTTCTGTCCTCTGTCTTTCTTATTTCCACTCACAATTGCTTCATTTTCTTTCTTCTCATCATCTCAACCTGTACTACCCTCAAGACAGTCCCCAAACCCCTATCAAGCTCCCCCAACCTTTTCTCTCTCCAAACATGAAGTTACATTTTTTACGTACAAGTTTTATCTATGGCAGCATGAAACATCACACAAAGTCAGAAATACCTTAGAGAGAGAAAGTTCCCACGTTCATCTTTGAAGTACAATATATGCGGCCATCTTTATGCATCACGTCTAAGGCTGTTACACCATCCAACTCAGCCAGTTTTTTTTTTTTTTTCTTCTTCAGCATCGGAACAGATTGCTGTTTTCTCAGCTAAATACCTGATGAAGAAGTTGGCTTGCATTTCAGGGCCATGTTGTACAAAAGAGAGAGAGAGAGAAAGAAAAATGTATCTTTAAACACTTGAATCACACCCGGATGGTGAGATGCTCACATGCTGAGAACAGTGCAGGCACTGAGACCAAGCAAAGGAATATCCGATGCGACTCTCCCTCCGCACGCTCTCCTGGGGCATATGCTCTAGTAGGACGTGGGACAGATGCACCCACACTGTTTACATTCTTCCTTTCTTTCTCTTCCTGGCAGAGTAAGTAGAATTGAGTATGGGTGTGAACTTTATATGTGTTGGGAGACGTGGCATTTCGAACCATACTGTTTCCTCAGAAGGGCAGCTCATGTGGAAGGGGATTCAGGGCCCCCAGCTTCTCTGTTTGTTGTAGGAGGAATCCCCTTTGATTAATGGAGTGCATGTCTCCGTGGCTGAAAACATGAAGCTGTGGAGGATGGAGGATTAGGACGAAGCTTTATTCAGTAGCACTGCTTCTCAGCTTCACCTCGGTGTATTGTGACTCAGTTCTCTGTAGACGGTTAAGATGATCAGTCTTTAGCAGCAGCGTCAGCTCCCTTTTCTCATGGCTGTGACAATGAGAATTTACAATCCACAATGACAGGGACGTCCCAGCAGCTGGAACGGTACAGATGCCTAACCTATGGGGTGATGCCACTACATTCAGGATCGGTCTTCCGCATCCTCAAGAAAAAAACCTTTCTGAAAACACTCCCATAGACACGTACAGAGGTGCTTGAGGCGCTTCCATAGTGGTGCTAACCCTAAGGTGACAATCAGGCCAAACGTGCGTCAGCAGCATTCATGGCTTCAACTTCCTAGACGCCTAGAAAACAACTCAAAGGTGAGAAGGCTGAAGTCACTAGACACTGCCAGATAGCACTACCTTGGGGAGGGGTCAGAATTACCCTTGATTGACAGATGCTTGTTTTTATAATAGAATGTGAAGACCTAGGAGACTTGGAGGGGTATTTTTTATGAAAAAAAAAATGTGGGTAGGGTTGAGGCAAGGCCTGATGCTATGCCAAAGGCCTCTGAAAGTCCTTAGTTATTGATTGTTGAGAACTTATAGAATAATTAGGTCTAAAATCTCATGTAAATTATTTTCTGTTATGCAATTCTCCCTTCCATTTCATAAACCTTCAGGAGAATCTTTCAAAAACACCAGTACCATGTGTGAACAACTTATCCTTGACCATCGAAAAACAGAATGGGTCCCCATGTGGGCCCATACAGCTTGTAGACAGTTTGCTCAATTCAAAGGAATTAGCTTCTGGAACCAACTCCCACCAATACAGACTGTGGAAAAAAAGCCCTGTGGATTTCCACTATGTGTGTGTGATGAACTTAAACGATGTCCTTTCAACTCTTTGGAGTTCGGAGGCCTCTCAGTTGCATTTGCAATAGCAAGAATCATTGTAGAATGAGATGAAAAAGAGTCACATCTCTACCACTTGGACTGGAGTTTGGGGCTTGTAGAAACAGAGACAAGCACTAGCCAAGGTTTCCACTGTGTAAGGTCAGCATGCTAGGGGACACAGCTAACTCCCCTTCTTCCTCATCCCTCTGAGCACAGACACTTCCATCTTTCCACTGCCCTGCCACGCAATATCCTAGGAACAGTCTAGACATGTCCTTGCCCATGGCTTCCTCACTACTCAAGCACAGTCACAATAGTTCCGTTTCTCTTGTCCCCAAAGCCCTTTGCCCCTTGGCTGAAGCTCTCAGGTATCCACTGTCTCCAGAGCACAGTGCCCTCTTTTTGTCTCCCATTCTTCTGCCTCAAACTATTCTTTCTCGTGTAAAATGCTCTGTATCTCATATCTTCAGATCTTAATTTGCAATTCTACTCTCCTTTCAGATATCAACCCAAAAATGGTGCTTCTTACAGTAAACCAAAGTGTAAACTCACAGAATTTGATCTGTACCTTTTAAATGACATTTATCACTTTCTTTCCATTTTAATAGCTACTTGTCCACACGTTACCTTTTAGTCCTAAGCACAAAGCATCCTGGAAACTGGAATTCTCTCTTAGCAATAGGTTCATGACAGCTGCTAAGTAGTTGATTTCATTTACTTCTAGTTTCTTTAAAAGAAAATGACACATTAAATAATAGCTAATGGCTTAAATCATAAGAAATTAAAAAACAGAGAAACATAACAGAAACATAAGAATAATCAATAATCCCACCACCACATAGTTCTTATTGAAGCATTAAAGGCGTTTTCCTCAAATGAAACTTGTTGATACATCCCATACCTCTCCAGGTTGAAGCCATATTCTTCCTCCCTAAGTCCTTGTTTGATCCCTGTACCAAATCTGGCCAGTTTTTTTTTTTTTTTTTAATGTGGTCCACTACATGTTGTCATCTTTTTGCATGACCTTATCTTCCTGACCATAGTTATGATTCTGGGCATGGACCATGGATGCCAAGCCAAACAAAACAAAATATTTCTCTTAAGTTTGATTTGGAGCTAAAACAAGACATTTTTCACCGTGAATGATGAGCCAGGAAACTACAGGATTAGTTTAGGTATAGAAGGCAGACTTTTGAAGCCGCGAAAGCACACTGCACACGGAGGCAGAGACTAGAAGCGAGTGAGTCCCCATGGCACGTGAACCCTGGTTCTTGTTTCTGGGAACCCTCTCCCAAAGCAGCTTAACTTTCTGAAGCATAATTATCAAAGCTTCTCTGGGTTATTACTAGATGAGGCTGGAATCCAGGAGTCTGATAGCCTTGCTTCTGAAGTCTTGGAGTTAGCTTCTCTCAGATACAGACTCATTCCTTCAGTCGTGGTTTTCTTGGTTACTTCCTTATGTCGGATGTCCTTCCCTTGTCCTCTTTGTCGTATCTATTCTAGCGTTTCTCCAAGGTCTAGCTCAAGATCTTTCTCCTCCGTTAAAACCCTTCTTGACTGATCTTTTCTTTCTCTTCTCATTTGTTGAAATGGATTGATTTTCTCCCTCGGTTTGTTCTCTTTTGTGTATTCTGGTAAGAGAATGAATTCTCCTCCCCTTCCTCTCCTTCTGTTTATTTACTTAGGAAGACCTGCCTTTAAGGAACTGTATCTTTTGTGTTTAGAAGCACTTTAATTTCTTGGCTCTGATGGCTCAGGGAAAGCAGTAAGGGAGAATTGAATTCTATCTGCGTTGAAAAGGGAAGCAGACTATGAGACTCCTGCAGGCAGTTAAGAAAAGAAGTGAGGAGCAGAAAAGGTTGAGAGAACGGCTAAGTAAAAAGACTGTGATTCTCCCCCATGTTCCTCCTTCCTTCTGGGGTGGGAAGAAAACTAACGTGTGGAATGTTTGGGGGGCATGCCTGAAAATAATGTGTTGAATAAAGGGACAGAGTTCAGACATACATATTCACAGGAAAAGATAGAGTCAGCACTCCACAGGCTGTGAAGACAGAGAAAACCCCAACCCCTCTACTTGCAGGAAACGGGAAGGGCTCTGAGATCTACTCAGTTCTGAAGTTCGGGGTTTGGGGCACGAGGGCTCAGTGCTTATATAGGTCACAAATGCTTATTAGTTTACTATTGTGTGTGTATGTAGACGTTGGTGGGTGTGCTCATCTGTGTATATGGCTGAGGTCAACATCAGCACCATTTCTCAGATGTGTCCACCTTGTCTTTCATTTGAAATATATTTGCCAAATGGGCTAGGCTGACTAGTATACGGGCTCCAGGGATCTGCCTATCTCTGCCTCCCAAGCCAGGATTAAGGATTCTAGAAATAGAATTTAGACCTGGATCCTCATGTTTGTGTAGCACATTTCCTGACTCCCACTGCAAAACCACTTTTCTTGTCCCTCTTCTCTGCACTTTCTCAGGCCTCTCCTCTCCATGCTGGCAGCATCTCTTTCAACTTTACTTTCATCATGCATTTCAGAGAGATTGTTGGGGAGAAGAGGAGGCAGGAAGGGAAGAGGGGAGAGAAAGAGACCTTATCCTTGCTCTCTACAGCCTTTCAAACTATTCTGCTGGTCGTCAGATACCAGCGTTACCTGACTTCATTTGATTTATCCAAACAAAACTCCTTTTACTAACATAATTCTCTTTCCAGGGGTGCCGAGGTTCTTTGTGTAGGTGAGTACACCAAGAGTCTTAGCCCACTGTCTACACTGATGTACTTATTATCTCTGGCTACCATTCTACTATCTCAATCTACAAATCTTGCCTTTTCTCATATTCTAGTAGATCCTTTAGCCCTCTGGGAAACCTGTTCTGACATGCAATCTGCAGTTATGTTTTAATAGATCTTATATTTATACAACTATGCCAGAATGCTTGTGCATATTACATGCATAGTGCAATATTTATATGTCAAACAATTCTGTGACATGTGACACTGATTGTTGATCTTTGACTGACTTTATGGTGGTCAGTCTGCTCATAAGTAGCTTGAGGACCAAAGCAGTAATCTGACATTCTTATATAGTGGGTACTTAGTGTTCACAAGATGTGTAAAAAGTCCCTTAAGTTGAGTGTATTCACGAAGGGAGCTTTGTTTAGATTTTTACTCTTCCCCAAGGCTAGAACATTGTCTGGGAAATAGTAGATCTCTATGAATACTTATTGAACTCATGAGTAAATATGTCTGCCCACTTCCATTACTCCCAGTAGCCAGGGACAATCTTTTCTTCTTGGTTTTGCCATGCAATATTTAGGAGTTTTCCATAATTCTCTTAACTCTAATAACTGCCCTTCCTCAGTTGAGTTTCTCAGCCATTCTGCTTATATCAAATGTTACTACCCTGTTCCTTGAGTGTGACGTCAGCCATTCTGTTTTGTTTGCTTGTTTTTTGTTTTGTTTTTTTCGAGACAAGTTTTCTCTGTAGCTTTGGTACCTGTCCTGGAACTAGCTCTTGTAGACCAGGTTGGCCTCGAACTCACAGAGATTTGCCTGCCTCTGCTTCCCAAGTGCTGGGATTAAAGGCATGTGCCACCACTGCCTGGCTGACATCAGCCGTTCTTAAAGCACCACACTCACTTCAGATCACATTTGGGCCATCTTAATTGATCTATACTGAAAGAGGAAATGAAGAGCGTGTATATGGATGGCTTCAGCCATTGATTTCCATGTTGCCTAGGTCATTGTGACACTGAAGCATGAGGCAGGCACAGGAAAGCGTTAAAAGGAGTCTCTTCAGGGACATGTCATTTTTTTTTAAACTAATGGAAATGTTCAAAATTATAGAGGTATAAATGAGCTCCAAATTAACAAGAATCTAACATTTACTGGGAAGAAAAGATTGAAAGAAGCCCAGGGGATTTTAAAGAAGAAAGAAGGGAAAAGGACTTGCTTTTTCCGGTTGTCAGGATTTACTGTAAAGCCATCTTCAAGAATTCAAACAAACACAAAACCAAAACAGCAAAAAAGAAGTCATGCACAACAAATTAGTTTGGGACATAAATTCTGTAAAAAAGATACTGGAACAATTAACTGGTATGTTAAAAAGTACATTTACTATGTCATACATGAAAACAAATAGATATTCTGGGTAGATTAATAACTCAAATGCAAAAAATATTTTCAAGGCTAGCAGTAGAAAGAAAATTTTCTAAATGACACAGAAGTGCATACTAAAGAATGGATGCGCTTGACAGCATGAAAATTTCAAATTTACTTGTGAAAAGGACATTAGAAAGTTCAAAAGCAAGTCAAAAACAGTTTCCCACTTCTTAGACATTTGTCTGTATCTGACAATGGTATCAGGTGTATATATTATAAATGAAGGGTCATTAGATGTCTGAGTTATTGTGGGCATTGTTGGACTCCTTGGTTTGTGATTTTCCTTCTATTACTTTCTGTAAGGCTGGATTTGTGGCTACGTATTGTTTAAATTTGTTTTTATCCTGGAAAATTTTGTTTTCTCCATTTATAGTGAACGAAAGCTTGGCTGGGTATAGTAGTCTGGGCTTGCATCCATGGTCTCTTAGTTTCTGCAGTACATCTATCCAGGACCTTCTGGCTTTCATGGTTTCCATAGAGAAATCAGGTGTAAGTCTGATAGGTTTACCTTTATAGGTAACTTGACCTTTTTCCTTTGCAGCTCTTAATATTCTTTCTTTATTCTGTATGTTTTGTGTTTTGATTATTATATGACGAGGAGATTTTTTTTTTTTTGATCCAGTCGATTCGGTGTTCTGTATGCTTCTTGGACCTTCAAAAGAATATCTTTTTTAAGGTTGGGAAAGTTTTCTTCTATAATTTTATTAAATATATTTTCTGGACCATTGAGCTGTACTTCTTCTCCTTCTTCTATCCCTATTATTCTTAGGTTTGGTCTTTTTATTGTGTCCCAGATTTCCTGAATGTTTTGTGATGAGAATTTGTTGGTTATGCTGTTTTCTTTGATCAGAGTGTTTATTTTTTCTATGGTATCTTCAGTGTCTGAGATTCTTTCTTCTATCTCTTGTAATCTGTTGGTGGTACTTGTCTCTGTAGTTCCTGTTCGTTTATCCAAATTTTCCATCTCCATCCTTCCCTCGGTTTGTGTTTTCTTTATTACTTCCACTTCATTCTTCAAGTCTTGAACCGTTTCCCTTACCTGTTTGATTACTTTTTCTTGTTTCTCTTGGTTTTCTTGGGTATCTTTGAGATATTTATTCATTTCCTCTACCTTTTTGTTTGTAATCTCTAATAACCAAATGATTGAAAATTCAATAGAAAAATGGAAATGGTTTTAATAAGCAAGCCTCCCCCCCAACACAAACATAATTGGTCACTACATTCTACCCAAAAGTATTTAGAGAATGGTATCATCTAATAAAATCGAGATTGAATGTACTGTATCTTACTGCAATTCTTACTTTATGTGTATGTGTTTGCACAGATACACTGATATAAATCCTGCATTTAATGAACAAGTAACATATGCAAAGATTCTTGCAAAATTATAACTATAAAAATTGAGATAAAGCCAAGTTATGAATATCAGGATAATAGTAAATAACTCTTGGTATTTCTCCCAGTTCAGCTGATATAAACTAATTAGATCTGTATGAGCCTAAACAAACCTCAAACATCGTCTGAAGGGAAGGACAAAAGTCAATTGTAGAAAGGAGATTATGACACAAGGCTTCTGTATTACTCCAGGGCACTGGCTGTCTGATGTAACTGAGTGTTCCCCAAACAGGCTCTAAGAAATTACCTCGCAGAAGGCTCTTTAGTAAGTACTCTGGGAACAAGCTCTTGTGTAAAAGAGATAAAGGAGGGGGGTGGAGTGCAAGGATTGTGCAGCAGTCTTAAGTACTTCCTGAAGATTCTTGGTACTGAAATTGACCATCAACATGGTCTGACTTAGGTTAAGGTCCTGTCTCCTCAACCTGTGACAATGTCACTGGTTAGTGAGATGAAGGAAGACATGGGGGAGATAGCTTTCCTCACCTCTCTACTAGTCACGAGGAATCGTCTGCCGACACTCTCTTGTCCTCCTGGAAAGAAGTCACGTTAGAGTTTCCCACATCTTTTTAGTTAGATATGAACCACACAATTTGCTCTGATGGATGGGTCTCACAAGTGGTAGAAACTTTTCATAATCTAAGTGTTCCTTCCCACTCCATAGTGACCTGTGACATTCTAGATGGTGGAGACCCTTCCAGCTGCGTCTCTGAGTGAGGAATCCTGAGGCAGTGCCCGCAGCCGTCCTGTGAAGTGTGATCAAAAGTACACATTCTGCTTGCTAACAGGGACTCCAGTGTCACGGTAGCACGACGGTGGCACCTGACCAGTGGTGTCCTTTAATCACATATCTCATCTTTGCCACCCTTTGTTCCTCTCCTTATTTTTTACCCAATAGTTATACTTAACAGTCTTAGCCATCCTGTTTGAGTTTAGGATTTCCCACAAAGTGTTCTATAAGGAACCAGTTATGTGACCTATTCTCTGAAATCATGATTTTTATGGTCTTTACATAGAAACCACACACAGTATCATTCTCAGGGATTTATAATTGCTTATTAGCATATTAAATTTCCTAAGCAGTCTTTTTGTAAAGAATCTGTTTTAATTAATTTTAATTTTTATTTCAGGAAATCATTGGACTATGGAACCCTAAAAATAACACCCATTAACATCTGACAAAGGAGCACATTTTTGGAAACTATGCCCTTAGCAATTTTTCTCTTTCCATAAAAATTAAACACATCCAGGGGGTCTACTTGGGACCAAAGAGAATGGAATTGGGACTTATTCACAGTGGGTTCAAGAACTAAGAGACTTTCTACATACATAGCAGTTCAATAAAATTGACTTGTAAAAAAACTATTTAGTTGTTTTTAAAGTCAATCAACACTGATGTGAGATACACAGAAACAAACACTAGGGTGTGGGAGATAGTGGTTCCTCAGTTATCTAAGGCTGAGAATGTGTTTTCAAAAATTATATGCATGTATAAATGCAAAATAATTAAATTAGTTCATGAGCATTACCAAATGGATGGGTATAGTTGGAACCTTATGTTTCTAGGATCACACAGTTAGTGAGGATATAGTTGGAAAATTGATAACTATTTTTCGTATATTGGATCCCAGTATACAGGATTCACTGAGTCACACAGACACTAATTGGGATCCGTGTGTGTGTGTGTGTGTGTGTGTGTGTATTTGTGTGAGCGGGCCAAAGGTCACTGGGGTGTCAACTTTAGTCATTTTTTGTTATAGTTTTTTTCTCTGAATCTGGACATGGAAGACTCACAGATAAGCCCCAGGGATCCTCCTGATTCAACGTACCCAGTACTGGTGTCATAGGCACGCTGCTACACCTGACCTTTAACCTTGGTGCTAGCACTCCTAATATGCAAATGCTTCACTGATTGAGCCATTCACCCTTCTCTTCACTCATTGATATTACTCAGATCTCTTCCTTAAGTAGAATATATAATAACTTACATCTTAAGTATACGTAGTTAGAGAGATCGTCATCTTTCCGTATTTGCATCATGACATCAGAAAAAGACAGCAAAATACTTTAAATAAATGCTGATTGGCCAGTAACCAGGCATGAAGTATAGGTGGGACAACCAGAAAGGAAGTAGAGGCAGATCAATGAGAACAGGAGAATTCTGGGAAGGAGGAAGCCCATTCTTCGGGAGTTCTGGCCTAGTTGCAAGATGTATTGGCCTTGCTGAAAAAGGTACCGAGCCACGTGGCTAACATATACTAGAATAATGGGCTAATTTAAGTTATAAGAGTTAATAAGAAGCCTGAGCTAATGGACCAATCAGTTTATAGTTAATGTAGACCTCTGTGTGATTTCTTTGGGACTTAACGATTGTGGGAACCGGATAGGACAGAAAACCTCAGACAACAACAAAACCAGAATTTACCAGTTTCTCAGTCAATCAAGGTCTCAGAATTGACCACCTGCTTGCTTGCCTGATGCATGGTTTACTGGCTGGGAAAAAAAAAAGTCCTACTCAGAACAAGGTATGGAAGATTATTGCTGGGGCCTTTATAAGATTGCTTCCTCCACAATTTAGATAAGAGTTTACTTCTATTGAATGGAAATTTCATAATTTAATAAATTAGACTGGCTGGCATCCAAAGTGGATGCAGCAGAAAATTGACAAATCTCTCTTCTTTTTCTGTGCTTATTGAGAAGAAAAGACAAAATATTGAAAGGAAACACATGGGTACCAGGGTCCTGCCTCTAACACAAGCGAGCTAGAGTTAGGAATTAAATTTGTTATGTAATATATTAGAGACTTGGAATTCAGATATTTTGGAAATAGATAGCTCATCAGAAACACAAATTACTTTTAGACTCAATATATTATTTATTATTTCAATTTATTAAAAATGCATGCAATATATCTTTGTGATAAAGAGTTCAAAGTCATTTGTGATGGTTTAGTTGACTTATCACTCACACATAGAAATCTGCATATTTTATGTTAGATTGACATTACATTTTTGGAGAGATTGCCATGTCATAAAATAAGTTCATTGGAAAGAATAAAAACCACAGTAACCTCATACATATATTAATTTCAGTTGCTGTGACAAAGAGTCTCACAGAAAGTAGGATATGGAGGAAAGGGTTTATTTAAATTACAGTTGCAAGTCCCAGTCCATCAGTTTGGGGAAGTCAAGCCAGGAACTCAATCAGCTAGTCACATCACATTTACAATCAAGAGCAGAGAGAGAAACAACACATCCTTGCTTGCTTGTTTGTTTCCTGACCTCCTGTCTAGGGAATGGTACTGCCCAAAGTAGCCTGGGTCTTCCCACATTAATTAACAATCAAACCATTTCCCCTAGACATGGCCACAGGCCACCTAGATCTAGATAATTCCCCTTTAAGAGTCTCTTCCCAAGTGAATATATGTTGTATCAAGTTGACAATTAAAACTAACTTCAAATAATACTCAGGCAGTTAGAAATTTAGATTATGCTTTTAAGGTTTGGAGTGGGACTTTTTTTTATTATAATTAATTGTTCTAAGTACCTTGAAGTCAGCAGAAAAAATATTTTACAGGCTGGGTGTGGTTGCATAGGCCTATCACCTTGGCACTTGGGAAGCTGAGCAAAGACAAAATCAACAACAAACAACTTGCCACTGAATCCAAAGTCCGATTTGAAGTAGTTTGTGTTGGATTAACTTATGTTTATGGTGCTTATTGGCTCTAAGACCTCACTTTTCTCCTTCCCCAATTTGTCCCTAAACCTTTTCTACTCTCTGCTTATAAAGTATGCTTTCATCTTTGAGACAGTTTCCCTACCTCCCAACCTGCCCTCAAATTGCTTTTCTTCCTGAATCCCTAAAGCTGGGACAGTAGGTGGGTGGCGGCAGGCCAGCAGGTGGGAGCCAGCAGGCCTAGCTTCTAAGAGTTTTTTGTCTCCTATGTAAATCCAGTTTTCAATATGAAAAACAAAAACACCAAAAGCAAGCAAGCAAACAAATAAACAAAAAAGCAATGAGCAAATGGTTATGCTCAGTCCTAGTTTGAAATTAGAATGCTTAGAAAATTCTGGTTTTGGTGGCAGGACAGTCCTTCCTGAAGGTCATGTATAATAAAGAGAAAAAGTTTATGAAATTTAATTTAAGCACTATATTTAAGTGAAAAATATTACTCTGAAATCAGTCTCTGTTTTTTATTTCAAATATATTAAATATAAGCAGATAAAATTAAACTGTCTTTTAAAAGTTGAATTATAGATACCTACATTTATAAATATATACATCTTGAGTCTGTGCTTTGTTTCCTGTTTGATTTGTTATTCTTCTTTGTTACCTAATATGGCATATTTGTTGTGGTGCAGCTAATTTCAAGTAGAGTGAAAGTAACTAAAGTCTAGGTATGTAGTAAATACTGCGTTTATCGCTCTCATTGTTAGATGGGAAAGCTGGGCCTGGAGAAATGGATCAGCAGGTAAAAGTCCAGGCTGTGACAGAGAACCTGCATTCAGTTTTCAGCACCCACATCGAGACTCACAACTGCCTGTAACTCTAGCCCCAAAGGATTTGAATTCCTCTTCTGGCATGGTAGGTACCACACATTCATGGGTCACAGACATACATGTAGGCCAAATAACCATGGACATAGAAAGAAATTAAAATTAAAAAGTAAAAGTTTATTGTATTAAAAAAGTTATTCCATTTGATGTGTGTGTAGGTATGCATGTGTGCATGCATGTGTGCGTGCATGTACACCATAACACAAACATGGAGGCCATACTGTAACTTTCTCTTCCTCCACCATGTGGATCCTGTGGAATCAGACCCGGGTCTTCAGGCATGATAACAAGACTTTACCCACTGAGCCATTTCACCAAGCTTAAAGTGAGAGTTTGTCACTCACAAATCATAATTCAGATGTTAAATTAGGTGGTATTTAATTAGCAAGATGACCAGAGGAATGAGGGAGATCCTAATTGTAGCCCTAACAGGCAGAGAATCTCCTTAAGATTATAGCTCAATGTTCATTAAAAAAAAATAAGATCAGTGTTACCACAACTCTTGACGTCTGAACGTTTAGGAAATCTGTCTGTTGAATCCAGCACCATTAGATCTAAATCTGAATGCAAAACACAGGAGTATGACACAACCAAAGTCAACACCTCTACAGAGTGAGATTTCAGAACTGACAAGTACGTAAGGCAAGCTTCGTAGAAATGTGTTTCATGTGTCTGTGCAGAGTGAAAGCAAAACAGCACTTCCAGCCAGCCAGTAAGCAGGCGTGTCAGGTGCCTTCCACTCCAAAAAAGGCTTTTATGCACAAGCAAGATGAACAGAGCCTTGGGTTGTAGAAATAGATTATTAAAAATTGATTTCAGGTCTTATCTTATTTGTTACAGAAATATGAGTGAAATGCTTCAGATGCTTATTCTAAATAAATGACTTTTTCCTGAGCCTGGAACGAAGCACTGGTTCCAACCAGCATCTAGGACAAAGTACAAAATGCAGAACCAGGGATCTCATTTCTTGACACATGTTTTAGAAAACTGTAATTAATATAACTGAGGTATTTGCTCATTCTGCCTTACCTGATTAATTAAGATAACCTTAGGATGGGGTTTATTGAATTCACTGTAAGCTTACAAGCATTGAATAATTTTTTCAGTGAAGCCAATCATTGTGCTAGTTGAGTATATTAGCTGGGATTGCTCATATATTCATGAGTCATGTTCTTAGCAAAGTGACCTTGCAGAGCTCATCAAGAAGGGAGTCCAGTTCTGAACCCCTTTATCTTTGGTTCACCTTTTGATATGTTTTTATCAGTAACATGTGGCAGAAATGATGCATGTCAGTACTCAGTACAACACTCAAGAGGTTTTATAAGTGTTTCATTTTGGTATTACTTCCTCAGTCATGAACAAAATCCTTGGATGTGCAACTAATGAGTGAAATCATAAATATCAGAGCCAATCCAGCCAAGTTATTCGGAGGATCCGCATGTGACAGCGAGAGCAGTCAGGGTTCTGACATGAGACTGACTTGCCATGAAAGAGCCCAATTAAAACAGGAAAAAATGTTCCACAGAGCTTTGGCAACAGCAGCAAGAGCTAAAGAAATGATTAACTTACACAAAATATTGTAGCTTTATATGCTTCATTGTCCTCAATTCATACCTTGGTACTTAATATGAGTCAAGAAATTCAGGAACTGAGGACACAAACATAGTAAGCCACATCTGTACAAGAATTGCCATCTTTAAACTATCTGTTAAACATGCTGTGCAAGAATCAAATTTGATAATCACTACCTTTGGTAAATTAGAAAATGAATCACTGTATAAGGCTCGTTTATATTTCTCTGCTGAATCATTCCAAAAATGTGTTAATGCTCAACTGGTTTTCATGCCCCATAGACTGAACAGTGTAAAATTGAAAGGCAGAGAGAGGCAAGAGAGCAAGTTCCACAAACTCACTAAAGGCCAAACAGTGAAGAAAAGTTTTGTACAATCGACCTTGTATGCACACATGCTATTTCAAATGGTCAGCAGTTTTCTAGTGCATGTAGGCATTTCAGATCAGTTGATGATCATGCTATTAGAATTAAATGTTTTTTAACAAGAAATAAGAACACCAAGTTAGAAATAAAACATCTAGTATCCTGATGTGGGATTTCCCTCTATGTGTGGTGATTAGCATGAATGAATAAAGAAACTGCTTTGGACCTATAGGAGGGTAGAACTTAGCTAGGTGGGGGGAAAAAAGCTGAATGCTGGGAGGAAGAAGGGCAGAGTCAAAGAGGGAAGCCATGGAACCACTACCAGAGACAGATGCTGAAACTTTAGCCAGTAAGCCACAGCCATGTGGTAATACACAGATTACTAGAAAGGGGATAAATTAATATATAAGAGTTAGCCAATAAGAAACTAGCACTAATGAGCCAAGCAATGATTTAATTAATACAGTTTTGTGTGATTATTTCTGGTCTAAGCTAGTTAAGTGGCTGGGAACCAACAAGTAGCTCTCTTTTTCTACAAATTGGAGCCAACATGGTAGACTAAATATACATAAAGCCTGAGAGGGCTTGGAAAGAAATTTTAGGCACTAAGAAACAAAGTTTAGCTGCATTGCCCCCCCAATGGGCTTTGCTCCTTGGGAGCATGCTGAGGCTCCTTTAGGAGAGGTCTTATTGATTCAGCGGTAGCAGCATGTGTGGTTTCAAAATGGCAGGTTCTTGGCTGTGGGCCATGGAAACTGAGCATTTGGATGGGGTTTGTGAGCAGACTGTTGCAGCTTGCTTGGCGGCAACGTGGACTGGCTGTGTGCCTGGAAGTGGGTGTACACAGCTTAGAGGCACAAGTGACTCTCTCATGCTGGACTGGGTGGGGCAAGCAAGAAGTACCATATATACCCTAGTAATGGTGCAGTTTAAGTTTTTGAAGAAGTGCTTAGCATTTTAAAAAGCACTCCTGTACAGTAAATAATTACAGATACACAAAAGGGCAGATTCAGACAGATATACACCTCTAAATGGGTTACAGTGTTGGATAAATGTATGTAGGTTTGGAAGACAGAGTAAAATGAGTATAGAGAGTTATAAAAGGAAGTAAATGGTTTATAAAAAATAAATCAAAGTCTTTAAAGAGACACAGTATAAACAATATAGATTAAAATAATAAAGAGAATTAAATAAATATAAAAAAGTAATAGAGTAAAAACAAACCATGTAAAGATGAAATATTCACAGAGAGTCTGGATTATGAATATTATTGTGTTTTCTTTGAATTTTTTTGACTGCAAAGGAACTAAGTACAGAGAGACTTTTCATTGTATGGGCTGCTAAGCTAAACCAGCATGTATATTATAAAGGTATCTTGACTTCAGAATTTGGGTCTAAGGATATGTTGCTTTGGAAAAAAGGTTCTTCTTTTGTTTTCACAGAGGATGAGAACCTGTGGATTGCTTCCAGAATGGTGTTGTTTGATGGAACAAGACCCCATGAAAGGTTACCTTGAACACCCCTCAAAAATTACTTTGCCCAATAAATGGCAGGAAGAAGTTTGGAGAAAAACTATGCCCATATTCTCAAATATTGTTTGTAAATGTTTCTTTACATTTAAAGGGGGATATGCTATAGAGATGGATACTTTGCACTGGTATGGATCTTGGTTTATTGATACAAGTTTAAGGTCAATTTTGTTATATGTATATTTCTGCTCCTGATTAAGGTATTGTGTTTGTGCAGCTCATTTAAAAATGTAATGTATAATTAAGAAATATAGGCTTAATAGAGAGTCATCTATAATAGTCAAGATTGTAGTCCTATTAGATTTTCTAGATGTACAGAGATGTATTTCAGATGGATAGGTATTATTCAAACCTCCACCCTTCTTCGTCCCAGCATATCACATTTAAAATGTTTTAATAACTTAGGACTTTTCATGACAATGAGGTGTATCTGCTTCTGGCAGCACCAATTACTTCAAGGGGAAGATGGGCATTGAAGAGGCTCCTTACCCATTTGGGCAAGAAACTGTTCTTGCCTGGACTGATTAACTGAACATGCAAGACCTACAGAAAAATTACTGCTGAACTTGCCTAAAGGTGAGATGATCCTTTGGGGTTCCTGCTTTATAATAGAGTCTGTAAGACATTCTGCAGGACACACACACACACACACACACACACACACACACACAAAAAAAAAAAAGAAAACCAAAAAAAAAAACCAAAAAACTGACTGGCAAACTGCCAATATAAGTGAAACTGTCTTTGAAATTTCTTGCTTCATGGAAAAATCTGCTGAATACTATGGGCCTTTGGCCTGAAGATTGGATGTCCCAAAAGTACAGAAGAACTTTGGGTGACTGTCCAGGCATTGAAACATCTCTGTCAATTCTAGAGTTTTAGAAGTTGCTTGCAATGTACTTCCTGTTTACTTAGGTATGGAGTTGAAGAATTTATAGTTATAGCTATAATTTTCCTTAGTTATGATAAAAGATAAGATAGATATAAATATTGTAACTAATTCTTGCTTGATACCTGTTTTGTTGTATGTAATTTTACTATGTTAAAGTTCAGACCCTCCTTTTTTATTTAAACAGAAAAGGGGAGGTGATGTGGGATTTCCCTCTATATATTGTGATTACCATTAATGAATAGAAAAACTGCTTTGAAATCATAGGAGGACAGAACTTAGCTATGCAGGAAAAACTAAGCTGAATGCTAGAAGGAAGAAGGGTGGAATCAGAGAGGGAATCATGGAGCCACTACCAGAGACAGATGTGCTAAAACTTTAGCTGGTAAGCCACAGTCACAAGGCAATGCACAGATTATTAGAAATGGGATAAATTAACATGTAAGAGTTAGCCAATAAGAAGCTAAAGCTAATGGGCCAAGCAGTGATTTAATTAATTAATACAGTTTCTGTGTGATTATTTCAGGTCTAAGCTAGCTAAGTGGCAGGGAACCAACAAGTAGCTCTCTCCTCCTACATTATACAAAAAAGTCCAAGAACAAATGGCTTCCTAGATGAACGTTTTCAAACACCAATCTTAAAACTTTTTTTTTTTTTAAAAAAAAAAAAAAACCCACGAGGAAGTAGTTCTTCCAAACTCCCTTTATGAGCCTATCATGACTTGAATACCAAAGTCTAATGACTACAGAGTGAAAGACACTCCTGGAAAACAAAGGACAGTTCAACATAAACAAGCCAATGCATGCCATATGCTTCATTTGCAGAATGAAGGACAAAAATTCACAGGATGAAAGTTGCAAAAGAGCAGGATGTGCCTGCAAATGTAGAATGCAAGCATGGAGCCACAGATCCATACTTCAAACTGTTGGAGGCTAAATCAGGAAGATAATGAGTCTGAGGACAACATAGGCTACAGGGTAAAACCTTGTCTCCAAAAAACTTAAGAAAACAACACTAAAGAAAAGAGAAAAGAAAAGAAAAAGTTTACCATTTATATGTAACCACAGAGGACCCTAAATGGCTGCATCAATCTTGAGTAAAAGCAACAGTGCAAAAACATCAGACTACTTGTTCTTAAAATGTATTAGGAAACTATAACCATCAAAACAGCATGGTATTTTCATAAATGGCATAAGCCAGGGAAATGAAATAGAGATCAAAACCAGCTTCATACATTTACTGATAATGGAGTTTTTATAAAGATGCCAAGAAGATTTAATAAGAAAAGGACAGATTATTTACTAAATGGTCTTGGGAAACAGACTATCAACATGAAAAATATAATTAGATTTTTATGTCGCACCATAGACAGCAACTGAAAATGTACTAAAGATTAAATTCTAAGTCCTAAAACTGTGAAAGTATTTGAAGAAAACATAGAAGAAAAAATTTCCTGGTGCCAGTTTGGGTAAAAGCTGTTTGGGTATGACACTGAAAATACAAGCAAGAAAAGCACACACAGAAAAAAGCATCACAGCACATTAAAGCCTGCAGCAAAGGTAGCAACCCCCAAGCCTGAATAGAAACAACAGATTAAATAAAGCATTTACAAACCATATACTGGGTAGTGACTGCTCTCAAAATATTTGTGAAGTTCAAGCAGCTTCATATTAAGAAAACAACTTAATTAAAAATGGGCAAATCATCCACACAGTCATTTGTTAAAAGAACATATGCAAATAAACAATATATATATATATATATATATATATATATATATATATGGTTCAACATTACTGATCACTCAAACTATCTGTACTTTTAAGAATGGCAATTGTCCAAAAGTCAACAGATACAAGATGTTGATGAACATATGTGAAACCTTCTGCAGCATTTGATCTCTCTCTCTCTCTCTCTCTCTCTCTCTCTCTCTCTCTCTCTCTCTCTACCTATTATCTGTCTATCTATCTATCTATCTATCTATCTATCTATCTATCTATCTATCTAATCTGTCTATCAATATCTGTCTGTCTATCTATCCATCCATCCATTATCTATCTGTCTATCTATCATCTATCTATCTATCTATCTATCTATCTATCTATCTATCTATCTATCTATCATCTGTCTATCATCTTTTTTGGGATAAAGTCTTGCTGATATATCTCATATTGGATTCAAATTTATGGTGCCTCTGCCTCCTCAGAATTGAGATTACAGTCATTGCTCTTGGAAGTAATGCATATTGATTAGTTCAGCCATAATGATACCCTAGGCTCATGTATTTGAATACCTAGGGAGTGAAAGTATTTTAAAGGGTTGGGAAATGTTACCTTGTTAGGGTAGGTGTAGCCTTGTTGGAGGAATTGTGTCACTGGGAGTGAACTTTGAGGCTTCAGAAGCCTAAGTAAGACCCAGTGTCTCTCTCTTCCTGCTTCCTATGGATCCAGATGTAGAATGTTCAGCTCCTTCTCCAGCACTATGTCTGCCTGCAATGCTACATGCTTCTTGCCATGCTAATAATGAACTAAATCTTTGACACAGTAGGCAGCCTCAGCGCTTCCCTTTATAAGAGTTGCTATGGTCGTGGTGTCTCTTCACAACAGGACAACCAACTAAGACAAGCCATTATGAAAAATAATAGAGCTGTTCCTCAAGCATTAAACACAGACCTACAATGTGACCCAGCACCCCTAATTCTGAGGATACATCCAAAAGAAATGAAGTTATTAAAGAGATACCTGCATATCTGCATTATTGCAGTATATCTCATAAAAACCAATATATGGAATCAACTGAAGTCAACATCAATGGTAATGTGAAAAGAAAAAAATAGGAGTAGGGATGTAGTTTAAAGAGCCCTGGATTAAATTCTAAGAACTGCATAGGACTCTGTATAGTGGTGCATACCTGCAACATAGAATGTTACAAGTGGAGGCAAGAGAATCAAAAGTTCAAGGTCATTCTTAGCTACACAGTAAGTTCAAGACCAAACTAGATGACTCAAGACCCTGTTCTATGCTTTCTTTTTTAAAAGAGCAAGTGGACATACAATAGAATATTAAAAAGAAGTCAATTATTTTTGGCAACAGGGGTGAACCGATAGAAATAAGCCACAGATAAGAAAGAATACTATTTGCTCTCACTCGGGAATCTGGAAAAGTTGGAGAGTTGAACTCATGGAAGGAGATCAGAATGGCCAGTGGCTGAGAAGTTGGTGAAGTTTGGAGATATGGCTCAAAGGATAACATTTCAGTTATGCTATGTTGTTTAGCTTTTCCTCGGGAGATGAGAATAAATGCCTGCTCACCCCAGGTAGGATGACAATGACAAACTAAGATCTCCACCCAAGTCTAATTTGATGGACCCCTGAGCATATCAGATGTGCAGGACCATGAACTATTTGTAGTAACATGTATGACCCTAAAGAGCTGTATCATCAAAATGTTTCATGCCAGCACGGTGACCCCTTTCTCAGACCAGCAGGTGGAGTTCATCTTTCAGGTAACCTGCCACTCGGTGTACGCTCTATAATCTCCCCAAAGCACAGACAGGTAGGGCAGAGCTGCACGGAATTGTGCAGGAGGGACCAAGTCTCAGATAAAGGTCTAATCGTCCTCCCTACCCCTCTTTCCATGAGAGAAAGTCGACAGGTTCAATCTTGATCAGTCATTGAGAGAAATAACAATTGATCTAAGGTAGAAATGGTTGCTACATTGGGAGAGTATTCTACAATACATAGGAAGAATAAATTGATAAGATCCATTGCATAATATGCTGACTATAATTAATAGCAATGAATAGTAGACTTGGAGGTTGTTAAATGAGTGGATATTAAGTACTTTCAATAACCAAAATTAAAAATGCATATGTTAATCAGTTCAATTTAGCTATCCCACAATATGCCTATATTGAAACAGCAGTGTATATACTCTAAATATATGTGATTTTTGTCAGTTTAAAAAGGTAATATGTGGGAAACGGACAAATAGCTCAGCAGTTAAGAGCACCTTCTCTTCTTTCAGAGGACCAGGGGTAGGTTCCTCGTGCACAACCTTCTGTTACTCCAGTTTCCAGGAATCAGATGCTCTCTTCTGATGTCTGTGGGCACTGTATACATATGGTACACAGACATACACAAAATAAAACCACTCATACACAGAAAACAAAAATAAATCTTTTCTAAAGGTAATATGTGATGCTCCCTTATTCCAAATCATCTGTATTGTTATGATTGCTACAATTATAATTATTATAATTTATTTAGAGCACTACATCCAATGACCAAATTCATCCTAAGTCACAAGACAGATAAACTACTTACTTTAGAGTTGGAAGGAGCTGCAGAAGTCACATTATAGTAAAAGGTTAGGAGGATATGTAGTAGACAGAAACTAAAATCAAAATAGTACATGGAGAATCCTAGTCTGCCCCTATCTGTGCCTTCTACAGTCTTTGGTCAGTAGTTTTGGGTTAGTGAAATGAGAGCTTTGATATTGGTGCCTCTGTGCTAGAGGACAAGTGAAAATGTGAGAAAGAAGGAATTGAGTTGCAAGGATTCTGAGAGGTGAAGTGGGGAAAGAAAGAGAAGGAACACATTTCTAGACAGAGTAAGTCAGATAAAAGGACTTTTGGATGCATTCTGAGTTTCTTCATGAAACTCTTCCATAGTTTTTGAAGCTAGAATATTGCAAATGTGGGGAATGTGGGAGGATCAGAAGGAAAAGTCCAACGAACTGAGTCTAGAAGCTTTAACAGACGAAACTGACCCCAAGGTTTTGGTCACATGGATGTTGCTTTAGATCCCTTCTGCCTCTTTGTGCTGGGCCATAAACAGGTGGAAGTCTCAGTACCCATGGAAAAACCTGGGTGTTTTACTTAAGAATGGTCCCCATAGGTTCATAGATCTGAATGCTTGGTCACCAGGGAGTGGCACTGTTTGAAAGGATTAAGAGGTGTGGCCTTGTTGGAGGAAGTGTGTAGCTGAGGTGGGCTTTGAGGATTCATAAAGCCTATTGAAGCCCATTGTCTTTATCTCCCTGCTGTCTGCAAATTCAGATGTAGAACTCTCAGCTATCATGGCTTTCTCTATTCTGCCATGCTCCCCGCCATGAGGATAACGGATTAAACCTCTGACACTGTACGCAAATCCTAATGGAAAGTTTTCCTTTATAAGAGCTTCCATGGTCATTGTGTCTCTTCACAGCAACAGAACACTGTCTAAGATACTGGACATTTGGTACACACTTTTAATTCCAGGGAGATTGAAAGAGATGGGTCCCCAGGGCTCACTGTCCAGCCAATCTATCTTAATCAGTGAGTCCAGCTCCCATCTAGGGCCTCTGTCTCACAAAATGAGGTGGGCATTACTGAGAAATGACATCTGAATCTCCCTTCTAGCCTCTACACATGCATGTACACACATTCACACACACGCAAACGCACGCACACACACACACACACACACACTGAACTTGTTTCCTCAAATGTCTGGCTGCAAAAGTTCTCCTTGCTTCACAGCTTCTACACTCAGTGATAAGTTGTTTCATTCTAAATTTTCTAACTCAGAATTTTTGATAAGCCACTTAGAACCTGATTTATGTATATCTTCATGCTATATAGAGAGAACAGATCTGCCAAAAAGAAAAATGAGTAGCACAAATAAGATCATAAAAGCAGCACTTGAAATGCTTGAAAGAGTAGCTTTCAAAGACCCTAAATTATGTCAGAACACAATTCAACCAACTATCCTCTATAAATACATTAAAATCATGGCTGATCATCTAGAAGGATGACACTGTATATTTCCTAATATTTGAGAAAGAGAATTGGAAGGCATTTCCTTTTTCATGTGTGAATTATAACAAGGGTTAGGGAAATTGCTAATAATATGTTAGGTTGATTACATGAATTGGTAACAAAGCTTTTACTGTACATATATAAGTCCTCTGATATGGGAATTTT
This sequence comes from Chionomys nivalis, assembly GCF_950005125.1. Classification (NCBI taxonomy): domain Eukaryota; kingdom Metazoa; phylum Chordata; class Mammalia; order Rodentia; family Cricetidae; genus Chionomys; species Chionomys nivalis. Next base: position 49,670,975 of record NC_080106.1, read on the forward strand.
TTTTTTTATTGAAAAAAATTTTCCCACTTCCTCCTCGCCTCCCATTTCCCTCCCCCTCCTCCCGCCCCTCTCCCCCTCCCCCTACTCCTCTTCTCCTCCCTCTCCAGTCCCAAGAGCAGTCAGGGTTTCCTGCCCTGTGGAAAGTCCAAGGTCCAGCCCCCTCCATCCAGGTCTAGAAAGGTGACCATCCAAACTGTCTAGGCTCCCACAAAGCCAGAACATGAAGTAGGATCAAACCCCTGTGCCATTCTCCTTGGCCTCTCGTCTGCTCTCATTGTCCGCCATGTTCAGAGAGTCCGGTTTTATCCCATGCTTTTTCAGTCACAGTCCAGCTGGCTTTGGTGAAATTTTTAATTGACTCCCCAAGGGTCCATATGCAAAGCAGTAAGATGACTGCTTCACTGTTTATGTAAATATATGTATTTAAAAACCTAACATTAAAAGGAAAACTACCTGGTTAACCTTACAATGGCTGTGATGGATGCCTACAGAGCATTCCACTTCTGGTTGGTGTCTGGCTCTTCTCGGCTACTCCTGGCTCTTCATACCTCATCCCATCCAATATAATGGCAGATCCTACTTGGCAGTTACTACTGCTACATACATTCTGTTTTGAAGATCATTTTTTTCTCCATTCTTTGCCTCTCTGCTGTTCTAGTGCTATGTCTTCCCCTAATGTTTATTTCTTTGTTTCCCTTCTAATGCACTGACCATATCAAGGTTTCATGGATTGTCTAGCAGAGTAAGGAAGTTACCTGAGCCATTTACTAATCCTCATACTCTCTTTAATAATAACTAAAGACAGTTAATTGACCAAAGTCCCTGTTGAATCCTCTGAAGGTGATATCCACCTTGTATGGTGGTGGGAATTCCACCTGCTATAGCTATAGCCTGTCATCAGTAACTAAAAATGATTTTCTCTGTTATTCCTTTTTACTAAAACCCAGCCTTAACTACAATAGTCTCTGGGTATTATAAAGTTTAACTTCAGTTTGGCTTTTCTGTGTGTGTTTGTGTGTGTTATGTTGTGTGTGTGTGTGTATCTATCTATTCATCCATATGTCTGTCTATCTATCTATCTATCTATCTATCTATCTATCTATCTATCTATCTAATATGCATGAATTTGTCCTGTGTATGTGTGTGTGTGTGCATGCGCTCGCAAACTCGCATATATGTGGAGGCCAGAGGTCGACAGTGGTATTTTTCTCTGTTACTCTCCAGTTTATTTTTATTAATGAAATATGTTCTTAAACAATTTTAAACATGTACACAGTGCATACTGTCCACTGTCACCTGCTCCCATCTCAATACCACCCCATCCACCTCCTGTCACAATTTCTCTTTCACACTCAGTCTATTTGTTTTGTTTTTATGAGTCACTGAGTTTAATCAAGGCAGTCTGTGTGAAGAGTCTGGAGCTCTCAGTTGGCTCTCCATGTAGGCCTAGGTAGGGACTCCATTGCTGTTGTTTAACTAAAATGATATGGTATCAATAACCAACTGCCTCCTAAATATCTGTGCCTATAATATCCAGGGACAAAAGGTGCTCACAGCCTTAATCAGAGAAACCTCCCTATTCAATAAATGATAAACACAGTCACAACTTCCCAAGGTGCTGAGGATAAGCGACATTCGTGGGCTCAGCCCTAAACAAGACAGCTACTCCATCTTAATTTTTGAGAGAGGGGCTGTCCCTGAACATGGAGCTCACTGATTGGCCAATTGGCTGGCCAGTGAACCTCCTAGGATCTTCTTCTGTCTGCCTTTCCAGTGCTAGGGTTACAGGTACATGCCACCATGCTAAAGCTTCTCTGTTGGTGCTGGAACCCAAGTCCAGGTCCTCTCTCTCTCTTGGCTGGCATTCTATCCACTAAGTCAGCAGTTTGGGGCCTTATTTCCCTCAATTTCTTCCTGATGATTTTGTTTTCATTTAAAAAACTCTTCTTTGAAGGACAGCTGTATCATTTACTTCTGAACAGTAGCAAGCATGGGTATCTCCTTTGAGTAGTGGGGCAGATGAACAGTGTCTCACGGATACACTGAGCTCATCACACTGTTTTGTCTGGGGCGCTGGTTCTTTGTCCTTGAGCCCTCTGAACTTGGTCAACAATTTCCCTTCCCTCCAGCATCTGTTGGCCTCTCCAGTGAGTTCGTGATCTATACTCCCGAGATGTCTAATGACCTGTTCTCTCGCACTGACATCTGCCTGTATTTCTTTTATTAATCCCATTTCCAGGAAAAAAATTGGGACCTTTAAATCACTTGGAAATGTCCTTCTGGAAATTTGAATTTAGGATTCTGCCTACAACCGTGTATTAATTCCTTTCTAAGAAACTTTCATTCCCACAGAATCTGTTCTGCCTCATCACATACTTTCCCAACTTTCTCTAATCCTTTCAGATCTTTCAGTCTATTATGTTCCTCCTGCTTTATTTATCCTTTAACCAGTCATCCATCCATCTGTCCATTTATCTGTCCATCCATCCATCCATTCATCCATCCATCCATCCATCCATCCATCCATCCATCCATCCATCCATCCCATCCATCTGTCCGTCCGTCCATCCATTCACTCACCCACATAGCATTTACCACGTGTCTTTTGTATGCCACCCACCAGCCAGTTCTTTTTGATATCCCCACCAATTCTTTCCCTTTTTACTCAGCAGTCAAATTTCTGTTGTATTTACTTGCTCCTAACTTCTTAACCTTCTGTCTTTCCTCACTCTAGAGAACACAGTGGTGTTACCCCGCCTGAGCCAGGCCTTCAGGGTAAATCTAATTACTCATCCATCCCTCCTTCTGTCTTTAAACTTGCATGCTCTCTACAGTCTGCTCTCTTCCAATGAGTGGCTCCCTATGAAAATCCAAACCATCACTTAGGAACTCAAGACAGCCTTTATTATTTCTCCTGTCAGGATTCAGAATAAATGCTGTGATCTGAATGTGTCCTCTAAAATTTGTATATGGAAATTTAATTGTCCTTCTGAAAGTAAACACGAAGGCAGGATCTTTGAAATGCAATCAAGCTATGAGAACAGAGTTCTCCTGAGCAGTATGAGTGGCCTATACAAGGGGTTAAAGGAGCTAGCAGGCTCTGTTTTGTCCATTGAACAGCACCATGTAAGCCGAGCAAAAAATTACTGTGTTGGAACTTGGAAACAAACCTTACCAGACACTGACTCTGGTGGCATTTCAGCTCCCAGAATTTTAAGAAGTAATTTTTATTATTAAGTTACTCAGTCTCAAGTATGTTGTTTTGGCATTACCATTGAACTAAAACAAAATAGAAGGTAGACATTGTTTCTACAACAATCTTCTTAAGTATTCTGGTCCCATATCTTCTGATTTCCAACTTGAGTCTTGGAGAATGTGCCCCTTTAAGCTTTCAACTATCCTTTCCAATAAGCCCTTACCCTTTTCCAACCAACGTCTTTAAAAATTTTTGTGTTTACTAGGCCTACTACTCAAACTTACACACCAATTTCATTATCTTTAAGTCATCTCTTTTAAAAGATTTATTCTTATTATTTTAAATTGTTTGTATGTGCCTGTGTTTGCCTGTGGGTGTAAATGTGTATGCCAGTGCATGTATTGAAGGGAGCCAGAGACAATCCTTCCTTTGTAACTAAAATCCAGTCAATTGCTTGTGAGCTACCTGACGTGGGAATTGAACCTGGTCTCCTGGAAGAACAGTGAGTACCTTTAACCATGAAGCCATCGTTCCAACCCCAATATTCAGTATCTTGCAAACAGCATTTTCACTCATTGTCTCTACTAGCTAACTTCCCCTTCCTTGGTGCACAGTTGGGAACTCTCCAATATGAACAAAACTTCCTGAACGACATTGCCAATCCCCAGTGCAAGTCAGGCGTCATGGTACTAGAGATATTTGGTGTCCTTTTGTATTTATTCTTACTAAGTGTGTACCATTAGTCTAGAATTTTGTCAATAGCTTTGGCAAAAATAAAATAAAATGAAAATTCTGGCCTTCCCCTGCACTGTATTTTTCAGTCTTGTGCCCATTCCTCAGTCCTACACGCGCTTGTTATCTGACCTCTGACTGTCTGTCAGAACTTATCATTGCTTGATATCTGATGAGATATTAGCATTCCCCAACACATCTTTGAAGCAGGCTCTGGTGCTTAACATAGCTGCATGAGTGGTGACGCTCCTGAGGCTTCCAGGCTGTCTGTTATGACCTACTCTACAGAGTGTGCTCTTGCAATCGTTCAGCTGACCTGAGAGTTTCTCTCCCGAGGCTTTTATACTCCTCCAGTCACCTTGAAGTGTCCTGGGAAATCTCTTCCTCCTCCTCTCCTCACTTTATACCTTTCTCTTGGCAGAACTTATCTACTCCATTGGCTCAAACACCAACTCTACACTGCCAGCTTCCAAATTTATAATTCCAGTTTTGAAGTTTTCCCAAGTTTTACATATGTAATAGAAACTGCCCACTGGAGAGCTTCTCTGTTTGGACCCCACAGCCAACACATTTAGAAGCAAGCTTATCTTTTTTGCCTTCTGACATATCTTTTCTTATATTCTCTCCCTCTGATAATGCCATCTATAAATACACCAGCCACTGGTACATGATGTAGTCTCTCAGTCCTCACTTGTGCATGTGTTTACATTGATTTCTTCTTGCTGGCTCTTGGGTTTTCTCTTGACTGAACTTTCTGAGCTATATTGTCACTGGCAACCTCTGATATTCACTATCTCTTTGAAGTTTTTTCCCACATCAATTCAAAATTCATGTTTTAGTAGATAATCTTGTTTATGATAGTCCTTAGTTCTGGTAAAATTTCCCTTGTTAATATGATCCACAAGGCTGTCCAGACACTGACTGCATCTCAATCTTTGTTCTGGAAGAACTGTGACTCTGAGACCCCAGCTCTTTCCAGCTTACAGCTCTTCCATCTCCTGTATCTCACAGTGTTTCATTAGATGCTTTTAATTGAGAGGAAGGTGAGAGGGCTAACTGGAATCCACAAGAGGAGGGCTTTATGGCACATGTCATTGTCCCTGGCTATGTAGTGGCTTCAACTCAGCTCTATGGCTGAAACTAAGGGCAGCAGATACTGAAAACTTTAGCTTCAAGGAAGAAAACGAAAATGATTTTGTGACTCAGTGGTGAATATCCCTCACACTGAAGGTTAGTCTAAACATTTGCAAAGGGAATGATTGAGCTATTGCAGAAGAGGCAGCTGCTTCAGCAACACTGTCTCAGTGTAGCAGCGGCCTTTTAGGACCCTCACTGGCTATGAATACTTTATTTTGAAAATACCCACAACATACATAGCTTCTGATTCAGACAGGACACTGACAGTGTTGCTTAACAGAACAAATTCATCTGTAATATTTGCTATCTATAACTCTTACAGATGTTATCCATTTTTAGAGATTAGCCACTCTTTAAAGAAGAGCAATAGTGTAATGAACATCTTTTAATGTATGTTCCCCACAATGGCTTTAAAAATCATTCAACATGACTTCATGGTGTGGCCAGACTCCAAGGCTATTATTCCAAATTCATTCAGTTAACAGATTATTTTTTTTTGACCGTATAGTCTGTGAAAATGCAGTCATACTCTATGACTATGGGAGGGGATAAAGTCTTACTCTACACTCTTTCCTGACTGGGAATAATTAACATGATATTAGCTAAGATTTTTTCGCCTTTAAAATGATAGATTTTAAGTGGGTTCAGTTCTTAATCATCTTGTGATTTTAGCATTTATATCCAGGATCTGTTGCAAGATGCTGGTTTATAGGGATTGGAGCGGTTAGCAGGATGCTGGTTTGTAGGGGTTGGACCAGTTAGTGGGATAACAGCACGGCAGATAATGGTTAGATTGCAATTTCTAAGTGAGTCAGCATGGGTTAAATTGAGTTTGGCATTAGAAGGATGGTAATCATCACAAAAAAATTTAAAGGAGAGGACGATCTAAAGTTAGATGAGGTTTGCTTTATTGCTTTATCTATAATCAGACTAAAGGACAGCCATTACCAGGTTCATTCGGGACAGCTGCACCCCCATATCTCTCCAGCCTTCTTTCCATGTCATATCCATGCAATGCTGCTGATATACTGCTGAGAGGAGCCAGTGGCTTGTTATGTTAATGATGCCACCCTCAGGATGCTACTGTGCTCATGGCATAAATGTTCATTTCTTGGCAGCATTATTGGACTGTTAAGGACTTACTTAAGGACTGTGGAAAGAAGACTGGACCCAAGGATTTGTGTGCCCTTTCTGGGATAGTGCAGATGGCTTTGTCTATGCCAAAACATAGTTATTTTCTAACCAGTCCCAATAAGTGCAGCCTGCTCTTTTTATGATTTTTGTATTTGTTTGTTCCTTCAGCTAATACTCATGAAATGGCCAAGGCCATCTTAGAATTCACAATGTTCCAGAAATTTATTGCCAGTGGATTCAGCAGTGTGCATCAACTCAATGCAATTTCTCTGTGGTGGTTCTGCAAATAGAAGGGACTTGGCAAAGACATCTGTAATACAGAACCTCAGAACCTAATCTGTCATTTGCTCCATGGGTAAATTGGCCAAATTTCTTAATCTTGTGTGTCCTTATTTGTTACTTATGAAATGGAAACAATGCAGTACTTTATTGAGAATTTACGATATGTTAGATATTCTTATTGCACTGGGGAAATGGGTTGTAAATAAAATAAAACCAGACTCAGGTGAGGTTTCTTTCAAATAGAGAAAGCAAAGCAAAGGTATATCAGATGAAATTGTTCCTGAGATCTCACTGTGGCATCCCCATGCTCCCCCTCTTTGTAATCTTTGTCAAGTACGCTCAGCTGAGACCCATTGAGTGTGGAGTCAGGCAGAGCGTATCACTCTGACATGAGGCATTCTCAGAGATGAGAGTTGGCAGTGAACAAAGGGACCCTTAGAGAGGAGAAGGTTCATGTGGAGAGAGAGTGGGCTATGGCCAGAAAGACATTGCACTGGCCTACAGGTTTAGGTAGCCTTTCTATGATTATTTTGAAGTGTAGAACAGGTAGGATTTTTCTGCCTGGGTGATTGGCATGCCCATTTGGGTAACTCTTAAGGAAAGAGACAAGAGGCCTGTTTTTATTCTTTGCCAGAAAGTCTCAACTAGAGAGTTAATGTTATAATCTTTTGGGCAGTTTAGTATGTTACATTTCTACACAGAAACAGGGATGTTAATGAGATTCTATGTTGTTTTCTAAAATATAGTTTTACTTACACATGTGTTTATGTGAGTGTATACCCGGTGTGTGTGTGTGTGTGTGTGTGTGTGTGTGTGTCTACAAAGGCCGAAAGGGGGTGCCAGATCCCTGGAGCTTGAGTTTCATCATGGTCTTCTGGAAAAGCAGGAAGAGATCTTGACTGCTAAGCTATCTGTCTAGGTTAGTAGCTAATCATCAGAGTCCTGAGATTTCTGTTCCCAGGTTTACAAGATGAGGATTGGGAAGAAGATCTTCAAATACACTAAAGTCTTTCTAGATACTTACCAACACAAGTGCTGTGGAGAAAATCCAGGCAAAAGCATGGTGATAGGGTGGGGCTTGTTTGGGTGGTAATTTATTGGGGGTAAACCTGTGTTAATGATATTTGAATAAACATTTGAAAGAGATGCAGGGAGAAAGTTATAGGATATCAGAGGAAAACATGTTATAAGAGAAGGAGAAGGCACATATAAAAATCTGGGAGAATAATCATAATTTCTTGTTTTACCAGTGTAACAGGGATCACAAGGATTCCTGACAATGTCACAAAGGATCGAATGAAGTAATAAAGACAATTTGTGCATGTTTAGTATTGAATCCATCTCCTTGTTTTCTTGCTTAATATTTTCATGGCTCATTGTTGCAAAACAAACTATTTTATATTTTATTAAAACAGATAAAGTCTATAGTTGTGTAGCTTGGTTTCTTGTGGGACTCTCTTACAGTGGAGGCAAGGACTGTCTCTGAGTGTTACCTGCTTTTGGGACCCGTTTCTCCTACTGGGTTGCCTTGTCCAGCTTTAATACTGCAACTTGCTATGCTGTGGCTGGCTGATGTACAAGGGAGGCTTGCCCTTTCTGAAGAGAAAGGATGGGGGATCTAGCAGAGGTTGATGGGAAGGACAGGAAGGAGAGGAAGGAGGGAGGGGAAACTGTGATCTGATTGGGATAGAAAAAATAAATTAATTTCATAATAGTAATTAAAAAACTAACTACAGAGGAAATCAGTGGGAAAGAGCTTAAAGGACATCCAGGACTGGCTCCAGCCCTGAGCTTCACCAATGAAAACACCTTCATCTGTACCTTCCTCCTAGAAGATGGCTGCAGTGGTAGTCAGAGATAAGCACACTGGGCAAGCGTCAGGTTGATTTGAGTGATTATCTGATTCCTGTTTGGGAGAGGTTCCCATTCCTCCCTTTCCCTCTTTCCTTCTTTTTTGTTTCCCCTGCACTGCTGCATGCAAGTCTGTGATGTTTTACACCATCTCAGTTACTAGTGGCTGAGAAAGAGGAACCTGTAATGTTCACAAGAATACAGCTGAGGACACAGCTCTCAACGTCAAGTTCAGACAGCGTGTCACCGAAGCAAGAGTACAGTTTTATAATCCTCTCAGATAAACAGTGGTGGGGAGAAAAGTGTACCTTAACCTGTTCCCTAAGGCTGCAGAACCCCAGGATTAAGTAATAAAAATGTCCATTCATCTCTAGTTTTTTGCTTGTGTATATGCATGCCACAGAAATTCAAAATCTTTTGTGAAGTGAATCAGATTATAAGTAACTAACCTTGGAGACAGGAATGGAAAATGGGAGACGTGCTTAGAAATGCAGTAGAGAACCATTCTGTACAGGAGTCGGGTCCCACAGTGCTCACGCAGGCATGGACAGGTATAGCATATGGCTTGTGTGTGTTTTAGATATCATTAATGATTATAATTACATTATCTTGGCCACTAACTCATATCATGATCGAAAAGCAGAACTTCTTTTGTAATGCTGTCTTGACAACAGGCTTGATGTTCTTTGATTCATTTATTTAGCATTTTCAGTTCCACATTTGCAATGCCTTTGGAGCATCTGCTTTCTCTGCCATGTTAGTGCCATGGGCTTCACGCACCCGGGATAAACAGAAAGCATAGACCACACAACACTGGGACTTTAATAATTTTAATTAGCCGAAGTAAGGGCCTTCTGACTGAGTCCTCCCAGGTTTCTTCTCTTGAGGCCACACAAGTGCTACATCTGCTCATTTCCCCAACATTCCCAGGAGACTCAGGGTTGTTAAACTGTAGAAGCTTAGAGCAAGGTGCTGGCTCCAAATGTGAAGGTCCTGATTCAACATATCTGGGGTGCTGTGCAGAATTTGCATTCCAGGTAAAGACCCAGGTGATGTTCATGCAGGTGGTCTCAGTGCCATTCGGGCAGACGCTGCTGAGATGGATTGGCTCAATGGTCACGATGTCTTTAGAGAAGCTGAATGTTGTGATGCTCACAAATGCTGGACAGGTGGCTCTGCTCAAGCAGGAGGCCCAGGGCCGAATGAAAGTGGTGACGGCTGAGAAACGGTTTCCACAGAGAATTTTTGTTACATTTCAGTACAGAATTTTGAGTTTCTCTGGTTAGAAGGAGCTACAGTGGGCATGAGAAAAAATGATGTGGGTTAAGTAGAGTTCGAAGAGTTGAAGGAACATGGTTTCCCAGACAGATTTGGGCCTAAAGGAGGAACAGTCGTTAGTGGGATTGTTCTGGTTACTGTAATAATGTGACAAGATAGCCCCAAACTTAGCTGTTTTAAAGAAAACTAAGTTTACAGTACCATGGATTAGTATCTTAGGTAGTGGACAAGGCTAGTCTAGGTTCATGTTTGGCCGTTTCGTTAAGATGTCTGATACCTGGTTGAACTGATCTGAAGGCTGGAGAAGCACCTGGAGTGCCTGTGGATAGCTTTCCCAAGCTACCTTTCCATAGCATGGCCCCAAGGGAGTACGGGATTTTACATGGAAGGCAGAGTGGTGGACAAGATGGAAGCACACCAGAGAAAACTATCTAGCCCAGTCTCAGGATTCACGCTGTCCCTCCCATCATGCTCTGTTGGCTGAAGCAGTTACAGGCTCATCTGATTCAAGTAGAAAGAGATTAAACATCACTTCCCAGAACAGTAGTGAAGTCACATAAAGAAGAGCCCATGGTGTGAGGAAGTATGATTGCACTCTCTCTGAAATATGAAATTTGTCATCAAGACTATGGAAATAACCCAGGAATTTGGGTAGCTCAAAAAGGAGTGGGAATAAAATCAACAAATTAATCTTGGTAAGTTTATTCAATATAAGATCACCTAGTAATGAAAATAGATAAACTACCAGTATAGAATTAACACAGAGCAAGCTTAGAAATGCTGTGCGTCATTGAAAGTGCAAGTTGCTAAATTCTCACCTTATACTTCCACTTCTATAAACTTTGAAATAGTTAAAGCTAAGTATCATATATGTGCAAAAGAAAACATGCTTTGGGATAGTGGTGCCTCTGCAGACAGTGTTGTAATACGAGCAGCATGGCTAGGTCCCCGGCACCCGGCCGCCCGCATGGCTTATGCCCCGAAATAATTACATGGAAACTGTATTCTTTTAATCACTGCCTGGCCCATTAGTTCCGGCCTCTTATTGGCTAGCTCTTACATATTGATCTAACCCATTTCTAATATTCTGTGTAGTACCACGAGCTGGCTTACCAGGGAGGATCTTAACCTGCGTCTGTCTGGAGTGGGAGAATCATGGCGACTCCCTGACTCGGCTTCTTTCTCCCAGCATCCTGTTCTGTTTACTCCGCCTATCTAATTTTCTGTCCTATCGGGGCCAAGCAGTTTTCTTTATTAATTGAAAGTAATTCCTCCATCATTTCCCCTTTTTTTGTTTAAACAAAAAAGAAAGGCTTTAACTTTAACATAGTAAAATCACATAGAACAGTTATTAAGCAAGAATTACAGTTACAATATTTATATCTATTTTATCTTTTATCATAACTAATGAAAACTATAACTATAACTAACCATTCTTCAACTCCATCAAAGACTCCAGAAGGATATAATATTACCTAAGTAAACAAGAAATAAGAAAATTCTAGAAATGACAGAGACATCTTGCTGCCTGGACAGTCACCCAAAGTTCCTCTGTACCGTTGGGGCATCCATCTTCAGCCTACAGGCCCATAGTTTTCAGCAGACATTTCCATGAAGCAGGAAAATTCCAAAGACAGTTCAGTCACTTTCTGCTGTGTCCTGCAGAATGTCTCGCAGACTCTTTCATGAATCAGGAACCACGAAAGAACATCTCACCTTTAGGCAAGTTCAGCAGTCCTCTCTCTGCGGGTTCTCTGTGTCCAGTTTATGCATCAGTCCATGCAAGAGCAGTTTCTTGCCCAAATGGCTATCAAACTCCATAAGGAGCCTCTTCGATGCCCATCATCCTCTTGAAGTAGATTGGTGCTGCCAGGAGATGTGTCTCACTGTCATGAAAAGCCCTAAGTTATTAAAACATTAAATGCCATATTCTGCAGTCTTTGAAAGATATGAAGAATACCTATCTAATTGAAATATATCTCTATATATCTAGAAAATCTAACTAACATAACTACAAGCTTTATTATTATTGATGATTATCCATTAACAACCTATATTTCCTAATTATACATTACATTTTTAAATGAACTACACAATCACAATACCTTAATCAAGATCAGAAATACATATGCATATAACAAAATTGACCTTAAAATCCATACCAATGCAAATTATATCTATATCATATCCTCCTTTAAATGTAAAAGAACATTTATAAACCATATTTGGGAACATGGGCGCAGTTTTTCTCTCCAAACTGCTTCCTGCTGAATGGGGGCGCTGTATTCAGATCTTTCACGGTGTAACCTGTGTGTCAGGGTCATCTCAGTCGACAGTTGAGTGAAGTAATTTTCTGAAGGTGTTCACAGCAACCTTTCAGGAGGGCGTGGTCTATCATACCATATTGGGATAGACACAATCCACAGAGTCTCATCCTCTGTGAAAACAAAAGAAGACCCTCTCCAAAGCATCATATCCTTAGACCCATATTCTGAAATCATAATACCCTTATATCCATTCTGGTTTAGCTTGGCAGCCCATATAACGAAATGTCTCTCTGCACTTAGCTCCTTCACAGTCAAAAATTTTAAAGAAAACACAATAATACAAAGAATCCAGACTCTCTGTGAATTTTCCATTTTTTCGTGGCTTATTTTTCTTTATTTCTTTTAATCTACAACCATCTGTACTCTGTCTCTTTAAAGACTTTACCCTTTAAGACATTACCTTTATTCTTTATATATATTTTTTTTCTCTCTCTCAAGCCTATGTACATTCATCCAACAGTGTCTGAATCAGTTCTATTGTGAATCTGTAATTTTTTTTTTTTACTATCCAGGAGCATTTCTTAAAATGTTAAGCACTTCTTAAAAACTTAAGTTGCACCATATACAGATAATACGGTACCGCCTGTGTGTGTCCTGCCCAGCGGAAACCTTAACTGCGCTGTTATTATGGTAATTATGGTAGTTCCTGCCTGAGACCAGCAGAGTTCCTCATGGCGGAGCTGAGCTGCTCCTGCCTCAGAACCATTTGGTGCCCTTGAGCCACTCACAGTTCCAGGCACATAGCAGTCCACATTGCCATCAAGCAAGCCATAGCACTTTACTCCAAATGCTCCATTCAAAAGCTCTGTCTCCCGCAGGAGCCAGACAGAGATCGCAATGGCGGCACAGCCCAGAAAGCCGGCATTTTAAAACAGCCAGTTTTTTCCTGCTGCTGAGTCAGGACAATTTCTTTGCTGCACGCAACCCACAAACAGCAAAAAGCTGTCTTAAATTCTCTCTCTCTCATTTTTAAGCCCTCTCAGGTTTTACGTGGAGTTCATTATCACGCTGGGCGCCATTCTGTTGTAATACGAGCGGCATGGCTAGGTCCCCGGCACCCGGCCGCCCGCATGGCTTATGCCCCGAAATAATTACATGGAAACTGTATTCTTTTAATCACTTCCTGGCCCATTAGTTCCGGCCTCTTATTGGCTAGCTCTTACATATTGATCTAACCCATTTCTAATATTCTGTGTAGTACCACGAGCTGGCTTACCAGGGAGGATCTTAACCTGCGTCTGTCTGGAGTGGGAGAATCATGGCGACTCCCTGACTCGGCTTCTTTCTCCCAGCATCCTGTTCTGTTTACTCCGCCTATCTAATTTTCTGTCCTATCGGGGCCAAGCAGTTTTCTTTATTAATTGAAAGTAATTCCTCCATCAAGACAGAGCTGGACACAGCAACTTCCTCAGCCTTAACAGAGCTTACCTTTAAGAGACAGGTGGGTCCAGGAGGATTCACCCCACTCTATTGGTGGATTTTATGAATATTGACAGAGTGATCTTATTATTCAACAAGTAGAGACTGAGAGCCAACATTAAACACCGAAGCATCAAGTGAATGAGGACTACAGATGTGGTTCCTCCAGGGACGTAAGTGCTCCAAGAAAGGACATTTATTATGAGGGCACATGGCCCAGAAGTGGAAGGTGGATCTCTGCAAAGAGAGTGCATGTTAGTAGAGAACTAAATGATGAGCAGAGAGCTATCTGTGAGTTAAAGAAATAAACCTGCTTTTCTCTCATTCAATTTCTATCTGCCATGGAAGACTGTTCATGTTTTACTTAAGAGCAGCTCATAAAATGATGTATTTGTGGTTTAGAAATACTATGGTGTGCTGTATTCATGTTAGTGTAGCAAAATATCTCAACTGGTTAACTTTATAAAGGAAAATAATATATCTCCATTTACCAGGTCTGAATTGCAATGGTGTAGCACAGGCTTGGCAAGGGCCATTCCTTGACTGGATCGCTCACGATAAGAATCTACACCAAGTGCTCACAAGAAAACCAGCTCAGTGTAACACAGTTCCCTTCAAGACCATGACCCCAGAAACCCAACGACCACCTACAAACGCCCACCTCCTAAGCGTCCAGAGTACTCCCTAATAGCAGGCAAAGGAAACCATGTGGACACAGCCACCATTGGAAACTCTATTTGTACTCAGCACTCTCCTCATTGCTCTGGCTAAACAGCTCACGAAGATGTCACAAGGAGGCTTTATTTTGGCTTACAGCTTGAGGGTGCAGTTCACCACAGCAGAGAAGGCGTGCTACAGGAGTATGCAGTCACCCCTGTCCTCAGAACAGGGAGAGGAATGCTGGAGCTCAGTTTGCTTTCTCCCTTCTATTCATTTTAAAATCCTAGCCCACGGAATTATGTCACCCATATTTAGGATGATGTTTTTGTCCTTCAGTTAACACAATCTGAAACTCCCTCACATACATGCTCAGAGGCTTATCTTCAGTTGGCAGTATTAACCATCATACCACCCAGATTCAAATCAGAGCACATACTGATATCATGTAGGGAAGACAAAAGGTACTGAGGCTGGCTGCAGCTAAGACCTTTTCAGCGAAGAAACTATCCTAAACTGTCCTTAATGTAGTCTTGATATCTCCAGCTTAGATACTCTACTTGTCATTTCTACTTCACTGTATCAAGCCTTCCCCAGTTTAAGATCAAATTCTTCCTTTCATTTTCCTTGGTCAAACTTCAAGTGCCTTCTTAATTCCTGCTTAATGCCCATGACCCACTAGGATTTGAAGCCTTTTGAGCTTCTGTGTCTTTGCTTTACACTCTCCATGATAAGCAAGGAGTAGATCCAGGTTTATGGGACCCATTTCTTTTTGGAAAGAAATAAAGAATTACATGTGCAAAATTAGGCATGGGTATTGACTTTTATTTGGACTGGGAAAAAGGAATGACAGCTGCCAAATACCACAAATGTTAGAAATACCATAAAATTACCAGAGTGGCTTTATTACTTCACTGTCCAATATACTGCAGCATGATTTTTGGTTACATAGTTATTGATCTCTTTGTAAGCCAAATATTATGTAATATTTTCTACAGATTAGAAAGACAATCAACTTACTCTCTGCTCCAACTTGGTGAACTGACATTTTCAAAAACATTAATAAATTAGAAAAGTCACATGTAACAACAAAACTCATTATTGGTAATGTCATGTAAATTGTTCTCAATTTTTCCAATAAATAAGCCTCTTTAGACATACTGTAAGATGGGACTAAAAACTTGTGTTCTGTAAATCTAGGCATTCTGGTGAATTTTATTTTTTATAACCCAAAGGCAAAAAGAAACAAACTAGGGTATGTTTATCTTTTACCATGTGATATTGTAGTTATGATGTGTATGGTGCATTGTTAAGTGTATTCTGGACAGAATCTCTGGCCTGATTCAATGAAAACTGGATTCTCTTCTTCAGTTTGACACATCTGATAAAGGAGTTTTGGGAAATTTACTCTAGTTCCACGAATTTCTAAAACCATTTCTCTCCTACCTCTTAACTACCTTTGGGCCTTAGCATGACGTGTCCAGATGGCCCACATCTTCACATAAGGTGGCATTAGGGCAAAGCAGTATTTTCAAAAAAAGACTATTTCTCCTCCTCTTCCTCCTCCTCCTCCTCCTCCTCCTCTTTCTTGTCCTCCTTCTCTTCCTCTCCCCCTCCTCTTTTCCTTCCCCTCGTCCTCCTCCTTCTTCTATATTGGTCTTAAACTCATGGCACTCCTCCTGCTTCAGTACCTGAAACACTTAAATTACAGATGTGGCCTATCATAATCAGGTTAAAGTGTTTCTATGCAGATAAATGTGGCTACATTAATTCTATTGTATATATATTACAAATATTCTATGACCTGCTGGTTCCTCTGGATCAGGTTTTCTTCACCTACCTGTTTCCAAAGTCACTTATAAAATAATCACTCTTAGACTTAATATTAATTATATGCTCTTTGGCCTATTAGCTCAGGCTTCTTATTAACTAACTTCTTATTAACTAATTAATTAATCTTAAATTAGCCCATTTTTATTATTTTATATTTTACCACAGGGTTTATGGTTTGTTACCTCACATCTTGCTTCTTGGGCGGCTACATGGCGTCTCCCTGACTCCACTTCCTTTTTCTCTGCATTCAGTTTACTTTTCCTGACTAGTTATATTCTTCCCTGCTATAGGCCAAAGCAGCTTCTTTATTAACCAATGCTAATAAAATATATTCATAGCGTACAGAGGGGAATCCAAATCATCAGACTAGATTACATAGCTACTTTCTTCTCATAACTTAGCTAAAACATTTTAGTATAAGACTTAGACTCCTCAGAATAGGACAGCTATTGAGATAATCTCTGTTATTTGCTAATTACTTTAGACTGGACATTTAGCATGTGTTTCTTGCTTGATTCCTGTTTTGTTATATGTAATTTTATTATGTTAAAGTTAAAACCTTCCGTTTTATTTAGATAGAAAGGGGGAGATGATGTGGGATTCCCCTATGTATGCTGTGAATATGTTTTATTGGCCTATGTAGAGCATTATATAGCTAGGCAGGAAAACTAAATTGAATGCCAGGAGAAAGAAGGCGGAGTCAGGTATGTGCCATGTTGCTGTCCAAGAACTAAGGTGTGAGGTTACTGATAAAGACGACAATGATTTAACTATACAGGGATTAGACTGAAAAGCTGTGTAAGTGAAACTCACTAAACCCTAGATAAATTTCTCCTCAGCTCACTTTTCCTCTTATTAGATCTTGGAGTGCCCATTGCTGTAGCAGAGCCCAAGAAGGAATGCAGAGGTGGGAAGAGACAGCGCTCCTAAGCAATTAACATCTTACTTTTCAAATCTGATCAAACCCGCTATAAATTGAATCTATAAATATTCTCACCTTCCCGTATGCTGATGGGCTTTTTTTGAGGTCATTGGCTCATGATAGTGCTACCTTCATTAATTGATTAATCTGCTGATGAATTTATGGTGGAATGGGCTAGTAGGGGATGGGACTTGGTTCCAAGAAATAGGTCACTGGAGGTGTGCTTTTGAAGGCTATATCTTGTCCCAGAGTCCTTGTTTCTGTCTCTCTGATTCACGGCTGTCATAAAATGAACTGTCTCTCTCTCCATGCCCATCTTCCATACCATATGGCCTTTTATACATGGATCTAGAAATAACAGTCAACTGACCATCTGAAAAAAGATCCATCTTTTTTTCTCTAAATCATTTCTCTTAGGAATTTTATCACAGCAAGGAAACCACATGATGATGTGAGTGTTTTCCTGGGGTCTTCCTGAGACCTTGGCATGGGACCCTGCAAGTATCGTTAGCTCATGACAAATCCATCTCTTGCTATAACTCTAGTTTTGTGCTCAGACTATGGCAGTAATTTCCTAATGCATTTCCCTAAATCAAATCTCCGCTTTCAACCAGTTTGCATATTGGGCAGAATATTTCCAGAACTTTTATTATGACCTCCTTTGCTGAAAGTCACAAGACACCAGCAGAATGAAGTCTAAATCTCATAGTCCGATGCTCTAGATCTCTATCCTCTGTCTTTAATTCTTATTTATATATTTTTAATCTTATGTCTTCCTATGACCAAAAAATAAAATTCAAATAGTTATGTGATGCTAGTTTCAGTAATTGCTTTGAGAGGTTAATATGTACTTTTAATTCTTTATAACAGGTATGAATGGTTTTTTCCACAAGATTATGGAGGCTAGGTGCTAACACAGGGATTGTGGGTTTATTTCAATGCTACAGGACTTGTCTAACATGCCCGAACCTTGAATTCCAACAATAAAATGATCCAAAGTGGTCATTCAAGCAAAACAGAAAAAAATAAACCCAAGCAGGGATGCAAGAGCAGTTGTCTCACTCCCTTCTCCCTCTACTACACTAGATGTCTATAGTTTAGTCCTTGCACAGAAACAAACCCATCTGCCAGTGAGGCTCTTGCAATCCCCTCCTTAATCAGGATCCCTTCTCCCCACTGAGCTCCTTGATAGGAGATATCTTTGGGGCCATGTGTTTTTTCACTTATATCCACTTTTTGTACCCTACCTCTAACTCTATCATGATTACAAATGCTGCAGAGGAAGAGAAATGACTTATATGGGTGAATATCACTGGAAACAACTAGCCAGCAAGGCTCCTTACACTATTCAATATATAAAATGCATAATTATAGAATGAAAATAAAAGATGAATGTAAAAAGAGGGGGAATAGTTTTCGTAACAATAAGCTGCATATCTGGAAGAAGGGGAAATAGCATATCTCTTTGCGCCCCTATTTTTACAGTGCATTATTAAATTATTAAGGTGTGCTGCCACTGGGGTTGGGTTTGAAATTCTTCTAAAAAGTGGCAAGACCTCAGAGAACACTACAAAAGAGCCAGCACTACTCAGCTCTAACTGACACATGATACTGCTTACTAAAGCAACACTCTTAGGGTGACCAACACTCCAGCAACCTTCACATCCATGACAGAGGAGGGCAGAAAAGCTTGAATTCCTGTACTTCAGAATCCTCTACTGGAGAAATTGAAACTGATGGACTCATCCTGACACTTGCCCTGAGTTCTTTAATAAAGTCTTGTGTTATCTTCACATCTGACTTATTGTTGGGGGTCTAGTTTTGATCAGAACTCATAAATTTAACATTGTGATTTTACTCCTTGATTTCAGATTTTTATTGTATACCACTGATATGAATTCATAAATATATACACCATATGTATGGTATGTGTTTATATACACATGAAGACACACATATGCATCTATCTATCTATATTTATATGAAGAAATCATGATGTAATGAACTCCCATGCACTTATTATTAAGCTTTTAAAATTGAAATCCCATGTTCAATCTTGTTTTGTGTCCCCAGCATTACCATTTTATCTCAATGCTGGGTAATTCTGAAGCAAATTTTCCAAATTTCATTATTTTATTATTTATTTGAAAAATATGATAAAAACTCTTTGACAAAAGAAACTTTATGAAGGGAAAATTTAGAAGTTATACTTTTAATATGACAATTGAAAAATTATGACATTTGATTTATATTTTAACTTTAGAAAAACATTATGCAAAAGAGTCTCTTTAGTATAAAAATTCCAAATGTGGAAATCATCAAAAAGACCAGAGGAAGAGAAAATTAATATTGTTCATCTTGTTCAAACCTTAAGAACCAACTAGAAAGAATAAGTAAAAAAGCAAAGTAGTTTATGTATTCACTGGATTTACAACCAGATATATTTACCTCATTCTTATATTTGTATG